>NC_088798.1:98070657-98684876 GCF_011386835.1 Chrysemys picta bellii
GCTGAGGCCACTGCCTCTCATGCTAACCATTAGTTTGTCATGGTTTTCTTGTGTGCTCCCATCTTTAGCTCTATGGCCACCTGTTGTCTCTTGTCTTATACTTAGATTGTAATCTCTTTGGGGCAGGGACCATCTTGAAATTCTGTGTTTGAACAGTACCTAGCAACATGGGGACCCGGTCAATGACTTGGGGCTAGTAGGTATTACTACAATACAATTCAGATTTTCTTTTGTTTTCATGTTACAGTTACAGATTTGATGCCAGTTTAAAGCTATTTGATGGCTTTTTTCCTCCTCTGATTTTATTAGCACCAAATTACTGTGTCCCATTTTGATCTAAAAACTGTTATTTCTTTTCTTGTTTCATCCTTCATATATGTATTTGCCCATGCAGCATGGAAATCCAGTCACCAAAGTCATGAGTAAATGTCATTGCTGTAAATATTCTAAAAGGGTATCTTTAAAAAAAAAAAAAAAAAAGTAAATGAATGACACTAAATAAACCCTGACAAACCCAGCATTGTTTCTCTCAATCCATTTATCATCAGGAATATACTGTATTTACAATTATAAACATTTGTTCATGCTTTACTAAAGTAATTAAAAGCTGCATGATTGTATTTGGGTACAGATACTTAGAATAGAAATGCTTTTGAATTTGTGTAGTCTATATTCAAAGGTATTTACATTTGATTCTAGACTCACTTGTTTTACAACAGTATAACTTCACAGAGCTCAGTTGAGTTATTCCTGATCTAAGTCAGTGTAAATCAGAATTAGGCCCTAATGCCTCAGTTTCCCTATCTCTGAAATGGATCTAACATGGGTATGAACACCTATGTGTTGTGAAGCATACTTAAGATTGCTAAAGCAATTTGATTTACTGATTAATGGTAGTATATAAATATTATTAAGCCACACGCACAAACCCAAAAGGAAAGCCCTCTCTCTTTCTTGCTCGCTCCCTTTCCTTCCATTCCACATGTCACAGGGTTGTACCGCTCCTTAAAGCCCACCAGTTCCTGCTACTCAGAAGGAATTAACCTGAAGCATTAAGACAAATGAAATGACCAGTAGAAATCACAGACTAGAGAGCAGAGCAACCATCATCATCTTGGGAAGATACAAGGAGATGGAGCCATGCCTCTGTAAATGCTTTTTTCCATTTAGCTTATGTCATAGATGTCTAGGATGACCAGACAGTGAATGTGAACAATCGGGACAGGGGTGGGAGGTAATAGGAGCCTATATAAGAAAAAGACCCCAAAATTGGGACTGTCCCTATAAAATCGGTGCATCTGGTCATCCTATAGATGTCACAGTTTGAATTCAGGAAAGTTTATCTGAAGCTAACATTTGCTCAGATTCCACTCCCTCCCCTTTCACAAAACACTCTCATTCCAGAACTGTTTGGATGGGAGATTTACCAGACCAGCTGCTGCTTTTGTAGCAGTCAGTAAGGAATACAGAGATCTCCTTGTTAGGAGAGAGAAGCCTGTACTAGAACCCCAGATCCAATCACCCGCGGAAAGTGCGAAGATTCAAAATCCAGAATAGAACCTGGGATCTGAATTTCATAGCTGTGGCATCTCTCTTAGGGTTACCATATTTAGTGCCTCCGAAAGGAGGACACTCCACGGGGCCATGGCCCCGGCCCCGCCCCCGCCCCAACTCCGCCCCCTCCCCTGCTTCCCGCGAACATTTGAGTCGCAGGAAGCCTGAAGCAGGTAAGGGGGGGGGGTGTGGGGGGAGGAGGCGCAGCCCACCCCCGGCCCCCGGCACCACAGGTCCCCAGCCCGGCCCCCGGCCCGTCCCTCAAGCCCCCGGCCCGGCCCGGCACCGCCGGTCGAGCCCCTGAGCCCCCGGCCCGGCACCGCCGGCCCGGCCCGCGGGCCCCCAAGCCCCCGGCCCGGCACCGCCGGCCCGGCACCGCCGGCAGAGCCCCCGAGCCCCCGGCCCGGCCCCCCGAGCCCCCGGCCCGGCCCCGCTCCGCCGGCCCGGCACCGCATGTCCGATTTTCCCGGACATGTCCGTTTTTTTGGGATTTCCCCCCAGACGGGGATTTGGAGCCCAAAAAGCTGGACATGGTCCGGGAAAATCCGGACGTATGGTAACCCTAATCTCTCTAGTTACGCAGTATCATTAGCTGCACAACCAGCAATTATAGTGATTATCTTGGCAACAGAGAGAAAGCTTAGAGTTCTGATTTGAACACAGCAGGCTGATTGCCCACTGCCTTACATCTGGAGAAGTAATTTAATGCTACCATTCTGAGAGGTTAGCCATTTACAACAGCTTTGCACCAATGTAAACGGCTGTACAAAGAAGTGGGAGAATCAGGCCCACGGATTCTGTTTTGTAACAAACAAGCAAGTTCAGTGACCGACAGACACTCAGCGTCTCAATGGATTTCACTCTGAAACATATTGATCTCAGCAGCACTGCATTGTGCTGCTGCTCCCTTGGACAGAAGGAACACAAGTGCATTTCCAAGTTACATATTGCAAGATATAGTGCCCTGTGGCACCAAACCACTGACCCTTTGAGCTAAGTGGTGCCCTACCAGCAGGAGTCTGATATCCTCGGAGCATGAAAGGATCACTTGTCTTCATTGCATCCCCCTAGTCTCTGGATTGCAGCATAGTATGTTGACGGTTCAACCTTTATGAAAACACGACGACACTGACAGTCAGACAAACTACATGCTAGGCCGTCTGTTCATTCAGACATAGCTGCTATTTCAGAAACACTGTCATTTTGTGGGAGGTGAAAGAATTACACTTTGCTAAAAATTCCCCACTGTTACTACCACCTTTTCAACAGCACTGGAAACCTTCAAGATATTAGCTGCTGCAAGCATCTGCAGCACCATGGCACCTAAGTCTGCTCAGAGGAAGTCTAATGAACACAATGCTGAAAAAGCCAACAGCAGCCTGACCATGCCAGGGCTCCCAGCATTCTTAAAATCAGCGCATGCAGCAGTGGGAAAGTTCTGCTGGATTTCTCAAGTATAGACAGGGCCTATGTTTGCAGGTAGAAGACACACACTTTGGTTCTGTACCAGGTTCACAGAGTATTGACCTTCAATATGCCCAACTGCCTTTTGTGGTTTTCAAAGTCTCCCTCAGTATCTAAGGAAAACAGGAGACGGACATTAAAATTAGCAGGGCCGCCCAGAGGATTCAGGGGGCCTGGGAGACCCGGCACTTTGGCGGCGGGTCCCAGGGCGGAAGGATCCCCCGCCGCAGGTCTTCAGGGCACTTCGGCGGCAGGTCCCAGAGCGGAAGGACCCCCCACCGCCGAATTGCCACCGAAGACCCGGAGCGGAAGAAGCTCCAGGGGCCCGGGCTCCGCAAGACTTTTCCGGGGCCCCCGGAGCGAGTGAAGGACCCCGCTCCAGGGCCCCCAAAAAACTCTCGTGGAGGCCCCTGTGGGGCCCGGGGCAAATTGCCCCACTTGCCCTCCCCCGGGCGGCCCTGAAAATTAGAGGCTCTTTGGCTTGCAGAAAATCTGATCCTAAGCAGGTGCCAAAGGAGTTTTTTATCCTCCTCATTCTACACTTCTCCAAACCTCCTTGCTGTATCCATACGAAAGGATTATACACATTTCTAAATGTTATGCTCTACATAGCCACACTTTCCTGTGATAGGCAGGCAGACCCCAGAACGTACAGCATGGGTTTAGATCTCAAAAGACTGGATTAAAAAAAAAGATTGGGAGTAATCCCAGTAATTAAAGATGAGCACATTTAACCATCTACTGGAGATTTGCATTTTTAAATTAAACAAACTGATGTCAGGGAAAGTCTTTGTAACGTACTAAGACCTCTCTCAGGTCTTTTATATTCTAAGAGAAGTTCAGATACTTGCTAAACTGCTTTGACTACCAGGAATGCGTGTCCATGACTACTGGAATGTTGCAATATCTACTGATGAGGATGTACCTTCACGCCCTTTGTTTTCAGAGGCTAAGCACATTCCAAGTGTCACTCGTGGACAGGGTTTAGGAAGAGGCTTCCCCTATGAACAGTTATTCCATAAAATTTTCCATTGCAGGAATTTGCCCTTCCCCCCCTCCTCCCCCCCCCCCCCCCCCGTTTCTTCTGACTTGTACCTGGTACTAGCTGCTGTGAGACACACTGGAGGGAACACAGCCCCGATGCAGTATGGCAATTATGGGATGGAACACCTGATGCTTGCTTTAAAAATAAAATACAGTTGTGGTCTGAAAGTTTGATGAGACTCTGCACAGGATGAATACCAAGAGACATGTAGCCTCCTTGGGCTAAGCAGCTCAATAATCTTTTCCTACAAGGTCTGCTCTGATCTTTCCTCTCTGTTATTGCCAGGAATGATGTGGGGGCTTTCTTCCACTCGCTCCAGAAGTCCCAGACAATTGTCAGATGCCCATTGAGGCCTCAGTTACGCATTGTATTGTGCCTGGACGCCTTCTGTATCCTGCCTGCCTCAAAGTCTTCTCCCCTTTTCCCTCAGCCCCTTCTGTACCGCTTCTCAGCTTTCCTTGGTGGAAACCCCTCCACCAGGTGTTCTCATCCCTTGTCTCCTCTCAGACACGGGACCAGGGCCGGCTTTAGGCCAATTCCACCAATTCCCCTGAATCGGGCCCCGCGCCTAAGAGGGCCCCGCACCCAGTGGCAGGGCTGCCGGGGTGGGGGCAAGTGGCCGAGAATCCCTTCCCTGGCTAGAGGCTCCTTTTTAATTTTTACTCACCCGGCGACACTCCCAAGTCTTCGGCGGCACTTCAGCGGCGGGTCCTTCACTCGCTCCGGGTCTTCGGCAGCACTTCGGCAGCAGGTCCTTCAGTGCCGTCGAAGACCCGGAGCGAGTGAAGGACCCACCGCCGAAGACTAGGAGCGCCGCCCGGTGAGTACAAGCCCCACGTGTTTTTTTTTATGTTTTTTTTTTTTTTAGTCATCCCTGCCGGGGCCCCGTCGAAACTGTTCGAATTGGGCCCCACACTTCCTAAAGCCGGCCCTGCACGGGACCAGCAGATCACCCGCCGAAGGCTGCCTGACTGCCGTGCTTGGGGCGGCAAAAAACAGAGCCGCCCCTGTCCCCTCTACACAGAGCCAAGAAAGCTAGACTTACCCAGGTCGTTTCTATCCCAGCATTCCTTGCTGCCCCAACTCCTATGCTAATGTATGATTTGGAATAAGAGATCAATCAAAGTGTCTGTAATATCAGGGGCTCAGTCAAGAACCTCAGTAAAGTCTATAGAGAAGTGGAAGCTTCTGTCTGTTATACTACTACTTAACTTCCATTTAGGAGTTTATATAACATGGCTGGGTTTTTTCAAAGCCTTCAGCACCCAGCAACTCTCACTGCAGAGAACAGGCACTGCTGGGTGCTGAGCTTGTTTACAGATTTGGCCCACTACTGAGACAATAACAACACTCAACTCTACCAGTATAGATTGCCATCAAACCTACGCTACATAGATCTTCAAGGGGAGCTTTCTGCTTCCTTTAGAGTTAAAGCTGCAGAACCATTTTAGTACCATTTCAGTTGGGGGGGAGGGATAACTCAGTGGTTTGAGCATTGGCCTGCTAAACCCAGGGTTGTGAGTTCAATCCTTGAGGGGGGCCACTTGGGGATCTGGGGCAAAATCAGTACTTGGTCCTGCTAGTGAAGGGAGGGGGCTGGACTCAATGACCTTTCAAGGTCCCTTCCAGTTCTAGGAGATGGGATATCTCCATTAATTATATATTACAACTCTCTATTCTAGTCACTCAGAACTTTAGGAAAATTCCACATTTCAGAGTGATATTTCTACCTGTGAGGTCTCCCTAAGGTAGATTTTTTGGGAAGTTTGAAGTAAATATTAGAAGGCATGAAAGTCTACACAGTATAATACAGAATGCAACCTAAGCCTCTGCAACAGTTTCTGAGATCCTAAATTCCAATGTACTGACTTCTTTATATGTAAAATCTGTCATATTTCTGCACTCATGCCATATATTTCCACAGGTTTGTTCCCCAAATATATCCATAACTGTTAAGCTCCCCTCTAATCATAGAAATTACTTCAACCCTTGACCGTTTGAGTAAATTGTTTATATTTGCAAGGCTGGTGACACCATAAAATAAGACAATTATGTTGTTTTTGAAGGATGAGAACAGATTTGCAGTCAACTAGGCCTTGTTTCAATAAGTGGAATTCTCTTCTTGTATATGGTTAACTGAAAGTGGCTCTGTTAAATAAAGGTCTCCCTTGAAATGAAATCAAGTGATCTTCCCCTCCCCCGATGCTGAAAAGAGCCCAATTAAAATAAATGGCTACTCACAAAATACATAGACTTCAATACATCCATATTTGCATAAACCCGTATCTTTTAATAGCTATCACCTTTCAATGTGATCAGTGTTGGCAACCCATGATTTTGTCATGGGTCTCATGATTGTTTTCCTTAAAGCCCCAGCTCCTAGAGTGAACGTGATGATTTCAGCCTTCATTCTTAAAGAAAAAGTAAGTTTCTAGCACTCATGGCTGTGGAGAAAGCTTTCAAATGTGATCCCAGTGCACTCTAAAGGCTCAAAAAGCAGAAGGCAAATTAAAAAGAATACCAAATCTATTATTTTTACATAATCTCGTGATTTTTGAACATTTTGGGGCTGGCGATACTGTGTAATACAAATTGCCTGGAAGTACTTTTTCCTTTTCTTTTAGCAGAAATAAAAAGTCATGACACTCTGTTTTCAGGTGAATCAAGTGAAATGCTTAATTATGAACATTTGCAAATATAATCCTTTCAACTTGAATGTGGGCATGGGGAAAATGAGAGGAGCCTGAATAAAGATTTCAAGTACAAAGTGTATGTATTAAATGTATTGGGCCAGATTCTCATTTACAACAAGGCCCTTTAAAGTACTCTGGTGTTGTAAAGAGACCTTAAATAGGTGCAACTTTAAGGGCCCGTCCCATAGCCAAGGGCAGATTCCTAGCTGGTGTAACTTATGATAGCTCCAATCCCTCTCTGGGAGGCATGAGCAGATCCTAGTGCAAGCTTGGGCCATAAAGAGCTCACAAGATACAGAACTAAATTTACTCATAAAACAGGACTTTAAAAGAGCTTAAGATGCTCCACTGCAGGTTGAAAGCCACTATATTGGCCAACAGCTCCCACTGAAATCAACGGGAGTGTGCAACGTATTAGGACCACAGGAAAGATGGTTGCCGATTTTGCTTTTATTCGCTTTTTTCATTTTAAGAGGAATTTTGATTAATTTTTTTAAAATCAAACCTGCTGATTGCTCTCGAGGTGAAGCCCTTTGTTTGCTATTACCACATCTGGATCTATGGCAATGAATGCACACGG
This sequence comes from Chrysemys picta bellii, assembly GCF_011386835.1. Taxonomy (NCBI): domain Eukaryota; kingdom Metazoa; phylum Chordata; order Testudines; family Emydidae; genus Chrysemys; species Chrysemys picta. The sequence goes on from NC_088798.1 coordinate 98,077,994, forward strand.
AATTATTCTGACTTCAGGTTGAGAACAAGCAACATGAATTCTCTTGAAAACAAGAGATCCTGTTTTCATGACATTGCCCCTTGTAACCAGAAACAAACAAACAAAAAATCGCAATAAAAGCAGAACTGCGGCGGCATAGAATATGAACAGCTTTCAAACATGAGCCGTCAGCAGGTCTTTGATGCCCTGACTCAAACACATGCAAACTTTACACATACCAGTAGCCTCAAGTGAGAACTTTGCTAGGTCAAGACCCAAGTCTTCAAAATATGTCAGCCATTTTTTCTGAACTAAAGAATGGAAATAGCAATTTGGGCCAGATTTTCAAAGGTATTTAGGTGCCTACAAAATAGGCACCTAGCACTCTTGAAAATCCCACTAGGTGCTTTTTGGCATCTTTAGCTGCCTAAATACCTGTGGATATCTGGCCTTTTGTCCTTCAGCTTTATTTTCTGGGTGAAATCACTAATTACAGCATCCCACTGGAAGGAGGCAGCTTCAGGAGGAAAAAAAGCATCAGAATAGAAATGAATAGTCACAAGGGATTCTGCAATTAGCGAGGGGCTAGAGATTTGTATGAAAAATAAAATATGCGGGAGTGTAGAAAACGCTGAACAGAATTTAAAATCAAAAACAAAAAGCACCTGAAAGCCATCTGAACATTTCCATAGATTCTGAGGCCAGAAGGGGCCATTAAATCATCAAGTGTGATTTCCTGTGTAACCCAAGCCATGGTACCTCAGTTGGACTTAAGCATGTACTAAAGGGTTTTGCTGAGTCAGGGCCTATCAGTTTGCAGAGAACTTTAATTACTAGTAGAATCCTTTCTTGGCTTCAGAGGCACACCTGGCTTCAGAAAACAGAAGGCACATGAGATAAATACTGTACAACTTGTGGTTTGTTTTAGTTCAGTACATTTGCTAACAACCTGATGAGGATGGTCAAAACATTTTGATGCACTGTTATGCAAGTTTGGAGGAAATTTACCATACAATAATTACACACTTGGTTAACTTTTAGGGAGAAACTTCATTTCTTTGTTAAGAAAAGAAAGAATGCAATTACTACTTTGACACTAAATAATTTATCCTACAATGTGGTATTTCTTTCCTTTTATCAGTTTAATGCTTCCAAATTATTTATCTCATTTATCTGCATGTTTGTTTTTGAAGGGAAACATTTTGTGCCTTCAAGCCACTTTATTCATTAGTTCTTTAGAATTTGTGTCCTATTTCATTATGTTACATTCTTTACAGTTAATTTGCATCTTTTTTCCTGTAGTGACAAAAAGTTAGCAGCAAAAAATATGACTGTAAATATTAATACAGGGCAAGTGATAATCATCCAATCCAAGGAAGAATTTTTATAACGATTACCTTAATCTAAAACAGATAATTACAAAGCAAACCCTGCATCCCCTCAGAATTCTAAGTCAGGCAATCACAAAAAGATATTTCTAGATGATACAGTATTAAATTTTGTTTACCCAGTCATCTAACATCTGTCAAAAATCAAAGTGACTTCATCTGCGCCTCAGCAGCTATTAAATAGAAGAAGCCGTTGAACTTTAAGGCTGTGACACTCACCCACAACAGCCATGGAAAACAACACTAGGGTTGACGCTATCCTTCATGGTTGGCACATGAGGTACAAAAACAGTGTAGAAGTCGGGGGCAGGATGGAGCGACTGAAGAACAGAGTGTCAGGCTTCACTTCATATGTCCTGCCATCTGTCACGGTGTCCTAACCTCAGCATTATTTACATAAAACAGGTTTGTTTTCCCTTCCATTTTTTAAAAAGGCATGGTGGAGATGTTTTCGTGTCTACTTAAAAACTGACTCAGAGAAACCCTACAGCACTGCCAGTCTTCTGGGTAAATACCACTACTTCCTAGGCCCACAGTTTCATTTTACACATGTTCACTATTTCAGCCTAATCATTATGGGACAGCTTTTGAATCTGTACCATATTGACCAAATGCCACAGGCCAGCCAAACTGCATTTACTCCAGAATGGCAGTTTGGCAGGAGAGGTATCTCTAAGCCATTGTTCCCCCAATCCTACGGCTGACAGGACCCAAACATAACTTAAAAGCAACCTAAGGGCCGATATAAATTATGCCAGCAAAAGTGATTCTAGGCAGCATTTTGCTGGCTGGGGATTGTCACAGCACCCACACGCTTCCACCTCAGCCCAGACCTAGAACCCTCACCATGTGGGCCTGGCAAAGCAGGTGGCATAAATAGGGGCAGCTTTTCACCACTCCTACAACATTAGGGGATTTTCCAATTGCCCGGCATGGCAGGTTTTTTACTGCTTTGTGCTGTCTGGACAGAGCATAGCAACTGAACTGAGTGCAGAGTATGCGGCCATGTATGTATTTAGATCAGTTTTTCTGAGGTGCATCATCATCCCAGGGTTTAAAGGGGAGCAAGTTTTATCCAGGTTAAAAAGAAAAGGGAGAATGTCCCTCATGGGACACCAAGTATTCTCCCAGTGTTATGCTGGAGGGGCTCTGAGAGGGAGCAGGAATTTCAGGAGCCTCTTGTTCAAAATCCTCCATGAAACTGAAGGAGGGTTGAAGTGATTCTCCTAACTCACTCTTCTCTGGCTGCTACTTGACCATCTCTGCTAGAATCTCCATTTTGCCACAGAATTTAGGCCCAGCTTGTCACACAGTATATAGGGCCTAATATACAGAGGCCTGAAAGGGGGAAGGGGCGGAGAATCACTATATGAACTGGTATATTCACCCTGTTAGCACCAACTAGGAAAGCCCAGTCCAGTCCTGCAGTTCCCAGATATTCAATTCTTCACACTTGCTGTGCTTTAAGAAATCTTGCAATTTTAAACCAAGATGTCCATTCGGAGCCTCTTCACTGAATATCTATTCTCTCCTATCCATCATAACAGCACTTAGATCTGCTGCACGCACATGAAATAAGTCCATCAAAAGGGCTTAACCCTCAAAAATAACTAACACTTTCCTTTATGCCTCTTATCTGAAATTCTTAATCTGACTATCCCACTTGAATTTATTGGTACAGATTCACCATTGCACTGTGACTGCTTTGCTGCTGCCATCATAGATTGGGTACCAATTGCACTTCTTAGTATATGCACAATGTGCCTCAGGTGGCACATGACCAGGACTCATCACTAAATTTGGTCAACTGGTTGGATCATTAGCAGCCCCAGCTCAGGCTGGGCACTGATGGGGAGTGCAACGTGAATGCTGATTTATGTCCCCGCCAGTTGCGCTGACCCATTGCCCCATTTGCAGCTGTCTTAAGTTACAGTGGTCCTCAGAAGGACCAAGATGCCGCACTAGCATCATGGGAGAGCAAAGGGGAGCTTTAAACCACAGATACTGCTTACACCACCTGTACTTTGGGCCTGATTCACTACTTTGCTGTGCCAATTTTACAGCAAAAAAATCAATGGTTTTACATTGGCATAAAAATGGAGTAATGCAGTGTGAATCAGGGCCTTTGCTCATAGGTGAGAATCTAATCCATTAGATGTTCCAGTGTCACTATCATTCTGCATCATGGACATAATCTGAGCTTCATATTGCTATGTGCTTAATCCAGTAGGGATTTTTAGGCCCTGTTCCTGAAATCCTTATTAGAAAACAAAACACCTGCTGCATTTCACCTGAGCAAAGACTTAAGACTAGTCCCTACTTCAGCAAGGAAGTAAATCAAGTAGGTGAAGTGCCAAACAAGTGTGGCTAAAAGTCTTCTAGAATGTACCTATGTAAAATTAGGTGTAGATGAATAGGAAGTATTCCAGTGCCAGTAGAGTAAATCTTTAGTGTTTATAATTATGGTTTGCTGCATGGGAAGAGAGGTCACTGTATATACATATTTCATCATACACGTCATACCTGTATAGAGTCTCATAAAACAGAAGAAAAATTAATAGCCTGTATAGATGCAGAGCCAAATTTTAGTCTGTTACTAAATCTGGAGTAACATTACCTTTAATGGATAGCAGGAGGAGGATGGTGCAGTGTTAGGGCACCAGCTGAGAATGTAGGAGAACTAGATTCAAGTTCCTGCTCCACCACAGACTTGCTGTGTGACCTTGGGCAAATCACTTAGCCTCTCTGTGCTTCAGCTCCCATCTATAAAATGGGGAAACTAGCACCTCCCTACTCCAAATGCCCGGGATGCTTAGAGGATAAATACATTAAAGATTGTGAGGTCTCCGCTACTACAGTAATGGGGGGCTTATAATTACCTAAAATAGGTATCTGCACTAGTGTCAGAACTGGGCTCTGCAGCTATACAATTATTCACTTGTTTCCATGTTATACTGGCAGCAATATATTGAACAATATATTATAATTAGGCACATGAGTAGTCCCACTGAAGTGTAAGCTGAGTGCGTGCTTAAGTGTTTTTCTATGTCAGGACTAGAGTGCTCAGGACCTTGCAGGATCAGAACACTGGCAAATAAAGATGTTCTCCTCAGTAGAGGCCTTTTTCTGCGGGATGCTGAAGTCCAAGATAATTTCACCATTGACTTTAAAAGGGGAGCTGTAACACTTTCCTGCGTATGCACCATCCTTTTAGAATGCCACTTTACAAGTGCAGAAATCCATTTAAACAAGATTTGCAACATTCATGGCTTTCTATAAATTTCATCCTCTTCCCCCCACCTTCTTACAAGCTTCCTGATATTGCTTTATGCAGCGGCCTGTGATGGTAGCGGGGGAAAGTGGTATTGATCCTACCAAACTGGCAAAAAAAAAAAAAGGCCTGCTGTTCTCTGCTGATTGTACAGCTTCACAGGGTGTGAAAAAACACTACAGTGCTGGCCAAATTGGTATGATAGGCATCTCCCATTAGACAAGTACTTACAAGTTTAAAGGGACAGATTGATAGCCATATGGGAAAAGCTAATGTTAGGAAATTAGAATAAGGAAGTGCCAAGTAATGAACCGTTTGCAGCTGCAGACTTCACACTACCCAAGGGTAAGATCATTTTCACATCCTTCACCTACTTGAGGAAAAGGCACCAACAAAGGGAACATTTACAGAAGTATAAATACACAGCATGCGTGCTGCATACGCTGCATTCCTTTGGTGATTATTGTCTGGCGCACACAACCTGCCCAAAAGGCTGCTACTTAGCCCAGTTTTCACTGGCTTAAGCCAAAACTCTTCTGAATGGAGGCCAGCTGCTGGTAAGCAGTAGTAGCTTTACTGAATTGCTTTTAGTTCATAAAACTCTTTGGAAATAAAAAGCAAGCGAACTTCCTTGGATCCTATTCAATCTCCAAAAATAAAGCTTCTCCCTCTCCTTGAGAATTAATAGGCCAAATTCTGTTCACTGGTGTAAATCCAGAGTGACACCTTTATACCCAGTTAAATTTGGCTGGATTTTGCAGCAATGTATCAGAGCAGAGAGAAAAAAATTAAGAACAGAGTTTTGTCCCAATATGTCCATAATTCGTATTGATTATCTTCATTTTACAGATGGGGAAACTGACCCGAAGAGGCTACATGACTTGCCTATAGCTACACAGGGAGTCAGTGTCAGACTTAGAGCGAAGAGTCATACTATGAATTTAACTCCTAGTCCTGGATTATTCCTCTAGGTCATGCTGCTTTAAATACGGTTATTCAGGAAGCATATGAATTAGACTTTAAGGGTACGTCTTCACTATCCGCCGGATCGGCAGGTAGTAATCGATCTATCGGGGATCGATTTATCACATCTCGTCTAGACTCCGGAACTCCACCAGGGCGAGAGGCGGAAGCGGAGTCGACGGGGGAGCTGCGGCCGTCGATCCCACGCCATGAGGACGCGAGGTAAGTCGATCTAAGATATGTCATTTCAGTTAGGCTATTCTCATAGCAGAAGTTGCGTATCTTAGATCGATCCCTCCTCCCACCCCAAAGTGTAGACCAGCCCTAATAGACACACACTGATGTCAGAAGCAACAAGTACCTGTAACAGCAAAAGAGAAATACCCAACTGCCAGAAATAGATTTTTAACAACATCCTAGTTTTTAAAAGTGAAATGTATTAATTCCCCTTTGGTAATCAGGACAAGGCCAATACCTTAGTGCAGGGATCAGCACCCTTTCAGAAATGGTGTGCCGAGTCTTCATTTATCCTGTTCTTCATTTATTCACTCTAATTTAAGGTTTCGCATGCCAGTAATACATGTTAACGTTTTTAGAAGGTCTCTTTCTATAAGTCTATAATATATAATCAAACTACTGTTGTATGTAAAGTAAATAAGGTTGTTAAAATGTTTAGGAAGCTTCATTTAAAATTAAATTAAAATGCAGAGCCCCCCGGACCGGTAGCCAGGACCCGGGCAGTGTGAGTGCCACTGAAAATCAGCTTGCATGCCGCCTTCGGCACCACATGCCATAGGTTGCCTACCCCTCCCTTAGTGTTTCAGAACGTTAAAATCGAAATAATCCAAGATCAGGTAATCTCACCTGAACTCATTTAAGAAATGCTAGAGGAAGAGAAGATTTATTTATTTATTTTACTCACCAATGGTGAGTATGGTGTCGTACAGGGTGAATAGCCCATGCACTTAGTTTAAGGATTAAACGATATGAACCATCAATATTCTGCAAACAGTTCTAATGTTTGTGATGAAAACATTATCTTTTTAAAAGAGAGAGATCATGAAATTCTACACTTTATTTCTTTATCAACATAACATGCCTTCAAAGGAGAATGTATTTAGAACCACTAGAGGTTTTCAATACTTAGGGCTAAATTCTCAGCAGTTGTAAGCAAGTATATTCCCATGTAAGGTGATGTAAATGGACACAGCTCCATCTAGAGAGGATTTGGCCCTCATAGTGTTGACAAGTTGTCAGTAACAGTCAAACCCACCAGTATATTTGTATCACAGAGGGATCATTAGTAATTGCCCGGCAAAAAGTTTCTGATGAGTGAACGATAAAAGCAAACGTGACAATAGTAAATCAGGATTTATTTATAGCTATGTAACACCAATGTTATCATTTTTACAAAGTGACTTTGAAGGAACTTTTTAAAGGGGATATTGAGAACACTTTCCCATTCTGCTTACAAACAACCATAACCATTATTGATAGCACTTTTGAAATGGCAGGTACAGAGAAACAGAGATTGTTTTATGGCATCATATTTTTCTGGTGTTTAAGGAGGCACTGCTCATTTACAATCTGAAGCAAAGTGATTTATGTACTTTAAGAGAGCTTACTACAATTAAATGTTTTAGGCATTTCATTTTTACAACGTACCTTGTTCCAATGTAATCAATGTGCTTTTTTTCTTGGGCTGTGATAGAAATGCAGTTTGTGTTTATAGCAAAATCAATATAAGAATTAATGGGTGCCAAAGAAAGCAGATTGTAGAAAAGTGGGGAGAGGTTGTAAGCTTTCTGTTGCCATATTGATTCCATTAGCATTAGTTTGCCCAAGGGTATGCATATTTTTATTTGATAAGCAAAAGATAGACCTCATCTTTTGCCAAAGACACAATGGGTCAGGTTCATCCCTGGTAGAACTCTACTGAAGTCCATAGGATTAAACTAAGAATGGATTTGGGCCAAGGGAGAGATTTGAAACTCAAAAGTTCTTTATAAAGAACATGCACCAAACATAAAATGGTCATAAAAGTGTGCGCTCTGACTTATTATATACTGCTGTACACCAGAGAGGACATTGTGGGCTATGGTAATATTTTAAACTGCTGGAATGTGTGTTTTCTAATTTACGGAAAAAATTAACAAAAAACAACTGCTTTCAAATTTGCTTTCTGGTAGAGAAAAAGCTACTTTTAAAAAAAAAGATATATGCCACTAATATTTCCTATTAAAGAGACATTCAGAGAGTAACTAGCAAGCTATGAACAGCGCATCCTGAAGATAAATTTTGGCTGACCATTACCTCTTTTCTTTCCTGTCTCCCACTTTTATGGCTCTCTCGATACCTTTACTTGAATTATGTGCCAGATATTCCCTCCTCTAATCATTTCCAGGGTTCTCTATTCTAATGTAGAGTCAAGTGATCCTCAAAGTCAATGTACACAGCCAGGTCCCCTCAGAGGTCCAGAGAGGCCTGTGCCACTTTCAGCTTTTGAGGCCCATAGCCATAATAAAAATAAAAAATGACAACACATGAAAACAAAATAAGGCACCAAAAAAACAAGTTGCGAAACTTATCAAATGCCAAAAAAATTAACAAATGTCTAAATTTGAGGCCCAGGCCAAATGGCCCTCCTGGCCCCGCCTCTGATTGGCCCGGTACACGGCTAAAAATAATGCTCTTGTAAAAGGAAAGGGTTGGAAAGGTTTCACATTTCCCTGGGCTTTCTAGGTCGTATTCCTGTGAAATTCTACAAGGAAGACAGAATTTTTTTGTAATCCAGACCAATGTCATGCGACAGACTCAGAAAAGAAAGATCAATCTCTTGCCAGCCTTCCCGTGCAGGTCTCTTACTACAAAAGGATCTCCAAGCAAGAGACCTTTTTGCTTCCAGAGTAAGTCTCCTTTTCATTCCTGTTCCTACCAGTGACCACTAAGGGTATGTCTACACTTCAAGCTGGGGCTGCGATTCCCAGTGTGTGAAGAAACACTCACGAACTAAAAAAATAGTATAGCCACAATAGTGCAAGCAGAGGGGCTAGCCACAATGAGTACATACTTGGGGTGGTTAGCCCCACCCAGCACTCATGCTGCCATGGTTATGTTCTATTTTTAGCACACTAGCTCCATCAGAGCTAACACAAGGATGTCTCCTCCAGCTGCGAATCACATCCCCAGCTTGAAAGGTAGACATACAATTACACCACCAGCACTTAAGGTAACTGGTTGCCTCCCCTCCCACTTCAGGGTGCCACCTGATGAACTGGGTTTTCCACTGAGCCTGTCTGTTCAACCAGCCTGGGCTCCCTCCCCCTGTCCCGTTGCACTCACGCAGGTAGGGACACACCCAGCTGCAGAATGACACCAATACTGAAATCAGTGCTGCATGGGAAGGCTTTCAGCTAGGGAATTGCCCCGCACTCAGGTGCACACACCCCCTGGAGTGTAAACCCAAAATGGTATTGTCTTCCACAGCACAGAAAACTGTACAGCGTAAGCTCATGAAATTCGCTCCATCCCTCAATGTGGAGGAAGGTATGCACAGCCTTTTGCCCCACCAGTTATGAATTGCACAAACTGGGTTTTAGAAAACAAAACAAGTTTATTAACTACAAAAGAATAAATTTTCAGTGATTATAAGGGATGGCAAAAAGATCAAAGCAGATTACTGAGTAAATAAAACAACACACAAACTAAACTTAATACACTAAATTAACTGGTTAATAGTAGCACATGCTCATCCTAAATGTTGTTTTATGCAGGTTGCAGAGTTTCTTGAAGGTAAACTGCACTGCTTGCATCTTAAAACTCCAGGTATTCCTTTCACAGGCTAGATCTTTCTCGCCTGGGCTCAGCCCCACGCACCCTCCCTCTCCCCCCGCCCCAAACTTAGTTTCTTAAAGTGTTTTCAGCAATCTTTCTTCTTGGGTGGGGAGGCAGTGGAGGAGAACCAAGATTAACTCACTTCCCAGCCTTAAGCAGGATTTGCATAAGGCAGGAATCCTTTGTTTCTCAGATTGACCCCCAAACCCTCTTAATGGAAAAACACTAGAAGTCCAAAATGGTGTCCAGTACCAGGTGACATGATCACCTGACCCTGCAGTGTCAAAGCAGCATCCCAGGAAACTTCTCAGCAACGCGGGAGATTAGCATCTTCAAAGTCCTATTGTCCTTCCTAATGGCCCATCCGGGCAGATTACATTTGGGGAACGCCCACAAGTCTGTAACAATTACAACCGTGTTTGCATACTTAGCCAATATTCCTAATGTCAGATACAGAAATGATACACGCATACAAATAGGATAATCATATTCAGTAAGTCATAACCTCTCCAATGATACCGCACATGAACCATCTTGCATAACACATCTTAGCTATTCATATAATATTTCTAAGAAGAATATGGGGCGTAATGTCACAGTAATCACTAGCTTTCTCAATCTCCTAGTCTCCCCCTACCACCCTCAGCTCCCAAATCCTCTAAGCCAAAGATGTAGGGGTAGCGTGCAGCCACTTTTGGTACAAACACACAATCACACATGAACCTGCTCATCCATGCATGGATACCTGTATTTGCCTACATAAAAGCCTGCTCCCCAACACATCTGTACACCTCAAGTGAACAACTAATAGAACGAATGGGAAACTGACCCAAAGATGTTCAAAGGATGCAGCAAGTCAGATTTAGCTAACATGTTAGCAGATGCATTCGCCAAGTGTCCACTCAGGGTTGATTGGTATTTAGCGCATTGACTAATGTGACTATTCCTTACTCCGTACCAACAAATTGCAATAATGAGCTGTCATTCTTGGAAGCATCTATCAGAACTCTTGATTTGAATACCAAATTAGATGCATCTGTTTCTTTTGCTACGTTACTTTCCAAAGCTATGACCCAATAAAGCAATTACTGTTCAGTGCAGAATTTAGATCCCCTCCACAGCTAACAATAAAGCATTTGGGTGCCTATAGCATCTGTTACTATCCTTATCTTTTTTCCCCATTGGCAAGAGTCGTCTTTGTTTTCACAACCATTGACTGTTAATAATAGAGCCCAGGAACCAAGGCCAAGAATAGTCAAGTCACAATGTACATGTTCTCTAAATTATCAGGAGGCCTTTTACGAGGTATCTTTTGTTTGTTCTATTATTTGCAGTCTGACATTTATTCCTCTGAGAGAAATATTTAGAGCTAAAGAATCTAATTATATTTTATTTCAAAACAAATTGTTGATAGAAACTTGATGAGTCAGTAATTAGATAACTATTTCACAGTGCACATTCCATTATTATTGCCATATTTAATGATTGTTTATTTCAAGAGCGCCTCCTGCACGGTGACTATCCCAGCACTAAGTAAAATAAAATAATAATAGATTATACAATTGGTAAGGTTCACAACTGCTGTAGTATTTGAAGTAATGTATGCAATAGAGACATTTCCATTCAGATTTAGAGGAATTAGATGCCAAGCATGAAAACCGTGGCCCCACTGAAGTCAGGGCAAAACTCATGGACTTCACGTTTTAAATAAAATCAGATCCTTACAAGTGATCATTAATGTAAATAAACTAATGTTATTAACTCTATCCTGACATTCTCAGAGATGCTAAAATAAAAGTTCCTATCCCTATGCTGTAGGCACCATGGACATTGCTTAAAAATACATCCTAAGTGCAACAGAAAAGTCTAATATAACTCACCATCAGTAGACCAGGCAATTTATATAAACACTATTCCTTTCCCCTTACAATTGCCACACACTTGCAAGAATGAGATTATACAGATCCTACTGATGGGTGGAGAAGGTGTACCTTAGCCAGCTGGTTATGCTTCCGGGAGCATGCATAACAAAGCAAGGGCTGCCATACCCTTTGAAATGGTTTCCCCCCCTGCATAGCTCAGCTCCGTTGACCACTGCAGAAAGGGCTGGACCCATGGCCCCATGGTTACCCAACCTCCCCTTGGTATCTAGTGCTGCTATTCTAGAACTGCCCAATAATATTGCCCTTTATTTAGTACATGATTCAATGAACTTCTGTGAGACCATTCTGAAAAGCAAGTGCAAACAAGTTCCAAAGGTTTGGAATTTTCTATTCTGGTTTTCCATTTTCTTCTTTAACAAAATTAAAAAGCTAAATGTTACATTTAGCTACCTTGTCCATCTGTTCAGTCACTTGTTTGCAGCAAATATTTTGGATGTTTCATGACTATTTAAATAGTTGTATGCAGAGTTGTTGTAGCCATGGTTGGTCCCAAGATATTAGACAGACAAGGTGGGTGAGGTAATTATCTTTCTGTCTGTCATGAACAGAAGTTGGGCCAATAAAAGATAATTACCTCATCCACCTTGTCTGTTAAAAGAGTGGCAGATTACTCATTTGTATTTCTACTGTATAAAAAAAAGTTTTAAATCCATTTTAAGTTACTAAGTTTTTAAAATGCCAACCGTATTGTCTACAGTAGTCACTTAACTAGAGATTTCCATTCTGAGAGAAAAAAAGAGAAGAGAATGTTACTCACCTTGCAGTAACTGAGGTTCTTCAAGATGTGTGTCCCTGTGGGAGCTCTTCGGTAGCAGTGCCTGGTCAGGACCCATGGACTCAGTTGCTGTCTCGTTAGAGTCTGCCTGAGCGCGTGCGTCCCACACTCCCCTCAGTTCCTTCTCTAATGTGGAGATGTCGGAATAGTACTCCAAAGTAGAGGGGAGGAGGGCAGGGAGTGGAGCACCCACAGGCATACACATCTCGAAGAACCTCAATTACTGCAAGGTGAGTAACCTGCTCTTCTTTGAATGCTGTCCCTGTGGGTGCTCCACTCCAGGTGAATGTGAAGAAGTACCCACTATGGCTGGTGGGACTTTAGAGTTGCAGCAGGGATGACTGTAGACAGTACTGTGTGGCCTACTATGGTGTCTGCCATGGTATTCTGTGTGATAGCATAATGTTTGGCAAATGTGTGTTCAGATGTCCACGTGGCTGCCTTACAGATATCAGTGATAGGTACATTATGGAGGAAGGTAATGGATGTTGACATAGCTCGAGTAGAATGAGTTCTGATACCACATTCAGAATGCCCAACCACCCGAGGGTAACAGTATCTGATGCAGTCAGAGATCCACCTGGAAAGGCATTGCTTAGAGATAGCCACATCCTTCGATCTCTCAGTAGTGGAGACAAATGGCTGCGGAGACTTACAAAATGGTTTAATCCCGTCTAGATAAAAGGCGATTACCCGTCTGATGTCGAGGTTATGTAAAGCCACTTGGTGCGGAGTCTCATGAGGTTTGGGATAGAATGCAGGTAAGTATATTGGTTGGTTAAGGTGGAAGGTGACACCACCTTAGGGAGAAATTTAGGGTGGGGTCGCAAGGTAACTATATTTAGAGAAGGTTGTGTAGGAATGGTAGGCTATCAGGGCATTTATTCCTCCTACTCTCCTTGCTGATGTTATGGCAGCCAAGAAAGCTACCTTCATAGACATGTGGAGAAGAGATGAGGTATCTAAGCGCTCAAAGGAAGGTTTCATAAGACTGCGAAGAACTAGATTGAGATTCCAGGCAGCTACCAATGGATAAATCTCAGGGTAGAGATTTTGCAGGCCCTTGAGAAAGCATTTTATTGTGGGGTGGGCAAAGAGTGAATATCCGTCCAGCAAATCATGGAAGGTGGTGAGGGCCGCGAAATGTACTCTGATGGAGCTGAGCGAGAGCCCATCCTGTTTTAGTTTCAAAAGGTAGTCTAGGATGTTAGGGAAGGTCACGGTATGGGATGTCAAGCATTTATGGAAGCACCACACGGAGAAGCGTTTCCACTTTTGCAGGTAAGTAAGTCTTATGAGTGGAGTCTCTTCTACTATGCAGGAAGACATACCAGACTTGCTCAGAACTGGCTGGTTCATGGGTCTGGAACCGTGAAGGAACCACACCGTCAGGTGGAGTTTCTGGAGCTGCGGATGAAGAAGTTGGCCGTTGTCCTGAGAAAGCAGATCTGGTCTGTTGGGGAGAGTCCGTGGAGGATGGATGGACATGCGGCGCAGGTAAGGATACTATGTCTATCTTGGCCAAGCCAGGGCAATAAGTATGAACCGGGCCTTGTTGTCTCTGATCTTGTGTAGAACCCTGCGTATCAGAGGGATCAGTAGAAAGGCGTACATGAGGGAGTTGTTCCAGGGGATGAGGAACACATCTCCTAGGGATGCAGTCCCAAATCCCACTCTGGAGCAAAATAGGTGGCATTTGCGAATCTGGGTTGTGGCACAGAGGTCTATTGACTGAGTGCCCCGGTGGGAGAAGAGCTTTTCATAGTATCGTGGTATGTAATTCCCATTCGTGTTCTTCAGAGAAGTGTCTGCTGAGTGTGTCGGTGGTAGTGTTGACACATCTGAGTAGGTATGAAGCAGTAATTTCTATGTGGTGTTGTATGCACCAATTCCATAACTGGATGGCCTCCACGCATAGGGAGTGCAATTGTGCTCCCCCATCTGTTGATGTAAAACATACATGCTATATTGTCCGTTAGGACCCAGATAGATTTGTTCTTTATGAGAGGGAGAAAGTGAAGGTAGGCATGTCTCACTGCTCTGAGCTCTAGGAGATTTATGTGCAGACACATCTCTGGCAGGGACCAGAGGCCCTGTGCCGTGTGTCCCCCCAGGTGCGCTCCCCAACCGATCAGAGAAGTGTCCATGGTGAGCATGAGTGCTGGGGAGTGTTGCTGAAAGGGAACGCCCATGTAGAGGTTCTCTGGTCTTGTCCACCATTGTAGGGAAGCTAGTACATTCGCTGGAAGAGTTAGCATCATGCAGAAGCTGTGTCTGCTGGGTTTGTAGTTGGAGTTGAGCAAACCCTGAAGACATCTCATGTGCAGACTGGTGTACTTGACTACAAAGGTGGTGGCCGCCATGTAGCCAAGGAGCTGTAGGCAAATTCTTGCCTGTATCCTGGGACGAACGGAGAGCGTGCGTATGAGATGTGTAATAGTGAGGAATCTGTTGTGTGGGAGTGAGGCTTTGGTTCGAATTGAGTCCAGGTGAGTGCCGATGAACTCGATCTGCTGTGTAGGTGTCAGGGTGGATTTTATTGGAAGTTTATTTGCAGACCTAAGCTGTCAAAGAGGGAGATGGCGAAATGGGTAGCTTGTAATGGCTGCCTTTGATGAGGCAATCCTCCAGATAGGGGAAAGTATGATCCCGTCTCTGCGGAGGTGGGCCACGACTACAGCTAGGGTCTTGGAGAATATTCTCGGTGCTGTGGAGAGTCTGAAAGGGAGTACCCTGCATTGGAAATGGTCGTGCCCAAGTGTGAATCGCAGGAAGCATCTGTGGGCTGGATGAATGGATATGTGAAAACAGGCATCCTGTAGGTCAAGGGCTGTGAACCAGTCCCCTTGTTTCAACGCGGGTATTAATTATTATTAAGTGTGACCATCTTGAATTTCTGTACACGTACGAATTTGTTCAGTCAACGTAGGTCTAGTATAGGCCTCCATCCTCCGCTCCTCTTTTGGGTCAGTAAGCAGTGGGAGATGTTCCTTTTCCTCGATGTTGTGTCGGCACAGGTTCCACTGCATCTAGCTGTAGATGATGATCCACTTCTATGCGAAGTAGGTGCTTGTGGGAGGGGTCCTTGAAGAGGGATGGGGAAGGGTAGAAGGGTAGGATATAAAAGGGATGGAATAACCAGACTGAACTATTTCCAGGACCCAGCGGTCCTGTGTGATCTGCTGCCAGGCATGGTGGAAAACCTGGAGGTGGTGGCCAAATGGGCGGTGGAGTCAAGGGGTGGTCGTGCAGACCCTTGACCAATGCTTCAAAATTGTTGTTTGTTTCCTGATGGGTGGAAGGTAGCTGGTTGCGCCTGGTTTTGTCTGCGCCTAGGAGATCTAGTGCGATTCATGGCTATATCATATAGTCTGGGCTGGGGCTGGTGATATTGTCGTGTGCGTGGCCTCTGATAAAGTTGATACCAGGATGTCTCCTGGGAAGGGATGGGTAGATGCCCAGGGTGCGCAGGGTTGCTCTAGCATCTTTCATAGTTTGAAGGACAAACTTTTTTGGGGGGGCGGGGGGGAGAAAGCTTATCTTTATCAATGGGGAGGTCCTCTGCTTTGGTTTGCAGGTCTTTGGGGATACCGGATGCAGACAGCCAGGAAGATCGGTGCATAACCACCGCAGTTGTGGTAGTGCAGGCTGCTGTGTCCGCCATGTCCAGAGATGCTTGTAGGGCCATTCTGGAGACCAATTGGCCCTCGACAAGGACTGACTTAAAGTCTGCTCTCCTGTCCTCCGGGATATGGGAGGTAAAAATCAAAGCGTTTAATGTAATTGTCAAAGTCATAGCTTGCAAGTAGGGTGCAATTCTGAATTACAAAGTGGAGTAGGTATAGACCTTGCGGCCCAAGAGGTCAAGGCATTTGAGGTCCTTGTCTTGCGGGGTGGGCTAGTAGTGTGGCTGTTTCGTCCCGTGTGTTGCTGCATCCACTACAAGAGAATTTGGTTGTGGATGGGAAAATAAGAAAGTCTACGTCCTTAGCAGGAACATAATATTTACATTCAGCCTTTTTGCAAGTTGGTGGGATAGAGGCTGGGGTCTGCCAGAGGGTGTCAGCTGGTTCTAGGAGTGCATCATTTATGGAGAGTGCGATCTTTGAGGGCACAGAGTGTTGGAGGATTTTGAGGAGTCTGTGTTGTGTCTCCTGGACCTCCTCCAAAGAGATGTCCTGGCTGAGTGCCACCCTCTTGAAATTGTTTAAAGTCATCCACATTCTGTGGAGGCAGAGGCATGAGAGATCTCTCTGGAACTGATGGAGAGTTAGGAGTCGGTGAATCAGGGTATGGTCAATAGCCCACCTCTTTGGAGGGGGAAGTTCAGGCGCACAAGAAGTAGACGGAGCTGGGGATAGAGGCGCAGAACAAGCTTGTGGTCTGGGGGAAGAATCATGAGGACAAGTGGCAGCAGGAGGTGGCCAAGGGTACTACTGAAGCCAGGGCTTGTGAGCTGTGATCTGAGGTGCAAATGGTTCCGGTGGAGGAGGAGAGGCAGGTGGGGAGAACTCCACCTGCTGCTGCATATCAGGCTCGCTGTCAGTGAAGGTAGCCAGGTCAGGTGGGGAGAGCAGCTGGTCTGAGGGTATGTCTACACTACGGGATTAATCTGAATTTACAGAATTTGAATTTTGGAAACAGATTGTATAAAGTCAAATGTATGTGGCCACACTAAGCACATTAATTCGGGGGTGTGCATTCATGTACCGGGGCTAGCGTCGATTTCCAGAGCGTTGCACTGTGGGTAGTTATCCCATAGCTATCCCATAGTTCCCACAGTCTCCCCCACCCATTGGAATTCTGGGTTGAGATCCCAGTGCCTGATGGGGCAAAAAACATTGTTGCAGGTGGCTCTGGGTACAGCCTCATCCCTCCATCCATGAAAGCAATGGCAGACAACCGTTTCACGCCTTTTTTCCCTGAGTGAACACTGCAGACGCCATACCACGGCAAGCAGGAGCCTGCTCAGCTCAAGACAGCAGTCATGAACATTGTAAACACCTCGCCCATTCTCGTGCAGTTTATGCTGAACCAGAACCAGAAAAAGGAGGCAAGGAGGAGGCGGCGGCGACGGCAGCACAGCAACGAGAGTGATGAGGACATGGACATGGACATAGAATTCTCTCAAACCGCGGGCCCCGGCGCTTTGAGCTCATGTTGTTAATGGAGCAGGTTCTAGCTGTGGAATGCCGATTCTGGGCCCAGGAAACAAGCACAGACTGGTGGGACCGCGTAGTGTTGCGGGTGTGGGACGATTCCCAGTGGCTGCGAAACTTTCGCATGCGTAAGGGCACTTTCATGGAACTTTGTGACTTGCTTCCCCCTGCCCTGACACGCCAGAATACCAAGATAAGAGCAGCCCTTACAGTTGAGAAGCGAGTGGCGATAGCCCTGTGGAAGCTTGCAACGCCAGACAGCTACCCATGAGTCGGGAATCAATTTGGAGTGGGCAAATCTACTGTGGGGGCTGCTGTGATGCAAGTAGCCAAAGCAATCACTGAGCTGCTGCTACCAAAGGTAGTGACTCTGGGAAACGTGCAGGTCACAGTGAATGGCTTTGCTGCAATGGGATTCCCTAACAGTGACGGGGCGATAGATGGAACCCATATCCGTATCTTGGCACCGGAGCACCAGGGTATCCAGTACATAAACCGCAAGGGGTACTTTTCAATGGTGCTGCAAGCACTGGTGGATCACAAGGGACATTTCACCAACATCAATGTGGGCTGGCCAGGAAGGGTTCATGACGCTCGCGTCTTCAGAAACACTACTCTGTTTAAATGGCTGCAGTAAGGGACTTACTTCCCGGACCAGAAAATAACCGTTGGAGATGTTGAAATGCCTATAGTTATCCTTGGGGACCCAGGCTACCCCTTAATGCCATGGCTCATGAAGCCGTACATAGGCAGCCTGGACAGGAGTCAGGAGCTGTTCAGCTACAGGCTGAGCAAGTGCAGAATGGTGGTAGAATGTGCATTTGGACATTTAAAAGGTCGCTGGTGCACGTTACTGACTCGCTCAGACCTCAGCCAAACCAATATTCCCATTCTTATTGTGGAGCACACAGCAAGCAGCAATCTCTGTGAAAATAAGGGGGAGACCTTTATGGCAGGGTGGGAGGCTGAGGCAAATCGCCTGGCTGCTGATTACGTGCAGCCAGACACCAGGGCGATTAGAACATCACACCAGGAAGCGCTGCCCATCAGAGAAGCTTTGAAAACCAGTTTCATGACTGGCCAGGCTACCGTGTGAAAGTTCTGTTTGTTTCTCCTTGATGAAAACCCGCCCCCTTTATTGACTCATTCTCTCTAAGCAACCCACCCTCCCCCTTCGATCACAGCTTGCTTTCAAAGGAAATAAAGTCATTAACATTTAAAAATCATTTATTCTTTATTAATTCATTATAAAAAGAGGGAGAGAACTGAGAAGGTAGCCCGGGTGGGGTTTGGGAGGAGGATCAGAGGGAAGGAAAAGGCCACTAAAAAAAGGTTAAAATAATGACAGCCTTTTGCTTGGGCTGTCCACTGGGGTGGAATGGGAGGGTGCACAGAGCCTCCCATTCCCCCCCGCGTTCTTACACATCTGTGTGAGGAGGCTATGGAACATGGTGAAGGGGGAGGGTGGTTATACAAGGCTGTAGCGGCACTCTGTGATCCTGCTGCCGTTCCTGAAGCTCCACCAGATGCCGGAGCATGTCTGTTTGCTCACGCAGCAGCCCCAGCATTGCATCCTGCCTCCTCTGATCTTCCTGCCACCACCTCTCATCTCGAGCGTCTCTCCTCTCCTCACGTTGGTCCCTCATGTCCTCACGTTCACTGGCATCTTTCCTGTATTTTGATACCGTGTCTATCCACTCATTCAGATGAGCTCTTTCATTGAGGGTCGATTATATGATTTCAGAGAACGTGTCGTCTCCTGTCCTTTTTTTTCCCTCCACCTTATCTGAGATAGCCTTTGGGACGGAGGAAGGAGGCTTGAAAAATTTGCAGCTGTTGGAGGGAGGGGAAAAAAAGGATACATTTTACAGAACAATGCTTATACTCTTTCATGGTGAACAACACTATTCACATTACATAGCACATGTTATTTCAGTGCAAGGTCGCATTTTGCATCTTAATATTGAGTGCCTGTGGCTTTGGTGTTAGAGATCACAGACGCAGGTCCGGGCAACAGAATTCGGCTTGCATGCGGCCATGGTAAGCCGTTGTCTTTTGGCTTCTGCGCCCTCCTTTCCCACATACCAAGCAAAGCCCGTTGAGTGCTGCAGTTTTCCTGTTAACCTGCAGCAGCAGAAAACTAACCCCCCACCATCCAATTCTCTGGGATGATCACTTTATCCCTCCCCACACCACATGGCTGGTATCAAGGAAGATCCCTGCTAGCCAAACGCGAAAAGCTTAGCGCCAATTACTCACACACACACCCCAGCTTGGCTAACTACAGGGAAGGATTTCTTTTCAACCACAGGCTAACAGCCCAGTAGGAATAGTCACCTCTGTCCCCTTAATTAAATTCCCGTATTTCAACCAGGTTACCATGAGCGATATCACTCTCCTGAGGATTACACAGTGAGATAAAGAACGGATGTTGCTTGAATGCCAGCCAACACCGGGACCATACGCTGCCAGGCTTTGTCATGCAATGATACCAAATTACTTGCTACTAGAATGGCATGGTCAAGTGTCCTACCATGGAGGAAGGAATAAGGCTGCACCACCCAGAAACCTTGTGGAAAGGCTTTTGGAGTACCTCCAGGAGAGCTTCATGGAGATGTCCCTGGAGGATTTCCGCTCCATCCCCAGACACGTTAACAGACTTTTCCAGTAGCTGTACTGGCCACGAATGCATCCCAAGTCCTCAGGACAAATTAATCATTAAAAAACACTTGCTTTTAAACCATGTTTTGTATTTTAAAAGGTAAACTCACCTGAGGTCCCTTCCATGGGGTCTTGGATACTGCCTTGGGAGGATACTTCACTCAGGCTGAGAAAAAGATCCTGGCTGTTGGGGAGAACGGAGTGCTGTGTGCTCTCCACAAGCTCGTCCTCCTCCTCCTCCTGCTCCTCCTCCCAGTCTGCAGAATCCTCAGGTGTAGCTGATGAGATTAGCCCCTCCTCGGAATCCACGGTCAGAGGTGGGGTAGTGGTGGCAGCCCCCCCTAGAATTGCATGCAGCTCAGCGTAGAAGCGGCATGTCTGAGGCTCTGACCCGGAGCGACCGTTTGCCTCCTTGGTTTTTTGATAGGCTTGTCTGAGCTCCTTAACTTTCACGAGGCACTGATCTGAGTCCCTGTTGTGTCCTCTCTCCATCATGCCCTTAGAGATTTTTTCAAAAGTTTTGGCATTTCGTCTTTTGGAATGTAGTTCTGCTAGCACTGAAACCTCTCCCCATATAGCGATCAGATCCAGTACCTCCCATACAGTCCATACTGGTGCTCTTTTTCAATTCTCGGACTGCATGGTTACCTGTGCTGATGAGCTCTGCATGGTCACTTGTGCTCTCCACACTGGGCAAACAGGAAATGAAATTCAAAAGTTTGCGGGGCTTTTCCTGTCTACCTGGCCAGTGCATCTGAGTCCAAATTGCTGTCCAGAGCAGTCACAATGGTGCACTGTGGGATAGCTCCCGGAGGCCAATACCTTCAAATTGTGGCCATACTAACCCTAATTCGAAATGGCAATACCGATTTCAGCGCTACTCCCCTCGTCAGGGAGGAGTACAGATATCGATATTAAGAGCCCTTTATATTGAAATAAAGGGCTTCGTTGTGTGGATGGGTGCAGGGTTAATTCAATTTAACGCTGCTAAATTCGAATTAAACTCACAGTGTAGACCAGGCCAAAGAACGAGCACTGTGTCAAGGAACAGAGTCAGGCTCAGGGGCCACCGAAATGTCATCCTGACTTAAGAATTGCTGCTGCTGCTCCCTGGGCTGTGATCCTGCTGAGCATGATCTGTGCTCAGAAGCATGCACTGACTTCTGTTTTGCTTTCCCAAGTGCCGCTGGCCATTTGTAGGCGCCCTGCGGGAGGTCCGCTGCCGCTGGAGTGGCAGGCAGACTCGGTGCCGACATTCTTGTTGGCACCGGGGCAGAACAAGCTGTCAGCAGCGGGTCTATTTTTGGTGCCAAGGGGACCAGTGCTGAGGAGACCTTCCCAGTACAAGAAGTCAGGTCTCTGCCTCTGTGCTCCACAGGAGCCGTGGCTGAGGTGCTGGGAAGGTCAAAGGCGCCTGCCTTCGGCGCTGTCAGCACTGAGGGTAAGGATCTCGCAGGAGACCCTTTACCCTTTTGAAAGTCTCTGGATGGAGACAGTTGGGCTTCCTGCCTCTTTGCATGAGAGGGTGAAGCCGCACCCCTGATCAGTTCGGACCTGGCCGGGGAGTGTGAGGGAGAGGGTTTGCTATTGCCCGTCTCCATCGGCGGCTGTAGGGATTTCTCCATCAGGAGCATTTTCAGCCGCAGGGCCCTGTCACGACGAGCCCTGGTTTTGAGGCTGGTACAATGGACACACTTGGCAGGGACGTGTGTCTCACCAAGGCACTTCACACAGTGTGAGTGTCCATCGGACCGTGGTATAGACTCTTGACAGGAAGTACATTTCTTAAATCCTGAAGACCCTGGCATTATTGCACTAGGAATGCCAGGGGAGCGTGTCTCAACGGGAGACGAACTTGAGGGGGAAAAAGTGTTTTTTTGTGTGTGTGTTTTTTTAAACTAAGTAACTATTCTAAAGGAAGGGAAATAATTGGGATGTTTCTAACTATTTCTGTCTTTGTACTTGTTTCCTTCAGAGACCAGGGAAGATGATAGCCCTGCCCCGAGTCCCAAAGGAACTGAGGGGATGGTGCGGGACACGCGCGCTCAAGCATACTCTAACGAGACCGCGAGACAGCAGCTGAGCACTTGTGTCCCGACCAGGCACTGCTACTGAAGATCTCCGATCAACGGCACCGGGACGCACCGTCACTTGGAGTGGAGCACCCACAGGGACAGCACTCAAAGAAGAATATAAAATTACATTCATATACTGAGACAGAACATAATTTGAGTTTATATAGTGATTCCATAATAAAGGCTGTAATGTGTAATTGAATAGGCTGGGGCTCAAGTATTTATCAATAGGCACCAGTCTCCTATAAGAGTGTCTGGAAGACTAAAAATGAGTTATAAGCATTGTTTTGCACTAGCATTTGTAACACATCCTACTGCCTGTTAACTTAAAATGAAGCGGGCAATTAAGAGTTGTCTCCTACAGCACTCCTTGTGCTTAATAATCTGTCCCAACTTGTATTTAGCTCAGTCTGGTTTCCTTGCCCAGACCTGAAAAAGCTCTGTGAAGCTCAAAAGTCTGGCCCTTCCACCAGTAGAAGTTGGTCCAACAAAAGATACTACCTCACCTACCTTGTCTCTCTCAAAACCCCTATTATGCATTTAGCCATGACCCCTCAAGCTATGTAATGAGATCGCTCCTGGTGCACTGGTCCATAATCTATCCTTTACTGTTTGAAGAAAGAGCCTGAGTATTGAAGGGTAACTTGAAAGGTCTCATCTGAACATTCTTCTAAATAATATAATTTATAATACCTGCAACACTGGGCTGCACTGTTAACGAGCAACCTTCTAACGCAAAGGAAAGACTGCTGTCAATATGAAACCAATGCTATATTTTAGTCATACAAATATTCTTCCAGCTGAGCACATGGAGAATAGCATTTTCTGAAGCATAGAGTAGCCACACCACTTCTTCTGGCTTTGCAAATGTACACCAGATAGGCTTAAAATGTAACTGTAGATGTTCATTTTTAAGACAAAAACGTTCACAGACTTCATCAAAACCCCTGTGATTAACAATTCATGACTATGTTGCTTTCCCCTGTCATTACAATAAATAAATACATAAATAAAATGTATGCCATGAAATGAATTTAGAGGAAGATTACCTCTGGTCATTACAGCTATTTAAATATGCAGGATTTTGTTCCCAGACTTCCATTTCCTTAAAGAAAACTGTCAGCTAATAACAAAAAGCAGTCCGTTTGTGTCTGTAACTGTAGTGTAAACTAGGCTTTAAGATGTATGTATATAAATCGCTCCAATAATTTTAGATTGCTCTGTACTAGACATACTCAAAAGAGAATATCGTATTTCATTTTTAATTAAAAATATTTTTCACTGCAGACCAAGAGAAGGGAAAGCAACATAAAAGTAATCGAGACTTCACATTTCATGTGTCAGGAAAGCTTTTTAATTCATTCATGTGCCAAATAAGTACACATAACAAGATCCGGAAAAAATTAGGTCTTCACAACAACTATATCATCAAAAGCAAGGATGAGTGAATTGGGCTTGGATAAAATAGGAACCAATTTATGCTGAAACTGAATCCCACCTTCAAAATGCTGCATCTCTGTCCAGGCCTGCAACTCACTAAAGCCAGCCATACTTTATTTATTGAATATAACACAGGGCTTTACCTTACATACATTTCTCCATGCATTTCACAAAATCGCACACACGAGCAAGCAGCTGTTTTTAACCTTGTTGTGACACTGCACACCATATTCTTCAGTGATATATTATGATGCATTTTGTAAAAGATAAGTCATGTGAGGTATCATTGGAAAAGTTAGGATAATTATATTCCGCAAATCATATTTGTATGCACGTATCACTTTGGTATCTGAAGTTATAAATACTGACTATGTATCTGTACTTCAATTGTACCTACATCTGGGTAACCCCCCTTAGACAAGATGCTTTCAGTCTAGATAGTTGGTTGGAAGGGCCTATTCAGGGCAATGAGACATTAGAGAAAACAATAGGCCTTAGGAGACGCTTAACGTCCACCTGGTGAGCCTTCCTGAGAATACTCCAGAGAGCCTGTAAGTAATGGCTGCTATGACTCTACAAGGACATGTGACCAGGCCACATGACTCTGGACTCCATCTTGGGAGGTCAGTATTTTTTCCACAATCTGGTCTGGGAACCAAGTTTTGAAACAAAGGGTTCCCACCATATGCTAATGCTATACAAGGCAGGGAGTGACATCATCGGTGGTTCTTCACTCCCCACACAAGGGGACTCCTGGAAACAACTGAGGAACAAAGACTGAACTGGGGGAAAAAGTGCTGGACCCAGGCTAAAGGGATTTCTAGCCTGAGTATGGAAGACCTGGGGATTCCAAGCTGCAAAGCAAGTATACCTTGTACCTTAAGAATCTGCAGCCTGCTTGTACTAGCTCTCAGGGTGAGAAACTGCTAATTCATATTCAGTCTAACTAGTACATTAAGCTTAGTGTGCGTTTTTGTTTATTTGCTAGGTAATCTGCTTTGATCTGTTAGCTATCACTTTATAATCACTTAAAATCTACCTTTTGTAGTCAATAAATTTATTTTATGTTTTAATCTAAACCCGTGAGTTAGGAGTGAAGTGTGGGGGAATCTTAGCTCAGAGGGGCTGTTGCATATTCCTCTCCACACTGGGGGGAGGGGCACAAACTTCATGAGCTCGCGCTGTGCAGTTCCCTCTGCAGTGCAAGATGGTATAATTTGGGGTTTATGCTCCAGGGGAAGTGCATTCCTGGGACCAGAGAGTTACCTTGGCTTTAGCCTTTCTACAGTTGGTTCACAAGCAGTGGCTAGTCAGAGAGCCTGCATGTGAACTGCAGCTGGGTGCGTCCCTACCTGTGTAGATGCTGGTGGAAGTATAAGACCAGGAGCGTCTGCAGCTTGTCACAGCAGCACAGTGTGAGAAGGAGTCCAGGTTGGTGGGTCAGAGGGATCAGTGGTACCCCAGTTCCAGGTGGTGCCCCGGGGGGGAACCCGTCACACTTGTATTCAGCAATTAATGCCCGGGGGTGGGATCAAGCCATACAAGTATGCTTCATTAGAGTTTAACAAAGTATTTTGTAGTAACCTCTCTGTGAACTGCCTGTATTTCTAATCTTCTGTGTTTTGAACTGACCGTAAGAGAGGATTCCCTGCTTATGAAGAAGCATTGGAGGGACAAATCTGGAGCCTGACTATAGGCCAGACTCGCAGCACAAAGGAGTCATTAACCATCTTAAATGTTACCAAGGGATTCCACCTGCATTTGGGGAATCTCTGCATGATGAAGAGCTAACTTAAGGATTCCATGCCACCCCAGTCCTTGCCTCCTGGTGTAGGGAACATTCCTCAGAGGAAGGGACTTGAGCCAGAGCGCCCTTCCATTACAGCAGTCCTAAGATGATGGAAAAGCCACTAATAGCCACGGAGAGATGGGCACAATACAGGAACAACCTTGAGACTGTTCTCATTTGCACACAGGGCAGACTCAACCATTGGCTAGGCCAGAATCAGGGAACATAAGAGATGTCAAAAAGCTACTTTTGCCACCAACCATCAGCCCATAGCTTGGCTGGAGGAGAAAATCTGGGCCGAAATACTCTCCGAACAGATATCACATCGGCAGATCCCACCCTGCCTCATCAATAGAATGTTCTTTTTTAAAAAACTTACATTGCAAAGCTTGCTGTAATAGAAAGGTGCCTGCCTGTGCAGTAAAGCCTCCTCAACTCTAAAGGTAATTCTTTGGTATATTGCTATGCAAACTTTGAAAACACCGGACCGAATGGTGCAGAAATAAATTATTAGCTTTATGAGATCTGAAAAAAAAAAAACCTCAGAGCACTGTCTTGGAATATTGAATTTGCCCATTACTGCAGCTTAATGGAGCACTTTCAAGCCCAAACAATTCCATTCTGAAGACTCTTAATGGCCTTCTGAAGAAGATCAGAATACTAGCACAAACTCCCAGCCCCACTGCACTTCTCCTCTGCTGTATCTTTTCAGTCAGTCCAGGGAGAAAAGCTACCAAAAATAAAGCATGATACAATTGTTACAGGTATCTTAAAATCTTAACAGCTAAAACAGGTTTCAAAAGCTGAATATGTAGAAAAGGAGTGTTACTGTACTGTATCCAGTATATTAAATAATTAAAAAGGCATCTAGTTTCCTTATTGCTGTCACCTGTTGGTTTCAAACACAAGCATAAATCTGAAATATGTATTAAAATCAGCCTGACTCTCAACTCCAATCTGATCATGCCTGGTTTGTGGGTATTTGGAATTCAAACACAAAAAGTGATAAAGCCTCACACTTAATGTGCTTGGTCTCATAACTACAGAGAAGTTGTTACGGTAAATACAAAACCAATGTGGCCTGACATTCTGGCAAGAGATAGAAAACCAAGAGACATAAAATGCATGAGTTATTTTTGCATTAGGTACCAAACTGGGTTCCACTTTAACCACATAATTACCTTCGGCTGACAGGAAAAAACATTGGTATGAAAATTAATAACATCTTCAATGTGGATATGGTCCTGAAGGCATTGATACACTGCCTCATACATCAGTGCAAGTGGACTGGAAACAATGAAATAATTCTACCTTATGAGTGGATGCAAAGATATTAGACTTTAGCTGAGGATTTATTATGGAATGTAACCGTCATTACTTTGTATAAAAAAAGCAGATGATACTTACTATAGCATATCCATTTTCTTCTTTCATCCCTGTGCATTTTATCTTTACATGAACAGAGAACAAAGGGGTTCACAGTTGGTGGAAACTTAAGCCAGTCCTCACCAGCCACATGCAAGTCTGCCAATCACAAACCAAACTCTTGAGAGTTCAGGTTTGACAGCCTTAACACCAAGGTGTGATAACATGTGTGGCCAGATATCATTACACTGCAATGCCAGAG
Source organism: Chrysemys picta bellii (assembly GCF_011386835.1). Lineage (NCBI taxonomy): Eukaryota > Metazoa > Chordata > Testudines > Emydidae > Chrysemys > Chrysemys picta. The sequence continues at coordinate 98,104,898 of NC_088798.1, forward strand.
GGAAGGGTGGTCTTGTAGCTAAAGCAACAGACTGGGAACCAGCACAATCTAGGTTCCCTTCACAGCTCTGCCACAAGCTTCCCATGTGACTTTAAGGAAGCTACATCATCTTTCTGTGTCTCCATTCTCCATCTGTGCAACAAGGACAGTTTTGTTCTTCTTCTGACAAATGGATGCATATGTCTAGGACCTTGACAGTCAACTTCCCTGTGGAGGGGAAATCAGGGACGCAGATGGCTATATGCAAAGTGTAACTTGTTATATATATACATACACATATACACACACACACACCCGTTGTGAAACAGAGGAAGTCAAACTGAATGCAGGCAATCCCTTCACTCAGCCCCGCATCAATTCCTGGTTACCAGAGAGCAAGAGGAGACTCCAACCAGATACCAATACAGCTCTCCTGCTGCTCACACAACTCCACCAAATCTTGGATAACAAAGCTAACAGCAGCCCACTTCCAGACTGAACATGTAAATGAAAACATCCAGGAACAAAGGACATAGCCCATACTTACACAATGGGGGACTATCCTGGGAAGCAGTGACTCGGGAAAAGATTTGGCGGATAATCAGCTGAACAGGAGCTCCTATTGCGAAAGCGTGGCCAGAAGAGCTAATACAATCCTTGGATATACGAACAGGGGAATCTCGAGGAGAATTAGAGAGGTTATTTTACCTCTCTATCTGGCACTGGTGCAACCACTGCTGGGGTGATGGGTCAAGTTCTGGTGCTCACAATTCAGGAAGGATGTTAATAAATTGGAGTGGGTTCAGAGAAGAGCCACAAGAATGATTGAAGGATTAGAAAGCATGCCTTATAGTGAGACTCAAGGAGCTCAATCTATTTTAGCTTAAAGAAAAGGTTAAGCAGAGACTGTAAGTACCTAATGGGAAACAAATATTTAATGAGCTCTTCAGTCTAGCAGAGGAAGGTATAACACAATCCATTGACTGGAAGTTGAAGCTAGACAAATTCAGATTGGAAATAAGATGTAAATTGTTAACAGTGAGGGTGGTTAACCTTTGAAACAAGTTACATGGGATTAGGGTGGATTCTCCACCACTGACCATTTTTAGATTAAGACTGAATGTTTTTCTAAAAGATACACTCTCCAAATTATTTTGGAGACGTTTTATAGCCTGTGATATACAGGAGATCAAACTGATGAGAGTGAACCCTTCTGGCCATGGAATTTATGAACATTTGCTCAAAAATCGAGGGGAAAAAAAACTAGCAGACTTGCATGTAACAATGCCACTTACTGACACCTGCCATAACTACATGTCCTTCTCCCCAGATCAGTCTTAGGTATTTCCAGCAGTCTTCCTGGGTGGAGATTCAGTGAAGAAACAGCAACTGTGATTAACTCACTCTCCAGCCTTAAACAGAATTTACATATGGCGGGAATCTTTTGTTTCCCAGTCTGACCCTCCCCACCCCCTCTTAATGGAAAAAACACAAATCCCAAAATGGGGGCCTAGTACCAGGTGACACAATCACCTGCCCTGTAGTGTCAAAGCAGCAACCCAGGAAGCTTCTCAGGAAGGCGGGAAATTAGTATCTTCAAAGTCTTATTGTTCATCCTAATGGCCCATTCAGGCGGATTGCCTACTGTCTAGTGGGCATTTCCCAGAAGCAAACATTTTTGCAATCGATACAGAGCTTATATTCGTAACTTCAGATACAGCAATGATACATGCATACAAAGAGGATAATCGTATTCGGTAAAGCATAACCTTTCCAATGATACCTCACAAGGCCCATCTTGCTTCAAATACAACTTAGTTATACCATATTCAAATAAGCATATTTCTATAAAGAATACGGGCATGATGTGACACATGCCACGAAACTTCCCAACTTTACTCAGTGTGGGGGACGGGACAGTTCTTATGGTCACCAGAGAAGCTCCTCAGCCAATGTAAAGTGCTACTGAACAACTAGCTGAAATGATGCCATGTCCAAAATGCAATAACTTGGATCCTACAGAGAAAAACCACATGTCAATTCTTCCTTTGATCAACAGAGTTTTGCTTTCTACAACACAAACTCAGTGCCAGCTCCTAGTCTTTAATTCATAAGAGTTAAACAGCAATCACATGGACAAATGTCCTTAACTTAAATAAATAACGACTTTCAACACAAGTAAATTTACGACCTTCCAACTAGCTACTCTGAGCAAACAAACTCCATAGTATGCTGGCATTTGAACACGTTGGCTGGCCTTCAGTTTTAACCTAGTTCGTTCCCTGCTAAAAATAAGTCTATAAATTTGAGGCCATGTCCAAAGAGAGAATTATAGTAGTAACATTGAAGCCTAGTTTCAGAAACTTCTCCCCACTAGGGAATAAGTGGCCTCATTTAAATAGCATTGAACAATAGAGAATTGGAAGTGGGAGGTTCTCAGTGTTTGTTTTTTTTAAAGATTTGTTTAATTTAAACTCATTGATCATTTTACCTATACTTACATGTCCCCAGGCCCCAGTCCTGCAAGCAGCTCTACAGAGGTGGACCCTTGCACCCAAATACAGCCTGTGGAAGTGAATGGGGTGCAGGCATCTACCTATGAAAATCCAATTGCAGGACTGGAATCTTTAGTTATTTAGTTTTCGCCCGAGTGTCATTGAATTAGGGTGAGTGTGTGAAAATTCATTGAATTTTATACCTTAAGCATGTAAATTAGGGTAGGATTGTGGTGATTGCACGCATTTAAAAGTGAAACTGACTGGCGTGAAGAGAGTCAGGTGGAAACACCTTGTACAAGACATCAGAGAGACTAATTGTGCCGTGTTTTATCTCCCAAAATAAGAAAGGGTGGCAGAATCTGGCCCCCAGTTTGGTGTCAGATGTATCATACACAAAAATTAACTTTACGTAGACCTGCATGTTAACTTTGCAGCTTCCACTTCCTGCTGATATTTGTAAACGGTAATTCTACCCTAGTATTTTAGATCAGATTTACAAGCTCTGCTCTGTCAGATTTAAAGCCTTCCCCTGGTGGAGGACATTCAGCAAGCACAGCGACGTCTAGATGGATTTTTTTTTTTTTTTTAAAGCTTTTGGATCAGGAGCAATGGAAATAAAGGCTTCTTTGTGAACCCTTCGGAACATTGCTCTTACTCATGAAATATAGGGAACAGCAGTTGAATCAAACGGATCTCAGATTTTCAGCTCCACTGTTGGCCTCTCAGACCAACACTCATTGGAAGCTTTCCTCTAGCTTTCATGGACTGACAACTTCAAGCGAGCAAAGAGCTGCTTATTCTAGGTGACAAAATGCATTTAAATATAATAATGGAATTAGTTTTATTGAATAGCCAGTTAAAAGATTCGTCCTCATTTGTAAGTCAATTTCTTCGCCCCCCCCCCGCCGCTTGTCAGATTTCCTGAAAGAACAAAGATTTTACATCTTATTTACATACCCAGGGTGAGACTTTCCCACTGGTATTGCTGGGTCTACATTTTGGGGGTTTAAAAACACCACAAGGTTTCCTCTGCCAAATGAAGTCATTCAATGCAGCTTAGCTGCATAAATCTTCAAAGGAACAATGGGAAGGAAGTTAAAGGCATTCATGGTATGTGCAGTGCAGTGTTTCCCTGCTTTCAGCTTGTGCTGCACAGAAGCCTTTTTAATTCAACTCACAGGGATTGGTCCACTAAACTGCTTGTGCGGGAGTGTAGTTGTCCATGAAGGTGAGGTGAGTCCATGTGAGCTTCTGGGGGCGGGGGGGGGCGGAGGGAAGAGCCCTAACCTCTCCTTTTCCAGACATGTTTCTGAAATGCCCGATTCCTATACACTGAATCCACTTCTGCAGCACAGCACTGTCCGAACAGGTTAGAACTGCCCAGGGCTTAATTTGTGCCAAGGCTGAGTCTCCGCACCTCTAGGCTTGGCAGTTTAGCCCCAGCAAAAAAAAAAAATTGCTTGAGCCCCAGCACCCCTTTCATTACAAATCAAGCACTGGAACTACCATTTAAAATGCATCAGCTGCTTCACTTTAAGATTACAAGCCGAATAGTGACTTTAAAAAAAATAGATGTGAGTCACTCCATTGATGAAAAGAGGTGTTAAAGCACACTGAGTAAAGGAAGAAAAGCAACAGGGACTGAAAGAGCATGCACCACAAAGAGCCACCCCCTCCTCCCTCCCAGGACAAGTCAGCGCACACACACAAACTCATCACAATTTGCACTGCACAAATCTAAAGACAGGCTGCAAAGCAGGATCTCCACCCCCGTTGGTCAATGAAGGAGGCACAAATCTAAACCATTGCACAGGAGCCTTGGTGGAGGCGGCAGCAGCCGGGGCCGGGGCTCAATATCTAGGGGTTCCTTTTCAACAATACAACACACAGAACCGGCTCGAGCACCCACCCAATAACCTGGGAAAATTACACCCCACCCCGGGCATAGGCGCGGACTCTGTGGGTGCTCCGGGCCTTGAGCACCCACAAGGAAAAAATTGGGTGCTCAGCACCCACCAGCAGCTCCCTGCCCCTCAGCCCCGCTCACCTCCACTTCCTCCCCTGAGCACGCCACGTGCCCGCTTTTCCCCCTTGCTCTCAGCGCATGTGCTGCAAAACAGCTGTTTCGTGCGGCTGGGGGGGGGGGGGGGAAGCAGGGGGAACGCGGCGCGCTGGGGGAAGAGGCGGGGCCGGGGCACAAATCTGGGGAAGGGGTCCAATAGGGGCAGGGAGGGGGTGGGAACTTTGGAGAAGGGGCTGGAATGGGGGCAGGGCAGGAAAAGGGTGGGGTTGGGGCAGGGCCAGGGGAGCACGAGCACCCACCGGCACCAGGGAAAGTTGGCAGCTATGCCCCTGGGTGCTTGTGAGAGGCAATCTTCCCCACTCGCAAGCACAGAGTCTGAGGGTAGAAAAGAAACTTTTAATGAAAGAAGAGAAGTCACCCAACATTAATTAGGGAAAATGCCACAAGAAGGATCCATAAAAATAAAATGGAACAGGACATCCACCCCACAGTTCATGGGGCAGAGTCTTCTGCCTCATATTCATGAATTCTACAACCAACGGTTCCTTTTCTGTGCCCCTCTCTGCTCCCTCACCATACCCCATTCACAGTGGTTGTCCTTGGTCACTGAGGACCCAAGGTTCAGACGTGCATCTGTGTGAGTTCACCTCCCACCTGGGGAAGAAGGTACCTTGCTTGCTCTGCCATCTGGGCCCCCGCCGGCCGCTAATTCCACATCCGTCCTCGCCGGCCGCATGTCCATCAGACACCTTCTGCTGCCACTTGTCTCTCTACTGTGATCGCTGCAGGTCAGTCATAGTGATTTTCTGCCCAGCCTGCTGAGAGCTAACACACTACACCACCACAAGTGATTTCACCTCTTATTGAGTACTTCAAGCAACAAAAGGCTCCTGATGAAGCCTATTTTACTATCTTTGAACAATAGGGAGGAACAGGTTAAACTAGACCAGGGACCCACAGGGAGAGTTCACACCTCCTGGCTGGGACACCCATCCCCACCCCTCTCTACTTCCACAGGCGGTCTGGCATTCGAGTCCCTGGCTTAACAAGGTCCTTTCAGCTGAGGGGGACCTCATTTGGAGAGGTTAAGTACAGTTCTGCTTCCCTTTACTCAAAAACAACAACATTGATAACGTTTCACTACCCCTGCATGCAGTACTAAAGTGATTCATAACCCAACACCAGCCGAAGTTGATCACTTGGAGCTACACAGCTCCTGTCTGCTAGATACCTATGCAGAGTAGGTGTGTTCATGTAAATACAGTTTGTTCCTGAAGTCTCTCTCCCTCCCCAAGTAGCTGTCAGGGGAGAGTTCATTCAGACCCGCTTACACTTGTAATGTACAAGAGTCTTTGGGTTGGAACAGGAGAAAATATTCTCTAAAAAATATGAAAAATAGCATGTTGAGAGAATTAAGCCTTATAAACGTACATACAAATTTCTTAAACTTTTATGGGACTGGAAGTAGTGGGTTGGGAATTATAGGTTAAATATATCCTGGGTATAAAAACACCAACATACCCTATATTGAGCCCCAGATCTACCAAAACTTTGTGCCCCTTTAAAAAAAAAAAAAAAAAAAAGTCTTCAACCATCTCAAAGGGTACTCCTCCCATGCTAGGTAAGTCACAGTCATCACTATTTGTGCTATAGTAGTACCTAGAGGCCCCAACTAAGACCAGGTCCCCATTTCATCATTAGGTGCTGTACAACGCACATAAGATTATTTTGTTGCCTCAAACAACTTACACTCTAGACAGACTAAGCTGACAAAGAGCAGCAGTATTATCCCTATTTTGCAAATGGGGAACCGAGGTGCACGGAGTCACTTGATTCTCATCTGCTGCTTCCCCTTCTTTCATTTGGGTCACATGATATGGCCAGAGGGGTTGAGAGAAAACACACGTTTACAGAGAAAATTTTTGAAGCCCGAGAGTATCCTCTGAGCCAACTTCTCTCCCAGCCTTTACTCCCCAATTTTCACATTTTTGGGGAAACGGTGACAAAAATTAAATTGAAAAAAAATCAGAAACATGGGCTGGGTCCTTCGCTGTGAAGGAACTACTTACATGGCACTGCCAGACTAACCTACCCCAGTGCCATCTTAACCAGCCCACCACAGAGGAACAGTAATTCCCTGTTAGCATACAGCCAACGTAGGAGCTCTTACACTGCACTACCTTCCAGTTACCAGTATAACAAAGAAACATGGAGACAAGACGGGAGGCAAAAAGAGGGTGGCCAGACACTCCTGCATTATGCTAGCACTCTGATATGGTTTTGGCCCCCAAGAGGGCCATTCACAGCCTGATACAAGTTAGAACAGCTGCAAACTGCTCCAACTCAATTTGTGGAGACCAGGTCCAGACAGAGCAACACTGGAGTTCCTAGAACATAAAATGAGCTTTCATCTATCATTACTTTTCCCAACCAGGGTTCCGCACAATTTGGCCATTGCTGAGGATCTCTCTCTGTGCATCTTCAGCTTTAGGTGAATCCAGATCGGTGGTTCTCAACTGGGCCCCCCCGAGCAGGTTTCAGGTGGTCTGCCAAGCAGGGCCAGCATTAGATTTGCTGTAGCCCAGTGCAGAAAGCTGAAGCCCCACCACATGGGGCTGAAGCCTGGAGTTCCAAGCCCTGCCATCTAGGGCTGAAACCAAAGCCTCAGCAACTTAGCTTCACAGGGCCCTGGGCAATTGTCCTGCTTGCTACCCTCCCCCTCCCCCAACACTGGCCCTGTCTTTTATATGCAGAAACACAGTTGTTGTGGCATAGGTGGGCTATGGAGTTTTTATAGCATGTTGGAGGGCGGGGGGCTCAGAAAGAGAAAGGTTGAGAACCCCTGATCTAGAGAACGGAAACCCATTCTCAAAGGGCATCTTGCTTGTGGCCTGCTTAGTCTCACCAGGAGAACCCACAGACACCAAACAAATCTGGATATTTGGATGCTATCCAGAGGGCCCGGAGATTGTACAAAAGCCTGAGCTGAGGCAAGCCTGGTTAAAAGGCACCATAAACCCAGAATTACATCTCCTCCCCATGTGAGAGCCTGGCTGCCTGCTACTCACTGTTGCTTTGTAGGCCCCCTCCAGCCATGAACCTCAGGTCCTTAAGCATCCTTGAGTGCTGGCATACTGGTCCCAACTGTTGCTCCTTCCATCCATCCCTCCCTCTGGTTGTGCTTCGTGTGCTTCCTTTTCAACACGAGCCCAACAAATAGCAACTGAATCTGAAGCGCAGTCTGGGACAGCAAGTTTTCAGTGTGACCCGTGTCTGAAACCCACTTTCTGAGCCTAGCTAGTTAGAATTGAAGTGGGTTTGCAGGGGGAGGAGGGAGGAGAAAGAAATTAACTGGAGATAGAGGCATAACTAAATGGTGTGTAAAAACTAAATCACTGCAGCACAGCCTCAGTGCCCAGTCCAAGTCTGGGCATTATCAGCATTTACCACACAACAAGCCATTGACTCATAAGCGGTATGACAGTTAACTGCTTTCCTGACAATAATAAATCTATTCCGCCACAATTTTGTATTAATTAGGAAAAAAGGCTGCATTTGTAGCATGTCAAAATGGCTCATCTACCAGCTAATGTGAAATGTTTCATTCAGCTTGAGAAATTAATTTGTTAATCATGTATCAAGGTCATAACACATGGGCAGTTTCACTATCCATTTAGGCATTTCATTTGTGACTGTGCAAGTTGGGAGCTCATACACCGTATCTTTATCTCCTGCACGTGAACAAGAGACGCAAATAAACTTTTGATCCATAATGGGGGGGGGGGCTGAGAGAGACACAGTGGAAACAAGCGCTCTCTGTACAGACGCTGTTCTATACCTTCTCTCCACAGGCTGCTTCAACACTGTTCCCATTCCTGTCACCTGAAGCACCTCCAGCAGCAGCAAATACTTTGCCAGCCCTCAAAGTCCCAGCTGCATGCAGCTGGCTGAGTGGTTTGCAGCTTTGCTGTACATCCCATACAGCAGATCTCTTTGCTTCCCATTCTACCTAACCCCCTCCTCATTGCCTACAGCCCAAGAATGTTCACACCCCCAGCTGTGTCACCCCTATCCAATTACCACCTCCACCCATCACCAAACATTCCCACCCCAAGCTCCTATCCCTGAATACAAACAGCACAGAATTCTGGAATACAGAAACCCCTCATCCAGTCCCCCAATCAGGTAAGGCTCAGGGCCATCCTACTGCTAAATTTTTGTTCCCTATTGCACCTTCACTACTGTTTTGTCCCATCTTGATTGAATGAGTTCAGTATCTTCCTTTCCAATTTTGACAATCTTTAAATTATGCCCTTAAAATAAACCTCACAATCAGCAATATACAAATTATAATTTCCTTCTCGCCATGCTTCCAACTATTATCTTAATCAAAGCAATCATGCAACTTCACATATTGCCCCTCATTATCCAATTCGTGCCCTGTGTATATTATATTTTCCTTATCGGATGGCATATCAAATGATAAAACAGAGCCTCAGTACTAATGCAAAACTTAATGGCAATTCCCCAAAAAAGTTAGTGTCAGACATAACAGTTTTTCCCCCCAAAAGTGTCAATCCTGTGGTATAGCGTGAGACCTTTGAAATCTAGGGCGATATTACCCATAAGAGATTGCTTCCTTTACAGCTAGTATTTTCAACCCTTTATTTTAGGAACAAACAGTCTCATCTAGAATACACATTTAGGAAACAAAGTAAGAAATCATTTGTTCATCTCCTGTTAGCACGGAGACCTGGAAAGAAAGAAAGCCACAGTAGGAGATAAGGTGGTAGTTCTGTATACGCAGTACTCCAGTTAAACTCATCTTCAAAAAGCAGCTCTCTCCAGGCCAAACTGATTTTAAATACGTGAAATGGGCACAATTTGCCTTTTCTAATGTTTGGAAGGTTGCAGGAGGAATAAATTCTTCCTACTCCTGTGATGATCACTTCCTTATTTGCAAGGCAGCAACATTTCAGGCTGTCCCCGCACTCCCTCTAACACCAGAGAGGCGTTCTGCTCATGATAAGGCCAACCACCTCGCTGATTTGACCACCATGAGTCTGTATCTAATTAGTAAGCTTGCAACATCCACAAGATGGAAAAGCAGCATTGCAGTTGAACACCAAGAACTAGACACTATTTTCAAAAGCAAGTAACTTGATTAAAATGACAAAGTCTTCTTCTGGCTTCCAGGAGTCATACACTGTTGCCAGCAATAATTCTGTACACCATGTCACTGAAAGAATATTTATAAAATGGAAAATTTCACATTTGTATGCTCTGAATCAACCTGCCTGCTCTCCTAGTATTCTGCCCCAATCTATGCATTATTAATAAGCAACATTAATTTCCAGTTTTCAGTTAGCTAATTTGTTCATGATTCCAAACAACTTACTGAATTATTCATGTGATATTTTAACTGTAGTTAGATAAGCCTGTTAGCCATCATTCATTTAAATGAATGATCTTTCTCACATATAAAGGTGCAAAAGGAGAACACCTCAGCAGGTGAAGTTACCCCTCTGCATTTTACATACAAGATCTTGTATTTGCTAACACAAAGCCACCTGGAATGCTGTTTCAAAAGGTAAAATACAGAAATCTTTTTTGACTATGGCAAGGTTAACGGGATGTGGAATCCGTCAGTTACTAGCTTTGATTGTTTAGTGTTAAACGGTGCACACACCTTGTGCTGGCCAGTTGCACAGAGGTTAATTTCACCCCAAATGAAGGTGGTCTGAAGTCTCAGCTTAATTTCCTAACCCAATGTTTCCCAAACGTGGGACGCCGCTTGTGCAGGGAAAGCCCCTGGCGGGCTGGCCGGTTTATTTACCTGCCGTGTCTGCAGTCCAGCTAATCGTGGCTCCCATTGGCCGCAGTTCTCTGCTCCAGGCCAATGGGAGCTGCTGGAAGCGGTGTGGGCTGAGGGACATACCGGCCGCCGCTTCCCACCGCCCCCATTGGCCTGGAGCAGTGAACCGCAGCCAATGGTAGCCGCAATCGGCCGAACCTGCAGACACGGCAGGTAAATAAACCGGCCCGGCCCGCCAGGGGCTTTCCCTACACAAGCGGCGTCCCAAATTTGGGAAACACTGTCCTAACCCAATCACCAATTCTCTACCTGATGCCAAAATAACGACCTCGTTAGTTTCACTAAAAATCTGTTACAATTTGATCCGTTTGCCAGAAACTGGGAAAGTGCAACAGGGGATGGATCACTTGATGATTATATGTTCTGTTCATTCCCTCTGAAACACCTGGCATTGGCCACTGTTGGAAGACAGGATACTGGGCTAGATGGACCAATGCTCTGATGCAGTATGGCTGTTATGTTCTTACAATGGCGATAGTAACTGCTACGGAAAGCTACTGTATCCTGTCCATATCTTCCTGTTCAGTGTATAGAGGAATGCTTAATTCTTTAGACATCTAGGAAGTAGGACCAATCATAAAATATCAAAGGGCACTGATGTGTTACATTATTTCAGATCTCTAGATGCTACACAAAAATTGTGCTGGGCACTGTACAAGACACTCAGGGAGACAGTCCCTGCTCCAAGAGCATACAATCTAAATAGAAAATACAAAGGTTGGGAAGGGAAACAAAGGCACAGAGGAAAAGTGAGATGCCAGAGGTCATCTAGTGGGTCAGTGGCAGAATAGGGAATAAACCCAGCTCTCCTGACTCCTACTCCAGTGCCCTATCCTAACCACTCTCCCCTCCCCGTATTTTTATAGACCAAGTGAACAGAGATTTTTCTCCAGTTCAGGAAAGGATTCAACTGAAGAAGTGTTCAATCTAGCACTGATGAATCAGTCATTTGAGCTAGAAGGGCCTTCTAGTCCACCCCCAAATGACAAAGTACATTTGCCAAGAGGATTGAATCTGGATTAGGATGACCATATCTATCCCATTTTGGCTGGGGCAGTCCCTTCTTTAAGCCCTGTCCTGGCCGTGTGGTTTGGTGGTTTTTTGGGGGGGGGGGGGGGGAACGAGGAAAAACTGGGATGCGACCCCTAGCAGGGCACAGAGGAACATGCAGGGGGGAGAGGGCAAATGGAAACGTCAACCCTTCACGGGAGGGAGGGCTTAGAAGAGCGGCTCGGGCCGGGCCAGCCCCTCGCAGGCAGGTAGCAGGGGTCTTGGGCCAGCCCCGCATGCAGGTGGAACTACTTTAATATAAAAACTCCTGGCTCCCAACCACATACTTGCTCTACTTCACTACCTTGGGCTGTTGCCCTGGATTTGAGGGGTATGTATACCCCAGAATACGATCAAGCTAATTGCAACCATATGATGTGCATTCAGCCATCCTGAAATAAACCACCACATAATTAAGGGTTAATTTGGAGACAGGCTTTCAGAAGCAAGGTCAAAATTAACTACACAGTTTCTGCTAATCAGAATGGGAGGAGGGGACAAACAAGTAAACAACTAAAACTGAAAACCGTGGTGGTTGGAAAACCGAGTCTAGATGCTTCTGATATTAAAAGTTTATTGAAAGTTAGAAAAAGTGATACAGTAGAGGTCATTAGGACACGTGTTTTGTAGAAGTTACTTATAAAAGATTAGCTAATAGAGTGTACTTTGGAGCAGTCCTCTGAAGACATCTTGAGGGACTTTTTCCTGACACCCTTTCTCCCCGATGGGTGAGCAACTGGTCACTGCAAACCTGCTGTTAATTACTCAGTGCCATTAAGTAAATATCTGGGAGGTTCTAAACCTAGTGCTTATGTTTGTGTGTGTGGGTAAATCTAATAAACTGCAGTGTTAAACAAGAGCATGCCGACTTGCATTCAATTCTTGATCAGACAGAATTGCCAAGTTCCTGTTGATTTATTCTTACACCGCCTGGAGTGAAACAGTTAAGTTGCCCCTGGTGGGGAGTTCTGAAAACCCCAGGTAAAAGGGCCACAATTCCTAGGCACCTTGTCTCTTGGATTACAACAAGATTCAATTTAAAAAAGGATTTTTTTTCTTTTTTTTTTAAAAACAAGAAAGGGGGTAGGAAAAACATCCCACCACCCACTACTTTGTGACCTAACTTGCAGTAAATTAAAAAAGGTCCAAATTCTTTCCTCATGCACAGTGCACCTGGCTTCCATTGACTGTCTAATGACCCTTTGACTACTTAGAGGTGGTAGGACACATTTAAAAGTGGAATACGTGAATCTGAATATCGTCACTTTACAAATCACTTATGGCTGGAGTTAACAGAATTTAAACTCACTTGACCTTTGCATTAATGATGTGGCCTTGATAAGTTTGCCATCCTTTAACCAGGTGGACTCAACTATAAATGATTTACAGTAGTCTAAAAGAAGAGATAAAACTTTCAGGTGGCTGCTATTGATCTGAATTTAGAAAGTTTCCTTCCAAGACTGAAGCTTTTTTTACTGCCTAAAGAATCTTAATACAAATCCTTTCATGAGAACTAACTATACAATCCTGTTGCCAGAAGCAAGAAGAATTCCACTCTGATGCATCCATAGCATAACAATGGAAAAAACATCTGGTTTTCGTCAATAATTGTAGATGCCTGCCTAGCTTTTTAGATCACTGCATATACAATTGTGCCCCAAGAAGTACACATTTGTATGCACACAATTACCATCACTACATTTCGATCTAATGGTCATTTGTACTTGTAGTTACCACCACTGCAGTATGTTTTTTCAAAGTCTCACATATCCTATAAATTCTTGCCAATTTGTTGATCTTAGGCCATTTCCTGTATAGAAAGTTATATAATGTCTTGCTGCTTAGTATATTATAAGTAGTCCCTGTCCTCCCCCCCCGCCCCGCACTTTTGCATGCAGACTCCCCCCACCCCCTTGATCTTAGTCAAAGTTGCACACACGAGCACTATAAGGTCACGGGGTGCAGTTTTCATCTGTTTCAGGATCTGCGCTGTTGCACCTAGCAATGTGTGTCTCAGATACAGTGAGGTTTCAGTTGGCATTAATTATTCTCCTGGTAATATTGAAAATTTTGCTTCTAAGAAACACTTTCACTGAAGTGTGAGGATATTTTTGAATTACACACCTAGACAAGTTCTGCTTTTTTCCCCTTCTGGGGTCTGCTTACTTGAAAGTGTTCATGTTAATCTATGACAACGGTTCTCAAACACCTCTTCAAGAAGCATTCTATTCAGCATATCTTTTTTGGGTACAGAGTTGACCATACTGCTTCCTATACAAATAAGCAAAGGTCACTTAGATACTCGCATATTAAAACTTACTGAACTCCCAAATAGGATACACCAAGATCTTAGCACACCCAGGAAATAGCCACTTAAAGTGCTTCCTATGCTTAAGCATGCATAAGATGAGCTACTGGACATTTCTTCCTGTAATTAATGCTCTAAAATGTTTAGTGCTTATATTGTGCTTTTCATGCATAGATTTATTAAGGTTAATTCTGTGTTAACCCTAACATTCATCCACCAATGACAACGTGAATGAGAGATGTGTTTGTTTCTTTAAATTAAGACATTTTTGCAGCACTCCCATCCTTTTGATTTGTATTACACAGGAGCTGAGTTTGCAAGGCCAATTCCCATTGACATCAACAAGAGCTGACAGCACTAAGAACTTCTCAAGGTTGGGCCCCATTTCTGCATTGTATGGTCCATTTTAGAATGTATGTTCTTTGGGACCAGGAGTGCATCTCTTTGCTGTGTACGTGCCCACCACACCGATGGCTCTATTTTAGTGTGGGACTTTCAAAAGCACTCCAGGGTGGAGTAACTGTTCCCATTGAAATCAGTGATAAATGGAGGCATCCTTCTAGCACCACTTGGCTAGAAAAGGAAGGTTGTTGCCAGGGTGATCCTCTGTAACCATCACTATTGGCTTTGATCACTATGCTTTGTCTCTCTTGAGGACAGCCAAATTTTTCCATGGGTTCTCAAATCAGCTACACTGAAAATGAAGAGGTCTTACAAAGAGCAGTGTGCAGACAATTCCTCTGAACCAGTTATCTAGCACCGATATTCGTTTAAAATAAAAAAAATAAAAACATCAAACTCAACAGTAAGTGACACATCTAAGATGTGTATCATTTCTACCTTTCAGCTCTCGGCAAGCCATGTAAGAGAACATCCTTACACCGACAACCAGATTCCCACAAGGACATGTTATTGCAAATTGGCAACAGACTTCTGTGGAAGAAGCATGAGACGGTTGTTTTCGTCACAGCATGACAGTCAAACTGTAAATACATAGGAAGCCTAATTTTTGAAAGAGTGAAAAAAAATTATAAAATGCATTTTTTGTTTATATCACTGGTGAAAATGGTTACTCAAGGATTGCGGTAGGTGGAGACATCCAACTGAGCAACATTAGTAAAAATATCCAGAGTTAACATATTTAATAAGAAAAGTTTTGGAAGTAATATCAAACTTTATGCTTCATGGCTTAAGCTGATCTATAACTATTAGAGATGAGGATGAGACCTGGTGGGAGAAGAGGAGGCAGCGGATTATCCCACATCTGTCTCCTGTGGGGTGTCAGATGTACATGTAAGAACATCTGCTACTAGTTGCTGTCAGAGACAGGATACTGGACTAGGTGAACCCTGGATGTGACCCAGTCTGGCAATTCCTATGTTGCTAATGTTTATGCCCATACACTTTACTCAATCCATACACAGAACAATGGCAGTGGGAGGTCCTTTAATATTAACCTTAAGAAGCAGGTTTAAAAGTAAATGTTAATATGTAACAGCACTTTCTGCATTTCCCACCAAATAAATATATAGTTACTCAGGTGGTTGGTTTTTTTGTTTTGTTTTAAATGTTCTCTCTTGCATTCAGAGCAAAACAAGTATTTCAGTCTAGATGTGTTGTTTCAGATTATGGAAAGAATAACAAACAAAAAAAAGTGTCTCCATAAAAGAGAGGGAGCCTGTAAGTAACTAACATTCTGCATCCGAATTGAACACAAAATGGCAGCTGCCTCATTGCTGGGAGACTCATCTAGAAAAAAAAAAGTTACATTGTTACATACAGTACAGGTGTAAACAAAGCTTACATTACATTGATGGTGTCAATATTTTTCATTAGTAGACTGGAAAAAGCTAGAAAAGAACTTCAGTGATATAGGAATCAATCACCTTAGAAAAGGACCTTTCTAATGGTGGAGTTTTGCCCTGACTCTCACTCTACAAAATGAAGAGAGGCAGAATTTCACCTTTACTTGGCCCACCAATAATGTTAGTCAGCTTGGAAATGGGAGTGAGAACCAATACCAGAATAATGGGGAATAGAGGAGACTCGTTATAGCAACAGCACTAACAAAACGCTTACGCATTCAGTCTAATCTTTCTTAGCAACCCATATTCCCACTTCATTATTTCTGTACTTCCTTGTATGCCATTTCTTCTGGCCCGGAGACAAAGCAAATAGGAGTGGAAGGCGAAAAGAATCTGTCCTCCTTTGCATTCTGTTGCTTTCTCTCTGCTTCCCCTTTTGGTCTTTAACTCTCCAGCTATTTCAGTTCCCTTCCTCCCAGCCCCAGGAGATGACCTCAGAATTGCAACATCATTTTTGACCTTGTCCTCTATTTCAATGTATATTTTATCCACCCATTGTTTTTAACCTTCCCTTGTGATTATTCATGAAAATGCATGACTTAGCTCACTCTTAGGTCCTCATCGTGTAGGCAATCCTAAGTGTTCGCTTCACTCCAGCAACATTGAAGGGAGAAGAATTACACAGGAGCTACAGAGTGAGCTGGCAACGTTAAATTCCATGGTGCCCTAGGAATGGCCAAATAAAAGTGTCAGGATGAAAGGACTAAGAACAGCAGTGCGCAAATGCCTCTCAGCCAAAGGAGTGGCTAGTGCAAAGGGCTGAACTGGAGCCCAGAGGGCTGCATCAAAATTACATAAAATGGAGTCACTTGCAGTCACTCTCACCTTCTATCCAGAGATGTGGCCTGGGGGGTCCACTCGTCCATGCATGCAGATCAAGATGGGGCAACACATGTTGCTACCTATAGTCTCCCTGGCCCATATTCCCTATTGGGTGTAGGAAAGCCTCTGGCCACATTTTAAAATCCAGTGTCCTGCAAGCTACACTTTGGTCACCCCTAATTAAAGGGCAAAACCAGTCCACTTCTTTGGAGGTGCAGAGGGCACTCTGGTGCTGAAGCGCCTGCATAGGGGAGCAGCAGGAATGAAGGGCTAAACAGGGGCTCCCCACTGCTCCTCTGGGGCTCCTCGTACAGCTGTGCACAGGGTGACAGTTGGGAAGGCAGCAAAGATGGAGTACCTGCCATATTCGGATCCTCTAGTCTTCTCAGTGGATCATAGCCTAGGGCCATAGAGGTTATTCTAGCCATTAAAGGATGAAGTACACAGTAGCTTCACTTCCACTTTACAGTCAGGGGAATAGATTCCCCCCTCCCCTTCTTCCTGATAAATATCCCTCCTTATAAGCAGTTAAAAGTGATTGCTGCTTTTCTTGCTTTACAAGTGCTTTCTAAACAATACTTCTAAAATTACCTTGCGTTGATGTGCTTGTTAGCATCGGACTTATTTTAAAGGAAAATTTACAGCCATTTTGTTTAGCTCAGCAGTGTGAAAGTTCATACAGTTGGAACTCGGGAACATCTCTCACCAGCACACAGTGATATGTATATGAAATGAGCATTTTTAATTACAAATGGCATTTATTTTTCTTCTGAGCCGGATAGTGCCATTGCCAGCGGGGACTAATTTATTCAAAATGCAGTATCATCGAGATGAATACTGACAACGTGTCCCTGTGTCAGAGTTCCAAAACCAGTTTCCAACCAGCTACAAAATTTCTTTCATGACCAGTAGACACACTAAAGCTAAATCCTGCATTTCTTAAGCAGCCAGACCCCCTGCTGACTCTCACAGGACTCCTGAAGTGTGCAAGGAATGCAGGATCAGGGCCTTAACGTTTAATATGTAAACCAAAAAGTCTTAATTACCAAACCAACATGGGTTCCGGTTTATACAATTTGACACTGAGCTCTCATACAGGTAAAAATCACAAGTGACAATTTTTAGCAAGATGGCTGCCACCAGCAGTAGGCCCCATTCCCAATATGTCAAATTTAATTAGACACGATCATGTCAAAGACTGTCCACAGATTATTCCTAATATGAAGTGATTCTTACCCCTTTGAATTCTCAGACTGCTGGTCTGAGCAAGACAGGCAGTTCTTACTTCTAAAGAGCATTGAAACAGAGGCGGCGGAATTCATCAAGGGCTGGAGTGATCCCTAGGCACAAATATCCTGTCATCTCAAAGCCTCAATTAGCTGATTAAATTTAGCTTAAATTAGCTAGTTTTTGCTGTCCTAGAATGAGCATCACTGGAGAAGTGTAGTTTTATTGTTCACCACTTGATAACAAATTGAGCCTGGGATCTCCTTGAAGCTTGGCTAAACAGACGGGTAGATCATCAAGTCACTAGTGTAACTCCAGGTCAGTAAGAAGCCAGTGGACCCTCAGACTCTTGCACTAGGAAGTAAAACATTTTGAGATTGAAGCAAATTTGTTTGGAACAACAAAGCTGCAAAGGGTCACGACTCCCTGGCTGCAGAACTGGTGTGGTTTCACTGCATGAGAGCTGGGATAGTCAGGGAGTACACAGACCTCCTAAGCAGCATTGAATCTTAGCTCCATGGGAGCTGTCCTCTGCCCCGTTATCCCTACCAACTCACAAGCATGGGGCCAAAGGATTCACTGTGTTGTGGATCCTTCTGTCTCACCTAGCTGCTTCCTCCTTTCATTCAGCACATTTTCAGGGGGAGGAGAGATTGCACAGGACAGTAGCCAGTTTCATCTCTCAGGCCTTGCTCACATGGCTAAGGTGATGGTTGCAGCATGAGGCCACATTCTGCTGTTTCCCTACTGCACATCATTATGCATCACTGAGCGTGGGTTGCAGCCCAGAACAACATTGCACCCAGAATAGGAAGTGTTACTTTAACACTAGACATCAATACTTCACCTACAACACAACAAAACTGCATTGCAAATTCCATCCGGGAATGTATTTGGATCCCCATTACATAAAGCCCTTTTAGAAGTTAATGAAATCAGCCATCACAGAGGCTGGGCTTGTTGAAAATATTTTTGATGGTGCCCTCAGGTCTCATTTCACCATGCACTCTAGCTTGTACCTTGGATCTATGGAGACTAATGCTGGACAGAGCTATAATATTTTAACAAATCTGAGGGCACCCAGGTCTTCTGAAGGACCATAATGTACAGCATAAGATGGATGAACCTCACATCATCCCATCCCAAGATTTCTGGTCCTTCTCACTTAAGCTGAAAAATCTGTTCGAGGTTAGTAATATAGAACATATGACACACAGTTGAGTTATTCTACTACCTGCTACAAGGAAGTATTGACTTTTCTGGGCTAGATCCCCAGATGGCGTAGATAAGCTTAGCTCCCCTGCCTTCAAGAGAACTATGCTGATTTACACCCAGAGTATCCGACTAAAAAACTTCACGCTGACTTTGATACACAAGGGTTGAATTTGGTCCAATCTCATTTCCCGACTATCAGTGAAATACCTTTGCGGTGAGCAACCTACAAGAGACCCTTTGCTCCCGTTTACCTCACCTACGAAAGAAAGATCGTGCAACGCATTCTCTTCCAACTAAACACATCACAGAGATGCAGTAAGCATCTTTGTTTCCTCATTGAAATGATGCACCATCACTTACTTAAATGATACTACAACAACAGCAAAGTCTAGATGATATTCAAATACAACTCCCATCCTCATTCCCTACACCAGAGACAATGAGAGGGCAGATTCTTAGTGGCTGTAAATCAGACTCGCTCTCCATGGCAGCCCTTTAACGCGGCAGTGCTAGGAGAGACCTCTCCCAGTGCTCTTAAAAAAAAAAAAAGCAACCTCCAAGAGGGGAATGGCTCCCAGGGCTGATGCACTGCCTAGACTGGCACTTTGCAGCGCTGAAACCTGCAGCACTCGGGGTGTTTTTTCACACCCCCGAGCGAGAAAGTTGCAGCGCTGTAAAGTATCAGTATAGACAAGCCCTTAGATGTTCTCAGCAGTCATCTTGGGTGGGGATTCAGTGAAGAATGAGCCCTGATTAACTCACTTCTCTGCCTTAAATAGGATTTAAATATGGCAGGAATCCTTTGTCTCTCAGTGTGATCCCCCCCTCCAAGAGGAAAAAATACTGTTAGTCCAAGATGGACTCCAGTACCAGGTGGCTGGATCACATGAACCTGCAGCATCAAAGCAGCCATGCATAAAAGGCCATTTGAAGCATCCCAGGAAGCTTCCCAGAAGGTTGTCGATGAGCATCTTCAAAGTCCTATTGTTCTCCCTAATAGCAAAGCCAGGCTGATTACATTCTGTCAGGTGGGCGTTCCCCAGGTGCAAACACTTTTGTAATTGATACATAGTCAATATTCCTAACTTCAGATACAAAAATGATACATGCATACAAATAGGATAATCATATTCAGTAAATCATAACCTTTCCAAGGATACCTCACATGATCCATCTTGCATAAAAACATCTCTTAGTTATGCCATACTCATAACAATATCTCTATGAAGAATATGGGGCATAGTATCACAAGAAGATTCAAGTTTTTGTGAATTCACCCAGTATTAACTGGGATGCAATTTGCAATTCCTTTGCACGTTGAACCTCTCCTCCCAAAGGAGATCCATCTCTCACTGCAATTTTACTATAATTCGATATTCAACAACAACAACGTTATTTCTTTCCTCCACTACAAAAGACTGGGTGTTTTTCTCCTTGCTTTGATTTCCATTTCCCATTCAGCTATTAGAAGAAACCCATTAATCAATACTATGGCTTCTCCCTCTGAAAACCTTTAACATTTAAAAGCTTCTGACTGAAATATAACATATTAATAGGAACAATGATTGCACAGCCCTCTGATGACCTTCCATAGGCTGAAAATTGCTTATTTTGCTAAATTTATTTGCCTCCCATTTATCAGTCAAAATCTAAGGTAGTTTTAAAGGCCATAAACCAAACATTGAGTGGAATACGATTAAAGAATATGGAAATAAATTACAAACTCAATGTTATTCCTTCCTGTGACTTAGCAGCGGAAGCACAGATGAACTACAGGAACTTGATTAACATCTTATGTTCTCCTACTTCCAGAGGGCATCTGAAGCCCTGTTTATTCACAGTGGGTGGCTTTGTGCGCACTGAAGAAAAAAAGAAAAAGAAAAAAAAAAAGATTATGCAAGGTAAACTCCGGGTCACAATGAAACTAAACACAGGCTATACACTTCCCTTGGAGGGGAAAACTCTGCCCTTGGTGACCAGCCTCCATTTATTAAAGGAAGTTTAAAGCTGTGCCATAAAGTTACTTCCCATTCTATAAATGGCTTCTGTTTCAGAACACTGCAGTCCTAACGAGGCATAGTTCCCACACCACCTTGCACTCCAAGCCTCCAAAATAATTAACAGGGCACTAAGCTGCTATAAGGCTGCAGGCTTCACATTGAACCGACTGAAGGTTACAAGAAAATGAAGTGAGTCTAAATTTTCTATCTGGAAAAGCGAGGTAAAGGTGACTTTTCACTTACAGCTTCAGGGCATGTTGATGAAATTTGGTTAAGGCAAAATAATTGGGTTCAGATAAACCATTTATCATAATAAATAATTCAATCACAAGCGCCAGTCAGCAGCAGTGTTACTTGATGTACTGCCTAGCTTCAAACTACAGAGAAAGTGAAGAGATACCAATAGGCTAGTAACCACCTACAGTTGCCCAAATGCCACCAGCTGTTTACAAACATAAGCCAGTAACACCCACAAGTTTTACTATTACCACATTTTTAGTGGGCAGATTTAGGGATAGATTATGGACCCTTTACAGTAACTCAAATCAGTAGCTCCCTGGGGGTTATAAGCCATGTGGGATTTTCCTTCACAAGCAACACTCCCACAAGACAAAGGATTCATAGACCATGGTAACAGACAACTGCTAGTGTCACAGTGCCAAGCTGGGATTCAATCCCACACACCTAAGGAGTTTTTGCTCAAGTAAAGGATTCAAGAACAGGCGATCAGACAAAGCCACATCTGGGAGAAGAAGGGCATGCCAGAGCCCTGGAGCTTGAAAAGGAATGTCCCAAACCTACCTGCTGTCCACTCCCCTCCGTGAAGGCATTAAATACAAGGGGGAAAATGATGTTTCAAGTGACCTCATGACAGCCTCCTACATGTTGTTTTCTTTAATAATGAACAAAGCAACCGACCCCTTTCATAAATGGTCTTGCTTCTGACTCAGTCATGTTGCTGGTTTCAGATCTAAAGACTCTGGGAAACGTTGAGAAAATTGTGTGAATGGGTGCAATTCCAGTGACGTCAATGGAGTGCACCCATTTATACCAGCTCTGACTTTAGCCTCTTTCCTGGATGCAGCCCAGTCATAATAAGATGACATACGAACTGATATCCCAAGCAAACGAACTTCTGACTTGTTCAGATTGTTTCCCTCTCACTGATCACTAGACTGTAGAATAGAAACTCAGTAGCTATGGGCTCATTGTGCTTTTGAGGCTCTGGTCCCTGTTCAGGATGGTGCTGCACGACCCCATCAGGAGATTTGGAAGGTAGGAAGATCCCAAATTTTCTACCCCAAGGCTCTGTTTCCTCTCCGTCCCTCATGTGGGACAGCTAGCAGCACAGGCTGAAAACAAACCTCGTACTCAGTGGAGAGCCACAGTAGGTCTGTGCCTGGCCTTTGTGCACAGGTACAAAGAGGAGAGGAGGCTGCAAAGTATCTGTCACAATATGGTCCTGTTTGTGTATCTATTACCTGGGAGTTCTAGCAAGTGGGTCACAAGGGAGAGAAAAAAACATCCAGCCATGCATGGAAGATGTACCTCCATGGGTGGCACCCTGAACTTCAGTCACAGAGGGAGACCCTGTGGCTAGAAGGCATGCTAAAAATAAATGGCATACGACATTGGCTATATTTTTTTTTAAAGTGACCTATTCAGAATTGGATATTAATTCACCAATTTAATCCAAATAATTTTAGATGATCTGAAGCATCAGAGGACTATGTAATCACTGGTGAATTTCCTCTACGTTATTAGACTAATTGTTTTGCCCTCAGGCATCTGCACACATGCACAGCCACACACATTAACATATATACTCTCCTTCAGAGACAAGACACCAGGGCTAGAAGCACAGTGCGATTTCAGCTTGATAATATCAATCTTGTTGCCCCGGGACGTTTCTCCGCAATACAGAACTACCACAGAAATTAGCAAAAACAGCAGGGTCTATGCAAGAGCAGCTCAAGATTAGCCTAGCAGGGGCACTGCAGGTTAGTACGGATGTAGTGGAAGACCTGTGTGTGGGATTTTTGCACAGTGCCTCACTCCACAATGACCAGCTGCAACTACTGCTGTGGGTCCCTCATTTTTACAAATGTTAAATTAACCAACAAGATTGTGTGAGAGAGACAGAACACACACACACACACACACACACACACCCCTGTATATTCACTATTGATTTATAAAGTACCATTCATAGATAACAGGGTGCTGTGTAAGCTTAATAAACAAGGCAGCAAACCGCGAAGACAAAAGTAACTGGCAAACATTTGTTAGACTGACCTTAATACTACTAAAGGATTCACCAATATAGATGATGAATGGGAGATCAATCCACAGCCAGCAGAGCCCTAGATAACACACAGGTATATAAATGGCAAAGTGCACATTCACAGGACACCCATGTAATACCCAGAAATATACCCATATATGGCACACCCTCACTACTCCGGGAAATACACACACAGTGCAAGACTCTGACCTCATTTACACTGGTGTAAACCTCTAGTAATGCTACTGACCTCAGTGGAGTTACTCTGGATTTACACCAGCGTCCATGGAATCAAAATACAATACGTGGAGCGTACAAGAAATCCAATCTTAAAAAAAAAAAAAAAAAAAAAAAAAGGTAGCAGGACTTGAGACGGACTTTGAAATTCCAGTTCTAATCTCCTTTTTTCCATTTATAAAAATACATTGCCACATGCTTCTACTCAACTGTTTTAAATTCAGGACAGTTTTTGGGACAGCGCTCTACAGATAATCCCGGTTTAGGACAGGGGTGGGCAAATTACAGCCCGCGAGTCGGATCCAGCCCCTTAGGGCTTTGGATCCGGCCTGCGGGATTGCCCCCAGTGACGCCGCGAGCCCTGCGCCACTCTGCAGAAGTGGCCGGCACCACTTCCCTGCAGCACCCGGGCGGCGGGGGGAGGGGGGAAAACAGAAGGCTCTGTGCGTTGCCCTTGCCTCCAGGCACTGCCCCCTGCAGCTCCCATTGGCCGCAGTTCCCCGTTCCTGGCCAATGGGAGCTTCGGGGGAGGTACCTGGAGGCGTGGCAAGGGCAGCACACATGGAGCCCTCCGCCCCCGCCCCCCTTCTTCCCCAGGGGCCACAGTGCTTCCTGGAGCAGCGCAGCAGGGGGCCAGGGCAGACATGCAGGGGTCCTGCCCTGCCCTGCCTCAGTGCACGCCGCTGCCACCACAGAGCCGCTTTAGGTAAGTGGCACCAGGCTGGAGCCTGAACCCCTCCTGCACCCTGCCCCCCAACTCCCTGCCTTAAGCCCCCTGCGTGCACCTCACACCCCTCCTGCACCCTAACCCCCTGCCCTGAGCCCCCGCTACACCCTGCACCCCAACCCCCTGCTGAGCTCCCTTCCGCAGTCTGCATCCCTCCTGCACCCCTACCCTGAGCCCCCTCCTGCACCCCAACCCTGAGCCCCCTCATACACCCCATATCCCTCCTCTGCCCCAATCCCTTGCCCTGAGCCCCTTCCTGCACACCACACCCCCCCACACACACACACTCTGCACTCCCGCACACACCCCAACCCCCTGCCCCAGTCCTGCATACAATTTCCCCACCCAGATGTGGCCCTCGGCCCAAAAAGTTTGCCCACCCCTGGTTTAGGAAAACTATTACGGGGGGGAAAAAGAAAAGTTATCGGGCCAGTGATTTCAATACAGTTTCATAGACATAAATCTAGACTAACTCACTAGTGAATCAGCACCATCACTTCTAAGTTATTTCAGCAACTTTTCTAAGTCCAATTTGCTTCTGCTTCGTAATGTGGGCTGAAAGCCTGAGGTTATGGAGCTTTTCCTTTTAAATGCACTTATCCCCTGAGCTAGGAATCTTTTGGCAAAAGGTATTTTTAAATAAGGTTCAAATGAAGGAATAGACAAACAACATTTGGCTATTAGTAATAGAGATATAGCAATAAAAACCAAGTGAAATTGAAAGAAAATGTAGCCATTCTGTGTTCTAGGATGAAAAAGCTATTCCTTTAATGCTTACATTTGCCAGCAGTTAGATCATATTTTCCTAGAATATATCATAAAGTAAAGAAAAATGCATCCAACTTTCAAGTTATGAACTGCATCTAATTTACTATGATGCATTCTAGTTTAGGGCGACCAATCACATATGCAGGCAAGCTCCTAGGGTGTTCATTATGATATCTCATTTCTTTCAAGAAATTATTTGCCTGAATGTGTTTCAGATGCTACTTTAGGGCCTGATCTCGTGACCTGCTGAGTCCCCTCCACTCCCCACCACTCTCAGCACCTCATAGGATTGAGCTCTCTCCCTCCCCACCCCCCCAGGCCCTCTGACTAATAGAAAGTAGACTCCCACCCCATCTCAACCCCCTGCACAGATAAAAATTACATGTATTGATCTCCTATTTTTGTGTGTAACTAAATACTGAATGCACAGAAAAATAGCTTGTGCCCATTTCAGTCAATGGGGGAAGCGTCCTCTGATTTCAGTGGGAGGGGGAATATATGTCCAAGGTAAGTAAATCTTTGATAAATTTCTGCAGCTCCCATTCATAGAACCACATACACACATGCACCGGAAGGCAAATATGCCCCTCAGAGTCTGGCTTATTCCCACAGAATTGCTCTGTATCTGAGGTTTAATCACTCACTGGTGTCAGGACCCGGTCTGACTTTTCTGAACCAAATGAGAACCTAGATCTTCAACTCTCCAACCTTGAACAATAGGGACTCAGAATCAAATCAGACATATGGTTCCAACATCCTGTTAGAGCCGCCTATGAAATCCTTCATCTTCAAACACACACATTCAGATCTAACAGCAACAGGCTCCATTGTCTGAGCCAAAGTAGAATCTCAGTTAGGTTCCACTTACATTAGCACTTACAGAGCCAAATGCCTTCCTCAGTTACAACCATGTGGTGGCAAATTGGCCCATATGCTCTTTGAAGGCTTTGAGCTACTAGTGAGAGGTACCATTCCACAAGGATCACCGCAAAGGTGCCATGATGCTCTGCCCAATGCAACGCCGGCACCCTTCGACTTTAATCCCAACAAGCAGATCTCAGCAGACGGATCTTGAGCCCACATGAGCAGTTTGCTGAATCGTGGCCCTTAAATTGCAGGCGGTCAGACAGTTTAATGAGGTCAGATTCACCAATGGCAGTTTTCAGCGAAAGAAACACATTGGGTGTCAGTCTGCTAGACTGTGCGAACTCAGAACCACACGTGTGTTCCAGAAACAGGAATCCATTAGGCCGGTGGATAAAACATAACTGTAGTGTACTTGATCATTTGCCTGCTTAGCATTAAACTGACTGCCACCTCAACTAAAAATAAACTAGAACTAAATATATGAGCTTCCAGAGCAAGAGACCACCTACACTGCAGCTGAGATTTTTCGAGCCCCAATTCTCAGTAGAAATTAAGAAATCTGGTGAGATAAAACATTTACAGCCAGGCTCTAGCACCCTAATAGCTCAGGTGGTAGGAGAAAACAATGAAAGGCCTTTAATACATCTGTACTAGTGAGATCTGCATTGATCTAAATGTTCCATTTAAAAAAAAAAAAATCTTCCTAGGAGATTTGCAATCTGATCAAGAGGGAGAGTAAAACAGAAATTTGGCAGCTTAAAGAGATTCTCTCCAAAGCTCATGACTTCCGTTTAATAACAGTAAGCTACTGGCAATGCATTTGGATCCCAATCGTCTCTATCCCAATTGTCTCATTAAAGATTTTGTACAAGTTTGGAGAATCAGCTTTCGTGCATGTTACAGCTAATTGCCTTACTCTTCTAATGTGCAACAGCCCTGACTGAAGTACGGCCTCCCACTAGTGCCAGGCAGGGATTCGCTAATTGGCAAGAAAAACAAGATTTTCTTGAAAGAATATTACGTAGCTAAATTAAAGGGAAGATCTACGTCAAAGAGAAGAGCACGATTTTCTTCCTAGCGAGGCTCCAGCTTTGTGCACTGGTTATTCCCAAGGTCAGACAGCCTCTTCTTGTTAGGCCTGAGGCATGGCAATTTTTTAAAACTGGACACATCCAAATACATAATCAAGTTTGGTTTATGCGGACTTTTAAGGTCCAAAGGAAAATTTGCTTGGTTACTTTTATCTGATACTGGAAGAGTAACCCAAGGACCATTGAATGGCTAAATACTGTCCAGCTAGAGAAAGAACCATACACCCATCATGGCTATCAGTCTATGGACTACTGATGTCATTTGCCAGCTCCTTTTGTTTTAACCAATAAGCTAGCAATATGCAAAAATCATTGTGATGGTAGCAGATGAAGGAGAGAGAGAGGTGATTTATCTTGGATGTCCCAATGCCACTACTCAGCAATGAACTATCCATTGGGCATTCGCAGCAGAAGGGACAGAAAATGGGAAGGAAGGAGGAAATGGTGGGAAAGATGAGAGATTAAGGTGCAGCAGGAAGAGAAAACGGATCTCTGAAGTTAAAAGTTTGAGCTGGTGAAATTGTCATAGGCATAAGACAGTCAGCGACACTAAGCGATATTTCTGCTGGCAGCTTGGCAGACTGAAGCTGTGAAGATGCCCATAAAGCATTGCTGTTCCTGTACAGCAGGGACTGATACAGGTTCTCATTTCCAGGAAAGTCTTCACTGGGATAGAGTTTCAGTCTGATGCATTATAGATGCTAACAGCTATTACTTCTACCTGCAGCCTGAATACATTTTCTTTAAACAAGTGTTTGCCTTAAAATTAATCGCATGATTATTCCCCCTAGTCACCAAAGGCAGCTGAAATGATGAGTTTGAGTGGCAACAGCAAAAAGAGGAGGTTGCCACTCAAACAGTACTGTAGGGTGCCCTTCCCTGGTGTGATTCTCACTCTCCCTGGCTTAGCCCTGAGGTGCAAGGTTATCAGGAAGATCTTTGTAACTGAGAGAAGGTTTAAGGCAATGAAACAAGCTGCCAAGAGAGGTTATGGTGGGTGTGATGTTATCGGATTAAAATATAACCATATAGATCATTGTTGCAACCACTTATGTTTGCAACAAATCTTGTACAAAGGTTGTCAAGTGAGGTGTCTATGCAAAGGTTAGGATTATGCTATCTGTATGCATGTATCAATTTTGTATTTGAAGTTATAAGTATTGGCTCTATACTTGTATTTCAAATGTTTGCTCCTGGGGTAATGCCTACAAGGTATTTAGCCTGCACATTTTGAAGGGACTATTCAAATTAAGTGGCTCTTCAAGAAACACTTAACTGACAATGGACCATGGGAGACGCCCATCTACACTGAATGGAATGTCCTGCAAACATTCCATCTGAACTATAGGAAATGGCTTCCTGCAAGGACTAGGCAAAATGCATGGACATGTGACTTGTCTATGGGATTCCAACCACCATCTTGTTACTGTATTTTTCCCACAGTAAGAACAATGGGTTTCCCTCCACATAGCAGAAGATAAAAAAGGCCCAGGAAACTCCTCCATTTGGCGTCTTTCCTGTTCAAACCTCTGGAATATGGACTTATACTAATGGGAACATTCCAACCAATGGACTGAGGACCTTCCAATGATTTGGAAGCAGCCAGAGACTTGACTTAAGACAGCAGTTTAAACCATCACTGCTACAAGCCTAAACCACAAACTTTGCAATTACTGTATGTATTTGATTCCTTTAACCAATTTTAACTCACCTTTCTTTCTTTTTATGAATAAACCTTTAGATTTTAGATACTAAAGGATTAGCATCAGTGTGATTTTTGGGTAAGATCTAAGTTATATATTGACCTGGGTGTGTGGCTGGTCCTTTGGGATCAGAACCACCTTTTATTTGAAGAGATTGGTTTTAAAGAACCACTCATCTCTAAGTCTATTGTTTTCAGTGGTAATACAAGGACTGGAATGCCTAAGGAAACTGCTTTTAATGACTTCTTGTTAGCCAGTGTGGTGAAGCAGAAGTTTACTTTTGTTGCTGACTTGATATATCCTATGGAGGATTCATCACCAGACTTGGGGTGTATCTGCCCTATTTCTCAGCCGTTTGTCCTAAATTTGGCACTCTCAGTTGTGGCCCACGAAGGCACGGTTACCGTGGGATCTCCAGTGGTAGAAATAATTGAGTATGGGCTAGACCGTCACCTGTTCTGGATGGGCTAGGAGCAAGTTCTCTGTTCCCCAGCTTACCCATTTTACAGAGGAGTAGAATACTACTGTGAGGCTGCATTAATGTCTGCAAAAAACCCCACCCACTTTAAAACCATCAAGTGAAACGCTCCCTCCGGGAACAAACAAGATTATTAGTCACAGGTGGGAACTAGAAACATACCCTTTGGCCAAACTGGGCAGCACACCTCTCAGTTGTCCCTCTTTGCCTTTAGAGTCCTATTTGCCCATGTCTTAGATGGCATCTGGTTTTCATTACTATAAATTGACCCCGGGCACATTATTTATTGTCTGTAAGGTCAGGTTCATAGCCTATATGCGATTAAAATTAGCCAGATTTAATTTTACGTCTGTTTCCCACAGGCATCGGATTCAGAGGTCTGAACCCAAGAACTATGTCACCCAATACAAAGGGAAAGAAACGTTCTGTAAGGTGATGGGATAGTTTATTGTCCCAGCGTAGCAACTATTCAGTATTGGCACAAATTCATTTTATACTGATTGAGTGATAGTCTGCAAGATCTCACAGGCTAGCATGTAAAAGCCACGGAATATACTTGTTTGTATCTTCACAAACCCTTCTATTGACCCACATCCCTTACAGAGAGCCAGCGCCACAAAGGAACACATGGAAACAGAGCTCCCAATTTGTACCAAGCTCACCTCTTTGAGTCAGACAAAGGAATATCAAATGACAAACAGGTGGAAAAAAAACATTAAATAAATATATGGAGATATACCTATCTCACAGAACTGGAAGGAACCCTGAAAGGTCATTGAGTCCAGCCCCCTGCCTTCACTAGCAGGACCAAGTACTGATTTTGCCCCAGATCCTAAGTGGCTTCCCTCAAGGATTGAACTCACAACCCTGGGTTTAGCAGGCCAATGCTCAAACTACTGAGTTATCCCTCCCCCTCAAACTATAGACACCAATCAGAGTTCTGGCACTAAAACCTGCTGAGAGCAAATGCAACCAAAAAAAAAAAATGCATAGCTTGATTGCATCAGAAGGAACCAAGATAGTGTCTCAGCTCCAGACCTATCCTGTAACATTTGAAAGACATGACTATGCCCTTCAAGTTTTACAATGGATGCCAAAATTTGCCACTGTTTCATTATGATCTTATTTCAAAGTAGCAGCCGTGTTAGTCTGTATCCGCAAAAAGAACAGGGGTACTTGTGGCACCTTAGAGACTTGTTAGTTCTTATTATGATCTTAGTAACTTTATGAGATCAGGGGATGTGTGAGGGAACAAACAGAATGGAGAATTTGTTTTATTTCAGCTACGTGCCTGTAACAAGTCAGCTCTATTATGTCCCAGGGCTTTCTCTTTGGCTTCCCTAATCTCAGTGCCATTGCATAGCCTCAAGCTGGCTCTAAATCCAACTGCCCAGTGACACTTTCCTATTTAAATCTCTGCTTTTTATTGGTTTCATTTTTTTAAACGATTGAATTTACATTAATTCCAATAGCTATAGTAAAATGGCTAAGTGAGTCACTCTCACCATCTCTCAATGACACTAGGAAATTCCCTCTGACTTTTCTTCACATTCCCTGAGTTCGGGTTGATCATAAAAAGTCTCAGTTTAGGTCGGTCACAAGTTTTGGAACTGGAGACTGTTCAGGTTTCACAGTCTGAATAGGTTCTATTCAAGGCCAGGGAGAGTGGAGACAGAGGGTTCTCTTCTTCCATTACAACGAGTGCTGGCTTGATACTTCCAGATACTTCACAGTAAAAAGTCTGCTAGGAGCAAAGACATTGCTGCTCAAGCCGCCTCCCATCCGTCCTCTGCCAAAGTGGCCCAAGAGATGGCCCCAAAGCAGCCAGAGTGTGTGAGGCAGACCAAGGCTGCATAGCTAACCGATGTGCTGCATCAGCTCCTGAGAAGCCCTAAGGGGAAGCACTTCCTATGCAATGTTGTTGGATTTTAAGCTGCATTTACCATGTCAGATGAACTCCAAGGAGAGGGTGGCAGCAGTACGGTAGGGTGCCCTTCCCTGGTGTGACTCTCACTCTCCCTGGCTTAGCCCTGAGGTGCAAGGATGAGTAATTTCAAACCCCTATATCCACAGAGGTAAATCTGGCTCAATATCTATCTTAGGGTTTTATACCGTCTCCCAGTCACTGTAGTATTTGAGCATCTTCCTGTAAAATCAGTAGCAATAGCAAAGTCCTTAGTGGACTTTATGGAGTCTCTGGCACTTTGGGGGGGGGGGGGAAGGAGAAGGGATTATTAGGGTGGGAGGGTTGATAAAGAAGGGGTATCACTGTTGCAAGTATCATTCTTACAGTGGAAAGGCTTTTTCAAGGATATAGGACAGGGTCTCCAGTGATCCGATCATTTAAAACAACTGGTCTCAAACAGTTCTCTCTGAAGATGATGTGCTCACCATTTTCATTCATAAGGGAAGTCGAGTTCAGCCCAGAGCTGCGTTAGGATGGTATGGGAGATAACAATGACTCCTGTCCACTAGGAACTGGACTGATTTAAAAAGAGTCACTGTTACCTTTAGGCTAAAAAAATGAGGACTAGATCTACAGGATTCTGTAACCAGATTTCCTAGCTTTTATAAGGGCAAGTGAGATGTTTAGGACTTGATTCATCATTGCCCTGCATCTTGCACAGATGTTCACACCAGTACAAAATGAACATGAAATGTTCCCATTTCAGCTTTGTAGCCACACACGGAGCAATGGTACATTCCACTGTTAAGAGTTCCTTTAACTGCTTTTTAATGTTTAAGTACGGAGTAGCTGTTTTCGTTTAGTTTTTGGATAGCGTGGCTAGTGGAAATCCATTACTACACATGGGTATGATTAAAGTGATTGGTTTTCCATGGCAACATTACCCATCTATAATCTTGTTTCTTAGAGAGATTTGAGCAAGTGTATTAGTAATCTCCTCTAATAATATACCATTGGGAATTACTCTGCCCTTTAAGCTCAAACTCAGAGGCAATAAGTGACAGATGTCATGGCTTTCAGATAATTACATATTTTGTGGGTGCAACAGATAGGGAGTTTCTAAGAGAAATAATGGTAGGCATTAGCTCTTAACATTTAGACACTATGATAATTCCATTATCAACAAAAGGGTCAATCCAGCCCCATGAACATTAAAGAATCTGGAGATAAGCAGCACTTCACTCAAAAGACTATAAGAGCTCCTCATCTGGTGTAAATAAGAGTAGTTCCACTGAAGTGAGTGGGGGCTATGCCAATTTATAGCAGCCGAGGAACTGGCCCTGTATCCTCACCCATTGTTTTCTACTGAAAGTGCAAAGAGACTGAACTTTGTGATTCTTGTGACAGATGTGAAAATCAGACCCTTTTGGACACTGCTGCTGCTGTGCTGCCACAACTCCCCCAATCTCCCTTGGGAGTTGTAGGTGGTTGAGCATTTTTGAAAACAGCATGTAGAAAAACTAAAATTATTCATTCCCAAACTGGGTCTTTTAACCTTTGCTGTTTTATGAAGACTGGACACGATGGTCACTTCCTACACCTCTGCCTGAATACGTAGAGATTCACTTTGCAACCCCTGCTATGTTTCCACTCTTGCAGCAGTGCAAGCCCAAAGGTGCATCTTTCGGGGAAGAGGAATGCACTAAGAATTGACATTGGAAAGATACTATACTCAATTTGGAGTCACTGATTGGATGTTTTTAAGGAATCTCTCTCCATATTTTGTAATCTTTACCTGTAAATGTAGATGGTTTTTGTATTGAACTTATATATAACTAAGTCATTGGGTTGATCAGATATTCCTTAATGATGCTCTTCTGGGCAGGAAATGTATATTATTCTAGGTATATTACACTGTAGAAAGTCTGGGAAATTTATTTGAAGGCTCTTCTCCTTTGGCAGCTATTGCAGATACCCATGCCGGTCATGAGGTGGTTTGCTTCTTCTCATGACTCAGCCTTTCAGGGGGCCACACTCACTCCCATCCCTTCTAGGGTAACAGAAAGTTCTGGCCAACAAATAGTCAAATGACCTTGTGTCAGGCCTTCAGCCCCTGAGTTTAGGACCAGGGGAGTCCTTACATCCTTATCTCAGAGCTTCCAATAGCCCTTACCCCGGATATCAGAGGGTTTCATGTCACCTTCTTCTGTGACTTTAGAAAAACCTAGGCCTCCCTCTACTGTTGGTTCTAGTCCAGGGATCCTGTAGTGAACAGCCAAGGTTTGCTTCCCCCAGACTCCTTATTGCTCCCCCAGATGTCTTCCTAGCTTGGCTGTCTCTAGGCCCTTTTCTCCAGCCTCCTCCCAGGCTAACTCTTGTTTGGAACAAAACACCTCTTAGGGCTTTCTCCCTGGAAATCCAGTTCCTGCCCTTTTACCAAGGTTCGTCACAGGAGCTCACTCCATCCTGTGGCTTCTCAGTGTCCCTCCTGCCCTATAGTCAGCATTCCCCTCCCAGGAAAGGATCCTACAGCCTTCCCCAGCCCCTGAAGTCTTTCCTTAATTTTAGCCACCCAGCTCCTCCTCATCCTTAAATGAGCCTGACACATCCTGAAGTTGCCACCAGGTGACTTAACTGAGCTCCCCCTTAACCCTTTCAGTGTCAGTGGGGGGGGATAGACACACCATCACAATAAGTCATCAAAATCCATTTAAAATTACAGCTATTGCGTCTAAGCCAAATTCCACCACGCTTGACATAAAAAACAAAACAATACAAACTGCCAACTACATACAGAAATCAAATGCAGTGACAGCATGATTTGCTGCAGTATTTTCAACAACTAGATGGCAACAATGGTGATTACAAGTTAACACAACCTCTCTCATGTAACCCTTTCAGGGCTAGTCTCCATTTGTACTGCACCCAGCACAATGGGGCTCCAATTCCAATTTTGGCAATACTATAATAAAAATATTTACTACTAATAGTTGTGAAGAGAATGCATATTACCACTGTGGAAACACAGATGGAATATTTATTTTTCTATGGTTTGCCTAATGTTTAAAACCCAGCAGAGGGGCTCAAGTGCTTGACCCAGATCCTCAAAAGGTATTTTTATTTTGACAGAAATTAGGAGCCTAAATACCTTGGAGGATCTGGGTCCTTATGATTGCTGCTTTCCATGGAATAGCTGATGTGCTACCAAGAGCGTAAGAAAACAAACCAGCTCTGCTGGCAATGAGCTAAGATAAACTCAACCAAATTGAGGTTTTTTCCTACAGTCTCTGGGACACATCCCGAGTTTCATTTCATGCATTTTCCACATGTCCCATTTAAGTCATTTTATTACCAATAACGACGGTGTTCGTGGGTGCTGGAATCTGCCACTTGACTACCTCTGGTTTAGAAATTGCTACAACTAGAAAAGGCACCCAACGTACACTGTGAAATGTGCATCTAAGATAACTGCCTTTTCTCTCCTTCAGAAGTATGAAATAAGTCAGGTGTGATGTCCAATTTTACTGAAAAGTCATCTCATCTGACCCTCGGGCTTCAAGATCAATTGTAACTCTCAGTTCTCACAGGAAGTCATCAGAAATTTCTATAAACATTTTGTTGGGGGGGGGGGGGAGAAGAGTGTCACTTTCAAAGCAGGTCTGAGTTAAAAAAAACAAAACAGGTTTCATAAAAATGCAGCAGGTTATGTGAAAAAGTTATTAGTTTCTTGAAAAGCCTTATAAATATTTGCAAAAATTAAAAGCTTCCACTATATAATCAACACTAGTAAAACTTTATCCTTTCTGTGAAGGTGCAAAGAGTTAGGAAATTTTAATCACAGGATGCATATGGTAATTTTCTTTAGAAGAATACAGACATATTGTCGATATTATGGGGTTTTACTGCTGAATTGTTGTATGGGAGTCTAGGTTCATGTTGACTTGTAAAAATACAGATATGAAGAATACAGACAGATTACTAAAGAAGTCCAATACAGTCATAAGCATGTATTGTACTGTCAATTAATGGGCCCGGGGCGCAAGCCTGAAAACCTGCACAAGTACTTCCATCAAGGATGTGCAGAATAGGCTTATATTACAATTGGCACAGAAACAACCGCAGGAATTTCCACAGGTTGGTATCAGAGAAAATGTGTCACTGTCATGTTGCAAGAGTCCCATTAAAGCATTCACACATCACAGGGGAAACTACTGCATAACTCCCGCCCCCCGTACTTTCCTTTTCCAGAGCTTTAATAATTTCTTATATTTATAAAATATGCTAGTTATTTAAAAATGGAGACAAAGTCTTCATATGTAAGCCTTAAAATGCAGTAAAATAATTAAACCCGTAAACAAAGCAGGCTTCATTTACACACCTTTATCGTCTTTCAAATGACAAAGTTATTGAAGGATGATTTTAAAAAAAAAAGTTCAGTAATGATCAGCACGACCACTTTGCACTGGCATAGTGTCTTTCCATCTGCAGCATGCTGTATAAACAGAGCACCAGAATTTCCCTTATGCCAAAAGCCACTTAGCAGTGCAGAGGGGAAATGCAGGGTAGCAGCACTAGGCATCTGTCACAGGGTACTCCACTCACCACTTGGCTGGTGCCTCCTCCTGGGTGCTCTGGGGATTAGCTGATGAGGTAGATGCTGTCACTCTGATCTGTAGCCTCTCTCTCGCTCCAGGAACCACAGCCTACCAGCCAGGTCACTCAGTGCTTCCCCTCTTCCAGGGTATAGTCCTTCAAAGTCTCGGTCACTCCCACAGTGACCCTGACGGTCTTCCCGTTCATCGTCCTGGCCATGCCACTTTCCCAGTGGCATGTAGGGAAACCTGGGCCCATCTTCTACTCTGGCTTCCAGCCCAAGGACTTTACAACATACAGCCAAGGAGGGTTCAGTTCCCAACCTTGCTGCTTATTCCCAGGGCTACTTCCTACCCCAGCCACCCGCCATTCTGAGTTTGCCAGCCTCTACTCCCTCCTCCCAGAGAGCAACTATAGGCTATTTGTTTCTATAGCCCCCAAAAGACACCTCTATTCTGCCAGGAAACAATTGCAGACTGTCTCCCTACAGCACCCTTCCTGAGCCCAGCTTTATAGAAGCCCTGCCTGTTCCCACACAGGTGAGCTTCCCCTAATTAGGGCTTTCCTTTCAGCCTAATAGGTTAATTGGCCCATCTGGCCTCCATTAACCCCAGGGCAAGCACAGGATAGACACCCCATGACAGCATCAATTTGATTCCAAGGGCCAGTCTGCATGACCCCAGCACAAGTCACCACTATACGCTAGCTGAAAATCAGTGAGTACAGCTGTGCCCCTCCCCCACCCTCAACACAGAACCTGCTCCAAGATCCAAACCAGCAGCTTCATCCAGTGGAGATATCCCTCCCACCCCACCAAAGGGATTCTCAGCTGGCAAGCTATAGTCGATCCATTCCTTTGTGCCTACTTAGATCAGATGGTGGAGATGCACGGGACAGGAAAGAGGGGAAGGTTACCTGCTCCGGGGGGAATTCTGCACCACTCCGCATGCACAGAATTCATGTCCCCCACAGATGTCTTTGCTTCCCTGCAGAAAAGTGACGGACAGGGAATGAAAGGGAAGCTGCATGTTTCAGGCACCCAGAACAGCCGGCAGAGGGGTAAATCACCACAGGCCTGGAGACACCCCAGCCAGTGGCTCCTATCCTGATCCAGGATCAGCTGCTAGTCCCAGCTGGGCTGGAAGCAGAAGAGGATGGGACTTCCTCTTCCCCTGCAAGGAGTGGCTGGGGCTGTGTTAGACCCACCCCCAGAAACCTCCCCCAGCAGCAGCAAGGTCATCCTCCCTCCCCCTCCCCCCGCCGCTTCCTGTCCCCATCACTTCTCAGCTTCAGGGTGGAGGGGGTCACTGTATGGGAGCTGCTCCCACATCCTCCCAACCCCGTACATCCGGACCTTCCATACCCAGACACCCCTGTCAAGTCTCACCCCATGCACCCAGAACCCCCCTAGCACTACATACACAAAACCCCATCCCACTGAACCTCAACCCCTGCATCTGGAGACCCCATGCACCCAGACCACACCCACTGAGCTCCCTGCACTCAACCCCCCACCCTGACTAGTCCCACCCGCCCGCATCACCCTAAGCCCCCATATCCAGACACTCATGCCACTGACCCCGAACTAGCTGCACCCAGACTCCCACCCCACCAAGCCCCACTCCCCTAGTATCCAGAGTCCCCCACTGAGACCCCCACACCCAGATCCCTCCACTGAGCCCCAACCACCATCACCTGGAAGCCCCTGCAGAGTCACATGGCCCCTCCACTGGAACCCCCCCAATGAGCCTCTGTGCATCCAGAGCTCCCACACCTAGACCCCCCCCCCCCACTGAGCTGCCTGCACCCAGATTGTCCCACACAGAACCCTCTCACCCCACACCTGGATTCCCCCACACTGAGCCCCTTCATACTTGGATCAGGCTTGAGACTGCCTGCCCCACACCTGGTGCACCTGGCACAGAGGGACAGGGCCCAGGCCGTTTCTGGGGCAGGCCCAGGCCTTGTGCTGTGTCAGGGTCGGGTGCAGCCTCATCCCTGAGTCCATGTTCTGGGGATGGGAAGGCTGCAGGGTGATCTCCCACATTTGTACAGCCAGTGGCCTGTGCTCCCCACTGCCATGCTTGCAGAATTTTAAAATATTGCACACAGAATTTTTAATTTTTGGTGCAGAATTCCCTCAGGAGTAGAGGTTTTTTCATTTACAGGCCTGCAGAATATATTCTTCCCAGTCACTGATCAGAAGCAACTAGAAGCTAAAACACTCCCATCCCGTCTTTCCCCGAGCACAAAAATGCAAGGGAAGAGGATAGGGTTACCACATTTCCACAATCAAAAAAGAGGACGGGGGGGCGGGAGCCCTGTTCTAGCCCTGCCCTGCCCCCATCCCCTCCCTCCCACTTCCCACCCCCTGACTGCCCCCCTCAGAACCCACAAGCCCCCCCCCCGCTCCTTGTCCCCTGACTGCCCCCTCCTGGGACCTCTGCCACTAACTGCCCCCTAGGACCCCACCCCCTATTTATGTACAGGCGTGACTACCTGCCCTTTCCTGGTTACTATACGCGGCCAGTCCGCATCCACATCCAGTAGTTAAAATAAATAAATAAACTAATGATTTAAATTGGAATTTCATCCATTAATAAGTATTTATTATATAGTTAAAACCATTCTATTGAAGGGCAGATATTAAATAACACTAAATATGTTAATGTTCAAAACAATATTAAAAATTTGAAAATTTAGAGCATGGAAACCAAAATAGCTAAAATTTAGTTTTGGCAAGATACACGGAATGGAAACTCCGGGATCTTTACCTGTCACTGAATATAGCCATCATACCAATAGTGGAATATAAAACAAGTCTACATATACTCTCCTTAAAATTTTTACTTCTGTCCATTCCCAATAATTGTAACAAATCATTATTACCTTCACTCCACTTGCCACGTGCCCCAAGCACAAAACCAAAGAAGTGGATATTTTTACCTCCCGTTAAGTTTTTAATTTCTTCCTCTAACTCAAGATAATAAGCCACCTTCTCACTGTGGGCTTGTTCCAAACTTCCGGCATTATCCTCCCATCGCACTGTAACATCAACCACCACTGCTGTATCTCCTTTTATAAATATAATATCCGGCTTTCTTAACTCACCCTTACTATTTCTCAAATGGGGCTCTATCATTGCCTTCCACCCTAATTTACCAACCTTATCCACAACTGCAGACACTACTCTATTATGCCTTTTTATCCTAGCATTCTTAGTCTTATAACATTGTCCTGAGATATGGGGAACAGTCTCCCGCACTTTACCGCACCATCTACAAAGAGCATTCACACCTCCTCTTCCTCTTGCTAATGTCTCCCTAGTAGGATAAATATTTGCCCTAAGCTGCAATGCTGCGATATACGCTGACGATTTAACTTTACTAGAGTTTCTAAAAATCGAATTACTAATTAAATCATTTTTAAAATATTTTATCCCTATTCCCTGACATCTCAGTTCCGACCATCTTAAAAATTCCTCTTCCCTCCATTTCTTGGGATGAGATGTTACTGCACTAAATGACAATATTTTATCCACAAGATTTTCTCCTGCATATAGATAAGATAGGTCCATTCAATCATCTCTCGAGACAATATGTCTCCTCCATTTACGAATTAACATATTTGGGATTTGCACACTAAACTTAGTGAGAGCTAAACCACCATCCCTACCTCTAGAATAAAATATCCCATCTGTGGTACACTGAGGTAAATGTAAAATCTCTTTAACTATTTTTCTAACTAACACATCAAGATCGTCTAAAAGATTAAAAGGGGGTTCTATTAAAAGAAGATTATAAAATAGCTTCGGTAAGATGTATGTCTGTAAAATTAATATTTTTTGGGCCGGTTTTAATGGGGCCTTAATTAAATTCTCACTCCAATCTTTCAATTTTTCTTTAAGTACCGGTCCCCCTACACCTATCCAGGGATCTATTCTAGCCCCTAAATATTTTTCAAAATCCCCTGGTTGAACATATTCAATCTTCTCTGACCCTATCTGCCAATTATCCTTAGGATTAACTACATAGGTTTTATGTTTAGTTAAAATATGAAAGCCTTTCGTTTTCTTCACATTAACAGAGAGATTAGTATTTTTACAAAACTCCTCTAAGATACCCAAATTTTTGATCATTCCTTTATATGAGCTACTTAAAATTGCCACATCATCGGCAAAAGCCAATGACGTGACACTATTACCCTTAACATAAAAACCACTTCCTTCTACTTCTAATCTAGTTAAAAGGGGATCCATAGCAATATTAAACAAAATTGGGGACAACGGGTCACCCTGCTTGACCCCCCTCCTAATTAAAATAGACTCAGTAGCTTCATCACCCACCCATACCCTAGTTGTGCAATTATCATAAAGGTCCCTAATAATATCTATAAAATGTTCATCTATACCAAATCTTCTCAACCCGGCTATTATATGTCCGTGTCCCACAGAATCAAATGCTTTAGCCAAATCTACGAACACTATTGCAATTTCATTCCCATTTCGTTTAGCCCCTTTAATCAAATTATCTAATATAGCAATATTTTCCTCACACCCAGGGGCGGATATAAACCCTTTTTGTCTACTACATATCTTAACTGTTTCCACCAGTCTTTTTGCTAATATTTTGGTATAGATTCTAATCCAAACTGACCCAATTGTCAATGGTCTCCAAGATGTTAACTTCTTCATTTCCTCCTCATCTTGTGTCTTTGGTATTAAAATCGTTCTATTTTTCTTAAATTCATCTGGTACCTGTCTATTTAGAAACCATATATTAAAAATTTTTGTAAGTATTAAGGAGTCTAAATTAAAAATATCCCACAAATTGCTCACTTTTACTTTATCTGGGCCAGGAGCACTATCTTTTCTTATTTCTGTTAAAGCTATTCTAATCTCATCCACAGAGATCGGACTCATTAATATATCATTATCCGCATTCTCTGTGGATGATGGCCACCCTATCATATTACCATGTCCAATTGTTCCCAAAATATTTACATAGTATTCCTCAATTTCTTTCATAGGGATAGCACACTTAGCCTTATCTGGCTCTCCCATTATAATGCGAGTCAATCTTCTTCTATCCTTATCAAATAATTGTTGATAGAATTTATACTTAGCTTTCTTTGTAGCATATCTCCTAATTGCATTAAATTGCTTCCTTCTCCCCTCCTTTCTAATCTTCCCTTTTCCTTTATTCTTCAACTCTATTTGACTTTCATTTCTAGGGTCCTGTCCCTCTACTAATGAATAACATAATTTTTCCAACATTGCCCATCCGAGAGCTTTTGTTAAATCCTCCTTTAATAATCCTTCAATTTCCCCTAAACTATTTATTATTTCTCTTCCCTCCCTACTTTGTTTTCCCCGTTTACATATTTTCTCCACTAAATCCACTTCTGGATGTCCTTTTAGTGGGAAAATCCTCTCTCTTGGGGGCGGAATTTCTAATATATTTACTCTAATGTCCTCTACCTCAGTCACTTCCTCCCTATCTCCTGTTACCACTAACTTCTTCTTTGCTAATTCTCGTCTTTTATCTGATATTTGTTTATTCGTTTTGGTCCTCATCTCGCTCTCAATACATTTATTTATATTCCTTTTCCCAATATATTTCCTTTCCAACTGTATAAGCTGCGCAACCTCATCTTTAGTCCATATACGAGATCTAGTCGATCCCTCTTTGATCTTACTTTTAGCAGCCATATCTTCTTTTCTTTGCTCATTCCTCACAGCAGGGTGTCTATGTCTACAGTGTTGGCTCAATCCAGATCTAGTATGAAAACCAAGCCCACAGACCGAGCACGTATGGCTCTTCATTGGGGTATCCGCCTTCTTGGGTATGCACTTGGGGTAGTGGCAAGCTATATTATGATATTGAGAAGATTTTCCACATTTACTACATACAACTCGTATGGCTTTACTTTTATGAACCACATTAATGTGTTTGGCCCATTTACCAAATGTTGGTAATATCTGGGGACATATTGGACAATTAAAACTATCAACGGGATACTCTAAATAAAAAACCCCATCCTTCCACGAACTACTTTCTAATATATTTATATTACTACCAATACTGTTAAGATCCTTATTACGATCCCTATTAAAATCAGTACTTGATTCCCTAACATATGGATCATCAAATGTACTTAAATACTTAAAATCTGGATTAAAACTGTCCATAGTTAAATCATTAAAAGTGTCCCTTGTAAAAACCATCGGTAAGATAGATAAAATCTCCTCACCATGATCATCACAAACATTCTCCTCTACCTCCTCTCCATGCTCCACTGGGAGGACTTGATTCTCACTCTCATTCTCATGAGACTTCATTATAGTCCACACCATTTTATCCATTGGTCCAGCGACCCTGATCACACCCCTAATATATTTAACACTGTCAGCCGGGGCATCAAAGCCAACAGCGGGGGCGTTATTAACCCGGTCCAGCGCCAATCCGGTATAAAAATATAAATTACTTTTTTCCATAGCTAAAAGATTTACCCTTCTCAGGGGGAAACTAACCCTTTCCAGGGGGAAACTAACCCGTACCTGGGGGAAACTTACCCTTTCCAGGGGGAAACTAACCCGTGCCTGGGGGAAACTAACCCGTGCCTGGGGGAAACTAACCCTTACCAGGGGGAGTCAACCCGTACCTGGGGGAGGCTACCCTTACCAGGGGGGCATCCATGTGGCACCATATGGGGCTGCCCAACCCCATCCCACACCCCACTAAATGTGGGATGTGGGTTCGTCCTCCGCAATCCGCCTGGCTATCCAAGCCAGTTACCGACTCTCACCACGAGGAGGTAGCGGTTGGACTTGCAATCCAGAGGCTTTTCCAGAAGCCTCCCTGCTTCTTGTCCCCTGACTGCCCCCTCCTGAGAACTGCCCACCCTACCTGCCCCCCTAGGACCCTACCTGTCCCCTGACTGCCCCGACCCTTATCCACACCCCCACCCCATATTCACACCCCTGCCCCCAGACAGACCCCTGGGACTCCCATGCCCTATCCAACTGCTCCCCACCCCCTGACAGGACCCCCAGAACTCCTGACCCATCCAACCCCCTCTGCTCCCTTTCTGCCTCGACCCCTCTCCACATTGCCCCCTGATAGCCCCCCCAGAACCCCTGACCCATCTAACCCCCCCTGCTCCCTGTCCCTGCCTGCCTCGACCCCTCTCCACACCCCTGCCCCCCTGACAGCCCCCCCCCCCAGAACTCCCGACCCATCCAACCAACCCCCCCCCCCCGATTCCCTGTCCCCTGACGGCCCCCCTTCTTCAACTCCCCGGCCCCCTTACCATGCCGCTCGGCTTAGAGCAGGTGCCTTCCCCCCCCCGCCCCCCGAGCGCTGCCGGGCAGTGTGCTGAGGCTGTGGAGGAGGGGGGAAGCCGGGAAGGGGCCCTGTCAGCCGCTTTTTCCTCTTTAAATAGCCGACCGGGGGAAATCCCAGACATTTTTAGAAATCCCCCCCGGACGGCTATTTAAAGAGCGGAAAGCCGGACATGTCCGTGGAAATCCGGATGTATGGTAGCCCTAGAAGAGGAGGGCATGGGATTGACACTAATAATGCCTGGTGCTTAATTTTACTTGTG
Source organism: Chrysemys picta bellii (assembly GCF_011386835.1). Lineage (NCBI taxonomy): Eukaryota > Metazoa > Chordata > Testudines > Emydidae > Chrysemys > Chrysemys picta. Next base: position 98,148,019 of record NC_088798.1, read on the forward strand.
CCTACCTATCGCCTTCATTCACACCTGCACAGGAACCCAGCTACCTTGTGCATCCTGCTCTGTACTACGCAGAGACTTGAAGAACCAAGGCCTTCGCAAGTCTCAGTTCATCCCCACAGCAGTACATAATAAACAGCATCTGAAATACCAGCTAATACTCCAAACCCCAGTGGAAATGGCTCAGAAGCTGCATTTCCAACACAAGGAAAACTGGAGAGAATGTGGATGAGGTGATATCTTTTATTGGACCAACTTCTGTTGTACGCGCTGTGTAAGTTTGAAAGCTTGTCACTCTCATCAACAGAAGTTGGTCCAATAAAAGATTACCCCATCCACCAGGTTTCTCTAACATCCTGGGACCAACATGGCAACAACAACACTGCGTACAAGAAAAACTAACAGTTCCATAATCCTTCAGGACAGAGAAGCTACTAAAAATGCTGTAGTTCATCCATAAGAGCTGCAAATTTAGTGCTCACTCTGGCTTTGGAGTCATCCAGGTCAGAGCCTACAAAGACACTCTCAAGCTCTTTGGAAAAGCTTGTCTGGTGAAGCCTAAATACTCACAAGCCCAAACTTTCACATGTGCATTGTGTATGCAGGCGCTAACATATCAACTCCTGCCTAGAATACTAATGGCTTTAACTGCACAAAGAAATGTTCCCTATTTACAAGCCAAACACAGCCAGCCTTGTCCTTCAGCCAACTGAGACAAGGTGGGTGAGGAAATATCTTTCGTTGGACCAACTTCTGTCACACAGTAGCTCAAAAACTTGTCTCTCACCAACAGAAGTTGCTCCAATAAAAGCTATTTCTTCACCCACCTTGTCTCTCTAATATCCTGGGACCAACATGGCTACAACACTGCATACAACTTTAGTCAGCTGGTCATTTTAAAGATACACTTTGCAGAAATCTCCCTGAACTGAAGAGCAGGAATTAACCGCTAGCGAAAATGTGGCTTCTTTTCCCTCCTTTCATAACAAACAACAGCTCCTCACCCATGACCCTCACATATATTCCCTTCCCCACAACGGGCAGGGCATTAGCAAACCAACAAACAGCAATGGGGCAGGGGGGAGGAAAGGGATGGTGCATGAGCTTGCAAACCAGAATACAGAGAAAGGCCATTCATACTGCATTCACCACAGGAACCAAACAGCCAGGCCTAGCCTCTAATTTTATGTACCCCCTTTTATCCTTTCAGAGAAGGAAAATGTTCCTCCTCCCTTGACTCCACTCTCAATGCAGTCCTCTGTAGCTATTGCTGGAAACAGTCCCAGTAGTTTGTGTAAAGTGAGGAGAGGGGAACAGAGGGGAGAGCGGGATGCCCAAGTAAGGGTAAAATCAGTCTGGCCCTTCATAACTTTCTGCCCCATACATTTATCCATCTGAAACACTGAGCCTACTTCATCCCCCTGTTCAGCTCCATTGAAGTCCATGCAATCAGTGGGGTTTCAGCAAGTATAAATGTTTATCCTATAGTACTAGATTCGGATACACTTACTCATGTCCAATAGCACCTGAACTCCTCATGCAGTCTTTCTGAGGTGAAGTAAGGTACTACCAAACTTGAGTAGAAGAAACTGCCCCATTGTCTTAATGGCCCCAGTCCTGCAAATGAACCTCCCACCCAACAAAGATCCATTAACTTCAATAGAGAGTTGTGGGATTTGTTGCAGCACAGGGGGCCTCATTGGAGGGAGTCTTATTATGGTTGCCATGTGATGTCTCATCTGTCTAGGTATTTGGTACTAAAGTATGTAGATTAATCTATAGTTTATCCCAAAGACACCTAATCCTGCTATATCACTCTCCAGCAACATTCACTTTACATTCTAATTCTGCGGCTTGGCCCTATGCTCCTGTCACCTATTGTCCAAGTTCTAATGTATGAGTTTTCTGAGGCAGAGATTATCTGTGTGTTATTTGTTTGCTAGTACAACAGAGCCCTAATGGGGTTCTTAGGCATTACTGCAATAAAGAGTGAACTGGAAGCTTTACAAGAACTTTAACACAAAGAAACCCCAAAGAACAGGTCATTATTGTTGTGTGCATTTCTAAAGCGAAGTTTAATACAGCACTTGGAAATCAGGTAGTCTGAGTGAAGGCACAGCCCTTTTATTTGATGCAGGGGCACTCCATGAGACCAAGTCTGCTAGGACTTCTGGAGATACCTAGTTCACACTGAGTATACTCAGATACTTAATACACATATTAGAATAGTCATAAGTCACCATTTTAATGTCACTCCAAAGCTATCGACATGCGACCTAGCCTGGCACATCTTGATGGGTCCAAATGATCTGAAAAATGTGTTTATTTTTAATAAACAAAATCAGCTCCCCTTGAATCTTCCCACCATTCTGCCTTCTACGCTGCATTATTGGATAGGTGAGTGTAAGAGTGGGAAACGTGGAAGTCAAGCAGGAGGCATGGAGGACTGGATAATGGGCATTTTCTTTTGATTCTTACAGTTCTGATGAACGCAATTGATTTCCTAACAAAAGTTAATCTTTGGAAAGGAGCCATGTTAGTGTTCCTGTCAATTTAGTGGGTGTTTTTTAAATTCTTTTGCATACATCTTGAAAGGGAACAGTATCCAGAACTTTGACATGCTTCAGATAAATATATTAGACTGCTTTGAACTTTAACAAAGCTCCCCTTTGAAGACTTAGTGTTTGGAATTACAATTGATTTTAAAACAGAAGAAAAGTAGTACGGTAAACATGGGGAAAAAAAGAATCTCCAATAGGTTTGCTTTGGACATTCTGAGATTAAGGATCCATGCTTCTAAAAACAGGATATGTAAAGAGACCCTTACAGCTCTCTTGTTTGCCATAACTGACTATAACATCTGCACTGTGCCATAAAGCCCTTAGGAAAGTTCAGCTAGTCACACAGCATTAGAGAGATAGAGAGAAATATGTATACTTCAAGTTTGTGACTGGAGCAAGTGGAGCAAATTAACAGGTCCTAGGAGAGCTATGTTAAATGAGCATGTGTCCTCTATGATAGGTTGTGGTGTACGGCTCCTGTCCCTCAGAAAACGTTGGCTTAGTCTCACACTATCCAACTTGCTCACAAGACAACACACATTTTGAAATCTACATGCAAAAAAAGTGCGTGTGGTCACTTGGGAGCCTCTGCTAAACTGTATGTAACAACGTCAGGGGTCTTCTGCTGATCTTCTCTGGGGGCAAGTGTTGGAACCCTGCAATGAAAGCTGATGGGCTCCTGATGACTTGATGCAATGGGGTTCATTAGTTGCAACATGAGAGCATCTGTGTAGAGAAGTTCTAGTCCGAACAGTCCAAAAGAAGGAACCATAAAAGCAGCCAAGCCTGGGGGAGGAGACTCCTGTTATATTATAAACAAAGTCAAACCTCAAGAAGATTATTAGTTGTGTCCCTGTACAGCATAATGGGCTGCATTTCGTAGTAAGCCAAAAAAAAACCCATCTATTCCTATGGTACAATTGGTAACAAACCTGATAACAGCCCTGGACGAGTAGGCATTGTACCGGTTTGTATTCACGGGGCTGACGGAGAGGGGTTTGTTTTAATTGTTTATCTGACAATAGAAACAAATAGACACAGTCTATGTCACAAGCTAGATCACAGTGAGGCAAAGGAGGGAGTAGAGGTTGAATAGGAGTGGAAGAAAAAGGTTGACAATCGTTAGATCACCTGGTTACTCAGTAGAAGACATGGATGTAGCTCTCTGCTGCTATCAAATTGCAGTTTTTTGTTCAACCTTTTTTAAAATTTGTAATTTCTCCGAAGTGACGAGTCAAGGGTGAATGTGCAGGAAGCATTTGAATAAGCCGTCAGATTTTAAGAGAAAATGCTTATGGACATTAACGAAGGCCCCAAAAGATCCACAGTGGCTCTCGTCTGTGTTTATTACACGCTACAGCCATTTCAGTCTGTTACAACTGGGGAGGGGAGGGCGGAGAATGAAATTTGAGATATAGAGTTTGGTTAATTCATTTTCATGCCACCAAGGTTTACCTCTCTGAACTTGGGGGAGGAGGGGTGCGCTCCTGCACAGCACTGGGACTCCCCTGCAACTTCAAAGTTCTCTAGCCTGACACTACCTCTCTTCAGCCCTTAGACACTTCCATGCAATTACTGCATTTTTGTGCTTAATTGAAAGGACGTGTGGTTAGTCACGTAATTAGACAAGCAAATTATATACAAATATAAAATAACCACTGTTCAGACACCCAGATCAATAAAGAAGGGGGGGGGGGGAGAGAGACATTGATTAGATATTAGCAGAACAAACTAACTAGTCCACTAACCAATAATTTTGATAGTCTAAATCTATATTTACTAGAATATCCAGCAATCTCAAAAAGCTGTCAGGTAATAATAATCATATAACCCCATAATTAGCAACAGTTTCTCATTGCATTTATTGCTCTATCATGCAGTAATATTTAGAGAGCTCTGTAGCTTCATATTTCAATTTTTCTTGAACACACAGTAATAGAAATATACATGTTGCTGAGAAAGCAGGTTTGTTTTCCCAGGGGTAAGGCAGGATATATTCTGAAATCAGATAAGGTTAATGTGCTCACTAATAGAACAGGAAAGCCTATTTTTAGTTGTATAAACCTAAATATTAAGACTCCAAGTTGGACTGTTTTCCTTACATTATATAACTTTGCAGAATCATGAGCTCTAACCGGCAGGGCTTTGCACAGTGCACAGAAAGATGGGAAGGTCATTGTGTTTGGGAGCAGGCTATGAATGGGCATATGTCAGTTAACTGCAAGGCAGGGTCCTTTGCCCTAAGTGGTAGCGAGGGGCAACTGTTGTGTAATGGTGCACTTGCAGAGGTCAGATGGGCCAACTTCCATCTTGGAACAGAGCTGTGGAGTATAGAGGATGAGTTGCAGGGAGCAGTAGGCTCTGGGTTCTCTTGGACTAGAGTTATGTAATCCTTAAATATGAGCTTTTGTTTTAACATGATGAACAAAATACTCTACATTAGCCTCTTTGCCCATGCCCCCTTACCTACAACTACACTGGATACAAAAGGGAGAAGAGTGTGGACAGAGAATAACAATCAGGCTTTAAATGCTAATGAAACACTTTGCTTCACATTTCTTCCCTCTAGGTTCTCATTTTTTAGCCAGCATCTCCTCCTGTACCGAACCAGGTTGAGGAGGAAGGCTGAGGATCCCTGCCTGGCTTTTCTCCATAATCATTCTAAGCCATCTGCTCTCTCAGCACCCATGAATCCAGGGAGATCTGCAGGCCAGAGCCATCTGCCTGGAGACCCTCTGCTTCTGCACCAGCTCTAAAGCCCCACTCACATCTGTCTGTCCATCCACCCCTTTACCCCCAGGCCGCAGAATTCAGGCTTGATACCAGGGACTTTCCCTAAAGGTCAATCTTCACCTCATGGCTAAGTTGGGAGTCCAGCATCATACTAGAGCCTTACATTGGCAAAAATAATTCTTGATACACAACTAATACATCTCTGTAACGGGGTCAGCAACCACCTCTCTCAAGCACCCCCTTTCTCTGGGGGATAGTGCCTGCAAACAATTCTTTTTCATGGGGCAGCACCCACCTCTTGTGGATGGCCCCATTTTCTTATTTGGGTGAGCCTGCTTTTGTTTTTTTGTCATACATTGGGATGGCACTCACCACTTGTGAGAGCCCCCCCTCAGCAGGTCTTCAGCAGCTCAGCCCTCCGGCCAAGCCCCGCACACACACACTGTCTCTCCCCCGCCCCCCCGAGGTACACAGTACAAGTTCTTACCTCGGCCTGGTATGGGGACATAGATCTAACACTTCTCCCAGAGGCACTGCCTTCAACTACCCAGCTGGGGCCCATCTTGGTACCTTAGAACCTTGCTGGCCTGGCTAGGTTCTATGCTCAGTCCCCCTGGGCTTCAGCCTGCCCGCACTGACCTTCTGCTGGTCCTGCTGCTCTTCCTGCCAGCCAGGCACCTGGTCTTCACTCCTCCAGCTCCACAAAGCAACTGAACTCCCTGCTTGTCTTATATAGGGCCTTTCTGGCCCCTGATTGGCTGTTCCTCTGCAGCTACTTTAGGCTGCCTAGAGGACTTCTCACTGCTCTTATTCTGGGGTGGAATAAGGCAAGGCTGCAAGGCCTCCAGCAGGGGGCCTTTGGACCTACTCCACCCTACCACAATCTCCAAGACGTATTATGTAGTGTCAACCCATGTCAGTCACTTGAGTGTTATGGTGGAGCTCCAAGAATCCTTCATCCACTTTTGAACCATCAAATTGTTCACATATTAAAAAAGGTGATTTGTTTAAAAAAAAAGCACCAATTATTCATAACTGCACTAATGGGGGGCCTGAACCAAAACCTCCCACGCTTGGAAGACTAAGATTTGAAGGGCAGGAACTGCTGTACTTCATATCCATTTAGCACAATTGGGATCCAGCTTGTAGCCACTATTCTTCTAAAGTCCGAGTAATAAGGTCAAAGGTAGGGTCCAGATGGGGGTCCCAGAGGAATCATGGGAGTAGATGGGCCAGTCAGAATTCTAAGAACAGTTCCCACCCAAAGAGTTTGCAATCTAAGTAACGGGGAATGCGAGGCAAAGCTCTTCATTTCCTGTAGGTGGTAAGGAACCTCCACAAGCTGTGCAGGAGAGAACAGGACGCGGATCAGAAGTGTCCAGTAAGAACTACAGCATTGGGTTTCATCCACACCAGTTCTATTCCAACTGCTCAGAGGCCCACAGTTTGTGTGCGCACTCAGCTGAATATTTGTATCTCAGTCAACACCTCAGTGCAAATCCAGGCATTCAAGAGTGATCAAAGCTGATTATGAGACAGTCAAACTTTTTTTGGGGGGGGGGGAGGGGGGGGTAATTCAGTTAGCAATACTGCTCATTTCCTAAGCAAACAATCCAAAACAAAGGCATATGCTTTATGGGATCACACAGTATGTCTTACAATGTCAACTTTTATCTACGGGCTCCCAGTGCTCGATTTAAACTTACTTTGTTCCTCTTCCTCTTACTTATTTTACCATCTCTCTGTTCAGTGTGGTCACACTGCCCCCTGCTGGATATTCGTAGGATTGGTGGAAGCACAGTTCTAGAAAGTGTGCTTTTAAAATAGAATTTCTCATTTTAACAAAGTAGGCATTATTTTTCCTCCTGGCCATTACTCAAAAGTTTTTCTTCATGAATGGCAGTTTCACAGCAGTAGAAAGGTAGCTTCTTCACACTTACAAATGGCTGCTTGTGTTAAATCTTCAAATTGCCTGTCTCATTTAATTCCTTTTTATAAGATGTGGTCTTCACGGGTTTTGTTTTGTTTTAAATGTATCTAATTATTTGCCCATGGGGCCACCAGTGTGGGTGAAGTTAATACTTGTGAGTAGTGCCAAAGGAGATGGAAGCCTCCTGTCTACCCACAGAATAGGTACAGCCTGGGCACCAGCAGTAGAAGTTTCACAACTGTCACATCAGTGAGACTCAACTCTACCCAAGGGAGTTGCCTCAATGGGTGAAAAGATAGATAAGCCTCCATGGGATGGACAAAGCTACAACCACACTGCATAGTCTCCATGGTTCATTTATTCCCTGGCCACCTCTTGCTGACCCTAACAGACCATTCTCCAAATATAGTCCACAGAGTGCATAATGCCTAACTCACCCCCTTCCTAGGATTGATCTTTGTTAAAACAAAGGAAATCAACAGTAACCTAATACAATGGTCAGCTCAAACCGCCCCACCTTTAACTGGTCCTAGAGTTCTTCCCTCAGGAGATCCTCTCTTCCACACAGCCACACTCAGGTCCTAGGTGGGGCAAGAACCCACCTAACTCTTTTAAACAGGACCACCAACTGCTAACCAGATGAAGAGAGGGTAGGTCAGACAAACACTTCCAGGCTGTTGCAATCTCTTTCGCTGCTAACTGAACAAATGTGATATGGAATAGACAAGGCACAAATGATAAACATGGAATCCTACAATGCTGTTTTCAGAGTAGAGCTGCACTTTCAGCTACCATGGTCCAAGTGACACTTCAGATATCTTATGCAGCCAAGGAAAAGCAAGAAGCACTGGAGGACTAAGAGCTTGATTAAATGTTAGAAACATACACACAAGTGAATAGTCACTTTCATTTTAATCCAAATTGTTCAAGTGATTGTTGCAACAAACACTTTTGCCACAAGCCACACAATGTGCAGGAGTATTATGCTGTCCCCTTTGCTGGAGATGCATGTTTCATTTGCACATCCAACTGGCATATCACAGGAAACAATCTCTGGCACCCAAAGTGATGCAGGGACCACAGGCACACCACCACAATCCAGGAATTAGGAAAAGAAGCTCATCTTTCCATTGCTGCTGTTCAGAAAAAAAAAAAAAAAAAAAAAAAGATCACCTACACAAGTGCCCTAATGCAAGGGGAGGCCCTGACAGCCTTCAAGTGGGATTCTCAAAGTACACAGGGAATGCCTATCTTGCCAGCAGGGCCTCCAATTCTGTAGGTGTGGTATAAGCATACCGACAGGATCAGGCCCCTCTGGACAGCTCACCTAAGAGCTGCTACCTGTCAGACCATGCAGCAGGAGAGCCAGATCCAAGCTAGAAAGGGTACATCTGCACTGCAACTGGGAGCGTGCTTCCCAGTCCGAGTAGAAAGCCAGGCACTAGCTCTGCTCATGCGAGCGTGCTAAAAATAGCAGCGTAGAGTGGGATAGCAATGGCAGTAACTCGAGCTAGCTGCTTGCATACAAACCTGCCCAGACACCCCGGATACATGCTGGGATGAGCCACCACTCAGCCACACTGCTATTTTTAGTGAACTAACTCAAGCAGAGCTAGCATGTGCCTGTCTACCCAAGATGGAAAACACACTCCTGGCTGCAGCGTAGATGTATCCCAGGAGGTAGAGAGGCAGCAAAGCACCCACACAAAAGACAGCCAGGGCATGAGTAGGGTGGGAATCCATAGACAAAATACATCTGAGAGAGTCCTGGTAGCCGGGACTTGAAGCCAGAATCCCCACATCCCAGCTGAGTGCCCCAACACAGAGCTATAAAGTCTCACTCCTATCTCCTCCCTTCCCCTCCCCTCTGAATATTTCTGGAGCTCCTCCCCTGAAGTGTGACATAAGCACCCTTCTTTTACTTTCCTCTGTGCTTGTCATCATCAATATTTGGAGTGGCTTCTCCCCTCTCCTCAGACAGGTCACGGTTCCTTTTCTTGGCAGGTGGTGCCTCCACTCAAATTAATTCCTCCCTTTGCCAGATACATGAACAACATCACTGCTAGCTGGCAAGGAACGTAAAGCCCAGTACACATAATACAGGAAACAAAACAAACCCGAGCAATAAATAAATAAATAAATAAATAAGCAAGCAAGCCCACTCCACAAACAACAGCATTGAAGAGAGGTGAACGTTATTGGGAAGAAGAAACTAGGATCTGGGGAAGGAAAGGGTTAAGTAATAATTTATAAGAATTAATAAACTAATTCCTTACCTCCTGACACCCTCAAACTCTTCCAACCTCAGCTTCCTCCCTGGCACCTTCCCGAGGTTGCACGTTCTGAGACAGAGTATTGCAGCACTGAGGCACTAGCCACATAAACAAAAGTCACCTTACTACTTCTTCGCTGCTGGCTGGGGCAGGGTCCTCGGCTGACTCCAGCCAGGCTTGCTGGTTTTTCTGGTCGGGAATCCTCCTGAGGTCTCGACTGACTCTCGGTAGCCAGTACCAGGTCCCAGCTCTCTCTACATCCTGATCACTGCAGCACTAGAGCAGCAGAGTCTCAGAGTACAGCGAACTCTCTTAAACTGCTCTGAGGTACAACAACACACACCCCCAGGACACGCTGGATGGTCCTGAGCCCATAAAACTGGACAGCAGGCAGTGTGTACTGAGCACCCTCCTGGTGCACCTTTTAACTTTTAGCCCAGTAGTGATAGCATTCACACAGGATGTGGAAGAAGGTTCAATTCTCCTCTCTGCCTAAGGTGGAGAAGGGATTTGAACCATGCCCTAACAATCGAGCTGTCGAGTATTCTCATCAGGCAGCTCTGCCTCCGTCTCTCCTTTTGGAGCTCTTCCATTGCGTCTACCAACATCAACAGCTCTTTGGGGCCAAAAGAGAGTGATTCTACAGGCTAGTGGTTAAGGCACTCAGCTGGGAGAGGGAAGACCCAGATCCCAGTCCCCCTGGTCAATGCATTTTTTTTTTAAACAAATAAATAGAGTGGAAAAGTTTCAACAGGAGAGATTGAGGAAGACATAACCCAGTGGTTAAAACATCATCATGGGAGGGGGAAGACCCAAGTTCAAATCTCTTTTCCAGAGAAGGAAAATGAACCTGGGTCTCCCATATGCAGCAGGATGTCGCTAGCATCCCCGCCTCATAGAATATCAGGGTTGGAAGGGACCTCAGGAGGTCATCTAGTCCAATCCCCTGCTCAAAGCAGGACCAATCCCCAACTAAATCATCCCAGCCAGGGCTTTGTCAAGCTTGACCTTAAAAACCTCTAAGGAAGGCGATTCCACCACCTCCCTAGGTAACCCATTCCAGTGCTTCACCATCCTCCTAGTGAAAAAGCTTTTTCTAATATCCAACCTAAGCCTCCCCCACTGCAACTTGAGACTATTGCTCCTTGTTCTGTCATCTGGTACCACTGAGAACAGTCTAGATCCATCCTCTTTGGAACCCTCTTTCAGGTAGTTGAAAGCAGCTATCAAATCCCCCCTCATTCTTCTCTTCTGCAGAAGAAACAATCCCAGTTCCCTCAGCCTTTCCTCATAAGTCATGTACGCCAGCCCCCTAATCATTTTTGTTGCCCTCCACTGGACTCTTTCCAATTTTTCCACATCCTTCTTGTATTGTGGGGCCCAAAACTGGACACAGTACTCCAGATGAGGCCTCACCAATGTCAAATACAAAGGAACAATCACGTCTCTCGATCTGCTGGCAATGCCCCTACTTATACAGCCCAAAATGCCATTAGCCTTCTTGGCAACAAGGGCACACTGTCAACTCATATCCAGCTTCTCGTCCACTGTAACCCCTAGGTCCTTTTCTGCTGAACTGCTGCCTAGCCATTCGGTCCCTAGCCTGTAGCAGTCATGGGATTCTTCTGTCCTAAGTGCAGGACTCTGCACTTGTCCTTGTTGAACCTCATCAGATTTCTTTCGGCCCAATCCTCTAATTTGTCTAGGGCCCTCTGTATGCGGGTTTACGTTTCCTCGGTGCACACCTACCAGCTCAGGCCCCACATGCAAGAGAGGTGGAAGAATACCGAGTCGGAGGATCCTGCTGGGGCTTAGGCATAAGACTGGCATCTGGGTGCCTAGAGTGAGGCAGTTGTACACACGCTCACTGGCAGATTTTTAAGTGCCTACTGCATTAGGTGGCAGCTGAGCAGGGGTCGGAGGATCTCATTGGCACATACATGTTGAACTCAGGCATTTAAGTCCTTTTGTAGATTTAGCCTTAGACACTTCTGAAATTGTACCCAGCACCACCATTTTATAAATGGGGAAACTAATGCACAAGGAGCTTAACTCATTTGTCCTGAGACATACAGCAGGTAAGTGGCAGAGGCAAAAATGGAGCCCAAAGAAGTCCTGACAATTCTCCTGCTGTAGCAACTAGCCAACACTACTTCTCCATTTGAAATGGAGTTTAAAGCAATGGTGGGCAACCTAAAGCCCACCAGGTAATCACTGGTGGGCCACAAGACAGTTTGTTTACATTGACTGACTGTAGGCACAGCCGCCCACAACGCCCAGTGGCCGCGGTTTGCCGTTCCCAGCCAATGGGAGCTGCAGGAAGCAGCGTGAGCCACAGAGATGCGCTGGCTGCTGTTTCCCGCAGCTCCCATTGGTCGGGAACAGCAAACCACGGCCACCGGGAACTGTGGGTGGCCGTGCCTGCAGACAGTCAATGTAAACAAACTGCCTTGTGGCCCACCAGCAGCTTTCCCTGATGGGCTGCAGGTTGCTCACCGTTGGTTTAAAGGCTATTACTGTTAAAGAATATCCACAATACTTGTAATTCCATGCTCCTAGCAGAATTAGTTGACCAACCCAGGAAAGTAAAAAAAATATTCCCCTAGTTACGTGAATTCAAAACAATATCTTATCTTCAGTACACCCGTGCATCTGAATTAAAATACTTTTCCTATTAATTTCCATAAATGGCCAATAATATGCATTTCAGCATTGTTTACAGAATTGTTATAAAGTTTGCTGATTAGATCAGGTTTCGATTTAATCTATAATAAATTAAACCATGATTGCTCCCCCATCAGAATAACATGACCTTGGTATATTAATTTTAATAAAGATAAGAAATTGCCAAGATAAGTAATTTTCAGTGTTAATAATTTAATAAGGCAATAGACCTTGTAATTAAAAATAAGTTTAAGGAGGCTAAGTGATTTTGATAATGATTTAAGGACCAATTACAGAAAAGATCTCATTCTCTCCTTCCTAATTAAATATTGGGAACAGCGCAAAGCAGATCTGAAGTTAACCATTTTTATTATATTGAGGGCATTCACATACTATATTTATATCAGAAAAGTTTGACAGAAAAATGATATAATGGGATCCTTAAATGATTTTTTTACAAGACAAAAAGAATGTCCTCTAAAGGTGGCTCCAACTTCTGCTGCTTTGTAATAGCCCAGTAGGAGAATTACAGTAGCAAGAGTTGCCAGAGTATATTAGTCTTCCAGATGCTCCCTTCTCTCTCTCAGGGACTTATGGAGATCCAGACTATACCAGCATCACGAGTCAAGGATTTCACCCACACTAGCAATACAAAAGCATGATCTCAGCGCAGGCCCGAGTTTGACTCTTCAGCAGTAAGCAAAGCTTGATATTGAGATTGCATTTGTATGATGGTTGTTAATATACTAAATGCTAGTAACTAAAAGAAATCTCTTTAAGATGAAGTGGGATTTGTGGGGAAACTCAACTCACCCATACATCAGTACTTTTAAGAACTGAAGCTGACAAGCTGTAATTGGGGATTAAAACTGGTGTCCCTAAAGGGCAATAAGGGAGCTTTAAAGCCTGGTCTAAAAAGCACCTGGAGAACCCAGGCTGTGAAACCCTGTAATTGTTGTATTTCAGGTTTTAGTTCTAGTAAGCTATCTTATAAACCTACATGGTAGCAAAATCTGGTTCTCAGCATCATGGCCACATTGCCAAGAGTATCTGCAGCACCATCTATCCATTTGTAAGACTCCCATGCAGGGGTTAAAACACAGCTCACCCTCCTCTGCTAAATGCAGAGGGTGAATTCTCCCTGAATTGGGGAAGCAACACCACCTCTTCTTCCCCCACCCCACCATTATATCTGAGCCTTTAAAGTGTTCATGGATTTATATTTACCACACCTCTCAAAGGCAGGAAAGTATGTATGCCCTGGTTTTAAAAATATGAAATTGAGGCACAGAGTTAAGGAGCAAAATTTTCAGAAGTGGCCACTAATTCACTGATAGAAATTGAGGTCTGGGTTCTCAATACGAGATGCCTTCACAGTCTTTAGTGGGAGCTTCTGAAAATCATGCCCAATGTGCCTCAGTTGGGCACCAAAAATTGGATGCACTTTTGAAAATGTTGAGCTATGTTCTGTCCAGCTTGGCCTACAACTTGTCCAATGTCACTCAAGAAATCTACTGGAAATTGACCCCAGATCTCTAGGGCCACAAATTAATCTTTCTTCCCCAAAGTCTGTCTCCCTCTAACCATTTTTGTTATCTTTTATCTTATTTGAAGCATTACTTTTTTTAAATCTTACTGCAAATGAGTTTTCTATAACTCAACCCATCCAACTCAGATAAACCATTCTCTTTTCACCCTGCATGCAGCTGAGCAGAAGCCAAGGACAGGTGACTGAGCCGAACAACATGCAATGGTACTAAATGAAAATTAAACTACAAATATTTTAAAAGATCTGATTTCCTACAAGTGAAATGTATCATTTGTTTAAACTCTCCTATTCATTATTTCTTTCCTCATTTCATAGATCAAATCACGCACGAGAACCTTCCTAAATAGAGCTTTAACTCTTAATAAGAAAACTCTTCAGGAATTCTATTCCTTGTATCAGAATACTGAGGGAAGTCATAATTCATCTTAATAGCAGAAAGTTTCCTTTCTCCAGGGGAAGAATTCATCAAGACTTCTCCTGTAGGTAAGATTTTTGACATAAATTTGCTTGTTTCTTCCTCTACCATTTGATCTCAGTACTTTATGAATATTTGATTGTCTGTTACTAAATTTCTAACTGGCAAATTCAATTAAAAACAGAAAGCAACAGTTCGATCCTGCTTACCTGGTCAGCAAATAGTTCCTTTATTACACAATGGATGAAATACGCACTACTTTTGTGGTGGTGAGTTGGATTACATGAAATTTTTCGTCCTTTGTTGGAGCTATGTTATCAAGCCATCAACTTAAGAGGCAAACACCAGACAGGTGTGACCAATTAAAGTAACAGTCCAGATAATATTGCAAGTGACAGAGAAAATTCCTTAATGTGCAGAGGTCTTCTGTCTACATTACAGATCTTTTTTCTCTACAAAGATGTATGTTTTGTCTTTTTACAGAATGAGGATAAGAAAAGCACTGCAACAAGTACTGCAGAAGGTACAGCCATGGTCTATCTTTGAAGTTGAAGTTAATAGAAATTGTCATCTCAAAGTTTCTTTTTATTCAGTACCTCTGCCCCTTTCCCACTTCTGCCTCTGCCCTTATACACAGTTACAATCAGATAGAATATTCCTGGTGACATTCTTTTTTGGAATTCACTCTTCCAAAGCCCGGGTTTTGGGACACAGACCAACACAGTTGGTGCCAGTTATTAACGGTCAGTTGGGAAGTGCAAGTGATAGCAATCCATTAACTGGCTTGTAATTTGTAGGATACCAATATTACCTGATCATAATTGGAATGGGTTTTTGTAATGCTTAACAGCCACACAAACAAGGGAGAGCTTTCTGCCAGACTTCAACAGTTGTCTAATCTTATATTTTCAAACCCCTCTCTAGGGACAGCAGGCTAAAGCATTTGTCAATTTTATGACTATTCAGCCCTGGCAGATAATGCATTAAAATTCTGAAAATGAACGTCGCTAATGATTGCCCAACATAAAACCCAACGGTATATGTTAATTAAAGAACTTCAAGGATTTCACATCCATGTTAATTTCTTGTGAATTTAAAACATACAAATAAGTATCCCTTAAGTACCATATATAGGAGCCTTATTTAAAATTTGAATATTTGCATAAAACAGTTTAAACAAGATGAAAATTGTGTATTACAGGCTAAACTATATTAAAGGAAAGGAGCAGCACCTTTTGTCAATACAGATTCCCATCTCTGCGTTAGGAGAGCCAGCCTGGTTGCTCACAGAATGGTGGGGGTGGGTATGTGCTCACGTGTGTCAATTTGGGTGTCAACCTTTGTTATAGATACTTTGTAAGCTAATGTACTTTGTCAACTGCATAGTGCTGGGATGGGGGTTATGTTTGTGTATCGAGTTTAAGATGTCAAAGTCAGCCAGCTCAAGACTTCACACACCCCTCATCCCCCGACTTTAGAGGATCAATACATTCAAGATTATGCTGTTTCTAATTTCAGGCATATACTTTCAAGAGAATTTTCAGAGGTGAAGACTGCAGACTCGATACCTTTTTAAAAGAAAATTTATGAATATGAGCGCTCCAGTCACAAACTTAGATTAAAACAAGGGACAGCTAGAGAGTAGTAAGATTACAGTGATAATACTTGTCCCTCAGAGTTAAAATACAAGACCAATAAAAAAAACTGAATTCTTAAATAAACTTTCAGAAATAATTTTAGTAATCCCCAATGATGTGAAAGCTAGGGAACATGACATGTTTTTTTCCCCATGAACCATTCCTTTCCCATACAGTACACACACAAACTCTATGTAGGATATGAACAAAGGTTGCATACGTATCTAACCACAAAAGCAAGATAGAGCATCTAACGGTACATACATTATACTCTTCCACCCAGGCACACACATCCCTCACCACTGCAACACTCACCGACAACACACAATTTTACCCTTTCCTGCATAGGGATGCCAGCTTTCTGGAACCCCCTTCCCCAAACTTGCAGGCACAATATACCGATTCAGCTCCCCCACCTACTCTCCATTCAAGGGCAGGGGGGCGGAAAGCACACTGAAGGACTTGTGTAGTTTTTTTGTTGTTGTTTTTTGTTTTTTTTAAGTGTATCTCACATAATCTGAGGGGTAGACCTGTTTGATATCAGCCAGGAGTTAAATCAAAGGAGGCTGTTAAGGGAGAAACCAAAGGAAATTAAACAATGGCAAAAATAAGAGGCATCTTCAAAGAAGCGACAGGGACAGCCATGGATTAAGTATCAGCTACCTAGCTGGCTCCATTGAGGCTAGAATGGTTTACTCTTCCCAAGGTGAAGCCTAGAATCAATGGGGTTCCCAAACCTTAAAAATGGGGGCATCAGGAAGGAGGATGGGTGAGTTAGTTGTCAGCCAACAGAGGGATACCAAAACTGACTGAGAATATGGCCACACTACAGAGACTACACTGGCCTAAGTCCCATGCTATAGACAGAGTTTACACCTATAGAACGGGTTGTTCTGTAGGAACACCACCTCCAGGAGCAACAGCAGCTAGGCCGACAAGCAGTCTCCCACAGACTTACTTGTATCTACACTAGGGATTAGGCTGGCAGAGCTACGTCACTCAGGGGTGAAGGTTTTTCAAACCCGAGCGACGTGGCATGTCAACCTAAATGTTGAGTGTAGCCCAGGTCTGAGATCAAGCCGGCTTGGGCACAGCATGTTCTCTCCCCCAACACAGAGATGAGAAGAAACTGGACCAAACTGAGCTACAGCTAGAGAGGCTTAATGGGAACAGGACTCTTGTGTTAACCCATTTTCCTAAATGCTGTGTTCCTTTTGGCAATAAAATGCTACGTTGTTCTAATGATGCTCTTTTTGAGTCACTTGAAATGCAGACCCCCAAAGCGAATGGGCTTACTGGTGCCAAATGGAGTTTAGCCTGTCCTGTTAACGTTCTGGGAAAAAAGGAGGGCTGCAGCCCAGAGATCCAGTTTAACAGTAGGTGGACCACATAGTTCCTCGGAGAGTGAAGGAAGCCAAGCCTGTTACATGACGGACTGAAAAGGAGTCTAAGGTGCAGTTTACACTGGAACGATGACACAGATGCACACATATTTGATCCTTCACACTTGAACCATCTTTGATGAATCAGTTACCCCAAAGACATTGTAAATCTTGGTCTGTCAGCTAACCACAGTGCATAAGAATTCATTTAGGACGACTACCAACTTTTTTGTTTAATTAACAAACCACCCCAGAGAACCCACCAAACTCACTTTCTGTGCAAATTTTTGGCTTTCAAAGTGTAGTTCTTAAGCCAGAAGGGAAGGAATAATCATGAAGCTCAAACTGTTTTGGGGAGGGGGAAGGGGAAACTACTTGTAATTAATAGAACTTTGAAATTGACCAAATTTTCTTGTAAGTCATTAGAAGATTCAAGTTTTACTGAATTTGTGTGCTGAACATTTGGGACAGATAAGCTACATTTTGTACATAAAACAGACAGGACACTTGTACTTTAAATGCAAAACCAAAAAACAATCACAATGACTGTCGCAAAATGACGAAGGCACATTTTTGGGGAAAAAAATAGATAGTATTGTCATAACTGTTATAGTTTTAATCATTTACATTTCAAGACACCATTCTTAGTCTCTTAAGAATAAGATATGGCTGGTTAGTTTGCCATCTCATTTTCCCCAGAAAGCATTTGCTACAATACAGGCAAAGAATGCATATCTTGTAATAGGATATTGTTTTTTCAGCCCTTCTGAGTGGGGAATAATTCTAGCAGGCCTAATTAAAGCTATGGTTTATCAGTAAAGGTGAGAACTGTACTTCACAGAACTGAGGATGACTCAAATGGAAAGAGAAAGTAATGCATCCATGAACTCCACAAACAAAACAAAAATAGATGTATTTTGTTACTGTTTCAATACAAATTTAACATATCAGTGTTGTTATGGCTTGGACACTTTCTCTCCCTCCCCCCATATTCTGAAAACTATAGTTAAGGTGGGTTTAAAAATAACGCACTTGACAATTTTTCTAATTTGTTATTCTTACACATTTCTACTGGGAAAAAAATAATGATACTACACAAGGTGACACTTATTGAAAACCTGACTCCACAAGACTTGGTTGAGATGAATGGCAGCTGAGGTGCTGGAAAGTGCAAGTGTCACACATACCATGCCTATATAATCATATAAAGGATTCCATATGGAATGAATCCACACATAATGAATGGCAAAAACAGTTGTTTTGAGTGCCAAAAGATAGTTTGCAATGCTTTGTTCAACCCTAAACAGAAGATAAATTATTCACTGTCACTGGAATATGCTACTTAACATGAACATGTTCAAACTGATCAAGTTATTATAAAAACAGAAACTTATATTCTTCCCAATTAATTATTCAAAATATTACGTGAAACAAGTCCAAATATGATAAAAATTACTGCAAGAAAATAGTTCTGGCATATTGTTTAGGCTTCACTTTCTTATGGTTATCAAAAGAAAGCATGTAACTGTAGGAATTTACTATTTATGAACTATTTCACCCATAACATATGCCATCACAACTCTTCTCATGCGAACATCTGTAAAGTTTTGAAAAAAGTCAAAACTTTACATTACCACTTGTATACCAAGTCATTAATTGTGGTTCTTAGTCACCATTATTTAGATATTTATCAGCTCTGAACATTAAATCACACAATGTACAAAAAGGAAAAACTATGAAATTGTATATTTTACATCTCATGGAAAAACAAATAGCTGAACTACATAGGACAAGGTAAAAAAACAAACATACCAATAACTTGCTGTACACCTAATTCACATGTAAGATTAATTCTCTCAAAATTAAATCAAGGTGCAGTGTTGTCCATAGATCATGGCAACCCATACACTTTTAATTTCTACCCCACCTGCCAATTACTTGTGTTTAGGATAATATCAAAAACAATCACTCTTACATTCCCAGACTTAACATGTTTGTAGTAT
The DNA here is from genome assembly GCF_011386835.1 of Chrysemys picta bellii. Lineage (NCBI taxonomy): Eukaryota > Metazoa > Chordata > Testudines > Emydidae > Chrysemys > Chrysemys picta. The sequence continues at coordinate 98,167,163 of NC_088798.1, forward strand.
ACAAGAAACCACATGATTGCACACCATAACTGCCTTAAAATTCAGGGGAAATTTTTGTTGCACTTGCCTGCTAGGTATATTTTTATTTTATAAATAATTACACTATGAAGCTTATTTCCAATTCACTAATCTTAAAAGATAGATGAAGTTTCCATAAGCATAGTTACAGAGTAAATCTTGGGTAATCAAGAAACAGCAATACTGTCATACAAACCTGGGATATTCCAAAGAAATGTAAGGTATAACTTGATTTCAAGTCATGCTTGGTACATAATTATTGTAAAATACTTTACTGAATGAAGCATCTAGAGAAGAATATCAGCATAAAGCTTGTCACATAAGGTAGCGTAACGTGAGAAGAGTCTGAGTTAGCCAAAAGATATCTAGAAGAAAGTTTTGGAGCACTAAGCAATCTATACATGGAAAAAATATTTTTAAACCGTGTAAGATAGCAGGATTTATGAGCTATATTAATGATTTGCAGAAAAAGACAATGTGATTCAGTGATGGCAGACTCAATTTATCGGATCTAAGATGTTTTATGCCCACATTTTTATATTAGCCCTGTTGGCATTGCTCTAGACAGAAGGAAAGAATGCACAAAATAAAATGAAATAAAGGAAAAAAACAAGTGAAATACATTGTTTAAATCTAGTTTCTGTACATGTGATTTGAAACTTGACTGTCGACAAAGAATTTAATGCTAATAATACATGCCCTTTGTTTTACATGAGCTTTAATCTCAAACCCATCCAGGCAAGAGACACCTCTCATTTCAGTACAAACTCTTTATGGCAGACACTGCACAACATTATATAAAAAGTCAGGCAAAGAAAATGACTAATTCAGCAAATTGATGCTTTTAAAAAATGTAATCATTGGTTATCTTCAGTGAAGGCATTGCTTCATTAACATTTTGATCTAAACGATGATATTCCACTGTTCTCGAGCAAAGACCATCACGCCACCTTCGGCTCTGGACCAATAAGAAGATCTGGAAGAAATCACAACCAATTTTGATACAGATGAAATGACAATGTGGTGCAAATGTTTCACTTTTGTCAGCTAATATAACAGCTACATTTGTAATCACAGTGTCCCATCCAGAGCTACCAGCATGACAGTTGCTAGCTAAAATTCACAGTGCTATCTGTACTCGCCACATATTCCTCCCCATAACTAATCCACTCATTGCTAACCCACCTCTTGTCCACACCAAGACTTCTCCCACCATTTGGCTAGAACAGGTACAGCTCCATAATGGCCATAGCATTAGTATTAACAGCATTCAAGTTTTCAGCAAAGTCAGTGTTAGGTAATGTTGGTAAAAACCTTTGGCTGATATACCCTGGAATTTACACTGTTGTTGCCAGTGGGAGAATACGGAAAAGATTCTGTAGTTTCAGCACTAGAGTATTTTCTGCTGCTACTCTCCAGCAATGAAGGAGCATGAAGTGGCAACCCAACCCAAGTCTGCGTACTCTCAGCATCAAGCAGTAGTTATGGGAGTTGTGAAGACAAAAATCCCCATGTCTCTGTGCTGACACAGGAGAAAACCAAGATGAAAATTTTCAACAGCACCTAGCAATTTAGTCCTTGATCCAAGTCCTATTTCCAAACATGTCATAGGCACTTCCGAAAATTTTACTTATACTCAGCAATGCAGTTGCTTTTAGCATAATATGGTGTTATAAGTTAGCCATGTTAGTTTCAGATCCAATAAAACAGAAGGCCAAATAATCAAAGTTAGCTAAAGGGATAAAGAAAAAGAGCGGGGAAAGAGAAACATATTTAAACTTCTTGGAGCATTACATTAAGAAAATGCACACAAGTTTGAAATAAAATGTAGGCTGTCATGTAATATCTTTAGATTCTGAAATAAGATAACACTGATTAGACTGGAGAAAAATATTTCAATGGTGGTCTGATTGCATCATCTATTATCTACAGTCAGAGATATTTGTTAGAACTGCAAACAAAAGTAACCCAACATGCTAATTATCAAGTTGTGATGGGGCAAGGGTTAAATCCTAGGCATATCTACAATTCAAAGATGGTCTCAAATTGTAAGCATTATCACTATCTCAGGAACATTCTCACTTTACTGAAGATTAAATTTTCCTTAAATTGAGGTTTATAATCCTGTGCAGACCCAAAATTAGTTCATCAATCACCTTCATTCAACTTTCCCTTGATCTTATTTCTAGAAACCATATATTCCATCATAGCATATTACTGAACGGATTGATTCCTGATGTTATCATTTAATTGATTTTTCCCAACCTAAAATGCTTGTGGTTCTAAATTAGCTTGCTTTTTTGTACAGATATTAATGATCTGCATATTAAGATCACAAAACAGAATACCATTTGTAAGTGTACTTAGACCTTAGCATAACTAAGTAGTTTTTATAAAAAAAAAGTTGTTCAAGGTTTCAAAGCAAAAATTACTTTGAAATATTAAAGTGGAATTTTTCATCTCGCTTTCATAGTATACCTACCTTTCTCTTATTATGATATGTGATATAAACAACAGCTACTAAGAAGGCAATAATAACCAGGTGGAAAAAGAAATGGGTGTCTTCTTCCAATCCTGCGACAGAGTCCTTTATCTTGGCATCAAGAGATTTCATGTGCTCATTATAACTGTCAAAGCTATCAGTCTCCTCATCTTCCAGCAAATTTGGGTCTGTATTATATCTGGAATTGGGCATCACCTCATAAGGGCCATAGTCATCACGCCCATCAGGCTCCATAGTTTCTTTTGCTGTTGGTGGTGAACTATTCAGTATGTCTTTGAAGTCTGTTAGGAGATCCTCTTCCTCAATTTTAGTATCTTCAGAAGCATCCACATCCATTTGTGAAATGGGGCTAACAGATGTGGAATGAGTTGTAACAGATGTGGCTGGGTCATCCTTCACAATAGCTGATCCAAGCGTGACAATATTATCGACTTTAAGAGTTGCAGAGGATTGTTTTTTTGTTGTAGTTATCAAAGTGGGCAGACTGGGTGTTGAAATCTGAGATGTATTTAACACTTCACTGTCATTTTTAGTAGCATCTGCAGTAGCTGGGGGAAGGGAGAAAAGACATTTATTCTATGTTTGTTATTGTTCTTTAGATTTGTGTACAAACATACTCACTAAGTCTCTTGACTTATTTTACAAGGAAGTCATACCACAATGGACTAGGTCCATTTTGGAGTGCAACGGTTTTATGGATTTTAAAGTCAGAATATACAATTCTGCCAGTTCACAACTGAGAAAAATGGAACAGGGATCATAAAGCATGCTACACTAGTATGTTAAACTGTTTAGTGACTTGAAATATAGGTTTTGGTTACTATGCATTGTTTTACAATAGTAAAAGATCTCATTGTGGCGTTGACAAGTCTTGCAACGTATAAACCCCAAGATTTAAAGAGATATTACTCTAAAAATGTCAGACCCCTGTAAGTAAAGTTCATTATATTTTCAAATACCATATTCACACCTTTTCTGAAGAACTTCTTCTAGTATATTTATAAGTGGATGGAGTTGATTAGTGCAAAAACCCGACAGGCAGATAAAATTTCCCAATCTACCATAGCACACACAAGTGTTAGCAAAGAAGAGATAGATGCATTTACAAATTCATTCTGCACTGGTATTTAGAATAGAAGATCTCAATATTAAATTAAATTTTAAAAAAGTCTCATATTTACTTCCACAGAACCAAAACTCAAGTCTATCAACCTCAGAAACCACTTTTCACCTTTAAGTGAAAAATGGATTTAGTTTCAATAACTCATTTTAAAAGACCCACATGAATGAAGAGAAACCAGGAACTTGAAAGCTTAGCTTGACACTTCACCTGCAGATCAAACTGTTTTCTTTCCACTTCGCCCACCAATCTAAGTTACTGAACTATCAGCACTAACCTTTGATTGTCCTTATTTTCAGTGTGTGTCATGATATTGAAGGTGATATGCAAAGCAACAAAGTGCCTTGTATTCTTATGGTGTCAATGTTGGGTTTAAAAAAAAGGCCACCCTACAGAAACATCAGAGTTTTTGAGACTTGCCCCACCTACCTAGAAGATAGTAGTAATCTTTGGAGAACCTGGAATATGACATTAAAGCTTGAGGATGAAACCTAAGGTGCATGTGGCATCCCATTCCCACTCACCTAGGGGCCAGGAAAACTGCAACTCAGGTTTCAACCTGCACCTGTAGTGTTATTTTCCTGCTCCTCTAAGACTGCAAAACTCCTCACTCCCTAGGGTGTTGCTTGAAGAGATTCTTAGGAGGGGAGAATTTGCATTCCACTCACACCCAGATACTTCCTAGGAAACCCACTTCACATGTACTGTTCCAAAAAGCCCTTTGAAGTTCCTAATAACTTCCAGAGTAATCTTGTCTTCCTGCTAAAGAAGTTCCATACAATTTCACAGTAGAACATAAAAATTTGAATTTTTAATACAATTAACCCCAAAAGATAATAAACTAATTCAATAAGGTTTAACTTAATTCAATACAAATTAATTCAGGATATTGCACAAAATGGTCAATATGTCACACCACTGTCTTCCACCAGAAGTATATAAATTAGCACAAATCAAGAACACCACTAACTTACTCCATAAAGAAATGATATATCTGTTTAAACCATGAACACTATCTGGAAGGTCAGCAAAAATGATGAAAAAGATTGCACTTATAGAAGAAATGAAGAATTAATCTATTAATAAATGTAATTTACAGCCAAGAAATCACAATTCACCTCAAAATTACAGCTTTTACAGGGCCCCCGTTTCCCACTTCATCAATGTTTTCCAGTGAAAAAGGAAAATTTGTTTTCATCTGAGAATTTCCTTTCTTGAATTCCTCACGTCCCACGATCACAAAAGTGGGTTTTTCCACACTCTCGTAAGTGATCAGGGGGAAAAAACGACCCCTTGTCCTGGCTAGGACATGTAACTGCATCTTCTGCACCTTTCCCAGAAGGATCTCAAGAAAGTGGTAACAAAAAAAATGCAGATACCTGCGATGATACATGTGGATACAAATATGGAGGTATACCTCTTTCAGTCCTTTTGATGAGGAAATCCCAACAGAATAAGGCAGGTATCAGAATCATGGAAGAGACCTCAAGAAGTCAAATCCGGCCCCTGCGCCAATACAGGACTAAACAAACCTGGAACACCCCAACAGGGGTTTGTCCAATCTATTCTTAAAAACCTCCAATGATGGGGGTTCTACAACCTCACCTTGGAAGCCTATTCCAGAGCTTAACTACCCTTATTAGTTTCCCTAATAGCTAATCTAAATCTCCCTTACTGCAGATTAGCCCATTACTTTTTGTCCAACTTCAGTGGACATGGAGAACAGCTGATCACAGTTCTCTTTATAACAGCACTTAACATATTCGAAAACTTATCTCGTCCCCTCTCAGTCTTCTTTGCCCAAGATTACACTTTTTAAGAAAAACCTTAGCTTATAATTCAGATTTTTTTTTTAACCACATTTTATCATTTTTGTTGCCCTCCCCTGGACTCTCTAATTTGTCTAAATCTTTCCTAAAGTGTGGCGCTCAGAACAGGTCAGAGTACTCCAGTTGAGGCCTCACTACTGCAAACAAGAGTGGACAATTACCTCCCATGTCTTACATACAAGACTCCTGTAGTATTACAGAATACTTAGCGGAAAGCACCTTGGTGCAGGGACTGTCCATCTCTTTGTTTTATTTTTATATCATGCTTAGCACAATGGGGTCCTGGTCCATTGCTAGGACCTCTGGTAATACACATAAATAAAATAAATAAATAAATAAATAAATAATGAAAATATCCCCAGCTTTCTCCGACACATTTAAATTCTCAGAGTTACTGAGAAGCCTAGCAAGACAGAAAAGCCACACAATTGTGCTAGGTTGCAGGTATGATGAACACAGTACATTTCTTAGACTTGGCCTTCCCTTTTTTTCCTCTTTGTTGCGATCTTTCACCCAGGTGGCAGATGGAGGAAGGAAGAATACCTAAGCCCAAAGTACCTCAAACCCAAAGTCCCAAAAAGAGAAATCTGGGAAAGACTCAGAAGGGGCTGTCCTGTTCTCTGGGTAGAACAAAGGTCTGGCCTACCTCCAATCATCCAAACAAGAAGAGAAGCCCACTATTAAGACTGTGAGATAGAAAGGGAGCAAGAAATTATTTTCACCGCTTGCAAGTAGCTCTGAAGCTATGTATAAGCAGCACAAGCGCTAAAGGACACTGTGAATGCTTACAAGGCTTAAAACGATCAAGAACCCAAATTGAAAAGACCAGAGCATTGATTTTTTCCAGAGTCTGACCCATTTAACAAAATAATCAGCACTCTGATATTATCATCTGACTTTATAGAATTATTGGTGTCCCAGCTAAACATTCTAAACAGGCACTGGGTTTGTGTGATGTGCACACTATGCCTACACCCTGCAAATGTGCTCAACTGCCAAGACAATGAAATTAGTCTAGGAAAAAACGTTGCTTTGCCTGCTTTATGACTGGTGGTTAAAAGGTCTTTACTCACCAAACTATGAATTCACTAACAATGTTAAAGGGCAGAGGTCACATGACTATATATAAGCACACAGAAAACTGATACAGAAGTTATATTTTAAGAGGTGATTAAGACGTTTTTCTTTAATTCCACTTTCAGCAGTTTTACTGTTCAATATTTTTGTGTGTTTGCAATGGAAGTGTTTAGCAGGTTTACAACGTAGTACTAAAAACCACCTACCAAGCCATTTAACAAAGTAGCAAATTTCACAGCATTTATTCGTAGTATATTTTTCTTCGTTAATGATTGTGCTGTTCAAGGCATGGCACATGAAATAAGGTTGACTGACTTATAATGATCTAATTTTTACTCCACATTAAAATGTTAAAGTGCCTGTGACGTTGTGCAGTCTATATGGTTTTATAAAAACTTGATAATAAGTCAATATAATGTAACTGAGCTGGTTTTAGAGAAAATACGGTAATAAGTGAATGTAACGTAACTGGGATATGCTTCATGCAAAAGGTCTCTTGTAAGGTATCATTACAAAGCTTATAATCTACTGAGTATGATCATCTGATTTGTATAAATGTACCACTCTTGTAGCTAAAACTAGAAATATAAAATGTAACTCTGAGGGCCTATTGTAATTGTGTAAAGTGTGGACCATTAATGATGGTTTGGAATCTTGATGACTCCCATTGTCTGCAGATGGCTGTATTTACCTGTGAGTCTTCCTGTATAAGTGTGTGTGCTGGCAAACGAGTAATGAAGTCTTGCAGTGACATGTGATCATGTCACCTGAACTGGAATCCATCTTTAACCTGGTGCTTTTCCAGTGAGGGGGGGTGGAAACCCAGAGAGACAAAGAGTTCCCGCCTTATGCAAAAGATATATAAAGGGGGGAAGAGAAGAGAGGGGGAGAGAAGCCATCATGAAGAATCCCCTAGCTACCACCTGAGCTGCAACAAGAGCTGTACCAGGGGAAAGAATTGTGCCCAGGCCTGGAAGGTGTCCAGTCTGAGAAAAACTTACTGAAACATCTCTGAGGGTGAGATTATCTGTATTTAGTTTGATTAGGCATAGATTTGCGCATTTTATTTTATTTTGCTTGGTGACTTACTTTGTTCTGTCTGTTACTACTTTGAACCACTTAAATCCTACTGTCTGTATTTAATAAAATCACTTTTTATTTAGTAATTTACTCAGAGTATGTATTAATACCTGGGGGAGCAAACAACTGTGCATATCTCTCTATCAGTGTTATAGAGGGCGAACAATTTATGAGTTTGCCCTGCATAAGCTTTATGCAGGGCAAAACGGATTTATTTGGGTTTAGACCCCATTGGGAGTTGGGCATCTGAGTGCTAAAGACAAGCGCACTACTGCGAGCTGTTTTCAGGTAAACTTGCAGCTTTGGGACAGGAGATTCAGACCCTGGGTCTGTGTCTGGAGCCAGACAGGAGTGTCTGGCTCAGCAAGACAGGGTGCTGGAGTCCTGAGCTGGCAGGGAAAACAGAAGCAGGGGTAGTCTTTGCACATCTGGTGGCAGCTCCCAAGGGGGTTTCTGTGATCCAACCCGTCACAGTGCCTTTCTTGAAAGCTGCAATAAACTGCATTTATCTGTGCTCTGAGTTTTAGAGAAACTATTATGAAAAATTCTGTCAAAAGACTTCCTTGGCATGTGACAATAACTTTCAGTTGCTACAGAGGATAACTTAGCGCAATTTTTTAGCATGTCAGCAAAACTTCACTACTCACTAGATTTTAAACCAAGTACAACTAATAAAATTACTCTATATATTTCACATCAAAACTAATCAGTCTGACAATATCAGCAGTAGACTTTACTTTTTAAAAGGTTTCATTTCTACTGCAGAAATCTTAATACTCCGATTCACCTGTATTAGCATACCCTTACAGTGTCCAGGATCACAATTATGTAACAAGTATATAGATTACACTAAAAACACACACACACACACACACACTTAAAAGTGGAACATAGGAACTGCAAGATTGGATCAGAGCCACGATCGAGTCCAGTATCCTCTGTCGTAGTAGTCAGTACCAAATGCTTCAGAGGAAGGCATAAGAACTCTGCGGATGCAGATATCAGATAAACCTGGACCCCACATTTGGTCTCAAATTGATCTCTAATAGTTAGAGATTTTAAGCCTGTGTGTTTCAGGGCATAAGCCAAATTCATAAGAATATTTATATTATTAGAGTTTGGAAGACTTATTGTTTAGAATAAACAAAGTTGGCAGCGTTTCTACATTCTGTATGAAAAAAAAAAAACCCAATACATTTCAAACCAGAACCTTGGATTCAAAGTGATTTTGGGTGGGGTTTTTATAGTTAAAAAAAAAAATTGAGTGACCTAGAAGCACAAGTCTCAGTGAAAGTCAATGGAACTCATACTCCAGAGTGAAATATTTTTGGTGAATATTAAATTCACTGAAAAATGCATTTTTCAGAACACTGAAACTATTTGTGATTTCGGGTAGAATTCAGCAGTTTCTGAAATGCAGAACCATTTCATTTTGACAATTTCAAAACAAAACATTTTGAAGTTTCATTCTGAAATGAAGTTTTCTTTTGAAATGTATCTAACCAAAAAAGGGTGAAAAACACCAAAAAGAGACCCCAAAAAATTATTTCAGGTGTAACTAAATATTTGCTCTGACGCTACACAAAATGAGGGAAGAGGGCAAGTTTAGTTTTGGTTTGAAACGAACCAAAATTTTGGAATTTTTCCATTTGCCGCTCCCCCCCCCCACCAAAAAAACCCTGAAAAAATCCACTATTTATTCAGCTCTACCACTTAGGGCAGAGGTGGGCAAACTATGGCCTGCAGGCCACACCCTCCTGCCTAGCGCCTGAGCTCCTGGTCCGGGAGGCTAGCCCCCCCGGCCCCTCCCTCGCTGTTCCTCCTCCCCCGCAGCCTCAGCTCACTGAGCCGCAGGTGCAATGCTCTGGGCGGCAGGGCTGCTAGCTCTTGCCAGGCCGCGGCTCTGCAGCTGCGCTGCCTGACCCAGTGCTCTGTGCTGCACGGTGGCGTAGCTGATTCAAGCTGGGCGGCGCGGCTGCCTATCGTAGTGCTCTGGGCGGCGCAGCTGTAGCGCCGCCAGCCACCGGTGCTCCAGACAGCGCAGTAAGGGAGAGGGTGGGGCTGGATAGAGGGCAGGGGCGTTCGGGGTGGTGGTCAGGGGCGGGGGTGTGGATAGGGGTCAGGGCAGTCAGAGGGCAGGAAACAGGGAGTTGAATGGGGGTAGGGGTCCCGGGGGGACAGTCAGGAAAGAGAGGTGGGGTTGGATGGGGTGGTAGGGGGCAGTTAGGGGCAGGGATTCCAGGGGCGGTCGGGGAGAAGGGGTGGTTGGATGGTGCAGGGGTCCTGGAGGGGGCAGTCAGGGGCAGGGATTCCAGGGACGGTCAGGGAGAACGGGTGGTTGGATGGGGGCAGGGGTCCCGGGAGGGCAGTCAGGAAGGAGAGGAGGGGTTGGATGGGGCAACGGGGGGCAGTCAGGGGCAGGGGGGGTCCATGGGCAGTCAGGGGACAGGGAACGGGGGGGTTAGGTGGGGGGCCATCAGGGGGTGAGAAGCGGGGGGGGGGGGGGTCGGATAGCGAGCGGGGGCTGGGCCATACCTGGCTGTTTGGGGAGGCAGTCTCCCCTAACCAGCCCTCCATACAATTTTGGAAACTCGATATGGCCCTCAGGCCAAAAAATTTGCCCGCCCCTGACTTAGGGCCTTGTCTAAACTAAAAAGCGTTTGCCAATATACTGGCAAACCCTCAGAGCAGAGACAAAATCCTTCAGATGGTAAAAGTTTTTTGCCATCCCCCCAAATAAGCTATACAACGTGAAGTCCTGGATTGAGATGCATCTGATTACACAAAATCCCATTTCACTCTGTAAGGAAAAAAAAAAAAGCTCATAATGGCTAATAGGCCTAAATGTGCAAGATAATCCAAGTTCTCAACACCTTGTAGGATCAGACCATAAAACTGCTCATGTTTATGGCACTTTACCTCTAGCACAAAACATTAGGAGACTGCTTAAAAAATAAAGTCACATTATGTACTGCAGTTTGAAAAATCATTTCGCATGCCAAAAATCACATAGGAATGTATTTTCTAAAACAGTGCCATTATTTATGGTTATTTAATAATTTATTAGTTCTTTGGCATGTTGGAAAATTACAAACTTTGGCACCTAAAATATCTAGCCACTTTTTGTCAGATTACTTATCAATAACATGTCATACAGACGGTAGAATGAATCAAGTTACTCACAGACCCATGTACATTTATAAAGGACTAAAGCTGAACAAACTACTCTTTGTTTATATGGCAAACTTTTCCAACATGAAATAGGCTTTAACCAATTGTAAAAACAAAAAACCCTCAACTAACCAAAGTTGAGCTAGATATCATGGAGCCTTCTAGCTCCTAAAATAAAGGTAAGTCACAAACAATCTAGTCTTGACTACAGAGGTACCATTTACCAAATATAAGGAAACTATTTCTTTAAATTATTACCTTTGCTACTAGTGATGGAATTTTACATAAATTTTAGAATTTTTTTTAGTTTTTACTTGCAGAAAAAATAAATGCTTGGTTGGTGATGCCAAGATGAGCATCCCCCATGTCTAAAGCTACAGTTCTGCCAGGAAATCCATCAATGCCCTATTTCTGTAACTGATGGCATTAAACATGAAAGACTTTCGGTGTGGACAGTGAATGCCTCAAAAAAAATCATTACACTTAAAGGCTTCAATAGAGAGCCAACAGATCACAAGAAAGAAGTCAATACACAGAGCCACTAAATTTCTCCCACATTATTCCATCAGAACAGATGATTCATTCAACCAAGACTTATACCATATGATAAGTTTACAGTAAGATCAAATGGTGTGTTATTGAGACATTCACACAGGTCACACACTGAGACAAAGTCTGACAAGGAAGTCAGTATAGCCACTGAAAATTCCTTACCTTTTTGTAAGCAGACAGCACAATACACATTATATGAAGAAATTGGAAAAGAGGAAATATGGCTTACTGTGCAAGGCATTTCCTTTTAGATCTGTTTGTATATTCTTTTAAAGGAGATATTTAAAGAGACACCATCAACTTGAAATCTAGTCAATAAAAACAAATACAATAAAAATAATTCCTCCTCCTTATGACAGATATTGAAACCCCATGCAACATCTTTGGGAACCATGTTTATTAAGTTTATACATCTCAAGGAGAAGAGCGTCGACACAGCTCGACCAGGAACTAAAACCAGTGGGGGGGTATTTAAGGCGAATCACTTAAGACAGGTTATAACCGCCTCTAGAGAGGTACCACCCCTTCGGAAGCCATCAGGAAAATCTTTTGATCTAAATGGCTGGATTTAAACTGACTCAGGGCCTTCTTTCTGAACCTCCAAATAGGCAAGACCTTTTAGCCAATGGAGGCCCTGACCCTTGCAGAAGGGCTGGAAAGAGTTTGGCCTACCAGGGCCTCATATGACTGAGCAGTGACATCTGGTAAACTTTTAGAATGCATATAGGAACTTTTATTGTTTTTATATTTGTTTTCTCTTTAATTCTTTTACCTTAAGAATAAAGATCTTTGCTTACAAAGAGCAAGGTGCCTTGTAACTGCTAGCAATACCTTGTTCATAGCCTTCAGAGAGAAAACAAAGCACTGGTGTTGGCCTTTAGGCAGACTAGCTTGCTGGGGATATTGCTGTATAAGGCGAGGAGCTCCACAGCCTTAAAACCCCAGGCAAGAGGGAGACAGACACAGGTCTCCACCCAAGAGAGGTGATGGCTGGGAGCCTAATTTATTTGCTGCCACTACACGTGGAATGGTATTTAAAGTCAGAGACACGAATATATGTGAGTGCGGTGAGGTGCAAACCATGAAGCACTGGCTTGCTTGCTGACTCTTTGGGGAGACCTGGATGGAGGACCTTGCTGCAGTGACAGAAAGAACCATCACTTGTGCACGGGTCTGGAAAAACATCTAGTTCGTGAAAAAGAGCACGAGAAAACAAAGTCGTCAAAGGTAAAAAAAATTTCAGGACCTGGGCCATGTCTTCATGCGTTTGCACAACACCTAACATGAGGAGGCCCTACATATAAATTGAAGTTTATCACTTTACATTTGAGACATTTGTAAGACAAATTTATTCGTTTGTATTTTCACCTCAAAATATACCTTTTTAGCTCACTGCATGAGAGAAGCTTATAAAAGTCTGCTTCTCAACTGAATTTATATGGGTGGATCCTGCACTGAAGTCAATAGGGCTGAATTGACTTGGATGAAAAAATTATGAAAGAGTTGCAAAAAATTAATTTTATCCAGTTTCCTATTTGTAGTTACTGGTCACAGGATATGCTGGACAGCTAACACTGGGAAGTGACCTCACCAGATAGAGTAGGATTTTGATGCACCCTGAGGTAATTGCTAAAACAAATGAAATGCAAATATAGCAGAAGTTAGTTTTCCCTTTGAACTATCCAGTTTTGTACATCCTCGCATTTTTAAAAATGCGCAAAAAATGAGAGGTTTTGAAAATGAAATCTTCCTAAAGCCTACATATATGCAGAAGACAAGAAGTTCTTATTAACCAGAAATTATATTTACAAAAATGGACCTCCCTTTCAGAAATAAAACTATCCAGCAGTTACTACTATGTATGGTATAAAGCATTTGACTTTTAAGAACTCAAGTCATACTATTTGTGGATGATTTAGAAAATAGAGTTCTTCCCCCCCCCCCCCCCAAGCTATTTTACATCAGTAAAACAGGTAAATTAAGGAATAACAAAGTTTAAAATTCTTGTTAAACATACATCATTCAATTGGCCATATATCTTTGAGCTGTGAACTCAGAGTCACACCTGGTCAGCTCTTTAAAAGGAAACTTAATCAAAGAAAACCCAGTTATTGTTAAAAGTGGCGCTGAGTCAGAAAGCATAAATCTTCTTTCTGTGTCTATGCTGATCACTGAATGGATGCCACAAAACAATCCTAGGGAGTACTTATAGCCAGAAATAGTCAGAATTTCAGTTTTATGTTTCCCTGAAAGATGGCACTTTTCCCAGAAGTCGGGATTTAACACCGAAGTCATAGCCTATTTACAAATGTAAATTATATTTTCCCAAAATGTATCTTGTAGTTTTGACTGGATAAAGTATTGTTCACCTTGTCTTGTACTGTTACATAGCATTGTCATGCAATGTCATATGCTAGTAGCTTTAACCTAGAGGTGGTTGCACTTCAGGGATTGGTTTGATGATCCATATTTATATAATCTGAGGTTCATACTGCCCCTTAACCTTCAGCATGTACTTTTATCCAAAAGTCTCAGTCATTTTTATAATCAAATATAATCATGATTATTTGCATGGTTTCACACTGTGCACAGCCTGGTGCAATCAGCAAAGCACCATGTAAACAGTATGTTCATATATCTCCAGGAATATTTAACTTTTTAAAAATATTGTAAAGGCATACTTTGTGCATAGGACAATGCTGTTAAATAAAGCAGTCTGTCAGCATTCCATATTCACTGGAATGCACAACATTAAAAGCAACAAAGACAGATTAAAACTAGATGTTGCTGAAGAGAAACAAGGTGAGAAATATCTAATGTATCAGCTGGTGGGAGTGACCCATATATTTACCAAGGACGGGGGGGGGGGGGTGGCGGGAGGAGGGGAAGGGTGTCCTCCATTAGTTGGAGCAGAGAAGAGCAACAAAAATGATTAAAGGTCTAGAAAACATGACCTATGAGGGAAAATTGAAAAAATTGGGTTTGTTTAGTCTGGAAAAGAGAAGACTGAGAGGGGACATGATAACAGTTTTCAAGTACATAAAAGGCTGTTACAAGGAGAAGGGAGAAGAACTGTTCTTCTTAACCTCAGAGGATAGGACAAGAAGCAATGGTCTTAAACTATGGCAAGAGCAGTTTAGGTTGGACATTAGGAAAAACTTCCTAATTGTCAAGATGGTTAAACACTGGATTAAGTTGCATAGGGAGGCTGTCGAATCTCCATCATTGGAGATTTTTAAGAGCAGATTAGACAAACACCCGTCAGGGATGGTCTAAATCAGTGTTTCTCAAACTGGGATCGCCGCTTGTGTAGGGAAAGCCTCTGGCGGGCCGGGCCGGTTTGTTTACCTACCCCATCCGACCGATCGCGGCTCCCGCTGGCCGCGGTTTGCCGCTGCAGGCCAACGGAAGCTGCTAGAAGCAGCACGGGCCGAGGGACGTACTGGCCGCCGCTTCTAGCGGCTCCCATTGGCCTGCAGCGGTGAACTGCGGCCAGTGGGAACCGCAATCGGTCGGACCTGCGGACGGGGCAGGTAAACAAACCGCTACAGCCATGCTGCTAAAAGGCGCGCAAAAACGTCCACCCCCAACAAACAGAAGCGGCTTTGTTGGCAGGAGAGTGCTCCTGCCGACAAAGCGCTGTTCAGACCAGCACTTTGTGTCAGTAAAACTTTCGTCATTGGGTAGGGGTGGGTGTTTTTTTTAACACCCCTGAACGACAAAAGTTTTGCAGATGAAGTGCCAGTGTAGACAACGCCATACTGTAGAAAATCTTAAGTCTGCTCGTAAAGTTAATTGTTTGAGATTCCTGTCATCAACACCTCTCACTAGCCGGGACATAGCAACAGGAATCCTCCTAATTTTAATCAGGTAGGAGTTCACAGCACACAGCTTCCTGGGTTCTTCGCCATTCATGAGGATACTGAAATAGAAGGGTACCTGCTGCAGATTTCCAAACTTCTGAACTCAAAAATGCTAAATTAAAGCCCTGCGAGGAAGGAAAGCAGGAAACGCAGAACTGGCCTACCACGGGATGTGGAGGAAAAACTTCTCATTAAATCACACTTGAGTAAAATAAATGGAGTGTCTCCCCGCTTTAAACATTTTCCCAATAACGGAACAGGGCCCCCACCCCCACCCACCGACAACGCTGTCTCCTCCCTAGCCCTCGACAGGTGTCCCCGCTTCACCCCGAGCCCTTCTCTTACCTCTGGTGAGGTGGCTTCCCGAGGGCCTGTTTATCCACCGCAGCCCTCCCAGGCGCCTTCTTCTGACCCTCACTCTTCCGACCCCGGCGCCCCTCCCTGCCCAGGTTTCCCCCATTCACCCCGGCCCCGCAGCCCAGGCAGCGCCTCCCCAGTCCCTTCCGCGGCCGGGGCCGGAGCGCCCCCCGCACTCACCATTGGTCGCCAGGCCGCAGGCCGGCAAGGCCAGGCCAGCAAGCAGCAGGAGGAGGGAAAGGGTCCGGCCCGGCGGGGACGCCTCTCTCACCGCTGCCCGTATCCTCTCCCTGGCAGCGGCCATCTTTGCGGACAGGGTGGGGTGATGGGTTCGGAATCGGAACTCGGACGTGGCTAGGTCCCGCCTATCGTTGCTAGGCTGTGAGGTTCCGCGACGATGACGTGTCCCCTCTTCCACCCCTAGGCGCTCTCAGAACTCCTCGCCCCGCCACCGTAACAGAGAAAAGGAAGGGACAGCGCATGCGCGCCGTAAGGAGCCTTACTGCGCACGCGGCGTAGAAGGCTCCGCATACGCTTGTTTGAGGGGGCGGGAACTTCCGGGAAGACTCCACGGCGGCCGCTAGAGCTGGACTTCTAGTGCATGCGCCAGACAGGGCGGGTTCTGTGTGGCGGTGCTTGGGCCGTTTATAAGGCTACGGCCGGTGTAGCCCCACAAAATGCTCCCGCTCCCGTTTTGCTACTTTGGGTGTACTGAGCATGCTCAGTAACCTTCTTGTAGCCACTGCCCTCTCTCTGCCCTCTCTCTGCCCTTACTTCTGCTAACGATTTGCTACCTCCTCTTTGGGGGGGTTTAAAAGGATTAAGGGGGGCAAATCGCAGCGGGGGGGCTGTCAGGGTCTGAGCAGGGGGCAGAATTTTCTACCACAACCCCATCCCTCCCGTTTTGCAACCATCCCCCCAGAGGAAGCAGACCGGGAGTGTTTTCCACCACAACCCCATCCCTCCCGTTTTGCAACCATCCCCCCCCCCCCCCCCCCCAGAGGAAGCAGACCGGGAGTGTTTACCAAACTGCTACGCTGCGTGGCAGAAACCGCTCCCAGTAGCAAAAGGGGAGGGGAGCACTTTGTGGGGCTACACCGGCGGCGCGCGGCCCCCCCCCCCCCCGTGAGGAAGTTTGTTGCGGGGCTAAGCAGCACTGCCCCCAGGGGCCCCCGGGTTTTAGTGGCTGCTCCCTGCCTGGCCTGACTCAGGTGACTCTTTTTTAAGGAAAAAGGAGACACGGCGTGGGGCTAGTCTGAGCTTCCCCCCGCCCGGGCCAAATTGTTCTCCCGAACCCCTCCCCCTGCATGGGGCTGGCCCACGGCACTCGCCCCCCCCACACACACACACACACGTTGCTCCACACCCCACTTTTTTGACAAAAATGGTCATTTGTCCCGTTTGCTCCTGTCCACTGATCAAGTTGGCAAAAGCAAACGAGGGACATGCTCACTTTTGCCCAAAAAAAGTCAGGACGGGGGGGACAGGGCTTAAAGAAGGGGCTGTCCTGGCCAAAACTGGACAGATGGTCACCCTCGGCCTCATGCTCCATGACTCACATGAAAATGTAAATGCCAGAACAAGGGACAGTTGCCAACTTTCCAGTGGTAAATAAGCACCCTGACTTTCATCATAAGCCCAAAATCAAGCTAATCCCTGAAAACCCCAACGGTCTGTGACTAGATTCCCCTGGCCTGCAGTCTGAGACAGTGGTGTGCACCCCTGACTCTCTCCCCTGCTTGCCGAGAGCCAATCAAAAAAGAGAAGTGAGCCAACAAGCAACTCACAAGCCAATTAAGCCAAAAACAAGCCCAATTTCTGCTGGGGTTTTTTCTGTGGGTTTGGCCTGTAAGGAAGGTGGCAGTGTCCCAGAGCAGCTGGGGCAGAGTTCAGTGTGGCCTGGAAAAAGGAGAGGCTGAGGCACTGCCTTGCCCTTCCCTTTGCCAAGCGGGCTGAGCTGCACAGAGGAGCGGCTGCCTAAGCAATAAAACTGCTCCCAGGTGGAAAGTTAAGCACGCAGATAAGTGACCAACATCAGGGCCTAATTTTGCATTGCACCTTTCGCAACCTCTAGCTGCACCCCTAGGTGATAGATTTGTAGAGTTAAAAAGCAGCAGACATACGTGAGGCACTGCAGGCAACGGACGAGACAGATGTTTTCATTTGAGATCTAAAAATATGCTACATTTGCAGAATCTGAAACCTTTTTCTTGCTAAGGCCCCCCTCAATATGTTATAAAAACTCCATGGCCCACGGGTGGGGGACCCTTGGGCATAGGCATAGTTTTACTTCTATTTTGGGGGCTGGCAGGGCTCGAGCTAGCTCCGTACCTCAGGGTCCAGAGAGGAAGCACCACCTCCACCCCCTGACTCACTCAGGGGGCCACCCAACCTGTCTGGACTGTGGGGGGAACGCAACCAAAAAAATATAACTCGAAAGGGGGAACTCAGTTCAAAAAGTATGAAAACCACTCAAGGTGCAAGGAAGACATAGCTAGGTGCTGTGTGCAAGCAGAGGAGTATCTCAGGGTGCAAGCAGGGGATAGCTAGGAGCTGTGTACAGGCAGGGGGGCTCCCGGTGCAGCTCCCAGCTTCAGCCCCCGCACTGGTCCTGGCGTGGGAGGAGGGGGGAGGTTTGCCAGCTTCAGCCTCGCAATGCTCCCAGCTTCGGGGGGTTGGAGAGGTGCCAGTGTAGTGGCACAAACTGCTGTGCTACACCAGCTTCAGCCCTGCACCACTCCCAGCTTATAAATGGAGAACCACAAGAAATGTACACCTCTAACCCGATATAACGCTGTCCTTGGGAGCCAAAAAAATCTTACCGGGTTATAGGTGAAACCACGTTATATCGAACGTGCTTTGATCCGCCGGAGTGTGCAGCCCTGCCCCCCCCCCGGAGCACTGCTTTACCGCGTTATGTTCGAATTCGTGTTATATCGGGTCACGTTATATTGGGATAGAGGTGTACTAAATTCTTAAATATTTGCTGTCTTATGGAAAAGACTGAATTACAATGATCTTTTCTGAATGAGTTATTCTAAATTTTTAAGTCTCCCAAATAATTTATTCATCACGTACAAAGATACAAGTTAGAAAAAAATAACAGCAAGAAAATACGATGATGCAGGACCATTTTGTACAAAGCGAGAGGAATTAATATAAAGACAAAGTAAAAGGTGAAGTTTCAATATTTTATTCAAGTTGGGTTTTTTGTTTATTTCATTTTAAGTAGTGTCAAGTACAGCATTTTGGGGTCTAGTTCCACACAAAATGGAAGACTAAAAATGTTCCCATTAAATTGCTAAAAAAAGTGGTAATAAAACAAAAGTCCATTTTAAATTCAGAGCGATGCCACTATGTGATGACAGTTACAAAGACTCTTCCCTGCTTATGGCTCTGTCTTACAAGCTTTTCCATATTTAGTGCAAGGGAAAGGAACCACAACACAAAACAAGTATTATTGACTGAGTCACATCAAACCTTCTCCATACCAAAATTATACAAGGTGAACAATCTAAAGCACTCTGAAGCTGTAGGTATCAGATAACTAAATAAGACAAACAGTTAATGGAATATCTGTCTAAAAATATCCTTTTTTTCCTGATAGTTTTGCACACTCCATCATGGACTGAAACTCTGATAAGTTAATATCCAAAATTTATGCTTCATGAATTAAGAGTTCACTATGGTGGATTGCAATTCTCAGTCACGGTTTCTATATCACACTTTTCTGTCCTTATATAGCCATTACTCTGGAACAGGTAATCAGTACCTTCATCATATCCCTTGTGAAGTTGTAATTAGCAGCTGTGATGGGCAACAAGCCTGGAATTAGGTTTTTTTAAAATGTTTTCTTCTCAAAAGAACAACACTTTAAAGCTTAGCTGTCTTTAACCAGGTTTAACATGACTGATACACAACAATACTTGCACCCCAGACATAAAACATTGAAAGGTTCACTAAATTCTGAAGGTAGCTATGCTGTAAAGTATTTTCAAATTAGTGATTGTACAATCTCTTTTTATGCTTCAAATTCCAATCCTAGACCAAGTTTGTGTCCACCCGCATTGACATTCTTGCCATCCAACAAAGCCGACAACGTAAGTTTGATACCTGCGTAAAAGAACAAAGAGGGAGAAGGTAAAACCTGGAAAAGAGGTACCACATAAAATATGGTGTGTATATTTTGCTTCTTTGAATTATTGGCCCGTTATGGTAATTTAATTTGGTTGTATGGGGTTGACTATTCGTGTAAAGATTGTTTTTTTAAAATAACTTGTAGAATGCCTAAAGCAGTGGATGCATTTCTATCAAAAGAAATAATAATGAACAACAACATAGGGCTAAATTCTGCTATGTTTACTCATCTGGGTGGTACATTACTCTGAGGGCTTGTCTACACTACGCAGCTTTTAGTGACAAGGCTGTGTTGACAGCTAAAAGTCAGTGTGTGTGAACGCTCTCTATCAGTATTTTGTCGGCACTTTTGCCGATAAAATACTTCCAGCCCCGCGAGCGACATAAGCTTTGCCGGCAGGAGAATGCTCCTGCCGATAAAGCCGCGTTCACACTGCCACTTGTGTCGGCAAAACTTTTGTCTTTCGCGGGGAGGGCTTTTTTAAGTACCCGTGAAAGACAAAACTTTTGGCGACAACTTTTGGCAGTGTAGACAAGACCTGAGTCATTCTATTGATTTCAGTGGGACTAATGGCAGAGAAAGGTATTATTTAATGTGAGTGTGAATGACAGAATCAAGACTATTATGTCTACCCAACTTCCTAAAGCACATTTAGGTCTATGGATGAATAGTGCAAAATGCAAAAGTTATAAAAATTTGTATGAATCTGGTATTCTGACAGCAGCATCATTGTGCTTCAATAATTCTGTGATCAGCAGCACTGAAGTTCTCCTCTCTAGGCCAGTGGAACTCAAGCGTGTCATGCTTTGAATCAGAAGAGAGGCTTACAATAGGAGAGCTTCCAGTGACTATGAATGCACTTGCTAAATCAGGACTTTACATGTACAAAAGGCCTGTTTGTGTTTCTAACCGGTCATTTGAGGTGCTGCATGCTTCTGGCAAACCTGCTCCTCATTGAATGTCAAAAACTTTTAAAAAAAATCCAGTCCTAAAAGGGTCATTTCTTGAGTTGGCAAGTAGGACAACAATGTTATAAAACCAAATCACTTTTCCACATGAAAATCTCTTTGCTGCTTAAAGACTAAAATGTATCTTTCTCAAATTCTGAATTCTTTCTGTCTACACTTACCTGGCTTCAAAGTTTGAGTGTATCCTAAACCAATCAGACTGGAGTTGTTCACTTTGGCCTGAAAAAACAAAAAAACACAGTCATTTTAATAATCTGGTATATTTCTTCAAAGTCTTTGCTGTTTAAAAGGTAAGTGGCTTTGTTTAAAAAGTTAAACTATTTCAGATTCCAAATCATGAACATAATATGAACCAAATTTTGCCACTACTTACATCTATGCAACTCCACTAAATACTTCCAATATATAAAGATGTTTTTGTTAACCAACTTAGTAACTATTGTAATGAGTCATGAATACCAGAGAATACTCTCTTCCACTTCACCTAGGTCCATTCTTATATGCCAGTCTACTGGTAAGACAGCACTCTGTGCTACTTTTCAGAAAGTGTAGGTAATAGTGATCTCAGACTGTCTGACTGATGGACAGCAGGCAAAATACAGAGAATGGGTCAAATTCATCCCATGGAATTACATCAAGGATGTATTTGACCCACTAAATCCAAAACAAATATTACAAAGTTTAGAGCTTTCTAGTATTACAGGCAGTGCGGGTAACAACACTTATAGTTGAGATTACTCAATTTCCATTATAAGAATCTGTTTTCCATTGCTTATAATGGCACCTGTACAGTACTCACAGAGAAAGATGCATCAGGGTCAATCTGATATTTGGCTGCTATTCCAAAGCGAGTGTTGCTATTTCCAGCTGTCCAAGAGAGATTGACAGCAGTTTCCAATTTATCATTCACCTTCTGATAAATGGAGCCTCCAAATTCTGTGCCATCATTCCTGTAATGAGCAGATTAATTTTAAATTGCACAGGAAACTTTAGGTTCTTCATCAGGATGCAGGTAAGTAAAAGCTTCATTAATAACTCATTTAATAACTTTGTAGCAACTATATAGAATGGAAACAATTGGCCAGATTGATTTTGAGAAGTCACGCAACACTGAATTTCATGAATTGCTTATCATATTTCAATAAACCCATCCATGACCAAAAGAGGAGCCAGGAGAAAAACAGAAATGGGCTCATAACTGATGGTTTCCAATTTCCCCTCCTCAGTGGTTGAAATCTTTTCAGCAAACTGGATCCATCAGGCTTGTTTTTATCTAAGAAACCTGTTTCCCTAACACACCTTTTTTAGTGCTCGTGGAAGTGGCTACAATGACAGTCCTGCTGACTGAACCTCCTGTTTATGCACCGAACAGGTATAACACTAGCAGCGTAATTTCCTCCTGCTGCCTCATCAACATGCCTTTGCACAGACATGGAAGTACCATCTCTAAGGGTAAAATGACAGTTCAGTTTCCAAGTCCATGCAATCCTTGCCCTCCATCCTGCGAATGCATATTAGTGCCATTTGCAGTAGTAGCAGTTTTGTATTGTAGACACTTCTATATTAAAAGCTTATTTTCATTTCATTGAGCTACCAGATGGTAAGAACTTTCAATTAATACTAGCCTGGCTTAAACTAGCTACATAAGAGGTAAAAAGGCTCCAAATTTCATTTACCAAATTTATGAACCCTCTTGGCAAGAGTGGGGTTTTTAAAATAGCAAATAATTTTTACTGACACTGCTCATGGTAAAAACTGTGTCTGGCTTTTGCATTTTCAGTATAGCTCATTCTGCTGAAAGAGGGTGCAAATATATTGCCCAGAACAGGTAGCACATAGGAGTTTATGAACCACCTGAACTCCTTTGCAAATAAGAGATCTCTGATCATTTCTGATCAGGGTCTTAAAAAAAAATGGATTATTGCAGTTGATTTTTAAGTAAATAAGGCATTCTGGGATGAAAAAAAATAGATGGACTTGGAGTCCTTACAACCTGTATAAATCCGATGCAGCGTTTATGGAAAATATGAATGCCTATTTTGCAAATTTAAGGAATAGCATCAGCCTTTTAAATTGTCAGAACGATTGTTCCAGGCAAGCACTAAAATACTTCATATACAACTGAAGCTCATGTACAGTCAACTCATCACTGACTATATTTGTCACACAGGAAAGGGAGGAATTAAAAAGCACTGATTAGAATTGGATATACAAGCAGACTTTGTGCAAGCTTCCTACACAGCTCTATCTGGATCTGCAACAGCAGGAGTCTGAGCTGTACTCACAAAAGCTAGGGAAGTCATATTTAAGGTGGAAATTCTGTCTTGCCCTACCTAATACCTAGAGACCATAATTAATATATAAGCATGTTATTTTATATCACCATTTTGAAAATACTGAAATATCCACACAGAACATGGCATTCTAGGAATGGAGTTCCAGCTATAAATCAATTTCTTGGATGTTGTGGATTACGTCAGGCCCTTGGTTTTATTCTGGTGTGGATTTTTGTTTAAATTTCTTAAAAATACAATTTTAAAACCCCCTACATAAAACAAAGTGCCATCAACTTACCATGGGGTCCAAGGCTTCTTCAAACCTGAAATCATGTCAAAGGACCTATTAACCCACTAGTACCAGGAGTTAACATTTTTGCCTTGCAAATATTACATATAGTTTTTGGGGTATTAGAGATTGATAATACCAAATGCAAAATAAAAATCCTCTGGTGAGTAATTGCTAACTAAGAAATAAATTTCCAGGGGCCAAAAAAGGGCAGTGGAGTCTGAGGTATTGTTTAGAAATTCCTTCCAGCTGTTGCCTTCATTAAAAAAAAAAAATCTGTATTTTATAGTAATGGCCCCAAACACAATGTTTTGGACTACTACAGACTACTGTAGTTGAAAGCCATTGTAAGTGTTTGATGGGATAGCTCATAACTTTTGATAATCTGTAGGGACCAATGCATACACTTCGGATCCGAAGTGTATTTGCGATTTGCCAGTCATTCCTTCTGGACTACATGGATTCAACTGTTCTTTAAGGCAATTTGAGCTTCCTAAATCATATCTTGCAGAACCCCGGGAAAACTGAACAGAAGCAGGTTTGAATAAGCAGCTCCTAGAAGGCAGAACAGTTGTTCAAGTTCCAAATGGGAATGGCTTGCAATAGCCCTGCTACATACAAAATGATTGTTATCAGAAAAGGGTGAGGACAGAACTGAAGGTTTTAATTAAATGTTGTCCTCTTTTTTCCATTTGTGCAGAAATGACAAGTGCTTGTGTAGATGGATTATTAGGAATTCCAATTCTGAAACATCCCAGGGTTACGGCTATATGAAGTTTGATTAAACTCCCTTGCTCTTGTGTTTCATTTCCTTTTGTTTCTGTTCTTGTACATTGTTTGTTTTCTCTCTTGGGCCAAACCATTAGTCTCTATTCCAATTTACCTTGCATAAATGGAGTAGTAGCTTTTATTTTCTCCTGCATGAAGAAAGTGTGTATAATTGAATACGTTTGCTTCTTTTATTTTTCCAATAAAAATCTGTTACAAAGTTGTACAGTTGAATGCCAAGCCAATCAATCGCTCACAATCTGTTCTTATTCCCTCCAAAATTGAATGAGTGCTAAAGGTTCCCTCAGTCTCCCATGCCCTCACCCACATACATCAAACAAAGGGCCAGTGCAAAACAGCATCTGAAGTCTTTAAGCAGATCTCTCTCCAATTTCTGGAGGTTCCTACTGAGCCTTCTCAGTAAGTGAAGAGTCCATGCCAACTCCATCATTCTCCCTCTTATTAATTTTGACAACCTCTCCACTTCGTTACTAAACCACGGAGCAATATACATTAATGCTCATTTGCTGGTACTTACACATTAGTGTGAAGCTGGAATTCATCAGTCTTATAACCAACAGCAAAGTTGCTCTGGGTTACTCTGGATTTAGTCGTCTCAAAAGTCATTTGGTAACCTGATAACCAACCCTCATAGCCGAACACAAAGGCTCCACGTATTGAAGGTCCAGCAATATCAAAATCCATGTCACAGCCAAGGTTGATGTGTTCCCGTTTATATCCTGTCTTAATTTTAGCATTTTTTTTCCTGAAGGAAGGGGGGGGGGGAAAGAGAAGAAAAGGGTAGAGATGGGGTGGCAACAAAGTTTTATGACAAAATCATTCATACATAGTGATTTTATCAATCCATTGTTACGTTTAACAAAACATAACGATGCCAGAAGACAAAGTACACATACCCAGAGATCCATCCTTTAAATTTGTTTCACGCTGTATATATAACTGCAAATAAATTATGTGCACATGAAGCAATAAAATAAAATAAAAAACCGTTTGGAATACTGAGCCTCAGATGCAGATCTTGAAACTAAATTACAGTATTTGAAAGTTGCAATACAAAAAGCATGAAACAAACCTAGTATGTACTGAATTTTTTTGCAATTAAAGACTGCGTTATCTAGGATCCTACCTAATTGCTTTGTAAACTGGTGTAGGTGAGAGAGAAGATGACTTTGCAGTTTTTATTTGAATATAATTTTAAAAGCTTGTTCCACTGATAGCTCCTAAATGCCTAAAACTGGAAACTTCTGGGAAAACATGAAGCAGAAAGGTTGCTTACTCAAGTTTCATATGCAGACTGCTGTAAATCAACTCAAGTCCTGTTCTGGGTTCTAAATAGGTGGGAACTGTGTCAAGAAAAATCCATTGTTAACCACACAGTAACAGACAGCTCCACCATATCTTACTAACTACAGCCCCAATTCAGCAAAATACTGAATCTTGTCCCTAAACTTTAAGTAGCCTTTAACTGGACTACTCATGTGCTCAATGGTACACAGGTGCTTCAGTACCTTCCTGAATCAGGTCCTAAGGCAGAAAGTGTTCACTTTTCCCTACCTTTCTCCTCCCAGAAATATTATTCAACTCTATGGCATTAACAGCAGTTATAATCCCATTTGACAGTGTGTTCACTTTCCAAGATCAATTTCTATAAGATTACAGTTTGACTAAATTGTGCATTTGGAGGTTCCCTTACAATCATATTATGATTTGATTATTAAATATCAAAAGTTGTTCATCCCATGTTAATTCTTTGCAATTAAAGACTGATTTATATATGATCCTACCTAATTGCTTTGTAACTTGGTATAGATGAGGAAGAAGATTACTTTGCATTAGACAATTTTTAATTGAATATAATGTTAAAAGACTGTTTCATTGATATCGCCTGACTACCTAAGACTGGAAAATTTCTGAGAAAAACAGGAAGTAAAAAGTTTGTTAATCAAGTGACATATGCAGACTGCTGGTTGCCTAACGAACACTTCAATTCAGTATAATGGGTTTCCTTTCATGCAACCCAAGGAGGAAGGGCTTTTCCTATCACACATCTAGTCTTTCTGTATACAAGTATTAATTTAGGGCATTCATTCTCTTGAAATACTCTGTACCTACTTAATTAAGCTATCACCCATTAAAAATAACCAATGCCCTACTGGCCATCCTGTTCAATTTCTATTAGCAACGATGCATTATCCACAATCCACATAACAGTAAGAGAAGGACACTTCTAATGACTAATGATCACTTGTGGCCTTGGCAGCTACCACATATCCCTCTGCCTTGATTATCAGATATTTACATCAATAGCATTTTGGTCTCCAAAAATAATACAAGATATAAAGAATCACAAATTTTCAGACGTTCAAGTAATCAAACTCCCTGTCTCCTCCCACCTCATAGCTATTCCCATTATTGTACAACCACCCTGAGCTATTGCAAACATTTTTAATTTGAACATTTCCATTAAACATGAAAATTGGAGGGAGGGGGGAAAGTGTAGCTGTTCCATTAGTAATCTCTCAGGAGAGGTCAGCAGGGCATTGCAATAAGGAGCTGCTGGCAACTGAAAGAGTACTTTCCAGTCTTGCCCCAATATTACTCACAGAAAGATCTCCTTTTCCATAAACTAGGAGTAGCAGAAATTTTTGAGCCAGTCTTTAGAAACAAATGCTCTACCACCCTTCTTTCACAGTGACTATTAACACTTCAACTTACTGCTGCTTTGCGGAGCCTTCACACCACAGAGGTCTTCACCCCACAGAGCCATCGGTGTAGCAAATAAGTCTAGTTTTTCAATGGATTAAGTAAAACTCTGACGAAGTTGGAGGAATTTGGGTCTTGTGGCAGCTATGCATCAATCTGTGCATTTCTAGTGCTGACATCATGTGCTAAATGCATTAAGCACCAAATGCAAATTGAAGAATGCATAATCGTAGTCCACAAAGCACCTCTTCTCCATCACTCCTTGATTTAGTCACTGTTACTTAGCTTTTCTTTCTTTGCATTTAAAAGAAATTATGCTGTGTCATTCTTCCACACCCATTACTGAAGGAGGCTTGCACAAACAGGGTGGGTCTTGCATCACGATCTGAAAATAGGCTCAAGTTCATTAGATCTTCTGTGGCAAGTAGTTCTTTAGTGGGTTCTCTTCCAAGACCAACACTGCCCCTGGAAAGTTTCATCTTGTGCTCTCTTAACTCAGTGGGTGACAGAGGGAGAGGTGTTCTCTCAGCTAGGCCCTAATCAGTTAAGGGTTTTAAAGACTAGTACCAGGACCTAGCACATTAGAATAGAAAGCCAAAAAGTGTGCTGAGCCCTCTTATACTGTCCTTGTATCTTTCAATATGGAATTACACTTATAGACAGACCAGCTGCCTGGAATCACTTGCTCCTTGCTAGTCTTGTCCAATGCATAATATTTCTCTTACACTTCCTTAGGTTTGTTTACATTAAGGGAGCAGATTCTCATTACCTGGTAGACTCTCACTCCAGAATTTTTGACTGTCATTTTTAAGATCTTTTCTTTCCTTTGAACTTACAAGTTCATTCCATCAACAACATTACATTTTGGGAAAATTGTATCACAAAGTTTCTTCTGCCACTTTACTTGGTCACTTCCCAGAGTCGTTCCAAACATATGGTTCGATCTAATTGAAATTTCAAAGTAATGCTCTATTTCAGCTGGGGGGGAAAAAAGTCTTTCACTTTAATGGTTTCAAACTTGCCTGTATTACACTTTTACAGTGATTGCACCCTTCCTTTTACTCTCAGGAGCTTCTAAACTTTGCATTGTTCAGCTGATGTTCTCTCCTGATGTCATCTCTTCTGCAGCAGCGTAGGAGGTGGAAGTCAAAAAGACTGTCAGCAGCACTCAGCATTGGCCTACCTCTGCTTCCACTGAAGTCAATAGTAGTAAAACTCACAATGACTGCAGTGGCACAGGCCAACACTAAGCACGTCTGAAATTCCCATTCGTGGTTAATAGGTTCATCCAGGAAGGAAGGGAAAGCAAAAGATGTGTCAAACTCATGTCTGGTGTAATTCTACTGAATTCAATGGAGTCACACCTGATTCTGGCCCAGTTTATTCAGATAATTTTTAATGGCCCTCTACAGAGGAATCCCCATTTCAATTATAAGGCAGATGGTATAATATCTGGGGAGCTGTTGTGAGATAACAGCTCAGCTATAATTTCCCATTCATATGTGATTATTTTTAAAATCCAATGATGTAATAATTCATTTTCAACAAAACTTCAGATTATTATTAGGGCTGTCAAGCGATTAAAAAAATTAATCGCGATTAATCGCACTATTAAAGAATAGAATATCATTTATTTAAATGTTTTTGGATTTTTCTACGTTTTCAAATATATGGATTTCAATTACCATACAGAATACAAAACGTACAGTGCTCACTTTGTATTATTTTATTACAAATATTTGCACAGTAAAAAAACAAAGAAATCGTATTTTTCAATTCACCTAATACAAATATAGTGCAATCTCTCTAACATGAAAGTTGAACTTACAAATGTAGAATTATGTACAAAAATATAACTCACTCAAAAATAAATCATTGTAAAACTTTAGAACCTACAAGTCCACTCAGTCCTACATCTTGTTCCCCGCTTCTTGTATACGTCACCTGAAAGTGACAACAGGTGTTTGCATGGCACTGTTGTAGCCGGCATCGCAAAATATTTACGTGCCAGATGCGCTAAAGATTCATATATCTCTTCATACTTCAACCACCCTTCCAGAGGACATGCGTCCGTGCAGATGATGGAGTCTGCTCAATAGCGATCCAAAGCAGTGCAGACCAATCGATATTCATTTTCATCATCTGAATCAGATGCCACCAGCAGAAGGTTGATTTTCTTTTTTGGTGGTTCAGTTCTGTAGTTTCCGCATCGAGTGTTGCTCTTTTAAGACTTCTGAAAACATCTCTACACCTCATCCCTCTCAAATTTTGGAAGGCACTTCAGATTCTTAAACCTGGGGTCAAGTGCTGTAGCTATCTTTAGAAATCTCACATTGGTACCTTCTTTGAGTTTTGTCAGATCTGCAGTGAAAGTGTTCTTAGAACGAACAACATATGCTGGGTCATCGTCTGAGACTGCTATAACATGAAATATATGGCAGAATGTGGGTAAAACAGAGTAGGGGACATACAATTCGCCCCCAAGGAGTTCAGTCACAAATTTAATTAACACATTCTTTTTTTAACGAGCGTCAACAGCATAGAAGCATGTCCTCTGGAATGATGGCCGAAGCACGAAAGAGCATACGAAGGTTTTAGCATATCTGGTACTAAAATACCTTGCAATGATGGCTACAAAAGTGCCATGCGAACGGCTGTTCTCACTTTAAGGTTACATTGTAAATAAGAAGCGGGCAGCATTATGGCCCGTAAATGTAAACAAACGTATTTGTCTTAGTGATTGACTAAACAAGAAGTAGGACTGAGTGGACTTGTAGGCTCTGAAGTTTTACATTACACTCAAAAAAGAAAAACACAGTTATGTAACAAAACAAAAAAATCTATATTTGTAAGCTGCACTTTCATGAAGGAGATTGCACTACAGTACCTATATGAGGTGAACTGAAAAATACTATTTCTTTGTTTATCATTTATACCGTGCAAATATTTATAATAAAAATAATAATAATGTAAAGTGAGTACTATACACTTTGTATTCTGTTTTGTAATTGAAATCAACATATTTGAAAATGTAGAAAAACATCCAAAAATAAAATAAATTTCAATTGGTATTCTATTGTTTAACAGTGTGATTAATCGCAATTCATTTTTTAATCACGATTAATTTTTCTTAATCGCGTGAGTTAACTGCGATTAATTGACAGCCCTACTTTTTATGCTTTAAAACTAAAACTGAATATACTATCTGCACATGAGATAGCAAGCAATTTGAAATTAGAATATGAGGTCTGCAACTTGGGGTGAAATGGTCACTGTGATTACTGCCTGGTCACTTGCAGTGCCATGTGCTACTTTCAGAGGCAAATCTGCATGATATTCTCAATCATCACAACATTTGTTTGTGTGTGGGAAGGAAATCAATGGGGGTGGAGGGGAAATCAACCAACATCTAGTCTTACAGCTGCCTAATCCTCCTGGCCCATATAATATGTCACTGTCCAATCACACCAACCAAAACATTCATCCAATCCCAAACATGGTTACAGCCTGCAAGAATTTAGGCTTTACATCCAGCTTGAAAGAAGAACCCAATTACTGAACTGAGTTATTGGAGCAATCAGCCAAATAGCTTGCAGTGCTCATTAATCTCCGCACTTCAGCTGATTTGTTTAGGGTCTGGTAGCCAAGTGAACATTTTAAGATATGAACTGCATTAAGTCACAATGACCAAAACAAAACTGTTTCACCGGACACCAGTTTTGACTATAATTTTCAAATTATTGTACTTAATCCTTTGCTACTTATAAATTATGTCAAAAAAGGAATTTTCAATTCCAAGGTTTAGTAAGATGTGACAGGATTTGATTGCTCGGGGCATACCTGCTAGCTGTTCTTATTCTTCAGTTTACAGGGAGTTAAAGAATAAACCAGTGTTCAGGAAATAAAAACAAGCAAAATATCCCTTTTTGTCGTCACTTCTTACCCAGTGTTAGGAGAGAACGAGGAGTCAAAGGTCAGCTTCAGTCCATGTGCAAGCTGAACAGAAAAGAAATTCACCAGTTGCATTTATAATTAAAAAGGAGACTGTGATAAGTGAATTGGTAAACTGTGACTTGTGAGCGAAGAGTTACCTGATCTTCAAGAGTAATCTCTGTGCCTAGTGTGTTGTCGGTGTTCCACTTCTCCGTGAACGTCAAGCCATATTCCCCCCATTTGTATTTTGTTTCCAAACTGCCAGTAACTTTGCTTGTCTCTGAGTTTGCTGAACCTGAGCTTGTAAATTCCTAAAGTAAAGCAAAATAAATAAATAAAGATGCAGAATGTACTAATTAGGGGGCGTATTCAGCATCACAATGCTTTCTCAAATGCTTTTTCTATATTTGTTTCCTTGTCATTAATATAAGCACACACTTGCCCTGACAAAACTGCAAAATAAGAATGCTGCACATTTAAGGAATGCACTGGTGATGCGTGTGTGAATAATTTTCTCTGCTGACATAACACAAAATAAGACACTATTTCAAGTGTTACTATGCACAATAATGCCTGTGAAATAAAATAATTACTCTCTCAAGTCTTCAACTACATCTTTCCTCAGGTATTTCAATCAGCTCAATTAAGCAATCAAACAACAATTAATGATTATTTTGTAGCATAAGCCAAATGAGAAAAATTCTTCAGACATTTTGGGGGGGGGTGGGGTGAAATCACATTTCAAAAGTTCTGACAGTGGGGAAGAGATGTTGCAAATCACAGCAGCAGCCAACTGTGTACACACTTTATTTTAAAACAAGTGGCTGACAATGCTGCCAAACGGCATTCAGACATAGGTTCCCAGAGAGCAGTGGCTCAATCCTGAACACTTTACTAAGAGCCAACTCAAAGTCTGCAGGGAAAAAAACACAGTCAAACCAGCAGCCTTTGCAAGCTGAAGTTCATGCAGTTTCTACTCATCCTATTCAGCTGGGTAGAGAGGGAAAGACAATCCCCTCATCATCAAGTGGGCAGGGGGCCTGGCCTAAAAAATGCACCGACAGTAGGAACACAGAGCACTCCCAGGGACCCTTAAGTGATAGGGAAAACTGCATTTTTTTAAAGGATGGACTGGGAAAAGGGGTACTCCCTGGGACGTCCCTTAGCGGGGATACTAGGAGGGAGGGAGTGTGAGATAAAGCTGGAGGGGTGTGAACAGAGCTAGTCTAATCTTAGGGGGGGAAATTCATGAACATTTTCACAAAATGTTATTCTTTTTTTGGTGGGGCGGGGGGAGATGAAGTGGCAAATCATCAGATCAAAAAAAGTCATGGGAATTTCAACTAGTGCTGGGGGCATGTATGCGATCCTGGGGTGTGTGAGAAAGAAAGATGAATAAAATTCCAGAGGGGTTTAGGAAGCACTATTACTCTGGCTTCTGGCTCCTGTTTTTATTGAAGTCCATCACACACACTCATACTCTCTACAGATTACACATCACGATGCAGTTTACGTAAGAACAGAAGAGCTGCCATCCTGGGTCAGACCATGGTCCAATCTTGCCCAGTATCCTGTCTGCAATAGTGGCCCATACCAGAACTTCAGGGAGAACACACAGAGCAGGGCAATTGTAGAGTGGTCCATCGGTCTTCCAGACCTAACTTCTGGTAGTCAGAGGTTTAGAGTCATCCTGAGTATGGGGTTGCGTCCCTGGCCATCTTGGCTAATAGCAGTTGATGGACTCCATGAACTTACCCAGTTCTTTTATGAACCCAGTTATACTTTTGGACATCACAACATCCCATGGCAATGAGTTCCACAGATTAATTGTGCATTGTCTGAAAAAGTACTCTCTGTTGTTTGTATTAACCCTTTGCTGATTAATTTCACCAGGCAACTCCTGGTTTTTGTATTGTGTGAAAGGGTAAATAACACTTCTCTGTTCACTTTTTCCACACCATTCAAGATTTTATAGACCTCTTTCATATCCCCCCCTTAGTTGTCTCTTTTCTAAGCTGAACAGCCCTAATCATTTCCTCACATGGAAGCTATTCTATACCCTCAATCATCTTTGTTGCCCTTTTCTGAACCTTTTCCAGTTCCACTATATCCTCTGGAAGATGGGGCGACCAGAATTGGACACAGTATTCAAGGGGTGGGCATAAAATGGATTTACATAGTGGTATTATGGTATTTTCTGTCTTACTTTCTATCCCTTTCCTAATAGTCCATAACATACTGTTAGCCTTTTTGACCCCTGCTGCAGGGTGTCAGGGAGGCTAGCCCCCCGCTCCGCCGCTTCCTCCCGCCACACCCTCCCCCACAGCTAGAGCCTCGAGACACCCCACACACACACACCTGGAGGAGCCCTAAACATCCCACCTCTGGGCTTGATGAGCTCCACGCTGGCCAGAGGCCCAAGTGTCTCCCCCCCCCAACCTCAGCTAAAGCCTCAAGCCCCCCCTTGGCCAGAGCCCCGAGACCATCCCACACAGAGAAGCCCCAGGCCAATCAAAGCCCCAAGCCCTCATTCCTCCTGCCAGGAGGTACCACCACACACACACACACACACACACACACACACACACACACACACACACACCCCTGCTCAGAGGAGCCCTGGGCCAGCCACAGCTGAACCTCCCCTCCCCAGACCCCAAGCTGCTGTGGGGAAAAGCTCTCACTAAGACGCTTTTGATATGCCCTATGCAGGTTCCGGGGCAGCTGAGGAGGCAGAATTTGCTACTCAACTTCCTGGGTACCGCAGTAATCTCTCTGGAGTCCAGGGATATTACTAATGAACCCAGAAAGCTGAATAGCACATACCACTTTTTCAGCCGCCCCAGAACTTGCCTGGGGCATAATAAAGCAAAAACTTCCCCCGCCAAACCCGCAACCAGGGTTCCAGCGGCTGCAGCAGTGCCAGTGGAGACTCCCATACGTGGCAGGGCTCTTTCACGGTCTATAACGAACCCCTGGCTATAACGAACAAATGGTGTGGATCCTGACGTGTTCGTTATAGCAAGGTTGTACTGTACTTTGCACTTATCAACCTTGAATGGCATCTACCATTTTGTTGCCCAGTCTCACAGTTTTGTGAGAAATCCTATGTAACTCCGTGCAGTCTGCTTTGGACTTAACTATCTTGAATAATTTTGTATCATCTGCAAACTTTACCATTCCCACCTACCCATGGCTACTTAGTTCCCTTAGGAGCCTTTGGTAAGGGACATTGTCAAAGGCTTTCTGAAAATCCACGACACTATATCCACTGGATCACCCTTTTCCACGTGCTTGCTGACTCCCTCAAAGAATTTTAATAGATTGGTGAGGCATGATTTCTCTTTACAAAAGCCATGCTGATTCTTCCCCAACAAATCATGTTTCTCTGTGTGTCTGACAATTCTGTTCTTCCCTATAGTTTCTACCAATTTGCCTGGCATTGAAACGAGGTTTACCGGCTTGTAATTGCCAGGATCTCTTCTGGAGCCCTTTCTCCAGAATTCTCTTATAGAAAGATGGTGCATTGTTAGGGTGACCAGATAGCAAGTGTGAAAAATCGGGACGGGGGTGGAGAGGTGGGGTAATAGGAGCCCATATAAAAAAAAGCCCCAAATATCAGGACTGTCCCTATAAAATCAGGACATCTGGTCACTCTATGCATTGTACTATGCAATGTTCTTTCGCAAATATTATGCCATATACAAGTCTATTCACCAAAACTGCACCTGCTAAGAGGGAGGAATTTTTAAAAATGGCAATCAGAGTGGAAATGATAATTTTTTTCCTACTTGCTAAAATTTCAAGTTTAAGTCATTTTGTAATTTAACTGCTCTCATAAAATGCAAGGTATAACTAGTATTTTATACAAGTGATGCATAGTACCGCAAATGAACACATCTACTATGTCATACATACCTCATTACTGAAAGATAAACGCAAAACATAGTATAGCCACATTATAATACAATCCAGCATGTAAAAGGTGTGAAATTCATATTTTTCCACTTTTAGAAATGGGGACATAATAAACATATAGTTGATAGATACTAATGTTTTCTCTTTCCAAACTCACCAGTCCATTTTCAGATTTTGTCTTCAAATCAAGTTTTATTAATCCAAATCCTAAAAAATGGCAAAAAAACCCCAAGAATTTTACATATTAGTTTGAAACAGCAACATACAGAAACAGCATTTCTCTGTTATCTCTTACAGCTCCCAGCTCCATCGCCTTTGAACAATCTAAGAAAATAGGATTTATACAAGAGTCGACAGCTGCTCCTATTACTTGTTTGCCAGGACAGATTTTGCCATTTATCTTCATATTAGATAGCACCTTCCTACACTAGTCCTAGTGATTTCAGTGGTGCTACTTACACAATGCTAGATTGGAATACTTCTACTATGGTACTACTGAGGAGTACCTGGCTCCACAAGTAACTCTATTGACTTCAGTGATACCATGCTTAGAGTAAGGTAATGTTCGACATGAGTAAGGGGATTGTAATCTGGCCCATAAAAAGGTACTATACACCAGTTTCCTTCAAAACAGAGAGCACGCTAAGGGAGACATTGATGATCTTCAACCACAGGAGAAGTAGCTCCCCTCTGGTCTTTACCAGCCAGGACGGACAGCACTCTAAATCTCAGCTTGTGCAATGCAGTTCCTCCAATACCCTGGAATTCAGCCTGAACCCAAATATTATCATCTGCAAAATAACTTCAAAGGTCTTCATCACAGAAGGCACTCAAATTAGCAGTCAAGCTGTCAACGGCTCAAAACAAATCTGATTAAGACTGGGTGGAAATTTCAGCTGAGATTTTTAAATTGGTTCTCACGGTTTCAGCTAGTTATTAGGTTTTGCAATAGGTCTACTGGTCGACCAGTTCCTGGGACTACTGGTTCTCCATTAATAACCTAGAGACCAGAGTAGCAGAAACCAGGTAATGGGGTCTAATAGAATGTACTGAAATTTCTAGTAGGGAAGAGAGTAAAATCTTAGGAAAACAGCTTCAGGAGTTAGTTATTCAGTAAAAAAATATATATATATATATATTTTCCTCCTGGTATTATTTACCATAGCCCTTGGTGAAAACATCTCTGGCAGATTTTCCTAGATCAGCGTAAGCAGGTGGAACAGCCATTTTCTGCAAAAACAACAACAGAGATTACAATATTTAGATTCTAGCTGATAATTTAAGCAAAACTCCCACAGTACGGCCACTCTCCTTTTTCCAACCATCAGCTCTCAATTAGCTATAGAGCTGGATAAAGTATCTGCAGCAATATTGACATTTTCTTTATTGGCCAGTATTAGTCACTGAGGCATATATGCCATGTTGAATCAGAAACAGTCTGCAAAACAAATACAAAAAGGATAGTAAAATGTGAAGAAACTTTCTGTGCCTTTAAAGGCAGTTAAATGCTGATGCTTTTACAAGAAGAACTGCATGGTTTACTTCCTGTTTTTTGTTCTCATTAAAGTTTCTCTATATGTTCGTTACTTCCATTAATCAAGGTGAGTATCACAATCAATCGGGACTGTGAGCAATCCAGGTTTAATTCAGAACATGCCTAACCTCTATAGTCAATTGCACCAAAATCCCTCTAACTCCGAGGATCTGATTCCAAGCACAGAGTAAGGTAAGCTCCTCTGTTACACAGTCCAGCAGGATACAATTTATGCCAGCAAAATCTATGAGTGGCTATTCTTCACCCTAAACTTTCTTTTACTTGGGTATCACTGCTACTACTGGATCAGATTTTTAAACCTCCTTAGACATGGATCCCTCCGTTCCTTTCTGTTGCCCAGTGGGGAGAAAAACTGAATTCACTGTGCAGAACTGGAATTGAAGAGATTGCATAGAGGGTAGAGTGGCTATATACAATGCACCCAAACAGGCAGCCATTGGCTACCCCTCCATACTAACTAGATACAAAATCCGAGCACCATGCAAACGCTGAGGCATGGCCTGCCCAGATGAGGGAGAATGGAGCTTGGGAGAGGTGACTGTGTGAGATGCTTTGTTTGGCATGGATATCCTGCGAACCACAAGCTTTGGCCCAGATTTTCAAACAGCTCTTCAGGTTGTATGCGCTCAGCAGAACTTGCCCCCTGCTGGTTCAATACCTGCCAGCAAGAAAGAAGGATTCATCACATTTCCCCTCACTCCCCACACCCACAGAGGTTTGTAGGATATGCCATGCCAGGGGGAAAGAAAACTCCCCCCCCCCCCGCCTTTTTTTTTTTTTAAACACCAAGATACGAAGCTGTGACCCTGACATGTTTTGTTTTGTTTTTTGAAAGGGACAATCAAAGTCAGCAGACCTGAAGTTTTACAGACCTTCTTCCCTCATACAGAAGTTCACTATTCCTCACACATTACAATTTAAAAACCACAAAATTGATGATTTCTCCCTGCCTATCAATACCAGACATTGCAGTGGGATTTCATATTCCTAAAATCCTTCTTGGTTTTGTGTATTAATGACATAATTCCAGTAAAGGAGAGTGCAAATGTGATAGAGGGAATTTTCTACCAGGAATAACCAATCCTGACTCAATACCACAAGAGCTGTGCAATGCCAGAAAACAATGCGTTAATGTAAGACCTTAAGACACCAATCACATGCACACAAGAGGGTGCTGCTTCTACTCTTTTTTTTGCTTCAGACTTGGATGCAATTTGTTTCCACATGAACTTCGCTACCCATTAATACCTGGCAGGCACTTTTAAACAGCCACTTAAAGCCTCAAGCATTCACTTCAACACGTTGTTGCCTGCCAAGATAGGATCTTGCTTTTACATAAGTGAAGAATCCCTTTCCTAAAGTGTACAAAACAGACGTGGTAGCTAAATCAAATTGAACTGTCTTCTCAGAATGCACATAAAGTAGTATATAAGGGAGCATAACAGACATATTAAGATGCAGACTCAGTTACCCAGACTACATTGTATCTGGATGTATCAAAAGACCCTTAGAGAGACAAAGTGGGTAAGGTAATAGCATTTATTGGACCAACTTCTGTTGGTGAGAGAGACAAACTTTCAAGTTCTCCCACCAACAAAAGTTGGTCCAATCAAAGATATTACCTCACCCACCTTCTCTCTCTAATATCCTGGGACCAACACAGTTACAATAACATACATCAGAAAACCCTTGCAATTTATTAGTCGGATGCATCACAAAGTATCTGAGGAACGATAGGCTGACATCAAGCAGCTAAATGGTTAATAAAAAGTTCAGGCCATATTCCAAAAGATTTGAAGCTGCTTACAACATTAGGGCTGAATTTTGCGCTTTTTTTGTGCCAGCATGAAAGCCGGGATTTAATTCCACTCCCTACAGTGGAAACCATTTTAAAAAGTTGATCAGATGTGATTTGGGGGGGGAACAGCCTACAAATCTGTTGATGCTTCTACAGTACTTTTAAAAAAAAAATCCTCTGCTCTGCAGACCATCAATTTTAAAAACATAGCACAACTATGGCCCTCAGTGCACAGATCACTTCACAGAAAATAGAGTCAAGGTAGGCCCAGCAACTCCAGAATCCTGGACATATTGAGAGGATTCAGAATCAGGACCACTTACAGTTTAGACAATGCCACTTTCCAGTCATAGCAGCCAAATCTCACTAGAATTAAGTGAGGGGTAGTTCCAAAACACCAAGCAGCATCAATTCACAGTATTAAAAATTCCTACATTTGAAAAGCAGGTAAGTATTGCTGTGAAGGGCAACTCAACTGCTGTCATTCTATAGAAGCCCTAATTGCTCTCAGTACAAGGAGCATTTTAGAGATCATATGCATTTCCAATACACACTTATGATCACATTGATTCAGTTGGTTTTCCTAAAATCAAAATTTTATACTAACTTGTTTTCACCAAGACTGTGTGCCAATATTATTGTGTTATTTATATATTCTTAATAATTCTCCTGTATAAAATTCCAGTGTCCCAAACTCTGCTCTCACTTACACTTGTGTAACGCCACTAACGGCAATGCAGTGACTCTTACGCAAATGTAACAGAACGGAGGCAGGCCCCGGGATTCAGTTCTAAGATATTATCCCCAGCAAGCTATCAGCAGGGAGAGTCAGTCATGCTTGTGTGATGAATCAGCTGTGACATGCTGATCCAATGCAGCAGTTGTCTGTGGTTCTAGGGCAGTGACAGATGCTTAGTCTCCTCTTATGCAATCACTATAATTAAGAAATAATATAATAATGCTAAATCCATGTCCATTGTAAATCTATTTGTAAGGCAGATCATTTAAGTAACATAGAAAGAGGTGTCTAAAATGAGTGAAAAACCGTTCTGTGTATAAGTTGGTAGTTAACCTTATTGTTGTCAGTGACAAAGAAAAAATAATTATTTCTGTTCACATCAGCTGGTCAACAGAGGCCTACTGTATTACAGGAGAAAAACAAATCCATCACATCATATAAGACTGCAGCATGCTTAACCAGAATAAAGGGCCAGGGACTAAGGACATACCGAGCTAAGGTGACCAGATGTCCCGATTTTATAGGGACAGTCCCGATTTTTGGGTCTTTTTCTCATAGAGGCTCCTAATACCCCTCACCCCCGTCCCGATTTTTCACATTTGCTGTCTGGTCACCCTATACCGAGCGCATGTCTAAGGCCAGGTCTACACTAACCCCCTAATTCGAACTAAGGTACGGAACTTCAGCTACGTGAATAACGTAGCTGAAGTTCGAAGTACCTTAGTTCGAACTTACCTTGGTCCACACATGGCAGGCAGGCTCCCCCGTCGACTCCGCGGTACTCCTCTCGCCAAGCTGGAGTACCGCAGTCGACGGCGAGCACTTCCGGGTTCGACTTATCGCGTCCAGACCGGACGCGATAAG
This sequence comes from Chrysemys picta bellii, assembly GCF_011386835.1. Taxonomy (NCBI): domain Eukaryota; kingdom Metazoa; phylum Chordata; order Testudines; family Emydidae; genus Chrysemys; species Chrysemys picta. The sequence continues at coordinate 98,206,703 of NC_088798.1, forward strand.
TCGAACCCAGAAGTTCGATTGCTCGCCGCCGAACTACCGGGTAAGTGTAGCCAAGGCTTTAGTCTTTCACCTCTGGAATTCCAGGAGGTGAACTCAGACTAGGTCATAAGTGAAACTGAATACGCTGGTCTTATCCCTGCCCTGCTGTGTGTATAGACCATAAAACTACCACATGACTCAATCCCTGTTCATAAAAGGCCAAGTCTTAAATAGTAGGAAATACTGGAAGTCATTGAGGCACTGACAGAGCTACATGGGGAAACTTTGAACAGACTGCTTGTCTCACAGTAGAGCTACTAACGTAAGCACTGAATTCAGAATTGTAAAGAGAAAAAATGGGAAGCTTCCTTTAGAGTGTGCAGCAGCTTCTACTTATTGCAGACAACAGGGGCCAAATTCAGCCCTAGTTAAGAAAACTCTACTGAAGTCAACAGAGTTCCACCTGGGCTAAATCTAGCTCTAAATGTTTCCAAATATTGAGAGGTTGGCAAGTTTCCATTGTATAACACAATTTTGGGGTCCTGTGTCAGCAGTTACCCAACTACATGCAAACAATCATTTATTTACCTGAGTGTCATACAAAGTGTCATTTATTTTTTTTACCCAATAATTTTAAATACATCTGTTTGCTAGCAGCCTCCCTTCCCACAGTAAGGCTGAAACAATATAATTAATAATGATACTACCTAGCTATTACATTGAGATCTACTGGTGAAGAGAACTAAGTGCTTTACAAAGGAGGCCAGTATCATTATCCCCATTTTCACACAGATGGGGAAACTGAGGCACAGAGAGGCAAAGTGATTTACCAAAGAACACCCAGCAGGCCAGTGGCAGTTCTGGGAACAGAACCCAGATCTCCTGATCCCAGTCCAGCGCTCTATCCATCAGCCAACATGCCTCTCCTATGATACTGGAACTTTCCCTGCATAGACTCTTGGCTTTTCCTTTAGTTCTTTAATATTTCTATGGTGGAAAATATACCACAAATTTAAAATAAGAAGGAAAAAACCCAGGCAGGACCAAAATTAGTGGGAATCTATGAGTAAGGATGTCGTGATTTAGACCTCAGTTCAGGCTAATTTTCACTTATAAACTTGAACATATGCAACAATTCTTGAAAATGGTGATCCCTATTGAATTTGAAAGGATTTTCAGTTTACCATTTCCACTATTTCCTTTATAGCATCTTAAAGGCAGACTTTGTGCCATGATATAAGCCAACGATATGTTCCACTGAACTATTTGTACAAACCACAGTGACATACTATCACAAATTATGAGACAAACGACAATCTCCCTGCATAAGAGGGAAGGCAAATCAAGGAGTCATCCCTTACAGTCCACAAACCTAAGAAATTTGATTCATTTTTAAAATAGTTGCTAGAAAGTTACAACTTGAAACAATGCTCTGGATTCTTTGGCCAAGAGATTTAATTTACAAATTAAAAATAATTTTAAAAAAGCATGAGGGATGGTGGATTTGTATTACAGAATTACAAAAACGATGGTCCTAAAAATAACGAAAACAAACCAGACTTCGGTGTCTCAAAAAACTACTCGCAGTTGAAAAAATAAACTAAGCCTGCCCAGGCTTTGTTTTAAAATAAGTTTAAGAGCCTAATACAAAGCCCATTCAAGTCAGGATTGCAATCAGCTTTGGATCAGGGCAAAGATTTATGCACATGCTTAACTTTAAACACAAGTCAGCCTAAAGCACATGTGTTAGTCTTTGCAGGACCTGGGCCTAAGTGCACATATTTATGAATACTCTGAACTATGGATCAATAGGAAACCAAAGTCCAAATTTTGCCCCAACTTGTAAGTCCACTTAAATCAATGTATCATAAGGACTCAAATATAAGTCCAAAGCCTGCAAGCTGTTCCACACAGGCAGACCACTAAGCCCTTGCAGTGTCAAACTATCTAAGGTACTTACTTATATGGCACCCATTACCATAGTATCTGAGCAATACACTTGTGAGGCAGGGAGGTACATTTAACAGATAGGGAACAGAGGCACAGAATTTAGGTGACTTGCCGAAGGTCACACAGGAAGTCTGTGGCAGAGCAGGGACTTGACCCTCAGTCCCACATTGAGTTCATGGAACTGTGTGCAACATAAGGGCCCTAGTCTTAGTTTATTGAGCAAATATTGCACATTTTAAACCCTCTCAAACTAGTTACATTATCATCCAAATAAGTAATTGTTTAGTTCTTAAATACTGATGTAGTTAACATACTCTAGTGATTAATCAAACAATACGCATTTTAAAAAACCCCTTAGCACATATTTACAAGAACAGTTCAATGATCTTTGTGTTTAGGGAATTAAAGAAAGAGAGGGGAGTCTGATCTGAGTACATGGGTGTAAATACAACTTTTAATTAAGACAGTTTTATTATTATTTGCAAAGTTTAAGATACTAATTAAACAAAACAAAAAACAACACAGGATACAATTCTGCCCTCCCCGCTGTGGCCAATAAAGTTAAAAAGGCTGTGAAAGCCGAACAAGTCCCAAGGATCCTATTTGTTAAAATAAAATCCCAAACCATACATTAACAACTGTTCATGCAAATACATGTTTAGGAAGCAGTGAGCAATAATGTGATCATTGGCAGCCAGGATGGGAACAGAATTAGGACAGTTAATTAGTTGGCCAGTAAAATCTATGAGTTGCCACAATTATATCACCAAAGCAGTGCAAGCTTACCAGGTACAGAGAGCACAGTAGGCACGGGTAAAGCACTGAAGAGGGGCCAGAGCACTTCCTAAACTTTCTGGGCTGTATTATATCCTCTATTACAGGGATTCCCAAACTTGGTTTGCGGCTTGTTCAGGGTAAGCCCCTGGCAGGCCGCAAGACGCTTTGTTTATCTCAGCAGCCGCAAGTCCCAGTGGCCACAGTTCACCATTCCTGGCCAATGGGAGCTGCAGGAAGCAGTGGCCCGGCCCGCGCCGCTTCCCGTAGCTCCCTTTGCCTGGGAACCGCCGCCACTGGGAGCTGCGAGCGACTGTACTTGCGGACACTCAGGTAAACAAAGCATCTCGCGGCACGCCAGAGGCTTAGCCTGAACAAACTGAGAACCAAGTTTGGGAACCCCTGCTCTATTACATCAGTGCACCCTCAAATCAATGGGCCTGACCAGTTAAAAATGAGGGCAATATTTGGTCCTCCAGGGTATTTTTGTTTGCTAGTTCCTTTCACACTGTAGAAAAGCATTTACTATATTTAATCTTAAATCAATTTTCTCTCTGTTTTTCATCTGCCATGTTCTCAAAATATGTATGTTTGGGCTTTGCAATCTCGCTGCTTAGATTCTGCTGACACCATCCTGCAGGGAAGTCACAGTACTGACTTGGGGACATCACTCATGTTGCCATACCCAATTCACACTCCACTGCTCAATCAGACAAAAGTTGAGGCTGGATGTGGGGGAAGAAACAGGAGTACAGAAAAGGATGGACCAAATAAATCACTTGTTGTGTAAAGCTGGAGCAGGTGTTGTATTTTAAAAACAGTTTTCACAGTGTGAAAGTCCTTCTTCAAAGAGATTCTGACACAATTCATACCAGGGAATGACAGAATTTTCATTTCTGACCCTCAAAAGGCAATCTGGAATGCAACACAGAATCAGAACAGTTTTCGTTGGTATCATTATCACTGCTCTTTCGAAATAGCCTGACTAACTCAACAGCATGGACCCAGTCTACTCCAATTTTATTTTAACTAATGGCCAAAGACAGAAAGGACATGGAGATAGAGCTACTTCATACCACCAGCTATAGTTCTTCCAGGTCACAGCTGTGACAGGACAGGGTGGGGAAACTTTTGTGGCTACTGCACAAGGCTGAGCCTTTTCTGAGGATAAAGGAATTCAGTCCCTAGCATTCTCAAACTGGCCCACGGCTCCAGTATTAAAATACAATTAAAAATATAAATAACTTTTTTTTTTTAATTACAAGTATTTGGGGGGTTGGAGTTTGTGTGTGTGTTTTTAAAGATCTCATGCTGAATGTTCCTAACTTCTGGAACTCCACTAAGCCCCATCATTTATTCACACTTTCCACAAGAATAAGGAAGATAATGGGCTGGTTAAAATAAGGTACATTACTGGCAATCAAAGATTCGGTGCTGAGTCATGCTATCATACAAGACAGCCATATAGGACATTCACGAGAGGGGGGGGAAGGATACTGGAAGTATTAGAGCCCAAAATCCAATCAAGAACAGTTATAAACGCAGTATAGCGAATGAACAACAGTAAAATCTTGCTAATGCAGAAGTTACAATTTGTAGGCCCTATATTTATATTCCTAGCATCCTGGCTGTGAAAATAATGTATATATTGAATCAGCTAGCACAGCCCCGCACTGAGATGTAACCAGCTCGAGTCTAGTTATTCGCCAGGAAGCAGACTTACATCTTCTTGTTGGGCCCTGTACAATGATAATGCATTGAGGTAAATCACAGTGCTGAGCATGCCTTCCCCTCCCCAGAGAGAAGGTCACCTACAGCCTACCTCTCCTGGAGGTACGGGGTGGAGAAGGAAGCGGCAGCTACCATCCTGCAAACCCCTCCCTGTCTGACTCTGAGCCGGCTGGCGGCGGGCGGGCCCCCGGGTCCCGGCTGGCAAACCGATGGCGCTGCCTAAAATAGGTGCCCACTCCCCATGCTTTGTGCCGCATGAATGCACCACCCCCGAAGGTAACTGGGGGGCCCCGGCTCCGTCCTTTGGGATCCGGGCAGCTGGTGCATGGGTCAGGCTCCGCTCCAGGGAGCCCCTCCCGACCTCCGCGGGTGCAGGCAGCCGCAAGGGCCTGGCTTTCCAATGCCCATTGCGCGACCGATGGCACCAGGCCCTGCCCCATCCCCCCTGCAGGCTGCAACGGCGGCCGCCGCCGCCTCCCTCGCCAGCCTCCGCCCGGTTACCTCTGCAGCCCCGCCGCGGGACCAGCGGCCTGCCCGGGGCACGGGAGGAGGCTCGGCCCACGCGCTTACCTTGCTCGCCGGGCTCTGCGGCGGCTGCAGCGGGGCTGAGTGACAGCTGGGGGAGGGAGCGGGGCGGACCTTGCCTGGCAGGCGCCCGGCCTAGGGAGAGACCGCGAGAGCAGCTCCGCCACTCCCTGACGGCCGGGAGACGTGACTGCGGGCTGGGCTGGGCAGGGCAGGCTCGCCCCGGCGGTGGGTGCGGAGCTCTTGCAGGGCGTGACAAGCAACGGGAGGCTCATCGGCTCTCCGGGAGCATCCCCGTGGTTTAAGCCGGTGCTGGGCAGAGTCCCAGGGAGGGCACCGCTGGGCACAGCCCTGCCCTCGCAGCGTGCGGGGAGGATTGTTCCCAGAAGGCTCATCCACCTCTACCTTCTGGGAGGCCTCGAGGGCATGCTAGCGCCTCGCCACGGGTGCTGGAACTGGGTTTCCATCATATACAGGGTTTTACAGTTTGGTTCAATGGCTCTCAGCACCCCCTGTTCTTGTCTCATTAAAGGGGTGGGGGGGAACGGTCAAATATGGACCTAATAAAACCCGTGTCCTTTGTAGTTCTAGTGGCAACAGGGTGTGTGTTTGTTACGGCTTCTATTTTTTACTGAAGAAACATCCGCTTGCCCTGTCTGCTACCCAGCCGGGGTATCCTGGTGCTGTGGGTAGAACCAGAAAGTGAAACGCTTTCTTTTATTGACTACAGCACTGTACCCAATGTAGAGGAAAATATGCTCCCTGCCCCCAAGGACTTTACAATCGAAGGCCTTGATCCAGCATACGTAACTTCACTTCAGTCTGATGAAGTGGGCATTCACCCACGAAAGCTTATGCTCCAATACTTCTGTTAGTCTTAAAGGTGCCACAGGACCCTCTGTTGCTTTTTACAGATTCAGACTAACACAGCTACCCCTCTGATACTTCACTCCAGTAGTAGTCCCTGAAGTTGGTGGGGTTACTCATGGAAATAAAGCTTTTCACGTGCTGAAGTGTGTGCAGCATGGGAGTCAGCACTACACTTGACAGAGAGGTTGTGCTCGATCAGACATGGAAGATAAAGTTAGAAGCTGCGTTTTGTATGGACTCGGGCAATGTGTGTGTAGGGAGACCCACTATGCTGAGGTTGAAAGGGAACAGGGAAAAGAGTTAACAGTGACCCCTGATGAGGTGGGTGATGGTGTCAACAGTGGCAGAGACGCTTTCAGAGGAATAATAAGTTCATTATTGGCCACGTCAAATGAAAGATGATAGCCAGCCATCCATGAGGAGCTGTCAGACAGGCTGAAATGCAGGACTGCATGGAGGGAGACAAGCAATGTGCCAGATAACCACTGTGGTGGGGAGAACGGGGGGCAAAGCCCAAAGTCATACAGTCAGAATCACTGCGTTTTACATTGTTAACCATTTCCAGCAAACTCATGAATGAGAACCAGTGGTATATTTGGACTGATTGAGCCCTGGGTGAAATTCACAAGGCTGAGGACAATGCATCCTTTTCAAAAAGCCCTCAGCTGAGGAACTCCCTGCTATTAGAGACCAGCATCACCCAAGTCTTGCTTCCTTCAGGGCAAGACGTAGGTGCTGGAAGTAGGCATAGGTGCTGGAACTGAGGGTGCTGCCGCATTCCCTGCCTTGAAGTAGTTTCCATTAAATACAGGGTTTACAGTTTGGTTCAATGGCTCTCAGCACCCACACTAAAAAAATTGTTCCAGCACCCCATGGGCAAGAGGTACTGGCTGTCCAATACCAGTCACTGCAGGATAGCCTAGCAGCCTTACCCCTTCAAGTACAAAACATGATAATCCCACCTAAGAAAGGGGTGCTGATTTTGGTACTGTTACTATTTCTGGCCCGAGCCATTTGCCAGTATTTGGGACCTTGCATTAAGAGGAGAAATTCATGATACAGTCAGGTTATTTCTTTGATGCAGTCTTGTTTATTTACAAAGAATGTACACAAAGTACCATTTCCCTGAATACAGTAGGAGCAAACAACAGGAGATAGTTTCCTTGCTCACAATCCCAAGCCTCCCTTTGTAGCCAGCACTCTGCCCAAAATACTCTCTCTTGCTTTCCCTTAGGGCCACACTACAAGTGCTTCTCTTGCTGTCTCCTGGTTTTTCTGCTGCTCTCTGCCTGCTTCTCATTGAGATGTACAGCACTGTATTGGAACTCTGGGAGCTCACTTTCACCCCTTTCTCCCTTGTATTTACTAGATCCACTGGTTCTTGTTTTGCAACTTTAGTTCCCTTTTCTAATACTTACTATTTATCAGAAACATTTAAGTAAATGAACAGGAATCCATTCCCACTTCCCACCCCAAGAACCTTAGCAGCTAAAATTCCTCTGAGAACCTGGGTTTTAAAGCAGGTCTCAACCACTGTCCATCTTCCTTTTCCTCAAAAGCTGCTGGAGGTAAGACAACTTGCTTACTGCAAACCAGATGCCTAAAACCATTTGTCTTATTTGTGCCACATCTTTAAAGGGAATTTCCACAGAATGAATTCATAGGACGCCTTTCCTGGCATTTATTACGCAATTATTAGCCACAATGAAATCCAGACTAATTATTACCTCATCCACTGTCTCGCTATCCGGAGTTCTTGCTCAAATTACAGAAGTCCAAGTTTCAAACACAATTGCCACCATTTTTGGATGGGTGAAAATTCCCCAGTCACTGTCTCCTTTGGAGACCAAAGAGGTGCTTTAGTTTTAGATCCCCTCTTACCTAGAATTTTGCTAGAAGAGATTTAAGGAGCTAAAAAATCACCTTGAGAAAGAAATCAAAGGGTCACAGACCACAGTGGAAGAAGTCAGTCACTTGGACGAGGAATTGGGCCAGCCAGAAACAGGACATTTAGAACAGTTTTCTACCCCATTCTCAGCCTGCGTATTATACCTACATGACATTCTGGTGCATGCACAAATGGTTTGTGATAAGATTCAGGCTGCCAATCTGAAATCGAACCCAAAGAACTGTGAGTTGTTCCAAAAAGAGGCAATCTACCTTGGGCTGGCTGGAAAGGCAGGCTTGGAAGTGTGAGCAAGGAAATTGCCTCCTGTCATTTGATACTACTGCATTCAGTGAAACAGGACTTTGTGTGAATTCTTTGTAAATAAATAGGATTGTGTCAAAGAAATACCTGACACTATCACCAGTTTCTCCTCCTATTGGAAACAATCTGCAAGACCCCAAATATTGGCAAAGTGCTCAGGTCAAAAGGAGTAATTTTTGATGGACATCGTGGCCCGCTCAAATAGAAAAATGCTATTCTCATTCGCCATTGTAGATCGTGCCTAGATATTAGTATGATGGGTGCATTATAAAGATTAGATTAGATTAGATTAGATTAGATTAGATTAGATTAGATTAGATTAGAGGTAAATTTACTTAAAATGTGGCACACCAGAGTTCTCAGACCTTGCCAAACTGCTTGACATACAAACCAAAAATGTGGGCTGAGTAACAAAGCATGAAACCAGCTGAAATTGGTTTTGGATTTCATTACAAAAACTTTTGGATTTCATTAAAAAGAACGTTAGGAAAGGGGGAAGAGTAAAAGAGAGACTGTGGATAAATATCGCTGTTAGGACTAGCCTCCTTCAATTCCCCCATCAATGAGTGCAGGATTATATATTATTATTATTTTTATTATTCAAAGTAAAATTTTGGTTTTTTTAAATGCCTGTGGATGGGAGATAAGTGACAGCCACTCACTGTTTTTACTGATCACAGCTACTGTTGCCACAGTACTAGGTTTGCCTACTAACAGGAGCAACTCAGTTTGGAAGCTGTGCACAATACACACTACCAAATTAAAGCCTCAGCCCTGTAAACTGATTTGCATGGATGGACCTTAGTGTTCATGCATAGCGATGGGGCCAGTTGTTCTAAAACCAGAGCCTTTGTATTAATGTTCCAAGCTGACAGTTACTTAGAATCATAGAATCATGGGACTGTTAAGGAGACCCCGTCCTAATAGCACCCACTATCATCAGATAAAGAAACAGATCTTAAGATGGTTAAAGAAATCTTAGGCCTGGTCTACACTAGGAGGTTATGTCGAATTTAGCAGCGTTAAATCGAATTAACCCTGCAGCCGTCCACACAACGAAGCTATTTAGTTTGACAGAGAGGTCTCTTAAATTTGATTTCTGTACTCCTCCCCAACGAGGGGAGTAGCGCTAAATTCGACATGGCCATGTCGAATTAGGGTAGGTATGGATGGAAATCGACGCTAATAGCTCCGGGAGCTATCCCACAGTGCACCACTCTGTTGACGCTCTGGACAGCAGTCCGAGCTCGGATGCTCTGACCAGCCACACAGGAAAAAGCCCCGGGGAAAATTTGAATTCCTTTTCCTGTCTGGGCAGTTTGAATCTCATTTCCTGTTTGGACATCGTGGCGAGCTCAGCAGCACTGGCAACGATGCAGAGTTCTCCAGCAGAGGTGACCATGCAATCTCAGAATAGAAAGAGGGCCCCAGCATGGACTGATCGGGAAGTCTTGGATCTGATCGCTGTGTGGGGCGATGAGTACGTGCTTTCGGAGCTGCGATCGAAAAGACGGAATGCAAAGATCTACGAGAAGATCTCAAAAGCCATGACAGAGAGAGGGTACAGCCGGGATGCAACGCAGTGCCGCGTGAAAATCAAGGAGCTAAGACAAGCGTACCAGAAGACCAAAGAGTCAAACGGACGCTCCGGATCCCAGCCCCAGACATACCGTTTCTACGAGGCACTGCATTCCATTCTAGGTGCGGCCGCCACCACTACCCCACCACTGACCGTGGACTCTGAGGATGGGATATTGTTGACGGCCGCTTCCTCGGAGATGTTAGCAGACGGGGAAGATGAGGAAGGTGAGGAGGAGGAGGAGGCAGTCGACAGCGCTTACAACGCTGATTTCCCAGACAGCCAGGATCTCTTCATCACCCTCATAGAGATCCCCTACCAACCATTCCCAGGCGTTAACCCAGACCCTGAATCAGGGGAAGGATCAGTCGGTAAGTGTTTTAAACATGTAATCATTTATTTTGAACAGAACAGGAATATTAACAATGGGTTTTTCATGATTTGTTTGCCCTAGGCGCTTAACGTTTTAGTCCTTGGCAGTGCAACTACTGCAAAAGAATCTAACAATGTCCGGTTTATCATGATTAGTTTGCCCTAGGCGCTCTACTTTTTAGTCCTTGCCAGTGCAGCTACTGGAAAAGAAGGTCTATATGTCCGGGGATAGAGCTGAAATCCTCATGGGACATCTCCATGAAGCTCACCCGGAGGTAATTGGAAAGCCTTTGCATGAGGTCCTTGGGGAGAGCGGCCTTATTGTGTCCTCCGTGGTAGGAAACTTTTCTTCGCCAGGCTATCATCAAGTACTCTGGGATCATTGCCTTGCAGAGCATGGCGGCATACGGCCCTGGTTTTTGCTGGCTTTCACGCAGCATGCATTCTTTCTCGGTCTCAGAAATTCTCAGCAGAGTGATGTCGCTCATGGTGACCTGCTTAGAATTAGGGGAATGTTACTATTGGGACTTCTTGCCTGTTCCTTTACAGAACTGTCACCGGCGGTTTACAGCCACGCGGTGGAGGCGGGAGAGGGGCAGCATACAGGGATCTTTCCCGGGGACAGCCGCGAGGAGGTGGGACAGGGGCAGAGTTCATGCTTGCCGGATTGCCGGCAGCAGGAACTGGCCAACGATAGGATGATTGCTTTGAACGTGAAAGGAGGGCACTGCTATAATTTAAGTTTTAAGCAGCCAAAAGTCTACGGCTACCATGTCAGCCTGCTACCCGAATTCCGCTGTCCTGCCCCGCTTGTCTGATCTCCACTGTAAGACCCCAGGCACTGAATGCGAAGGCCGAAAATTCGACCTTGTCCTGAGTGCGCATGTGATAGGCGCTGTGCATGGTCTTGTTCACAGAGAAAGACTATGTTCATTGTTCACAAAAAATTATCTTTGTGAGGAATTCACTCCCTTTTTCCCATCCCACAGCTGCGAATGTCTCCCGACCTACGCTGGCATCCCCCTCGCAGAGGCTGGCGCAGATTAGGCGGAGAAAGAAAAGGACACGGGACGACATGTTCTCAGAACTTATGGGCTGCTCCCGAGCCGATGCGGCCCAGCAGACCCAGTGGAGGGAGAACATGTCGCAATACCAGCGAGCACACAGCGAACGGGAGGAGAGGTGGCGGCAGGAAGACCAGCAGGTGACTCAAACGCTGCTTGGACTAATGAGGGAGCAAACGGACGCGCTCCGGCACCTTGTGGATGTTCTGCAGGACCGGAGGCAGGAGGACAGAGCCCCGCTGCAGTCTATCTCTAACCGCCCTCCCCCGCCACAAACTCCCATACCCCCCTCACCCAAAGTCCCAAGAAGGAGGGGCGGCAGGGACCGTGAAAACTGTCACTCCACCCCTGCAGACTGCTCAAGTACCAGAAGGCTCTCATTCCCAAAAGTTTGATAAGTCCTTTCCTTCCCGCCTCACCCAAGCCCCCGTCCCAGTTTCATCCCCTAACTGTGTAGTTGCTAATAAAAGATACGTTTCTGTTAATTACTGTTTCCATCATGTTCTTTTAGGGGAGAGTGTGTTTGAAGGGGGAGAAGGGGGTTGGAAATTGGAGAGGACAGTCACCTTTACCAGGGTACAGACACGGGGGCAGGTTCAGCAGAAGGTCACACACACATTACAGTCACTAGGCACCCTGGTCAGTCTGGGAGGTGGTTTTCATGTTCTGGGGGGGGGGGGCATGTGACTTTGTGGCAGGGGAGGGCGGATAGAGATCTTATGCAGCGGTCCTTATCCTGGATCACAGAGCCACGCAGCAGGGGATCTGTAACCGTCCACCCCCGCCACAAAGTCATATAGCCCCCACACACAGATTCCCGAAAAGGAGGGGTGGCAGGCTCCGTTGAAACAACCAGTCCACCACTGCGGACCACTCTAGGAGCAGGAGCCTGTCATTCCTCGAGTTTAGAAGCGTTCTTTCCATCACTACGCCCACTCCCCACCACAGTCTGCGTCCCAGTTTCAACACTTTACCGCGAAATCCGTAATAAAGAAAACGGTGTTCATTAACAAAGTTCCATTTATTTTATTTTTAAACGTGTGTTGGAAGGGGGGGGTATGTAGCTGGAGAGGATAGTCAACAGTAAGTGGGTAAAGAAACGGGGGCAGGTTCAGCTTCTCTTTAAACAAACTTAATAGTCAGAGGTTACCCTGCTTACTGAGGAACCTAGCTTTCAAAGCCTCCCGGATGCACAGCGCGTCCCGCTGGGCTCTTCTAATCGCACGGCTGTCTGGCTGGGCGTAATCAGCAGCCAGGCTATTCGCCTCAACCTCCCTCCTCGCCATAAAGGTCTCCCCCTTGCTCTCACACAGATTGTGGAGCACACAGCAAGCTGCAATAACAATGGGGATATTGGTTTCGCTGAGATCAGAGCAAGTCAGTAAGCTTCTCCATTTCCCCTTGAGACTTCCAAAAGCACACTCCACCACCATTCTGCACTTGCTCAGCCGGTAGTTGAAGAGTTCTTTTTCAGTGTCCAGGGCGCCTGTATAGGGCTTCATGAGCCAGGGCATTAACGGGTAGGCTGGGTCTCCGAGGATCACTATAGGCATCTCCACATCCCCAACAGTTATTTTCTGGTCCGGGAAGTAAATACCTTGCTGCAGCCATCTAAACAGACCAGAGTTCCTGAAAACACGAGCGTCATGAACCTTGCCCGGCCATCCTATGTTGATGTTTGTAAAACGTCCCCTATGGTCCACCAGTGCTTGCAGCACCATTGAAAAGTAGCCCTTTTGGTTAATGTACTGGCTGGCCTAGTGGTCAGGTCCCAGGATAGGGATGTGAGTTCCATCTATAGCCCAACCGCAGTTTGGGAATCCCATCGCGGCGAAGCCATCTATGATGACCTGGACGTTTCCAAGGGTCACTAACTTTAACAGCAGTAGCTCAACGATTGTGTTGGCTACTTGCATCACAGCAACCCCCACGGTAGATTTGCTGACGCCAAAGTGATTTGCGACTGACCAGTAGCTGTCTGGCGTTGCAAGCTTCCAGAGGGCTATGGCCACTCGCTTCTGGACAGTCAGGGCTGCTCGCATCCGGGTGTCCTTGTGCTTCAGGGCAGGGGACAGCAACTCACAAAGTTCCAGGACAGTTCCCTTCCACATACGAAAGTTTCGCAGCCACTGTGATTCATCCCAGACCTGCAGCACTATGCGGTCCCACCAGTCCGTGCTTGTTGCCCAGGCCCAGAATCGCCGTTCCACAGCATCAACATGACCCATTGCCACCATGATGTTCACGGCGCGGGGTCCCGTGCTTTGTGAGAGGTCTGTGCCACTCTCAGACTTCATGTCCTCACCATGCTGCCATAGCCTCCTCGCCCGATTTCTCAGCATCTGCCTCTGGAAAAGGTGGATAATAAGGTGCGAGATGTTGACAACGGCCATAACTGCAGCGATGGTCGCAGGGGGCTCCATGCTCGCAGTGCTGTGGCGTCCGCGCTGTCACTCACCAGAAAAGTGCGCGAACTGACTGCCCGCTGGCGCTTTCAGGGAGGGAGGGCGGGAGTGACGGTTGGATGATGACAGTTACCCAAAAACACCTTCGACACATTTTTTTCCCCAGCAGGCATTGGGGGCTCGACCCAGAATTCCAATGGGCAGCGGGGACTGTGGGAACTGTGGGATAGCTGCCCACAGTGCACCGCTTCCAATGTCGATGCTTGCCCCGTTAGTGTGGACTCACAAAGTCGAATTACTGTCCTTAGTGTGGATACACATGTTCGACTTTGTAATATCGATTCCACATATTCGATTTAAGTACAATCGAACTACTCTCGTAGTGTAGACATACCCTTAGTTTGATAGCAGTCTGTCTGGCAAGAAACCACTTATCAATAATTGTGGTTGTGAAATCCTCATTTCTTTATTATTTTGTTATTATGGTCCCCACTTCCCTATTGTTTGTCTGTATGATCTCTGTCTGGTTCTGTGATTGTTTCTGTCTGTTACATAATTAATTTTGATAGGTGTAAATTAATGAAGGTGGTGGGGTATGATTGATTAGAGAATTTTGTTACAATATGTTATGATTGGTTAGTAAAAATTTAGTAAAATAATTGGTTAAGGAATAGCTAAGCAGGACTCAAGTTTCACTATATAAACTGGGGTCCAAGAAGGAGACCAGGAGAAGGAACAGAAGAATAAGGAAAGACCTGGAAGAAGAAGTCACCTCCAAGACACAGGCTAAGATCAGAGCTGTTAAGAATCCTCTGCATGGCCGTGATGTGCAGCAACCAGAATCCAGACGACACTGACCTTGTCTGGCCAACAGGGAAAGTTCACCTGCCTGATCAGGATTGGTGAGCATAGCATTGTGTGCTTAGCATGTGTATTCTGCTTGGGAATTGTCAATAAATAGAGGATAAGAATATTACTGTGTAAGGCTCTGTGAAGGAGCAGAGAGACAGCTGCCAGGCACAGCAGGGGTTAAAGAAAACCTGTGGGTTCAGCTAGCCCCGCCCCATTATACCTGCAGCCAGTGCCAGGCCTGGAAAAGGGAAAAAAGAAGGGCGCCTGGCTCAGTCAGGAGTTGACTGGCAAAGAGGCAGGAGTGCTCTGTGTGTCTGCCTGAAGGCACAAATGCAACCTGTCTGCCAAGGCAGACACTGGAAGCAAGTAAGTCTTCCCTGCCAAGGGGAATCTACCGCCACGCCCCAACTGTGGGGAAACTGGACTACCGGGGCCACACCCCAAACTAAAGAATTTACATAGGGAGCAGCTGAGACAACGGGTCCTGAGTTTGTCCAGATCCTGCCCCCTGGGGGAAGAGAGTGGGTGTTGCGGCATCACCCTTACACCATGATGGAGGCCATTCAGCTCATGGAGAACTACCTAGCCTCCAAGTCCCCCTGGGGATGACAACCTCTTTGGGGTTGGCTGGAACCAACAGTCCGACACCCTAGAAGGATGAAACCACCCAGGGACCCCTGGATCGTGAGGAACGTCGGCCTCCACGCCCCCACCAGAACTCCGGAGGGCTAGAGGATCCAGAGGCGCCAGGGCCCCCCATCCAGAGGCCCAGAGCTGGTTACTCACCCCGCAGTTCAGGAGACCACAGTCCATCAGCGGCCCAGCCAGGGCCCTTGCTCAGCCCAGAGCTCGGGGACGCCCGTCGCGACCCGACCACTCATGTACCCAGGCAGGAAACCCCATGTGCTACCCAAGAGCAAGACTGGGGTTTCACATGTGGCCGTTCTGGGCACCGGTCCAGAGACTGCCCGTTCATGGAATGTAGCTTTGGGAAGATCTGGACTCCGCAGGCACGAGCACACCCGGGGGATCCAGCAAACCTGACCATCCTGCTGCAGGTAAATGGGAAAGAAGTGATGGGACTCGTAGATTCAGGGTGTGCCCAGACCAGGCTACGAAGTAGAGTAGTGCCTAATCCTAGCCCAACTCAGGGCACCATCATGTTGCAGTGTGTGCATGCGGATGTGAGGACCTACCCCCACACGGAAGTGACTTTAACAATAGGGAAATGTGAAGAGCCCCTAATGGTCAGTCTCGGCCCGACACTGGTCTACCCGGTTACTGGGACTATTTTGGAGAATTGTTAGTGGACCTGGTGGGGCCCCCGTCCAACAGTCAAGGACCCTACCTTCGGCCACAGCCGGCCTGAAGCGGCGACCCTTGTGGGTGAGAGGGAGGTTGCTGACCCTGGTGAAGGGGCATCAGAGGCCTCAGTGCCAACTTGGGCCCACCAGAACCCCTCCCAGCCAGGAGGGGAACTCACCCGTTTACCTGAATCAGAGATCCTGACTTGCCTCTCTGACTTTGTGGAGGAGCAACAGACTGACGACACCCTGAGCTGGGCATACACTCAAGTGGCAGTGGTGAATGGGGAGACTGTCGAACCCCGCCAAGCAGGATGGTTCCCACACTTTCAGATTCAAGGTGACCATCTGTACTGCACAGAGAAAGATCAACCAAGTGAAGAGGTTCGACATCAACTCTTGGTGCCCTGGCCTCACCAGAAAGAAGTTATGTGGCTTGCCCATGCCATACCCGTGGCTGGGCACCTTGGAAGGGAAAAGACATTGGCCAGGATTTTAGGTCGGTTCTTTTGGCCAGGGATCTACTGAGATGTGGCCAATTTCTGTGCCTCATGCCCAGAGTGTCAGCTCACAGCCAGCTGAGAGAACCCCGTTGGGCCCCCTCCCACTTGTAGGTGTACCCGTTGAGCGGATTGGAGTCGACATAGTCGGCCCTCTTGAGAAGAGCGCTGCTGGATACCAGTTCATCCTTGTGGTGATGGACTATGCGACCCGGTACCCCGAAGCAGTGCCGTTACGCTCCATGAACACCAAGAGGGTGGCGATGGAACTTATGAACATCTTCGCCCAAGTCGGGGTGCCCTGGGAAATCTTGACAGATCAAGGGACAAACTTTATGTCCCAAACGTTCATACAGCTCTGCTGTCTACTCAAGATCAAGACCTTACGAAGTTTGTATACCATCTCCAAATGGACGGCCTGGTAGAGCGCTTTAACCAAACCCTAAAAATAATGCTCCAAAGGTTCATCCTGATGGATGTCCGACATTGGGACCAGCTGCTCCCACCTCTCTTGTTTGCGGTCCGAGAAGTACCACAGTCTTCCACTGGTTTCTCACCAGTTGAGCTTTTATATGGGAGGCAACCCTGGTGGATTTTAGACCTGGTTCGAGAAATGTGGGAGGAGCAACCATCCCGAGCTGACAACATGGTACAGTATGTGCTAAACCTGCGGAAGAAATTGAGGCCCTAGGTTCATTTGCCAGGGAGACCCTCCTACATGGCCAGGATACACAAGAAGCGGCTAAATAAATGGGCACACCTCCGGGAGTTTCAGCCCGGTGACCGGGTGCTGTTGTTTTTGCCCAGTTTGGCGTTGAAGCTCCTTGCCCGCTGGCAATGACCATACGAGGTGATCCAGCGTGTGGAGCAGGTGAACTATGAAATCAAGCAACTTGACAAACGTAAGGTACAACAGATCTACCACCACGGTTAAAACCGTGGAAAGCTCAGGAAGACTTACTAATAGCACCCTACCCATCAAAGCCCAAACTAGACCTGCAGGCCATGGAGACCTCAAACCCCGGGATGACCATGATTGAGGATAATCTTAACCCTGAGCAGAGAGGCCAGGCACAAGAACTCATCACCGCCTTCTCTTCCCTTTTCTCAACCCAACCAGGGCGGACTCACCTGATAGCTCATCATATTCAGACAGAGTCAGGCGTTAAGGTCAGAGAAAACCCCCAGCCCCTTCCCCAGAAGCTTAGAGAGACCATGAAAGAGGAACTCCACTTGATGCTCGCATTAGGGGTGATTGAGGAGTCAGTCATTCAGCGACTGGAAAAGTCCCGTGGTACTGGTCCTTAAGCCCGATGGAAGCACCATAGACTTTCCATAGACTTTCACAAGGTCAATGCAGTATCGAAGTTCAATGCCTACCCAATGCCTCAGATTGATGAACTGCTCGACCGGCTGGGAAAGGTGGAATACATCACCACTTTAGATTTAATGAAGGGCTATTGGCAGATCCCCCTCACACCTGAGTCCAGGTAAAAAACCGCTTTCTCCACCCCCTTCGGGCTTTTCCAGTTCCAGACCATGCCCTTCGGCTTGCATGGGGTCCCGGCCACATTTCAGCGGCTAATGGACCGAATTCTCCGCCCCCATAATGAATATGCAGCCACATACTTAGATGATATGGTGATCTATAGTCGCAACTGGCAGCACCATTTGAAACATGTGACCGCGGTCCTACGTCCCTCAAGGAGGCCAGCCTGACAGTGAACCCCACCAAATGTCACATTGGGAAGCATGAGACCACCTACCTCGGGTACACATTGGGAAAAGGTATAATCCGACCCTTGATTAGCAAAGTCCAGGCCCTCCAGCTTTGCCCCATGCCGTCCTCAAAGAAGCAGGTATGTCGATTCCTGGGACTAGCTGGATATTACCGCTGCTTTATCCCGGGATTCCTCTCCATTGCAGCCCCCCTTTCTGATCTCCTCAAGAACGAGAATCATAAAAGGATCCAGTGGACCACAGCCTGTGAGAAGGCATTTCAAATTCTGAAGGCCCAGCTCTCTCAGGAACCTGTCTTGAACAGCTCTGACTTCGCCGAGGAGTTTTTATTGCAAACAGATGCCTCAGACGGGGGCCTAGGAGTGGTTCTATCGCAGGTAGTAGGGGGCAACAAACACCCCATCCTGTATATTAGCAGGAAACTGTTCCCGCAAGAGAAGGCATATTCTGTAATCGAAAAAGAAGCCCTGGCAGTAAAATGGGCCATGGACTCACTCCGTTATTATCTTTTGGGCACGCATTTCACCTTAGTTACCGACCGTGCCCCCTTCCACTGGCTTCATGCCATGAAGGACACAAACCCCCGAATCATGAGATGGTACCTCTCCTTCCAGCCTTTCTCCTTCCGCATCCAGGAGAGCCCATCTGAATGCAGGAGAGCCCATCTGAATGCGGACTTCTTTTCATGAGATAGTGGAGGACAGTTGGGGGGGGCGGGCAGACCCCAAATGGGGTTATGGGGGAGGATGTGTGAAGGAGCGGAGAGATGGCTGCCAGGCACAGCAGGGGTTAAAACAAACCTGTGGGTTCAGCTAGCCCCGCCCCATTATACCTGCAGCCAACGCCAGGCCTGGAAAAGGGAGAAAAGAAGGGCGTCTGGCTCAGTCACGGGTTGATTGGCAAAGAGGCAGGAGCGCTCTTTGTGTCTGCCTGAAGGCACAGAGGCAACCTGCCTGCCAACACAGACACTGGAAGCAAGTAATTCTTCCCCTGCCAAGGGCAATCTACTGCCAAGCCCCAACTGTGGGGAAACTGGACTACCAGGCTCACACCCCAAACTAAAAGACTTACATACGCAGCAGCTCAGATAATAGTGAGCCTCCACCCCCTAATGGCTGGGAGCAAGATCCATCTCCCCAGTCTAGGGGGGGGGGGGCTGAGTGGCCCAGGACTCTGAGCCAGGACCTGAGGGAAAGGAGGGCAGGTCCCCCTCTCCAGCCCCTAAACAACCATCTAGCCAGTAGGCTGCCTGGCCACTGAAGGCCCTATCACAGGTTCTTTCACTGGTAAAAGGTCCTGCAAACCTGCAGAAAATTACACTCTGAGCCCTAGGAATTGGGTAAGGGTGGGTGTTCCTAGAGCAGGGGTGGGAAAACTACGACCCGCGGGCCAGATCTGGCCCACAAGCTGTTTTAAGCTGGCCCCTGAGCCGCACCAAGTGTCTCAGCCCCGCTCCGGCCAGGGAGCAGGGTTGGGGCCACACCACATGGCTCGGCCCCACTCAGGGGGGCGCTGGGTCGGGGCCACACCCCTGAGCCTCCCTCGCAACACCCCAACAC
Source organism: Chrysemys picta bellii (assembly GCF_011386835.1). NCBI lineage: Eukaryota > Metazoa > Chordata > Testudines > Emydidae > Chrysemys > Chrysemys picta. The sequence continues at coordinate 98,226,116 of NC_088798.1, forward strand.
CCTGCCCCAGCTCTGATCCCCCTCCCACTCTCTAAACCCCTTGATCCCAGCCTGGAGCCCCTCCTGCACCCCAAACCTCTCATCCCCAGCCCCACCCCAGACCCTGCACCCTCAGCCAGGATCCAAACCCTTTCCCGCATCCTTGCCCCAGCTCTGATCCCCCTCCCGCCCTCCAAACCCCTCAGTCCCAGCCAGAGCACCATCCTAAACCCCAAACTCCTCATCCCCAGCCCCACCCCAGAGCCCACACCCCCTCCCGCACTTCACCCCAATTTTGTGAGCATTCATGGCCCTCCATACAATTTCTATTCCCCGATGTGGTCCTCGGGCCAAAAAGTTTGCCCACCCCTGCTCTAGAGTGTATGAGTTACAGATAGTTTTGTGTGGGTGACAGTACAGGGCAGAAAACCAGTTGTTGTGATTCAGGGTGGGGAGGATAGTTGCTAAGGTGACCACAGGAATCTAATGTATCTGATGTATTTGTTGAGATCACGGAGGTCAACGGTAGCTCTCATCCGTCCCTTGGCCTTGGGGACCAGGAACTACTCGGAGTAGAATCCCTGACCCCGATGATGCACATGGACCTCCTCTACAGCCCTCAAAGCCAGCAGAGACTGAACCCATTCGAGGATGAGAACTACACTGTAAAATAACTTGATACTCTACTTCCATAACATGCATCCACCAAAAGGTGGCAGCAAATCTCTCACTATCTTCACTAGATAGTTGCATCATTCTTTTCAAAGGGAATAAACACAGTGAACTGCAGCTTATCCTAATAAATGCTGGCTGAACTGAAGGATTGCACCGTCTACTATCACAGGACAAAAATCTATGCTTGCAGCTCTGGTTGAAATGGAGGAGGCTCATAAAAAATAACCAGTGAGCTGTAAATGGCAGGTCCTTCATTTATTTAAGCTGTCTACAGTTGGGATAATGTTGCATCTCCGTTTATTTTGTCATTGACACAAGTGAGGCTGGAGTAGCAGGGAATCCCTGCTTGTCACAAATAATCCAGATACAAGGTCCGTCTGCCTCGTCATTGCTGTCAGACACTTCAGCTCTTGACTTCTGACAGGCTTGTTTAGTATTACAGCTTTTACTGGACGTTTTCCTTGAGTGGTAAATCTGGAACGGATTTACCATTTATGGAAGTTAGTATGGCAGCTGAGGAGTTATTTTTAAACTCTCTATTGTATCACTGAGAGATGCACCTTTTCAGTTATGAGCCTGATTATGGATCTATTTACACCAGTATAAATCAGCAGTAACTCAGCTGAAGTCAATGGAGCTACATTCGTGGCATAAGTAAAATCAGATTCCGGCCATATCGGACTGAGTCTCTTCTGCATTACATTTTGACTCTCATGCAGATTTGGCAGCATTTTACACTTGTTATGCACAGGAGTCAGTAATGACACAAGATGTAAGGTGGTGAGGAATCAGGCCCTACCTATTATAAATTCTGCTGCTGATTCAAATCTGATTAAAACTGTTTCGTTAACCCAACTCTCTCCAGTAGTATATAACTAGTGTATGCAAAAAAATGTTAATCTCACACCCACACCCATCCTCCCTGTAGACTTATTCCTCCTACTTGTTGCATCTGGTTTTAAACAGATTGTAAATTCTTTGGGGCAGGGACTGACTCTCACTCTGTTTGTACAACAACTAGCACATGGAATCCCTGATCTACTTGGGCTCTCTGGACAGTCCTGTAATAGAAATAATAATAAGCATGTCCTCCAGGCCTTAAACTAGGAATGTTTTCTCATTCTGTAATATTGATGGGAGTTACATGGATGCAGCAGAAGAAGGCATTCTTGAGCAGGGCTGGATCACGTAATGGATATTCACAGATCAGGCCCTGAGCATTTAAAGGCATTCATGTCATTTTAATTCTGTCGCTAACATTTCCCTTCTGCTGACCGACAGATGAGTTTCATTACACACTGTGATGTCATTACTGGGATCAAGAAGGATTTAAGTCTGGCTGGTATCTGGGCCTTTGTCCCAGTTAATCAGAGCATTAATCTTGTCTGGCAGGGGTTCTCTATGAATTGTGTGGTGATAGCATTTCCAGACTAAGGCAATAGTTCACCCTGCAGGTTCCTCCCCGTAAAATGAGACCGTTTTCTGTTTCACACAAGGCAGTATAGATAAGATCAACGGGCTTGCAGCAGAAACAGGTGTTATAACTGTGGGTTCTCTATCATGTCTGCATTTGTAATATATATGCTATAAAATCCTAAGGCTCAATCCTGAAAAGTGGATCTCCTACAAGCACCTGCCATGAGCCTCTCAGCCACTGACAGGATCAAACCTCTTACCCCAAGGGGAGATGAGTAGTACAATTAGTGTGAGCCTGTAAACTATGTTATAGGAGGTCAATAAACTCTGCATCTCCAAAGTTTTGGACACAGTTGTTTGGGTACTGGCCAGTCTTATAGCATCGTAGTGACAATGAGGTTCACAATTTCAGCACTGCCCTACCCTCTGGTTTTGCTTACTAACTTTTGCACATGCAGCTGATTGTTCCCACAGAGCCGGCTGCACATGCAATACACCTCTACCTCGATATAACGCTGTCCTCGGGAGCCAAAAAATCTTACTGCGTTATAGGTGAAACCGCATTATATCGAACTTGCTTTGATCCGGGGCGCAGCCCCGCCCCTCCAGAGCACTGCTTTACCGCGTTATATCCAAATTCGTATTATATCGGGTCACATTATATCGGGGAAGAGGTGTACCTGCATTTGCACAGGCAGTCACCTAACCACCTCATATGTGTGCACAAATGGTTGTCTGAACACACAAAATGGGTGTGTACCTGTCCTAGCAGGTACAAGCAGTTATGTTCTTTATGCTGCTCCATGGAAACCAAAAGAAACCCATTTACATCAGTTGCAGTAGAGGTTTGGTGGTCAATTATGCTCTTGCAGATGCCAAGTAAAGGTATTAGTGCTGTTTGTCTGTCACTACAGCATTTATGTATCTCTTGCAGTTCTTATACATGCCCTGGCACCACGGTACATGATCAGCAGGCATTTAGGATCTTCATTTGGTCTGTAAAACAAATATTATTTTATGTATATAAAAGCAAGAGCCATAGTCATCACCCAGCAGCAAGGCATCTGGGCGCCGGCTATCAATTAAAGCAATCAACGGAATATAACTGCGTGTTAACAAAGAAAAAAAAATATTTAAAAGGTCAGTTCAAAACCTGGCAAACAAATAAGACTTATCGCTGCAGGCAATGAATTTTCAGTCATTTAAAATTAAATTATCAAGTTTGGGTCATCTCCAGCAAATACTTAAGAACATGAGTAAACTCATAGAAGTCAGGTCCCAGGGGATTACTTCTGTAGGGAAAGTTACTCAGGTGCTTCAGTGTTTGCAAGATCAGGTGTAGGGATATTAAAGAAGGTACTAACAGTGATTCCCCCAAGTGACAGTGACCCCCTCATAATTTGTCCCCCACACTTTAAAATCCAACAGTTTCACCAAGTACAAAAATTTCTTGGGTCTTCTGTTAAAACTTGTAAGCTACTGTCTGTAGAAACCATTGATTGTATCTATCCTGTGAAAGATACTTTATTACTATGTAAAACTTACAAACAAGTTAATTGTCTTTGTTCTTGAAGTAATTGATACAATGTAAACAAACACTTTAAACTGTTAAGTGACTTTCACTACCCCTACCCTCTGTGATTAAAGGGCCGGGAGTCTCAAATGAATTAGCACACACCCCAAAAGTGGTGGAGACAGTAAATTAAAATATGGTTAAGATACGGAATGTATGCTGATGAATGCTTGATATACATGAATGGTTAGGGAGGTGCCAGCCTAGAAAGGGAGTATCCATCGGCCGAAGAATGTGTCAAGTGGATGACCAGAAACCCCCGGAGGGTAAACTGGGGTCCACCCCATTACCTGGAAGGATGAGAAACACAAACTTTGGACAGTTTGGAGCCACCAGGAATGTGTCCAGGAATGTGCCATCTGCTGATTGAGTCAGCAACAGCAGAATGAAACAGCTCCCATAGACTAACATAGGAATTAATTCCTATAAGAATGGACTCTCAAGACTGATGACTTTGAGTCTCTGGTTCTGCTGCCAGCCTCCAGGAACATCAGGTGCACCTGACACAGACTCGGCTCTATCCTCATGACCAAGATACCTGGCCAGTAACTTGGCATGAGCAACTTCTAGGCTGGTAACTATAACACCTATACAAAACTTGAATGAATGATTGTGTGAATGAATCTCTCTCTATATATATATATGTGTGTGTGTGTATAAGGAATAAGTAGTGATAGGAATAAGTAGTCAAACAATGTTGTTTACTTTTATCTTTTGCTTTATCATTATATTTACAATAAATGTGGCATCTTTGCCTTATCCCTCTTAATAAGATCCTGCTGGTTTTTATTCTATTGGTATAACATTTGTCCTTACATACCAACTGTGAAACATGTGGAGATATAGTGTGAGCCGGATTCTGCCTTCAGTGATACATGCACAACTCCAAGTTGGGAATGCAAAGGCTCAAAACTGCAGTTGGCAAAACAACATACCCAATTCCAAAAGAAATTAAGGAAAAATTTTTTATAGCATCACCTATCCTATTTTATTGATTTTGGCAGCGGGGGAACGGGGACAGAAAGCCAAAAACAGAAACAAAAGGAAAATGTAATAAAAGCGAAACTATCAATCCTCTTTTGATCTAAGAAAATAACACAGAAATTGACCTGGTAATATTTTATCTCTCCTCCTCCCCCCTTTCCTCCACCCACCACCACATCAGGTTATGTTTTGATTTCCTGTAACTGGCAACGATCAAAGTCAAGATTGTTTCTGTCACTGTATATTTTCCTTTTCACTCTGAACAAAAGCTGTAAAGGCCGCAACACTATCTCCCTTGTCTGTCCTGGACCAGTAATCTACTTCAAACAGAGCTGTTTAGAGGAGAGCAAACTCCTGTAGTTTCTGTAATCTCATCCTCACATTGCAAAGGCAAAGGCATGCTACTTTAGGGAAGTGGGAGAAGAATGTGGTAGGTATCCTGCAGCCTTGGAGGCAGGATATCAAAACGCATATAATGGCCTCTAAGACTTTAATTATTTTGGAAGGGTCTGGATTTTAATATATCAGGCAAGGAGATGGCTGTTTAGAGTTGTTGTCTGTTTGATGATGGGCTCTGGACAATATTAGAGTCCATGGGGAACTCAGTGAGGGAGTGATGACTGACATTGGAAGGAATTTGGGGTGGTATTGTAGTGTGATGTGATTGCAGGTACAAGAGAAACCTTCAAAGAATACACCAAGAGGAAGAGATGAATATATGTCAGGTGGGCTGCTGAATTCCAGGTTTGATTGCTCAATGGATATCTTTTGTTGGTTCCAATGAAGAAGACTGGAGGGGAGGTAGAATGAAAAATCAACATCTGGTTGACTCACAAAAGCATGTCATGGACCCTTATCTTAGCCAAAGGATCGCCACAGGTGCATTAGTAGTGTTACCTTCTTGGAGAACCCTTCATACAGTGTGCCCCAATGCTGACCGATGGTCCCCAGGATATTGGCCTCACGTGATTCTTTAGATGTGATGACATTTAGGTGTGAAAGGAAAGAATATGTCCTTTTGAGTAGAAAAGAACAAACGTGTTCGCTTGCTCCAGGACAAATCGCAGGTTTTATTGCCATTGACACTGAAGAAACTCAATAAGCCTGACGGGATCAAGGAACAAGATGAGCCACACAATGGTACAGAATTAAGAGGGGATGCTATTTCACTTTCATCAGACAATATTTTGTATTTCTGTAACACCATTCATCTGAGGATCTCTAAGCACTTTAAAAACAAAGAATTGTGAAGTAGGTGAGTCACAAACTTATTCTTATAGGTGGTTAAACTGAGGCACAAAAAATTAATAGAGTGATTTTTCCCAGGTAGTGAACTACTGGAGCTCCCAGCAATTTCAGGGGTCAGCATTTTTGGAAGACAGGTCATGGTTGACTTACACAGCAAAGCTAATGCCAGTGCCAGGACCAGAACCCAGGAGTTCTCTCAGTCTCTCTGTCTTTTAGACCACACTTTCTCTCACACAATACCATGACAGCTTGTTGGACTATAGATCTTGCTGGTGTAGTTGCTGTGAGCTAATAGAGATTAGTGGCCCACCAATTTACAGGACCCTTTCTATTGTTAGAATTCATCCTGTACTGAACATTTTCTTTAGAAGAAAAAGTTGAAGCCAAGCACTTCTAACACACTCCACTTCTGAAGGAAATTCAGCTCTGTTAATCTCCCTGAAAAATGCAGAACCAATGGCAAAGTTTTCCCAACCACTAATTTTTTTAAGTGTACATGACTATTGTATCTTACAAAGGGGATTATAGAAACAGAAAAGGTATGGTATGCATGGCAAACGGATAAGTATATATTAAGCAGGAGATCATTTGTAGGCTATTAAATTCAGAGAGTTATTTTTTAAAGGAAGTAGGAGTATTCATTTGGCAGATAGATCCACCACACCGTGGTTAGGCGTGCAACACAATATCATAGAATCATAGAACTGGAAGGGACCTTGAGAGGTCATCTAGTCCAGTCCTCTGCACTCGTGGCAGGACAAAGTATTATCTAGACCATCCCTGACAGGTGTTTGTCTAACCTGCTCTTTAAAATTTCCAATGATAGAGATTCCACAACCTCCCTAGGCAATTTATTCCAGTGCTTAACCACCCTGACAGTTAGGAAGTTTTTCCTAATGTCCAACCTAAACCTCTCTTGCTGCAATTTAAGCCCATTGCTTCTTGTCCTATCCTCAGAGGTTAAGAAAAACATTTTTTCTTCCTCTGGTTAATAGCATCGCAATATAACACTCTGTTTACTGCAGCTACTTGTTTAGGGCTAGATTCTGTTACGTATTCTCACATAAAAGTACCTTTAATTGAAATGGAGAGGGCAACTCATGGGGCAAAGATGGCAGTAACTGGCCTCTGGGTGACAGAGTTTTCTACAACCACTAGCTAATGAAGATGTGTAGATTATACCCCTGAGAACTAGGCTCTAGGTGACATCTCAGATCTCTCCATGAAATATGCTTTCAGTAGAAAGAGAAATCAGTGATGTGAGGTGGGATAGGTTTCACTTTAGCCACCTCTTACATCCTCATCCTTGAACTAGTGAAACAGCCCGAGATAGATTTTGGAGTGGGTGAAAGAAATATTGGCAAATGTGGAAGTCATGTTTGCGATGTAAGTGCACCTCACTGGAAGCATCTCTGCAGAGATGAACATGTGCTTTTCATATTTCTCCAACACATTCCAATGACTATTACTTCAAAGACTTATAATAATGGCTGGGAGTCACTAAATAAGCCTCTAATATACTGTCAGTTGTTTTTAGGCAAGAATTTACTCTTTGAAAGACTGGATATTTCTGAAGAAAAAAAATGGTTTGAAAGAAAGAGACTCCCTTCAATGGATTAGCAATGTAAAGCCTACTATGAGTGATGTGCAATTGTTCCCCAGTCTGGGCTGGCCTCATCTTTCTGGCACAGGGAGATGTGATGTGTGCCAATGAGCTGTAGTTACCAGAGATAACTTGCGGGAAAATCTGAGCACAGCCCCATCTTTGATAGAGAAGGAAGAAGTACCTGGTGTAGACCTCGGTCTGTTTCCTGAAAACTGCCTTCCTCCTGAAACACACGTTTGCATATATTATACCAGAGCTATCAACTGCAGCAAAATCTTTGGGCACAGTCAGATGATCTGTAGCAAACACCACTTTTGTGACATGTAGTTTAATAAGATTTACAGATGGTCAGTGGACAGATTCACTCACTCCCTGTTACCCAGACAAATCCCAGTTTATCATACTTTGCAAGTCCCCAGTCCTCAATTATGTCTCCATTATTCTTGTTGGAAGTAGTATGTACTATCATTGTTTTAGCTATAATGCCACAAGGGATATAAAAAGTTACTGGAAAAACATCATATGTGCTGTCCATATTAGCATCTCCTGCACCTTAACCTACAGGATTTGAACCATCAGTCCTTTCCATTAAAATAAAATAACACAGTATTGTACAGTAGGGACCATTAGATCTAATCTGACCTCCATAGCATTTCACCCTGTTACGCTGTATTGAGCCCAATAACTTTTTTGGCTAGAGCATATCTTCTAGAAAGGCATCCAGTCTTGATCTGAAGACTTCAAGAGACAGAGAATCCATCCCTGGACAGACAGTTTGTTCCAATAGTTACTCACCATCACTGTTCAAAATTTGTGGCTTTAACAGAATGGCTTTAACTTTCAACCATTGGCTTTTGTCATGCCTTTCCCCTAGGCTGGAGCCCCTTAATCTGAGTTGGTTACAACTAAAGATGAGTGAAATTTGTCAAATTATTTATTATTCATTTTTTTGTCCATGAATTATCCATGAACAGATTTAAGAATGTTAGAAGGTACTTGTCATGCAAAATTATTCACGAATTCACTCAATGATTAATTCTTGGGCTGCAGAGCATTTAAACTGTGAACACTGAACTATTCAATTCACAACTCTTGCTATGTTGGTTAATTACGTGGCATGTTTCTGTTCCCTGACTGGCTAATTTTTAGTTGTAGAAATTATTCACTCTCAATTGAATATTAAATTATAAAACTGGCAATTCTCAGTCTTCCTTAGCAAAAAAAAATTAGAATTGAATATGCAATACAAAAAAAATTAACTTTTAGCAAATGTGCAAGACTTGAGCTAAAATTTTGCTTTGTGTGTGTATTTTCACAAGTAAAGCTTCAGCACTTGAATGTTGCTGGAAGCAAATACAAAATAATAGAAATGTAGGGCTGGAAGGGACCTCGAGAGGTCATCTAGTCCTTACCTCTGCGCTGAGGCAGGGCCAAATATCCCTAGACCATCCCTGACAGGTGTTTGTCTAACTTGTTTTTTAAAACCTCCAGTGATGGGGGATTCCACAACCACTCTTGGAAGCCTATTTCAGAGCTTAACTACCCTTATAGTGAGAAAGTTTTTCCTAATGTCCAACCTAACTCTCCCTTGTTGCAGATTAAGCCTATTGCCTCTTGTCTTTCTTGTCCTACCTTTGGTGGACACGGAGAACAATTGATCACTATTCTCTTTATAGCAGCCCTTAACATACTGGAAGGCTCAAGACTAAAACTAACCAGTTGGTTTTTTTAAAACTTTTCCTCGTAAGTCAGGTTTCCTAAACCTTTTATCTTTTTTTGTTGCTCTCCTCTGGATTCTCTCCAATTTGTCAACATCTTTCTTAAAGTGTGGCACCCAAAACTGGTCCCAGTGCTCCAGCTGAAGCCTCACCAGTGCCAAGTTAAGCTGGACAATTACCTCCCGGGTATTATGTATGACAATCCTGTTAATATACCCCAGAATTATATTAGCCTTTTTGGCAACTGCCTCACATTTTTGGCTCATCTTCAGTGTGTGATCCATTATAACTCCCCAGATCCTTTTTTGCAGTAGTACTGCCTAGCCAGTTATTCCCCATGTTGTAGTTATGCATTTGATTTTTCTTCCTAAGTGTAGCAGTACTTAGCACTTGTCTTTAGTGAATTTCATCCTATTGATTTCAGAGCAATTCTTCAATTTGCCAAGGTCATTTTGAATTCAAGTCCTATCCTCTACAGTGTTTGCAACCCTCCCTTGGTGTCATCTGCAAATTGTATAAGCATACTCTTCACTCCATTATCCAAGTCAGTAATGGAAATGTTGAATAGTGCCAGACGCAGGACAAATTCCTGAGAGACTCCACTAGTTATGTCCCCCCAACTAGACAGCAAACCATTGATAATTACTCTCTGAGTATGCTCTTTCAGCCAGTTATGCACCCACCTTATTACAGTTCCATCTAGACCATATTTCCCTAGTTTGCTTATGAGACTGTCATATGGAACATTGTCAAAAGCCTTACTAAAATCAAGATATATCACATCTTCACCTGCTCCCATCTACTAGGCCAGTAACCCTGTCAAAGAAGGAAATTATGTTGGTCTGGCATGATTTGTCTTGACAAAATTATGTTGGCTATTACTTATAACCCTATTATCCTCTAAGTCCTTACAAACTGATTGTTTAATAATTTGTTCCAGTGTCTTTCCAGGTATCTATGTTAGGCTGACTACTCTTTAATTCCCTGGGTTCTCTGTGTTCCTCTTTTTAAAGATAGGTACTACATTTACTCTTCTCCAATCCTCCATGTCTTCTGGAAGATAATCGCTAACAGTTCCAAGATTGGTGCAGCTAGTTCTTTAAATACCCTATGTTAAATTTCATCAGGCCCTGCTGACTTGAATACATCTAACTTATCTGAATATTCTTTCCCTATTCTGGCTTGTGATCCTTCCCCCTTGTTGTTAATATTAATTGTGTTAAGCATCTGGTCACACTTAACATTTTTAGTGAAGATTGAAGCAAAATGAGCATTAACACACTCAGCCTTCCAGAAGTCATCCGTTATTAGCTCTCCTTCCCTGCTAAGTAGGGGACCTACACTTTCCTTCATCTTTCTCTTGCTCCTAATGTATTTATAGAATCTCTTATTGCCTTTTATGTCCCTTGCTAGGTGTACCTTATTTTGTGCCTCAGAATTTCTGAATTTGCCCCTACATGTTTGTGCTTTTTTTTTTTTTTTTTTTTTTTGGTACTAATCCTTAGCAATTTGTCCATGTTTCCACTTTTTAAATTTTCAGGTAATTAAAGAGCTCTCCTGAATTCCTTTTTTCCTTAGATTTCTCTTCCTGGGGGACCTTACTTACCAGTTCTCTGAGTTTCTTAAAGTGTGCTTTTTTGAAGTCCATTGTTCTTATTCTGCTGCTTGAGTGTGTCATATGTATCACAAAAATGTTAAAATCAAAATGATTTAAAATTCAAACAAGTATTTTTTTTTTTAAATCTGCTATTTGTTCCTATCTGGTTACAATATATATTGTAATGTAATCTAGTCATATTAAGCCAGACTGACTGAATAATCTCATATATAAAGACAAAAATATAATGTTGGTAAAAGAGCCCATCTGGTCATTAACTGCAGTGTTTATTCTGTGCATATTAAAGCCAAATAGAATACTTGAGATGTAATTTAAATTGAGTGGATTATGTGAACCCAGCTTCAGCTTTAAATGGGGTATTGGAATTTTAGTATGTAATTAAGCAGGACACATTTTAAGCTGTGATTCTTTAAGTGTGTGGTAAATGGCCCCAGTCATTAGCATGGCTTCATGGCCAATGGAAAAGTGATTAATTCTGCTCCTTTTTCAACTGTAAAAAGAACCCCAACATGATATTATTCATCTTTAAAACCACACTTTCAGAGTCTGGCTTTGAGATACACTTGCTAAGTTTAGAATTTGCAAGGGTGAAATCACTAGAGAGAAAAAAAATACATTCAATTGCTTTCTATAGCATTTTTTTCCAGTTCCAACACTAGGTGGGAGTTCTCTGCAGTTTGATCAGCTTGACCTCAGCACTACATGAGCTTTTCTGTTTCAGTTCAGCCTGCTCTATGAGTTCAAGTTCTGCTCTAAACTCTAAAACCTCTGCAGTTAGCTCCCGGTCCCTTTTTCTGATCACATGGCACACACAAAAGCCTGGTAGAAAGAGTCACGGGTTTAGCACTTGGGTCACTTGTTTCTTTTGGAAAATATGTTCAGCCTTCGTAAATCCTGCTTGGAGTCTTTTTGTTCTGTCTGTACAGCGCCTAACACAATGGGGTCTTGGTCCATAACTGGGGCTGCCAGGTGCTATGGTAATACAAAAAAGTGACACACAGGGAGTGACCACAAAAAAAATGAAATGATTGCTGTACATCTACACAGCACCAGTCCTCCCAAAGCACTTCACAACTATAAACACACAACACACTGAAACATAGCCACCTCAGTAGTGAAGAATGGTAGCCAAGCGGTGCACAGCAAGGACAATAAGAACATTGTGGCCCCTGGGGCTAAATCCTGCTCTTACAAGAAGCGCCCCGAGATCTCTAATGCCTCCACACAGTAGGCCCTCATTAGTTACAGAAAGATGTTTAAATCAATTCTTGCCTCTTCCCCCTCTCCCTTCCAGCCTCCCTCTTATTGAGAATAAGGGAGGTGATTATTATGGCCTTCCCTAGCATGCATTGCTATCTAGTCTCCCCTTGAAAACAACACCCCACAGAGTTCCCTGGTTTGGGGCTCAGCCAAGATCAGGGCCATGTCTGGCCTGTAGCCTCCTTTAAAGGGCTTGACATTAGACAAGGGTTTCTAACCATCAGAGGAGTGATGTTCTGGAACAGCCTTCCAAGGGGAGCAGTGGGGGGCAAAAACCTAACTGGTTTCAAGACTGAGCTTGATCAGTTTATGGAGGGGATGGTATGATAGCTTGCCTATAATGGCAGTTGGCCCATCTGTGACTGCTAGCAGCAAATAACCCCAACTGCCAGAGATGGAACACTAGATGGGGAGGGCTCTGAGTTACTACAGATAATTCTTTTCCAGGTGTCTGGCTGGTGGGTCTCATCCACATGCTCAGGGTCTAACTGATCACCACATTTGGGGTTGGGATGGAATTTTTCCCCAGTCAGGTTGGCAGAGACCCTGGGGGCGGGGGCTTCACCTTCTTCTGCAGCATGGGGCACGGGGTTAGTTGTTGGTATGAACTAGAGTAAATGGTGGATTCTCTGTAACCGGAAGTCTTTAAATCATGATTTGAGAACTTCAGTAACTCAGCCAGAGGTTATGGGTCTATTGCAGGAGTGGGTGGGTAAGGTTCTGTGGCCTGCAATGAGCAGGAGGTCAGACTAGATGATCACAATGGTCCCTTCTGGCCGATGAGTCTCTGAGAATGTCCTGCATCAAATACCCAGCCAGGGGCCTACATGATGTATTTACATGGCCCACACACATTTTCAGATTTTGCTGAATCTAAGTTTTTGTTTTTTAAGACAGTTTCTAGCCCTCTTGTTTACAAAGAAAAGCTCCAAATGTGAATCAGCTGTTGTTTTCCTGAGTTTGCAGGCAGCTGCAACCATGACTCTATGGTGTACTATTTGCTAATCCCCATTCTCATTGGAATAAGAAGAACAGGAGTACTTGTGGCACCTTAGAGACTAACAAATTTATTAGAGCATAAACTTTCGTGGACTACAGCCCACTTCTTCGGATGCATACAGAATGGAACATATATTGAGGAGATCTATATACACACATACAGAGAGCATAAACAGGTGGGAGTTGTCTTACCAACTCTGAGAGGCCAATTAATTAAGAGACAAAAAACTTTTGAAGTGATTCACTAGTATAAGTATAAGTATAAGTGGGAGGTCTACTGTGGACTGAGGATGGCATGCAGTCCTAGATTTACGCCCAAATCTAGGAACTATAATTAAAAATGGAATCCACCCTGCTGGGACTGGACCTTTCATAGAGAGCATACAGCCTTTGCCAGTGCCCCTCTATCTAGCTAAGGTGCTCATATAGCTTGTTACTATAGTATCTGAATATCTTACAATCTTTACCGTGTTTATCCTCACAATGTCCCTGAGAGAGAGAAAAAAACCATTCTGTTTTACAGATGGGGAGCTGAGACACTAAGGGACTTCTTCGAGGTCACATGGGAAGTCTGTGATAGAGGAGGAATTTGAACCCACATCTCCCAATGGCTAGGGCACTGGACCATCCTGCCTCACTTCCTGGGGCTTATCCATTCACCACTCCTTGTTTCCCTGCCCTTAATTGCCTTTGTTGTTTCTCCTGCCACATTATTCAACGGGCAATTTTCCCTCGATTTTCAATAAAGTTTTGGATATCACCTAACATAGGCACCGACTCCTATGCACCCACCGGCAGCTCCCTGCCCCAGCTCACCTCCGCCACCACTCCGCCTCCTCCCGCGTGCACTGCCGCGTCCTGCTTCTCTCCCCTCCCTCCCAGTGCTTCTGCCACGAAACAACTGTTTCGCGCAGCAAGCCTACGAGGAACGGGGCAGGAGGGGGGAACACGGCGCACTTGGGGGAGGAGGCGGGGCCAGGGATTTGGGGAGGGGTCCAATAGGGGCAGGGAGGGGTGGAGTTAGGGCGGGTACTTTGGCACAGGGGTGGAGTCGGGGTGGGGCGTGAGCTCCCACCGGCACAGAAAATAGTTGGCGCCTGTGTCACCTAAGATCTCAATGTCATGAGTTGTTAATACCCTCCATATAGATCATACATAGGCAAAGCAAATAGGATTCTTCGGGTAGGTTTGCCAGTATTATTTTACAAGGACTAATGCAGCTAGCAGAACTGATTCATTTCTAAAAATACGTTTTGCTTAAAAAGAATACATTCATTCTTCTGCTCCATTATATTCTTTAATCACCTTCGAGTCCAATTCTTCTGGGTGTAAAAGGAATATACAATGCAAGATGTTCCAGGTCCTTAAGGACTAAGATAAAAATTTTGCTATGGTTGCTAAGATAACACAACTTTAATTACTACTAGATAGTCATCAATTTTCACTATGGTGCCAGTACAGCAGTACTGAGAGATGGTAAAGATGTATTAGATTGTTGAATCTCCCTGCAAAGGTAAAATATAATTTCCCCATATTCATAGATTCCAAGGGCAGAAGGGACTATTGTGATCTAATCTGACCTCCTATGCAAAACAGGTCATAGAACTTCCCCAAAATATTCCTGGAGTATATATTTTAGAAAAACATCCAATCTTGATTTTAAAATGGTCAGTGATGGAGAATCCACTATAACCCTTGATAAGTTGCTCCATTGGTTAATTACTCTCACTTAAAAATGTACATCATATTTCCAGTCTGAATTTCTCTAGCTTCAATTTACAGCCATTGGATCGTGTTATACCTTTCTCTGCTAAATACAGAGGTTTCTAACATTATACATATTACATTAAGAGAATTTTCCACACCAGTTGCCCTTCCCAAATCAGCTACAGCCCAACCCATGGAGGGGCTTCTGTATTTTGGAAAAGGGGAGGCATATGCCCCAAGATCCACAGTTCCTGGTTCCCGTCCACTTAAATTACTGCAGGGAAGCAAAGAGCCCAGAGTATAGTATCTCAGCCTGTGGATTCGACCAGCAGTAGGTGTCATTGTACAGGATTTTTTTATTGATTTGATTTTTTTATTTTATTTTTACATTCTGCAACACAGCAGCTTTCTGTTCAAAGAACTCCAAATATTATGACTGGGCAAACAAAGCCTTAGGTAACTGTTACAAGAAGCATGAGGATGTAATGTTAGGAGCTAAGGGTGAACGATTTATAGAGTCAGCAGATCGCAAGGAGAAAATACCTTTTCATTGCTCTTAGGACAACCCTTGGCATCAATTAAAGCTAGGTATCAAGTGTGTACGTAGTCTCATACTACGTACGAATGTGAAGGCTGCATTAGCAAAAGACAAATCACTGTTTGCAACTGAAGCCATGGATTGTTCCATGAAAGCTGTATTTGTTCTCCAAGAAGAGGACAGACTACGGCTAAGCTGTGAAAAAAATAGTGCTCTGAGGTGCACATATCGCTCAATTCAAGAAAGCATGTCCATATGCCGCTGTGAAGGTCTGTCCCCACTTCCACTGTAAGCCCCTTAGGAGGCAGGGGTTTTACAAGACAGCTGTGAAAATGCACCATTCTTGGCTGGAAGTCACATAACAGACCATCACTTAGTGGAATAGGAATGCAATTGAGAAATGTTACCTAGAGTTAGTGATGGGGATTGCTGGGACCTATTGTTTATCTGGGGATGAAACCCTTTTGATATTGTATAACATTAAGAGACTGGAGGGATGCTGCAGGATGAAACTCAGAACTAGCCAAGATCAGGCAGAAGCTCAGGTTCCTGTTTGCTGTTTAAGTAAAGAATAAAGGCAAACGCCAGGATGGGAGGTGAGTTGTGAAGGGCAACTTTAAGATACAGACTTTCCTCTCGGCTGGGGGACGGATCCGTGGCAGCGTGGAAACATGGCTAAGTCATTGGCAGGGGTTCAGTCCATGCAAGGTACATTGGGACAGGATTTGGTTGGCTTTGTCACCTCATGTTTACTGACACCTCCACTAGTCTCTGGAAAGTATCAGAGACTTCCAAAAATGGTGAATTTTTTTTCATTCTGACTTTCAGAAGAAAAAGGAGGAATTCAATGCTTAGCACTGACAGCAGATTCCAAATAAATGTAAATACATGGGCAGCAGGGAATAGTCAGTCTCCCTCTCTCTCTCTCTTTTTATTTTTTTATTAAATAATTACTACAAAGATGTGGCAGAAGCTAACTAAAAAATCAGAGGATTTGAAGTTCCTATATATTTTAGCTCTTTAATTCATTAATAGTGGTTGGCACTAGCAATATCTATTTTCTTTGATCTTAATGTTTTCCGTCATTAAATGATAGATATTCACAACCCTCACAACCCTCCTCAGAGGCATTCTCTCAGTTTTGTGAAACTCAGGCAGAGAGGCTAAGGCCAACATTTTCCAGAGACCCCGGTGCCCCTCTGCATTAGGGTTCTGCCCCCCAGAAGTAACCCACACGCTGGGTCTCCCCCTCTCTGGGGAACCCCAACCCTCTAAACCCACCCTGCCTCAGGGGCTACTGCCAGTTCTCATCTAGCCCCCGCTCACTGGGGCAGACTGCAGTCTCTAAACCACTCATCATCAGCAAGGGGGGTAGGGACCTGCTGCCTTTGTCTATCTCTGGGCTGCCCCTCTGCAGACCTAGTACCTTTCTTAGGCCGTTTTCAAGGCCTGCAGCCTGGAGCTCCCTCTGCCCTTCCCCAGCACTGCTCCACCTCAGGTACCCCTCTTTTCAGCCTCTGGCCCTCAGCCCTCTGATAGGGCCACTGTGGCCTGATTGGGGCGTGGCCCCAGCTGTGGCTGCTTCCCCAATCAGCCTAGTTTTTCCCCACCACAGCCCTCTCCAGGGCTGCTTTAACCCCTTCAGGGCCAGAGCGGGGTGACCACCTCGCTACCGTGCCCTTTTGGTGCTGCCGGCAGAGGAATCTCTCGCACCTCTGCTGCTGCCTACAAATATCACAAGCAGCAGCTTAACATATACTGCTCTACCTCATCCGACATAGAGCTCTCCTACATAAGCAACAAAGCGTGTGACCCTCTACTATTCAGTTCCACAAGCCCTGAATTTGGTCGATTGTCTTAAGAGGGTTTTCTAGATATCAGTGGGCCTTCTTAGATCTCAGTAATTGCTCCAATATGAAGCTGCAATTCATAGATACAAAGTCACTGCTTGTGTATGCCATCTGGTGGTTCATGGTAGATTTCACAGTACACGCCAAAAATCATTCTTTCCTCTGAAACTAATTTTTCCACTGTGTCTATTTGGAAAAGGGCAAATATAGTGCCCATCTATAAAAAGGGAAATAAGGACAACCCGGAGAATTACAGACCAGTCAGTATAACTTCTGTACCCAGAAAGATAGCAAATAATTAAGCAATCAATTTGCAAACACCTCCTAGAAGATAATAAGGTGATAAATAACAGTCAGCATGGATTTGTCAAGAACAAATCATGTCAGACCAACCAGATAGCTTTCTTTGACAGGGTAACAAGACTTGTGGATAGAGGGGAAGCAGTAGATGTGCTATATCTTGACTTTAGTAAGGTTTTTGATACTCTTTCGCATGACCTTCTCATAAACAAACTAGGGAAATACAACCTAGATGGAGCTACTATAAGATAGGTGCATAAATGGTTGGAAAATCATTTCCAGAAAGTAGTTGTCAGTGGTTCACAGTCATGCTGTAAGGGCATTATGAGTGGGGTCCCGCTGGGATAAGTTCTGGGTCCGGTTCTGTTCAATATCTTCATCAATGATTTAGATAATGGCAGAGAAAGTACACTTATAAAGTTTGCAGACAATACCAAGCTGGGAGGGGTTGCAAGTGCAGAGGAATCGCATCTTACGCGGGGGTTAGGTTCTGAAGTCAGCACTTAAGGCGAAAATCGCGTATAGTCAAACACTCATTGAGTGGAATGGCGGGCAGAATCGCCCTCACTACAGGTACAGTATTTAAATTGTTATTTTTCTCTTTTTTGTTTTGTTTTGCAGAGCGCGTATTGTTAAGATCACGTACGTTGAATTCGCCTATTATGCGACTCCACTGTGCTTTGGAGGATAGGATTAAAATTCAAAATGATCTGGACAAACTGGAGAAATGGTCTGAATTAAATAGGATGAAATTCAATAAGGACAAATGCAAAGTAGTCCACTTAGGAAGGAACAATCAGTTGCACACATACAAAATGGGAAATGATGGCCTAGGAAGGAGTAATGCGGAAAGGAATCTGGGAGCATAGTGGATCACAAGCTATATACGAGTCAACAGTGTAACGCTGTTGCAGAAAAAAGCTAACATCATTCTGGGATGTATTAGCAGGAGTATTGTAAGCAAGACACAAGAAGTAATTCTTCCGCTCTACTCCACACTGATTAGGCCTCAATTGGAGTATTGTGTCCAGTTCTTTCAGGAAAGATGTGGACAAATTGGAGAAAGTCCAGAGAAGAGCAACAAAAATTATTAAAGGTCTAGAACAGGGGTGGGCAAACTTTTTGGGCCCGAGGGCCACATCTGGGTGGGGAAATTGTATGCAGGGCTGGGGCAGGGGGTTGGGGTGCGTGACGGAGTGCAGGGTGTGGGAGGGGATGCGGTGTGCAGGAAGGGGCTCAGGGCAAGGGATTGGGGCAGAGGAGGGGTGCGGGGTATATGAGGGGGCTCGGGGAAGGGGTGCGGACTGCGGGAGGGGGCTCAGGGCAGGGGGTTGGGGTGCAAGAGGGGGTTCAGGGCAGGGGGTTGGGGTGCACAAAGGGTGTGGGATGCACGAGGGGGCTCAGGGCAGGCGGCTGGGGTGCACAAGGGGTTCAGGCTCCGGCCCGGTGCCGCTTACCTAAAGTGGCTCCGGGGTGGCAGCGGCACGCACCGGGGCTAGGGCAGGCTCCCTGCATGCCTGCCCTGGCCCCACGCTGCGCCACTCCAGGAAGTGCTGCGGCCCCGGGGGGGAAGGGGGAGGCAGAGAGCTCTGCGTGCGCTGCCCTTGCCGCACCTCCAGGTACCTCCCCGAAGCTCCCATTGGCCGCGGGTTCCCCATTCCCAGCCAATGGGAGCTGCAGGGGGTGGTGCCTGGAGGCAAGGGCAACACACGGAGCCCTCTGCCCCCCCGCCCGGGGGCAGCAGGGAAGTGGAGCCGGCCACTTCTGAGATCAGTGCGGGGCCCGCGGTGCCACGGGGTGCAATCCCATGGGCCGGATCCAAAGCCCTGAGGGGCCAGATCCAGCCCACAGGCCGTAGTTTGCCCACCCCTGGTCTAGAAAACATGACCCATGTGGGAAGATTGAAATAGTTGGGTTTGTTTAGTCTGGAGAAGAGAAGACTGAGAGGGGACATGATCACAGTTTCAAGTACATAAAAGGTTGTTACTAGGACCAGGGAGAAAAATTATTCTTCTTAACCTCTGAGGATAGGACAAGACGCAATTGGGCTTAAATTGCAGCAAGGGAGGTGTAGGTTGGACATTAGGAAAAACTTCCTAACTGTCAGAGTGGTTAAGCACTGGAATAAATTGCCTAAGGAGGTGGTGGAATCTCCATCATTGGGGATTTTTTAAGGTTGGACAAATACCTGTCAGGGATGGTCTAGGTAATATTTAGTCCTGCCTTGTGTGAAGGAGACTGGACTAGATGAACTCTTGAGGTCCGTTCCAGTTCTATGATTATTTGCTATTTCAAAAGCTCTCTTGTAACAAAGTTGTTTAAGAGAAATCAGTGCAAGTGATTCTTTAGCTACACAGCTGAAATTAAATGTAGCATATTTAGAAAGTTGTTTAAAAGATAGAAGATATTGGATGATCATAAATCCTTTCTCTGCCTTTCAAAACTGCTGGATATTGAGGAGAAGGTAAAGCAAATACATAGCAAGAAAATTACAAGGAGACCGGTGGCACCTTAAAGACTAACAGATTTATTTGGGCATAAGCTTTTGTGGGTAAAAAACCTCACTTCTTCAGATGCATGAAGTGTAAGAAGTGAGGTTTTTTATGCCCAAATAAATCTGTTAGTCTTTAAGGTGCCACCGGACTCCTTGTTGTTTTGGAGGATACAGACTAACACGGCTTCCCCCTGATACTTGACAGCAAGAAAATTGTTACCAATGGGCAAATTTGATCACCAGCATCCTAGAAAGGTTGTAATTCTGCAAAGGCAGAAGTCGCTCAATAGACTAAGGACAATATTTTCAAAAATCTTATAGTCATCGTAAGGATGGTTTCATATTTGAAGGAAATGTCCATTTCCTGCGAAACATGCCAGATGAATAGCCATTGATGTCCATTTTTTCCTTGGAATAGATACTGAATCAGCAGGGCCAGCTTTTCTACTCTGTTCTGAAAGAGCTTGTTTTAACTAGAAAGTTAGTTTGTGTTAGAACTCAACCTTGAGGGAACGTGTTACTAACATGATGTTGAACAGGAGGATGTTGAAATGTAGACAGGGACAAGCTGTATTTAACATTCTGTCAGATGGCGAAGTTAAATATATAGTTCTATGCAATAGAAATGCACCAGACAGAAGCAGCTATGTGGCTATTATAAAGTGTGTAAGTTACTGTGCTAATATTCATGTAATAGCCCCGGTCTGCCATCTAGTGGCAGTAATATTTAATGCCTTTTGTATCTTCATACAGTGGGGCCAGAAATAGCCGAAGCTGTTTGTGATAGCAAAAAATAGATGCCTTTGGCTTGGGGTGATGCTGCAGAACTATGAGAGAAAGCTCATTCAGTCAAGCTACCTGCATTCTGCACTCGGTTATTCCCAGTTCACTCCAGTCTGTCTGCAATTTAAGTAATCCCCTCCAGCCAATGCTGCAACCCCCATGGGATTTACTTGGGGTTGGAGAATGTCCCCTGCATGACTTTCAGGAGGAAGAGAGAGGGCTGTCTTTGGTCTGGCCTGCTGAACAAGCTAAACCAGGGGTCGGCAACGTTTGGCACACGGCTCGCCAGGGTAAGCACCCTGGCGGGCCGGGACAGTTTATTTACCTGCTGACGCGGCAGGTTCGGCCGTCCCGGGCCAAAGTGGGAAGCGGTGCAGGAGAGGGATGTGCTGTTCCCTTCCCTCTCCCTCATTTTTTGTCCCATTTTTTACCACCTTAAGTATTGTTATTGTTCAAAAAGGAAATTAAAAATTCCTCATATTGTAGTGGGCAAGCTTCTGCTGAAATAATTGTTCCTGTCCGTAAATGAATGAGCTGCACTTGTTTTCAAAAAAGATTCTGAAATGTTGTAGAACAGGGAATCCAGTTGCTCCATCCTGCAATATACATCCTACATGCTTAATCAGTCTTTGCTCTCAGCAGTTCCAGGACAGAGATTCCCAAATTGATCTGTAGACCAATGGTGACATACTGGTGATCACAGAGCTGTCTGTGGACCACAGGGTGTGTCTCCACCTCATTTCCAGCTGCTGCATCACATTAAACGCAATTAAACCCTCCCCCCAATATTAAATTTCCAGGCAAACTCTTGTTGTAGGTGCCACAGAGACATTAAATGACGTGGAATTGGAAGAGAGGTGATCTGCACAATTGCAAATGGGAAGGCAGATGATTTTCAACTTGTGAAACAGGTTGTTTTTAGAAGTGGGTGAAAGTTTAAGTGTTCCATAATATTTGAATTTTTAATGAATTCTCTTCAGCCACCCAGTTTACTAACAAAAACGTTCACACAAAAACAAGTTTTGAAGTGGACGTTAGTATTCACTCCAGAAGGAAAGTACTTTCAAGCTCATCCAATTAGAGCACTGTAACAGGGTCAGCTTACCTCTCCCAATCACAGCCACGCCTTGGTTACCCTCTTCTGAGCCTCAGTTTCCCTCCTGATGACTGTCTCCCCTTAGCAGGTAAACAACGCAGTTCCCCACTCTCCTGGAAGAGTCCCTTAATTTAGCCCCCCAGGCAAACATAAGAGCCCATCCCTTCCAATGGAACAAAGAGTTCAAAACAATCCTAAACAAAAATAAATAAATAAATCCTACCACCACTCTTCACCTGCAGGGTTTCGTGTCTCAGTTGTCCTTCATCCTCCCAAGCCGAACAGTCTCTTGCCCAGGGTCCTCCGGCCTTGTGTTCCCTACTCAATGCAGGGAAAAAGAAGAAATTTCCTCCTTCCTTCTACGGGAGCATCAGCCTAGGATTCCTCAATAGAAACAGATGCAGACACCAAACTTCAAAGCTACACCACTCTTCTTATCCCAAATAGAGCTGGGAGCCATTTTTTGGCCAAAATTTTCTGTAAAAAAAAACCAAACAAACCACACACACAAAAAAACCCACCCCCAAAACATTTCATTTTGACATTGTCAAAACAATGTTTCATTTGAAAGTTTCCTTTAATTTTATTTAAAAAAAACCCCCAAAACATTACATACGGTCAAAGTCAAAACATTTCATCTAAGCAAAACAATTTTTGGACTTTTCAATGCACCAAAGATTTAACAAAAATTCATTTTCAATTCAACCCCAAACATTTTTTTTCCATTTTTCAGAATTGCTAGCAAACCAAATCCAAAACTAGGCACCTCTTATTCACACAGCAATAATCCCACACCATTTCCTTTCCTGCTTTTAGCACAGGTCTAAATCGTCATTGCTCAATGCAGAGCTCATAAGGAGCCTTTTACTATTCAGAACCATTGGCCCTCCCCAAGCTTCTTTCTCCTTGATCCTTCACAAGCTTCCTCCCAACTCTTGGGCTCTCTATTCCAGCCTCCTGTTTCAAGGCCTCTGAATTAAAAACCCATTGCTTTCAGCTGACCCCCATCTCCCTTGTAGTATAGCCAAAAAGACAGCTGTTTTATATCCCTTCTCCTTTCCCAACATGCACTGCTCCCAAGACTACAACTCCTATCACCTGCCCCAACTACATCCCCCAGAATAGCCTTGAGCTGCACTGAACCAAGACTGGGCCATGCCAGGTATGGAGCTTCCCTTAAAGAACCAGCACCATATGACTGGCACAAAAATGATTTATCTGACCCACCAAGCCATACAGTTTGAATTTGGAATTGATGTGACCATTCTGTAGAGGGCATAAATGATACTAGAAATATCAGACAACAAATTTATTCAGTGAAGTCACAGTCCCCTTAGGGACTACTTTAAACAGAATAGAAGGCTAAATGCATAGAATAAAGTGTTTCTCTAGGACCTGTGGGTTCTAGGTGTTTTGTGTGTGTGTGTATAGATGTATGGGACGGAGAAGCGGGGTGGGGATATACCTCAAAAAAATCCCAGTCAGACCAGTCCCTAATGCCAGGAAACAAAGTATGGATGACACAACTTCTTAAAATTGCAAGAATGAACATTTTAAAAATAAGTGAATCAATTTTATTCTGGAGCCATTATCCAGGGGCTGAGCATGAACACAGATCAAAGGCTTGAGGCTGTATAGGACTCAGAAGGGTGAAGTTACAGCACTAGAAAGAATGAAAACTAATGGCAGACATTCTAATTACCATTTTAATTACTAGAAGTTGGGTCTGAGGGCACAGACCAAAGGCAATCCCTGAACATGATTTGAAGGAGGATGTATTAAGGTTCATTCATGGAAAATGGAAATGGCTGTGCCAACATTATTAGCATAGTGTTTGCAATTAGTATGCATAACCGGACATGTGGAAGTTCCCATCTGGACAATGCAGTGGGGGTGGGTTCTATTAAGCAGAGAGACTCTGATACAAAGATTATTTGGAGTCTTTGCGATTTCCTACTGCAGATGTTCTCAAGACAATTGTTGCTGTCTTAAGCTGCAGTGGTGTGGGGAGGAGAAGCAATGCACCTGTTGCTAGGCATTGGCAAAGTGATGCTTCCTCATGAGCTCATTAAAAAATTAATGGGGTTAGTGCCATGTTCCAGCCCAACCAGTTTAAAAACAAACAGAACACATGATCAGAGAGAACGGAGGGGGACTGATCCTGCCCCAGCAAAGTCAATGGGAGTTTTGCCATCGACTGCAATGGGGAAGGGACAGGCTCAGAGATGGATAGATGAGAGAAGGGAGAGACCCTGTGCAGTGAATTAAATCACCATCAAATGCTGGGGAAATTCAGAATCAGAACTGACAGTGTCTGAGGTCCATATCTAATCAGATACCAATACATTTGGGGTGGCTGCATTGCATTACTTATAAGTGATGAAACTGTGCGTTAGCTATGCAGGTTATCTTCAAAGAAAGCCAATTACGCTGAAGTGATTGAGACTAGACCCCAGTGACGTGCTCCTTTAAACTTTAAAAATTATTAAAGCTAAGCGACACAATCTCTTTAAGTGTCTACACAGTCAACCTTCAGGCCAGGCAAGTTTACATATCCATAATTACTCTGTTTCATCCTTCAATTTACCCTTTCCTTACTGCAGGATACTTTCAGCCTCAGCTACTAATCATCCTATACAGCAATTATAAGTGACTGAGATTAAAATGGATATTTTTGTGCATGAGGCTGTAGACCTATTATATCATGAATTGTTTATTAAAAAGCACATGGCAAGTGAAAAAGAATGGGTCACCATTTACAATTCAGAATACATTTCCAAAGACTCTGGATACAGTAGTCACTGAATTCCTTCATTCTTCGGAGGAAATTTACCCCCTCAAAACACACACAGACTCTTCAACTGCTTTGAATGTGAAAATGTGCTGATCAAATAATAATTCCTCATTAAATCAGTTCAGAACAGAGAGTTTGGTTAAATATTTGCTATGGACACAGTTTTTCTTTAATGCAAGAAAAAAGACCCATTTCCCTGTTACAAATGGGAGACTATGTGGTTAAAGCACACGCTAGTCAAAGGCCCAAACATACTGCAGAGATATCAGATTTGTTATACCAGAGATCAGAGTAGCTTCTCTTTATTTGCCAGCAACAGCTAATGCTTCAACGGGGGCGAAACAAAAATCTCATGATGCACTTGCGTACATGGTGGTGAGGTGAGAATTCCTGCCAGATCCTTGCAACTATGAGTCAATGTCAAAACTCCAATTGATTTCAGTGGAGGACAATTTGTTTCTTAGATTGTAAAACTAAAAATACATTATAAATTTGGCCATAAAATTATCCAAGCCTTTTAAAACTACAGCCACTGTATTTTTCTCTGTGTTCTCCTGTGGCCATAAATCCCACAGATTAACGACTTTGTACACCCTGGGAAGAAGTCTTCTCTTTGTTCTCTCAGTTTACATACATTCCACTGAATGCCTTGTTCTCATATCATGGGACAGGATGAAAAGAAAGGACCCCAGGATGTACTGAAGCTCCAGGAAGCTTAATAAGTAGTATCTGTGGACAGTGAGAAGCATTCCTGAGCACACGGAGGGTTTTGAGAGCAACGCATCCACAAAGAGAATGACTCATGGGATGACTGTGGGATAAAGATGCAATGTTGATGTTTCATGAACCAAAGCCTACTGCATTTGCTCTTCCACATGCTTCAGCACAATCTCACCAGGTCACTATGGCTTGCTGGGTGGTCTTTTGCCCCAATTCCCTGATTTTCAAGGCATCATCATTCTTATGGCCTTAGTTCTATGTTACCTATACAGTATCATAAATCCTTTCATGCTTTGGAGCTCCACATAAACACACCCAACTCATCTCTTGGTTCATGCCCGTGAAATTACTTTTCTGCTGCTGCCTTCTTCCTCAGTCAGATGTCCATATTAAGAGGCATGACAGACCATGGACGGTCACAAAGAGAGCAGGACACAGCCGCAAGGAGGGGTTCTGAGTACACAGTGGTAGGGCAAACCTGGTCATAGGTGGGATAGAAATAGGTAGGATCTTGCATGTCTTAATTTGTATTCAGGTTCCCAAAATCTTGTTCTGCCTGCCATAGTCTTCTCCTTGTGCTGTTATTTCTTACTGGATTCAGACCTTCTCACACTCAGAGGCTTCTGGCTCCAAGTACAAGAGCACTCCCCTTTCTACCTAACATAATTATTAAACAGTCAATCTGTAAGCATCTAGAAGATAAGAGCGAGATAAGTAACAGCCAACATGGATTTGTCAAGGACAAATCATGCCAAACCAACCTAATTTCCTTCTTTGACAGGGTAACCAGCCTAATGGATGGGGGGTGGAGCAGTAGACATGATATATCATGTCTTTAGTAAGGCTTTTGATGCCGTCTCACATGACATTTTCATAAGCAACCTAGGAAACTATGGTCTAGAAGAAATTCCTATAAAGTGGGTGCACAATTGGTTGAAAAAAAACATACTAAAAAAACCATACTTATAAATGGTTTGCTATCAAGCTTGGAGAATGCAAGACCCACAGAAGTCTGCTCTGGGTCTGGTACTATTCAATATTTTCATTGATGACTTGGATGATGGAGTAGAGAGTACACTTATGAAATTTGAGGATGACACCAAGCTGGGAGTGGGGTGGGGACAGCAAGCACTTTGGAGGACTGGATTAGAATTCAAAAAGATCTTGATAAATTCAAGTATTTGTCTGAAATCAAGAAGAAGAAATTCAATAAAGACAAGTGCAAAGTACCATACTTAGGAAGGAAAGATCAAATGCACAAGCATAAAATGGGGAATAACTGGGTAGGCAGCGGTATTCCAGAAAAGGATCTGGGGATTATAGTGGATCACAAATGAATATGAGTCAACAGTGTGATGCTCTTGTGAAAAAGACAAATGTCATTCTGGAGATGTATTAACAGGAGTATCATATGTAAGATAAGGAGGTAATTGTTCCACTCTACTTGGCACTGGTGAGGCCTCAGCTGTAGTGCTGTGTCCAGTTTTGGGCACCAAACTTTAAGAAAGATATTGGCAAATTGGAGGGAGTTCAGAGGAGAGCAACAACAAGCAGAGGTTTAGGAAACCTGACATGAGAAAAGGTTAAAATAATTGGTCGTGTTTAGGCTGGAGAAGAGAAGGCAGAGGGGAAACATGGGAAGTCTTCAAATATGTAAAAGGTTGTTATGAAGAGGACAGTGATCAGTTGTTCTCCATGTCCACCAAGGGTAGGACAAGAAACCATCAGCTTAGTTTGCAGGAAGGGAGAAATAAGTTAGATATTAAGAAAAACTTTCTAACTATAAGGATACTGAAGCACCAAAACAGATTACCTAGGAAGGTTGTGAAATCCATGTCACAGGTGATTTTTAAGAACAGGTTAGATAGATAAGCATCTATCAGGGATGGGCTAGCTAAACTTATTTCCACCTTAGCACAGGGGGATGGACTATATGATCTCTAGAGGTCTCTTCCAGCCGTACATTTCTATGGTTTCTGTAAGGGAGTACTCTGAGAGATGCTCCATTCCCCCTTCCACTACAGTACGTGCACTGGATAGCATCATTTAGGGCCTAACCCAAACTCCATGGGAGCCTTGACTTCAGTAGGCTTTGGATCAGTCCCTTAGGACTTTCTCTTCATTTAAGTTCTGGTTCTGAAGCACCTCTCCCCACCTAACCTCTCTACCCAGGCCCCCATATGACTCTTTGCCCCTCATCTCCGAGCCCACCTAGCACACAGCTCCAGCACCTGGCCTGCAGAAGCATATGCTAAGCATTCCCCTTCTTCTTCTCACTGCTGTTGCTCTCTGACCTGTCTGGATGCCTGGCCAAAATCACCATGTAATCAGTGCATCCCAGGCTCAGACCTTTCAGACTTATTGGCTGACAGCCTCGCTTGGGGCACCAGAAATGCCCCCGACGCTTTACAGATCACATCACTTCTGTAACTTCTGAGGAAATATGCAGGACATTGCTGTTAAATGAAGCCTTTAAAGCTCAAGTAGGTCACAAGAAAGAGAACACAGTGTTTTCCCCCACCCATTAGAAAAAAAGGGCTTTTTATGTGGAGAAGGCACACACAGTTAATTAGCAGTTACAGGAGTCGTGTGACAAGCATGCTACTCAGGAATTTTCATGTCAAACAACATGGATGATTTACTATCAAGTTTGGGGAGCGCATGGTCATAAGATAAAAAGGCTGAAAGCTACTAGTTTTGCAGCAAGGAGTTTAAAATTTTCAAACAAAATGAAAAATAGGTCACTTTATAAGACAGTTGCTCAACAAAGCTTGTCATCAAGAAAATTTTAAATAACAAAATTATGGAAATGTCGTTATAGTTTCATTGTCAATATCAGGTAGTTCCAGAAACTGTGTAAAATAATTGACTAGAAAGCCAACCTTATTTCAGCCCATAGCTGTTGCATTATTTATGATTTTTAAGCCACATTGAGCTTGTGAGGTTTTCAACTGACTGAATCCTGAATTCAGGTCCAGGTGGGCAGACCTTTGTGCCCATACAGACCCACACGGATGTTGGTGGAACTAGTCCATGTGAATCTGATTGTAGGATCATGGCTCATGTGTGATTAAGTTGGGTCCAATTTTACAGTCCTCGATAAAAAATATGCCTTTAAAAAAAAAAGTGAATTGGCACAATCACAATATTTGCTTGTGCTTCTACCTTCCCTTGGGGTCGAGGTGGGCTCTTGTTTGGATCTTCGCCAAAATTCAAGGGTGTTTGGGTCCAAAGAGTTTGTTCAGTCTATTGAAGAGAGAAATGGATCAGCTGCAAATTTTAGATACTGACCCAAATTTCTGCAAAATTAGGCCATAGTCTTGCAAAGACTTACATAGATACTTAACTTTACACAATTGAGATCAGTGGGACTAGCATTAAAAATGTTGCTCCTCTGAAATAAAAAATAAAATAAAATAAATAAAGAACTTGCTTTCTTCCACCCTTGGTCTGCCTCATCTATTGAGATTGTAAGCGCTTTGAAGCAGGGACTGTCTCTTACCAACTGTATATACTGTGTCTAGCAAAGGAAGGCCATGATTGTAATCAGGGTCTCTCAGCATTATTGTAATGCAAATAATAATAATACTCAGATGTTTAATGTTAAGTATGTCTGTAAGTCTTTGGAGCATTGGAGTCTGAGATGATTAAATGCTGTCTGCATCCGGGCTCTTGGTGTAAGTCCATTTCTACTTGACAGATTAACAGAAATCACTTGTTTTAATTCACCACCATTAAAAACCTTTAGTAAGGTAGCTTTGTCTAGACGCCACTGTGGCGTCCCATGCGGAGCGGATAAAGCACACGACCAATGTGGTTGCAAGCTGAATCTGAATCCTGTTTATTACAAGCTTTCTTTTATAGTTTTTCTTAACATTACATAACACAATTAGGCTATAATCACACATCTACGGATTGGACAAGAAGGAGAATCATGTGTTTATCACATGTATAGCCCCACACCGATTGGTTCAACCGTTCCTTACATAAGGCCATGATTTATTACCTTGTTTACCTCATTTTATATAATCCCTAGACCACCAGGGGGCCTTACATAAGGCCATGAGCCATTGCCTGGCAAGTGTCCCATCATGACCCTTTTCTCCTCATGGAACTTTCCATTAGGTTGGCGTAAGGATGATACATTCCCACACCTCCCCCCTTTTTCTTAAATAAGGAACTTTTTAAGAAACGTAATATTACGTAAATGCCCACGAAAACCATTGGGGTGTAAATAAGGATAGCCAATAAGACATGTTTTAAAGGGATCTGATGGGGTGGCCATGGACAAGCAAAAAGGGCTTTTTGGCCAGTTTGGTTTGCCCAGGTGACCCAAACATTTTGTTGTGGGTTAACAAAAGGTACAGAGTTTGGACATACAAAGACCCCTGCTCCTATAATAAGGAGTCCGAACAAACATGTTTAGGCTGTGACAAACAACAAGTGCAGGTCGTTGTTTGGCTCCTGCGTGGTGGCGTTAGGAGCATGTCCGCAATTTTAACAGAATCATAGGGGCACATGGCCTGTCCCACAAAGATTTGCTTAATCAGGGATTGCACATAGGGATTGTGCAAGCCGTACGACATAATGGATTTTTGCGCCTCTTTAACGAGCTTCCAATTCAATGGAGCCCAGTGCCGTTGGTCCGGATGACGCGGGTCCGTCACGACCGGGAAGGCGCTGGGGAGGAACTGACCTTTTATGTGGGCTTTTTTAATTAAACCAAACCATTTACGTGCCGGATTCGGTGGGCCAGGTCTGCCGCCCGTACCCGGATCACTGTTTGGCACTACGGGCGAGGGGGCACCCGAGGAGTACGCAGGGTTTGTTGTAACGAAAGGATTTGAGGACGGGGCCACCAACGGACGGCCAGGTAGCGTGCGGCGAGGCGGCTTTGGCGGCGGCACGCCAGGGTGTAGCGGATGGCCTGCACATCCTGTCAAGCAGTCCCACATGCCGCAAGCACAAGCTTTAGCCTGGCCCGGGGGGGGGCCCCGGATGCGTTCGTTTGATAGTCCAATGTAGGCGGGCCCCCTTTCAGGGCTCGGAGCAGGTGAGACTGCGGGGGTGCCTTTTCGGCAATGTGTGACACGCGACTCAAAAGTTCCTGTAGTGTAAGGCCTTGCTTATACATTTCAGCTCTAAACTTCTGGTCCGAATTTAAAACCTCCATTGGAGATTCGGTGTCGGGGGGTAACGGAATATCACAAGGGTCAAGTTCCAGTGCCGGAGCCGACAGCGCGAGCGGAATAAAGGTGTTCTTACCTCCAAAAAATTTTCGCGCTTCTATGGGCAGGACAGTCGGCGGCTCCGTCGGTACGGGCGACTTAGGCTGAGAGGTCACCCTTTTTTGAAAAAGGTCATTTATCGCCGACTGCACCTTAGCTTCGGCTGTGAGGGTCTCAATCAATTTTTTAGATTTGCACCAAATCTGGCTCAAGGAGACAGCCTCTTTGTTGCCGTGGGCAACCGATTTCCATAGTTCAGAGCCGATGCTTTTCCAGACTGCTTTATCAAAGACAGTATCAGGAGTAACAAAAAACCCGCGTCTCTGCCCCCATTTCAACAAACGGGACAACGCGTCAGAGGGAAGCTTCTCTCCCCGCTTTTCAGCGATGCATAATAAAAAATCATGCACCATCTCCTCCTCTGCAGACAAAGCAGAGTCCATTTTATCAAATGCAGCCGCTCACCTGTGAGCTCATGAACGTCTCTCTCGGACGACCAGGAGCCGGTATCCTCCGGTACCTCCTGCCGCGGCTGCCACCTCCGCCTTTTCTCACCGAACGCTTCAGTCGGCTGCCTCGATGTCCAAGCCGAATCACGTGGGGGTCACCATTTGTGGCGTCCCATGCGGAGCGGATAAAGCACATGACCAATGTGGTTGCAAGCTGAATCTGAATCCTGTTTATTACAAGCTTTCTTTTATAGTTTTTCTTAACATTACATAACACAATTAGGCTATAATCACACATCTATGGATTGGACAAGAAGGAGAATCATGTGTTTATCACAAGTATAGCCCCACACCGATTGGTTCAACCGTTCCTTACATAAACAATTACCTTGTTTACCTCATCTTATATAATCCCTAGACCACTAGGGGGCCTTACATAAGGCCATGATTTATTACCTTGTTTACCTCATTTTATATAATCCCTAGACCACCAGGGGGCCTTACATAAGGCCATGAGCCATTGCCTGGCAAGTGTCCCATCATGACCCTTTTCTCCTCATGGAACTTTCCATTAGGTTGGCGTAAGGATGATACATTCCCACACGCCACAGAAGGCATCTACAGGTCTCACTATAGGACACTATAGTCTCCTTTAGGGACACCTATAGAGAGAGACCAGCTAGTATGCAGCAGTGAGGGCTAAATGCTATACTGACTTTACATCTTCAGAATTCAGCCCTGTGTGTGTAATAATAAACATATGGATTATCTCAGTTAAATTATGATAGATGAAATCTTGGCTCCACTGAAGTCAATAGCAAAACTCTTATCAACCTCATTGGAGCCAGAATTTCACCCAGCGTTTATTTATGTTGGTTCTTCTCTTGCTTTTTGGATTACAGGGTTAATCTTACTTTCTTGGATTAGTTGCCATGGTATCTGAAAATAGATGTTCCAGCCTTTTAGAAGGACAGCTAGGTAGTGGTGAGGTACTGTACGATGGTTGTTATGTGTTATGTGTGGTTAAAATTACAAACACAGGCACGGGCTAAAACAAAATATTTGAAAAGCCATGACAGCCAGATTTCCCTGCTAAAAACTGGCATACTGCTGAGTGACTATGGTGGGTGGTTCCAGTACTCAGGTTTTAAGGCCAGAAGGAACCATTAAGTTCATCCAGTCTGACTTCCTGCATAACACAGGCTAGAGAATTTGAACTAATGATTGCTGCATTGAGCCCAATAACTTGTGATTGAACTAGAGTATGGGCTTGATCCTGCTCCCATTCAGGAAAGCGCCCATTGACGTGAACTGTGAAAGACCAAGCCCATATCTTTTAGGACAATTTCTGATCCCCTTAGCTATGGTCTACCAGACATCTACCTACTCAGGCTATGCCTAAGGCCACCCTGATTCTTCCTCTCATCTTTCTCAGTCAGGTAATTAGACTGTGCTGTGCTGAACAAACAGTGAAGTGGTAAAGGAGGGAAGCAGGAAAAAACAGGCCACAGAAACGGCTTTGGAGCACTGGGAAGTCATGCCATTGACCAGTACCCTCTGCAAGTGGTGAGAAAGAAAGACAGTGTCCTGGAAGGAGAGGAAAAAATTGCAACAAACACTGAGTCTAACAACAAAGTTCATTCCATGAGTCACATCGGTTTTGCAAAAACACACCTATCTTCAATATTTTCCCATTATATTGAGCTCAGTGGTGGCCTGTGTAAGGTGCTACACATGTCAATGGAAGTTTCTCCATGGTTCGTGGGTTGTACGTGACCCATAGTATGCAAACCATCCTTTTCTCTGGAGCAATTACACTACAGTATACGTTAGTAACATTATTCCAATATTTCAGGCTTTATGGGCAGACAGGCTAATATTCGCCATCAGCGTTTTATAAGGGTTCTTCCTGTGGCACACATGCGTAGCACAGGAGAGAAGTTTATTTTAAGGATTACTCTGATGGCTGTAAAATAAATTCCATGACAATAGTTAAAACGCAGTAAGTTATTTCTTACGTTAACAGAAACACACTTTGTGGTTGTTTAAACATTCTGCTTGGCGTCTTCCTGAAGCACTTGACCTATATCATCCTCCCACTCTTGATTCAGCTTCTGTAGATTCAAACTAACTTTTGAAGGGAGCAATCCATTTTAACGTGTTCAGTTGTAGTGGTGAGGCTCTAACGAGGCGGTGGGAGGAAAACTCACTGGCTGAGCCCATTTTCAGTTTGTAAAATCTACCATATGCCTTATTTAGGCAGCAAATTGAATTCCTCTCTTTGAGCCAGGTCCTCAGCTGGTGTAAATCAGTATAGGCCTATTGAAGTTGAGCTACCCCCAATTTGCATCTGCTGAGGATCTAGCCATTTCATTTTATTGATGTTTTTTGCTACCCATTCTTTTTGAGTAAATCTCTGACGGCTTTGTCCCCACCATGACTCTAGGAAAAGGAACAAATTCCCCAGGAATTCCAGGCTGGGGAATAGCCAAGCCATTTATGGACCTCTTTCCACATATAAAGTGGTGTTAAGGAGCCTGATTCTGTGGTACTTGTGTAGCCAAAACTCCTTGTGATTCAGAGGCCCAAGGCTGCTCATTTAAAATGTAGAAATGAGAACACTTGCTGGTTTAAGGGCTGCCCCTGAATTACTTGCACCTCCAAAACAACCTTTCCCAGCTGTCCAATGACCTAAGCAATGCACGATTTCCAGTCCCTTTTATGGCAAACTTTGAGAAAGAACGGCCACAATCTATAGATTCACTAGAAATACCTGAAAACAACTTTTATTAAATAATTTCACTAAAGAGAAACCCCAGAGGACGAGAGGGGAGTGTAAGTGTTTTGAAAACTTGGGATTCCTTCAGAAGGTTGTGAAAATGTCACACCACCCCAAGCTTTCTTCCCTCCCAACCCCAACTGATACCCAATTGACAAAATCTGTATAATACTTCTGGAAACAGGGAATGAGGTGTCATTCACCCCTGTGCTGAGGCTTAGGTGGCACTTACATGGCGTTGGCTCTCTCCGGAGAGGTGAGTTTCCCTCATTATGTCCAGGAAATAAAATGCATAATGGATTTTCCATAAAGTGTATTACAAGAACAAACTAATCCATAAAAGATTATGGGCCACATCCTGAGCTGGAGTGAACTGGTCTAGCTGCATTATAAATTAATAAATAATAATAAATTAATGGAGATATCCCACCTCCTAGAACTGGAAGGGACCTTGAAAGGTCATTGAGTCCAGCCCCCTGTCTTCACTAGCAGGACCAAGTACTGATTTTGCCCCAGATCCCTAAGTGGCCCCCTCAAGGATTGAACTCACAACCCTGGGTTTAGCAGGCCAATGCTCAAACCACTGAGCTATCCCTCCCCCGTTTGACTCCAACAGAGCTCTGTTGATTTATACCAGCTGAGGATCTGGCCATTTGTGCTAAAGTTCTCTAATATATTCTAAGAGGCGCCTGAACCAAATACCTTGTCCCTTTCCCCATACCAACAGATCTGTGTAATAAGGAAGCACTTCAAGGATGAAGAGTGATATGCATTTGAGTCACGTGTCCCAAGGAGTCGTTCCATTGCCCTTCTCTGATTCATCACCATTCCAGTCGGGAAAGCTCAGGACCAAAAGTCAGGAGATCCGGGCGGTATTCCTGTCCCTGCTGCTGATTTGCTGCATGACCTCTGGTAAGTCGCCCAGCCTCTCTGTGATTCAGGTATCCTAATTGTAAAATTGAGATAGTTATTGGCTGCACCTCACAAGAGTGCTATGAGGCATAATGCATTAAGGTGAAATGCTTTTAAAATTCCTCAGACGGAGGAGTTTTAGAAGTACAGAGAATCACTACTCTGATAAATATACATACTGTGTTTTAATCTTTGTAGAGTTCATCTGACCAGGGTAAAAGCTATATTTGATTAGATTCTTTCCCATAGACCGTAATCAAGATTCCACCATCCACCTCCGAATGGACCGCAGCATGTCTCCTCCATCTCCTGATCCTCCGATTTCTGCTTGCTTGTCACCTGATGCCAAGAGTTCAGGATCAGATATTCAGAGAAGACACAAGAGTGTTCAAATACGAGTGATAGATGTGGGTATCAGATACCCAACTGAGTGGCTCAAGACTTTGCTATGCTCCTCTATGCTGGATGCTCTTTGTTATTATCATCTTCTGTCATCGTTTTTATCAACAACTGGTCCTCAGCAAAATATGTGATCTCGCCATTCCCAGATCTAATTTCCACATATATTGGACATGCTAACTGGGCTTTTAAAGCCTCTGGAAGTCAGCAGCCTCATGCTGTTAATACTGTGGTCCATCCAGTGGTTTTTACCCCGATACAAGTAGGCATTTAATTGACATCAATAGTAGCTGAGCCCTTAAATAGCTATTTAACATTATCAAAGTGCCACCTTAGTTCATCAGTTAAACCTCCCAATCCTCCTGCCATGTATGTAAGGAAGCATCAATCCCTGTTTTACATATGGCGACGGAGAGATTAAGTGACTTGTGCAAGGCCAGACGGTGTATCAGTGGCAAAGCCAGGATTAGCTCCTTTGGGAGCTAGCCAGAGAAAAGGTGTGGCTAGGGCAGCTGAGAAATGCACTAATTCAACATTGCCCTACACAGCCTCCAGCAGCAAGGCACCTATGGAGGCACAACTACAATTTAAAGCTACCCGCTTATGGGAAAACTCTCAGGGAGGGCTCTGGTGCCAATCTTATCTGCCTTTCCTGTCATATACAGCTTCCCTCACTGCTACAGGGCAGCAAACTATACTCCCTTACACCAGCAAATCAAGCTTGTGGTGTCCAAGAAAACCTGTTTTGATTGTAGCAGATTTGCTAAACACCCCCTGAAAATTTTGTTTGCAACCAACTTCTGTAAGAATCCCACACTCACCGTTTAGCTGCTTCTAGACGAGTGGGGTTGTGGCACTAGAGATTGGATCATTTCATAATTTTCCCTCCAGCTGCCTCCAGAATCTGTCACTGAGCAACCCAAACAAGGATGTCATGGAAATGACATAGCCAGTACACAAACCATAAAGTGTCATCATTAAATAATGAAAGGACTAATTTCATGAGAACACATAGTATGCAGCATAATTTTCCTTAGCCCCTGCCATATCTTCCAGGTCAATCATTGGGCGCCGTTTCCTGTTCATTATTGGTACCCTGCATTTATACCGGACTTTGACCATATATGTCCCAGTTCTGACTGTCCCATCATCTGACATTACCTGTGAAGAAAAGGTAACGCTTTAGTGGCACAGATTGTAAAAGGCAGAGCAGTAACCAGATAAGCAGCACAGCATGACAAGATGTTGGGTTCTTCATTCTTGATTAACGTGCATCTTTGTGTGACAGGAAAACGGATGATGAGGGAAGCACATAACACACTTTATTACCAACCTAAGCTGCTGTCATCATACTCCTGTCCTGATGGGCATGCTGAGCTGGGGGGAAGTAGCTGAGCAATATAACATGTAGTTGTATAGCATGTAAAAACAGGATTCCAGATTTAGCCTTGCAGCATATGTGCCAGGCTTAAAAAAAGATGAGTCAGCATTTCTATTCGAAATTGGCCATTTTAATTTAGCTCAAAATAGAGGCTAAGGAGTGCACGGTGCTGACACACATATGGCTATGGTGTCCTCAGAGAGGCCGTACCAGGCCCATCACATCACTTTCAATTTTGAAAATATGTTTTAAAACATGTTTTTCCTTACTAAATTCTGTGTGATCCTCCAGACATGCAAACACAGAATGAATGAGCGTAGGCACATATCTCAGCATTCTCATACTGTCACCGATTTCAAACCATTACTGTATATAAAATGCCTTTAATTAGCCATATTTTACCAATAACTTCAGTGGGGGCAGGAACATGCCCATAATACTAACACCCTCAGGGTACTCTGAGAGTACTATTGGGGCAGGGACCATCTTTTTGTTGTCTGTTTGTGCAGCACCTAGCACAGTGGGGTCCTGGTGCATGACTGGGATGCCTAGGCACTATGATCATATGAATAATAACTAATAGTTATCCCTATTTTATAACCTGGAGAAGCAAAGGCATGCAGGATGGAAATTTCAAAAGCACTTAAGTTGCTCAGGAGTTAAGTCAGTGACTGTCAGTGACTTTTGAAGCCAGTGGGACTGAGGCACTTTTGAAAATTTTACTCAGAATGAATAAGTGAATTGGCCAAGGTCATACAGAAGATCTGTGCTAGAGCTGGGTTTAGAATTTAGGCTTTCCTGGTTCCCCATCGAATGTTCTTTCCACTAAGGCATGTTCTTTCCTACATGCCATAGACCTATATAAACCCCACATACAGTCACACCTTCCTCTCCTGCTGCCTGGCTGAAAAGGACACAATGAAAACACTGTAAAAGGAAAGATTTTGTTTGGTAAGATATTAATAGGGTATATTACTGAAATATAGATTCAAGCAGATTATTTTTAAATCAACTGATCAATGCTCCGAATTTGTCAAGGAATCTAGAACGTGATATTCAACAAATCACAGAGCCACTGTTTTCTGTTTTGTTTTCCCTATTAGCTTGATGGAGACTGGAAACGTCTGCTAAAACAGACACTAAAATTAGTATCTACTGGTAGATTCTTTCAGAGATCCCCAAGGTTCTGTGGTGATTATGTGCATAGTGGCCATGCAGCTAGTCTGATTCTTACCTATATGTTCATTAAAGCATGTAAGTACAGCTGTTTCATGGATAAAACATGAGTGGATTTTTCTTGTCGCTCTAAACCACTTAACCAAATGAGCACTTTTCACAGGCATCCTTAAAACAATGACACTTAGGCAGTGGCATGCCATCAGTGTATGCAAGGAATGCATCACATGCCCCTGGACTAGCTGTACCTGAAGGACAATTTAGTCTGGTCCCCGAATGTGCAAACAAAATGGTGTCCCCCGTACAGCGTGGCCTCGCATGCACTGTATGTGCATTGTCACACTGCATGGGGGAAACCATTTTGCTTGCAAATGTAAAATTCCATGCCTGACTAAAAATATCAGGCGTGCCAATGCACTTAGGCAGTTTTTTGTTTTGTTTTGTTTTGTTTTTACTAAGACCCCCCCCTCCCATTAAACTCGTTGAGATCCCTTCTTTGATGGCTTTCCTATTATTGCTGCTTACTGTGATGCGTGTGTGTAAAAGGAACCTTTTTATAGATAGATAGATAGATAGATAGATAGATAGATAGATAGATAGATAGATAGATAGATAGATAGATAGACACAAATTCCTTTGTGGTTATCACATAAATGCTTTTATTTCACAAAACCCAGTATATATTTCAAGTCAGACTGGGCCAAACTCATACCTGAAGTAAGCCCTCTGATGCCCGGGGATCAAAAAATCACAACAGTTATAAGTGTAAAAGGCTTATTGGTTCCTCCCATCCATCTCCCTCTGCCAATGCAGAATTGCTCCATCACACATTTTCTAGTACTTTGTCCAATCTAGTTTTTAAAAGGTCCAAGTAATGGTCCAAAGTCTAGTTCTCTCAGATCACTATTCCATGGGCTAACACATCTCACTGTCAAGATTTCCTGATATTCTACCAAAGTTTTCCATTTCTTAATTTCATCCCATTACTCATAATTACATCCCACTAAATTGCTCCTAACTGTATCCCACTAAATAATGTGTTTACATTCCTGATGCTAAACCTCTTCAAGCATTGTTAGACTATGGCTAGGTCTACACTACGGGGAGGGGAGGTGGTGGTGGGGGAGTCAACCTAAGATACGCAACTTCAGCTACACAAATAGCATAGCTGAAGTTGCGTATTTTAGGTCGACTTACCTGGCTGGGAGGACGGCAGCGAGTTGACCGCTGCCGCTCCCCCGCCGACTCTGCTTCCGCCTCTCACTGCGGTGGAGTTCCGGAGTCGATGGCAGAGTGATCAGAGATCGATTTTATCGCATCTACACTAGATGCAATAAATCGATCCCCGATAGATCGATCGCTACCCGCCGATCCAGCGGGTAGTGAAGACGTGCCCTATGTCCCACCTTAATTGTTACTTAGTCAAGCTAGCCCTATTTAGCTGTTTTAAACTTTCCTCCTCAGTTAGTACCTCTGAATATTTTATGCCCACTAATTAGTCAATATTTTTCTGATAATTCCCAGAACAGAACACAGCTACACCTAGAATATTGATGATTAATTTTCTACTTTATGTAATGATGTGAGGTACTATTAAAATGTTACTTCCACTTGTCTGGATAACCAGCATAGCCTTCTAGTGACTCGACCACTCAAGGGCAATGTGATGGTTCCAAAATCACGGACAAAATCCTTGTAGCACACGTCAATGTAAATGATAAACTAGAAGACAGTAGACAGACACAGTAGACAGATCATATTTTATACTGATTCCTGTATTATAGCAAACCCCGGAGATTTACTTCTTGTTTCAGATTCCCCTGGAAAGTTTTGGGTCTGTCATTTACTGTGCTGGTTCTTGTGTGTCATCAGTTATGTTCACCCACACAACTTTGCTGCTGGATGTCATTGCTGCTTATTTTGTAACTACCAGGGTGTTCTGGTGGTACCATACTTTGGCTAACAATCAAGTAAGTCACTGCTATGTATACTAATAAATATTGTTACTTACAAGAGGATGAAAAGAAAAATATTAGAAATGAATTATGGAAAACTCCATTCGTTATACAGTATGACTTCTTGCTAAAATTACAAAGAATTCCCACACCAATATGATATTAAAATGCATATCAAATAAGTTTAAAATGAGTTGACATGTACAATAATATATTTCCAATCATACAATTCCTTCTTAATAAGGTATTTTAGTTCTCAATAGGGCAATGTTTCATTGGATCATATTCAGTGTTAACTGGTTTGTTTCAAGAAGTAACGTGTTGCAATGTGTGCTTGTTGCATGATTTGAGACATTCATTAAACATCAACTAATATATCTGGGATCTAATCCAAAATCCACTGAAGTCAATGGGAATCTCCCAGCCCCTAGTGAGCAAATGCAATAGTTCTATTTAATTTCAGGAACTAACAGGTGTTTCTTCTCATTAGCGTCTGAAGATCCCATCTCCTCACAACTACCTTTCCAAGGTCTGGTGGTTCAGGATCTTTGTGTTCTTTGAGGAAAGTGTCATGGGAACCATTCCACTGTCCTACTCATGGCCAGTTTCCTGCCCAATACGTCAAGACTAAAGGCAGCAGTAAAGGGACCGGCTAGATTGTATGGAGTCTTATGCCAAAACTGATTTTGTAAGAACGTAAGACATGGACATAACATTGTTAAAAGGGTATATTTCCATATTGCCTATTTAATTTTAATTGCAAAAAACAAAATTCCACTTGCTTGAACCTTTTTCCATGTGATTTCCAGGATTTCCGGCTGGATTCCTTTACAAAGAGGATACAGTTCTTCTTTTAGGAGTTGTATTACAATTCTCCTTGTGTGTCATGTTCTGCCCATAACACTGTATGTTTCCTCACAGGAGAAAAACAAATGGACGTGTCCGCTTAGGAATAAGATCAGGACTCTGCCAAAGCCATATTCAAAGCTATTCTTCCTACACATGTCCAACTTGAGACTGGATTCAGACCATATTCCATGCAATTGTATCCACTTATGCCAGGTCTGAACTTGTTGCTCAGTGTCAAAGCAGCTGCTTCAGCAATGACAGCTGCTAGTTGGAAAGAGAGGGAGCAATAGCTCGGAGCAGCAGTGCAGACTCACAGAAGGAAGAAAATACGAATAGTGTAGTGATTGTGTAGGCAAATGCAGCAGCCATGCGTCTACTGACACAGAGACATAGAATCTGAGTTTCCTGATGGCCAGGACACAGCTTATGGCAAAGTCCTATGTAACGGATTAAACCAATGGAGTGCTATAGAAGTGTAATACGGTTTTATAGAAATTACTCTAAACCCCTAAAGGATTTAATGATATCCTGTTCTGAACTGCCCTACAGAAATTCTGTATCAGGGAAATAATTCTCTATTCAATTCTGTCATGGTTCAAAAACTTATGGATGTTATAATTTTCTATTAAATTCTACAATTCCTCCCATGCTGGGATGTCAGAGACACAGTCTGGACCTTTGAACCATATATCAGCACTTGGCCAAGGCCCTGGATGCTTTTCTTCATTTAATCTTAAAGGCTCAATAACAATTCTTCCTGCTCACTTTGAGTTATATTCACCAATATGCAGAGAGTCAGCACAAGGCTTGAGCATCACTTAAATCTCACTTAAACCCTCGAAATAAGGGTTGTGCTCTGGGCTTCTGCACAGGGAAGAATTTCACCCTGACAAAGTAACACCAATTGCTAAAGCGAAACATTCAACTGATCTCATAGATCAGTAAAAGAGCTGGGCGACTACTGCAAAAAATCCAAGACTATTCATTTGCATCTTTAAACAAATTTGCTTTGGCTGGGAATCGCAGCCATTCGTATTTGCTTTCCACAAATATTCTGGGCTGGAGTTTTCAAATGAATCTAAGGGAGTTGGTTAGGCACCCACATCCCATTAAACTCTCCATAGAAATTGGGTTCCTAATTGCATTAGGCCCCTGTGAAATTACCTGTCTTAATGAACAAATTCGCTAGTAGGAATATTGGCTGAAACAGGAAATATTTCAGAATATTAGTGACAAGCAAATTTTGGTCTCATCATCCTGAATATTAACATTGGAATTTTGTTCCTGAGAGTTCGGGTCATCCAATCAGGAAAGAGAAATATACCATGTGACCTACAGTGTTCAATGGAAACAGGTCACATTTTCGATCTCAGACTTTTGCAATGAACTGCTCACAGATGAGCTAACAACTAGGAATTAGCCACAGAAAAGATTTACTGAATAGTTCTGAATAATTAACATGTTCAAGAAAATCAGTAGGGGCTGAACTGTGGCCCTGGCTACACATCGGCACTGGGCATAGGGGCATGCAAGGCATCCGTTATGCTCCTACAACAGCTACTCACATCAACAGTGAGAGGGGACACAGGCGCTGAAACTTTGGGTCTCCCCCCACACACACACACACAAAACGCTCCACAGCTATGTCGCCGCCACACCAACGAGCATCCCTGGCACCAGCTATAGACCCTGAACAGCATAGCATGCACCTTCTCTGGAGCAGCAGGACCAACAGGAAGACTGACGCCCTGAGTTCAAGTCTTCCTCATGGGCTGCTCCTGGGGCAACACAGCAATGGCTCATGGCAAAGCCATGACTGATTCCTCTGACTAGAAAAACTGCAAACAGCAAAAAGGGTGAAAATTCAGTGCATAAAGTATTCGTTGCAAACTGTCAGCCCAGGTCTAATCAAAGCCTTGACCAACACTGACTCAATCGAGATTGCCTTAAATCTGATAGGAAAAAAATAAGGAGAGATATAGCCAGTCTTGGAAATGATTCATTCGTTCAGCAAATCATTCTACGAAATGCTGTGGGGAATAGAATATCACAGGGATATTACAAGATAGAGATTCACACCATTTTGTCACATCAACAGACATAAGTCTGCAGGATTCTTCAGAGGAAAGATGACCAAAAATAAAAACCCAGATGACCAACACTTTTTAATGTCAAGCAGCCTGTTTTTGGTTTATTTTCCCTTCAAGATGCTCACCATCCTTTAGGAGAAGCTCTCTCAAAACAGGATAAGGAAGAACTTTTGACTGATTTTTTTTATATGGATCTTCGAAAAAACACTCTATTAGAAGAAGTTCTGATTTGTTTTTTCATTCTCCATCCTAATTAGTTCTATAAGAAACCCTTATGCACAACATTTTTATATGGCACAGGAGTGATGGGTTAAATTCTGCCATCTTTGCTCACATGAGTTAGTACCTTAACTCCACGAGCTATCCCATGGAAATCAAGGCAACGGCATCCCTCAGTGTGAGTAAGGATGGAAGAACCTGGCCTTATATTAGAAAGCATTGTATAGTTATAAAACCCTCAGGCAAAAACAATCTATCGTGGATTTATATCTTCTCTCTAAATTGTTGCCTTTCAGAGACTATATATACTTTTCCCCATATTCGTCAGATGATTTTGATTGTGTAACAGATTTATTGCCTGTGTTAAATTTTACAAACAAAATACACCTCTACCCTGCTATAACGCGACCCGATATAACACGAATTTGGATATAAGGTGGTAAACCAGCGCTCGGGGGGGGGGGGGGCAGGGCTGCGCACTCCGGCAGATCAAAGAAAGTTCAATATAATGCGTTTTCACCTATAACATGGTAAGATTTTTTGGCTCCTGAGGACAGCGTTATATTGAGGTAGAGGTGCATGAGAAAATCTTGTAGACATGAAGATTTGAATCAAGTACTTCTTTGGGGAGGGAAAAAAAGGAGCATTTCTTCTTTTGGAAGAAACT
Source organism: Chrysemys picta bellii (assembly GCF_011386835.1). Taxonomy (NCBI): domain Eukaryota; kingdom Metazoa; phylum Chordata; order Testudines; family Emydidae; genus Chrysemys; species Chrysemys picta. The sequence goes on from NC_088798.1 coordinate 98,269,578, forward strand.
ATTTGCCTCTGTGGCTAAAGCAGTGATGTCAAAAGGTGGTAAAATGTTTTCTCATCAAACATATTTCTTGCTGTTTTGTAATTTACTATCCCACTGTGTTTCTGATATTAACAATGGTTTATCAGTTGTAGTTTAGCCCTTGGCCCAACATAGCTTAATAATGTTAAACTAGGCATTAGGCATGAAGAAAGAGCCTGATTGGCTGATGAAAGTTCCAACTGTATGAGGAACCAACATAACTGCATGCTGCAAGTTAGGTCTCAGTTACCAAAACAATCGTTGTATACAAGTAAATCATGCTTAATGCGCTCCCAAAAGTAAAGTCATACTAGACTAGATGTCCTCATTGCCCAGGTGTCTGAAGGTTCTTGGCTTTCAACTTCAGCACCCACTCATCCGCATGTTTATTGCTTGTTCATAATACACCTTTTGCCATACGATCAGGATAGCAGGAACATCACGTTAGCATTAAACTGAGTCTTCCCAGTACAACATATTGCTTTGGACACAAAGGTTTTTTAAAACAAAACAAACTATGGTGTACATAAAATGTTTTGTCCTTATGGATCTCAGCTGTCTAATCTGTTCTTTCAGTAACTGCAGATTTCTTTTTGTTTGCACACTGTAAAATTTTCCCCAGAATTTTTATTTTACACGGACGACGATGAACAAAAATAGGTGAATAAAAAAGGCTACTAAAACACTGATGCATATGAATCTATTAATTTTATATAGGAGTTCTCACTGTGCAATTTGTGCGTTTCTAGCTTTCGGAGAAGTGTGCCATGATTCTGTGGTAATAATATGTCAACTGAAACCAAGCCAAACCCCCTGAACTTCCTTTCATAAATGATATAAAAACAGATTCTAGAGAGCACCTGTGTAAAATATTATACTTCTTTGGAACATTTTCATGCATTTATTTTGTCATGGGGGGGGATTAAATAATTTAAATTCCACAGATGGATACAGCACACTGGTTCTTACTTCAGTCAGAAGAATTGGAAACTTGGAGGCAGATGTCAGAGTAGATCTCCAATTAATCTTTCAGACATGTCAACAGTCCTGGTAAGTGGCTTTTTTCCCATGCAATACATAATGCTTATGATGTTATGCCTAAAAGCTTGTCCATTGCAAAAGACTGCCCAAAGCCTGCACATATTGCTAGGAGACATCGAGCTGTTGGTTAGGAAAAATTGGCTGCTGGAGGTGCTGTGTGGGAGGAGATGTAAAACTAAGGTCCTTGTGGTCAGTAAAGTCCTCAAGACCCTTTTCAGAAGAGTTAACCACAGTATCCTGGCCAATGGGGTAATTACATTCTGGCTTTACATTCTCTGTGCAGTGTCAACAGAAGTAATCTTCACTTCCGGTTCTAAAATGCCACATACCCATGCTGTGCACTGTTAAATAGTTGCCTTACTTCATCCTGCACTTCAGTGGTGACTGAAGTCACTTGTGTATATAGTGTGCATTTCAGCTGGATACATATGTGAGCTCTTTGGGCTTCTCTGTGGTGAAAAGTTCTATATACAAGTAATAGCAATAGAAAGTAATGAGGAGCTGCTTAATATATTTCAAGTTATTTAATATAAACACCGTGCTCCAAACTCAACCCTGGCTTTCACCCAGGCAACCTCAGACTAGAATTTGGCCTCAAAGAACAAAGCTCTTAGTGCAGATTAATACTTTTCTAGTGCTCTGTGTATATGTGCTTTTTCCTTCAACCTTTTCAGCATTAAGAGCCCTCACTATGTAGCTAAGATTCTACTTCTTAATAATCAGAACAGAACATGTTATATATTTTAATCCCCAATACACAGAATGTAGGTCTGTTAAATAGAGTCACTTTCTTTTTTTTTTAAAAGCACGTCAATAAAAGGAAAATGAAAGGTAAATTCTACCTTTGAAGCTGAGATTTCTGGGCCATCAATGTTGTTAAGAAACACATTCCTCTCAAACACCATGGCAACATAGTGAAAATGCCCTCCTTATTTCACAAGGACTATGTGCTTGTTCTCGCTCTGTCTCCAGCTGATTGACTGCACATTACATATTTTCCCAGCTTGATATGGCCTATTCTGTCCTTCCTCTACTTTGAGATAAGTAGACATATAGGGTGAAATCCTGACCCTGTTAAAGTCAATGGAAGGTTTGCCATTGACTTCAGTGAGCCAAGATTTCAACCATATACTTCAAAACCTATGCTGTTCCAGAATGATGAAAGGTTAATTAGGGCTAAAATGTTCACTTAATAAATGTGTTAGTCTCTAAGGTGCCACAAGTACTCCTGTTCTTTTTGCGGATACAGACTAACTCGGCTGCTACTCTGAAAAATGTTCACTTAGATACTCTCACGCACACCTGCCATTGAAGTTAATGGGAACCCCATGCATGTATCTGCGGAAAGATTTTGGCATTAAGTGTTTTGAAAAGTTCTTAGGACCAGCTTATATTTTACTGAACCAAGTCCTGGCCCCATGGAAATCAATTACAAAACTCTCATATCAAGGGTGTGTTTTGGTTTTTTTTCCAGAATCTTAGCATTCTTTATTTTTCTCCAGTGGAATCTTATCAAGTTTTTCAGAATGTTAACATCACGAAAAGCAAGGGTCTCTGCCATATGCACATGAAGTTTTGAAATGTGCACATTTAAGTGAACATGACTATCAGCGTATTATGTATGCTCATGCATTTATTAGTACTTATTTATGCAAATTTATTTTAAAATAGCAACAGGTGCTCTTCATCTGCCATGGGCCCCATCCCACAAATCCAAACACATAACGTAGTATAAAGGATTGGCCACGGGTAAGACTTTTCATCAGGGAACACCACCCACAGCTGAGGTCAAATTTTCAATGGAGCTCAGTGCCCACAAAGGCACCCAAATCACTGGCCTAAACCTGGAGCTGGCCCTGAACCCTTTTGGAAATCTAGCGCTAAATATCTAGCAATTCCCTCTGCCCCAACTTTCACCTTCACGTCATCCTCAGTCGCTCGGGTAAATAGATGGATTTTTCACTGGGCCCTGAAGGTTAACTAATTAGAGTTCTGGGGGCCAAGCTGTACAGAGTGCAAGTTCCGCGCCAGGGGAATATAGGAGCTTCCCCAATTAGAAATAGAAATAAAATAAATCAAAAAACGAGGTGTAGCAACAAACAAATATCCCCACCACCACCAGAAAAAAAGTTAAATGTTAAATGGGAATGTTAAAGTTTTTGGATGAGCAAGTCTTGAGGATATGACTATAGAGTATTTGCGTGGGGTGTATGTGTGTGTGTACGTACATATATACACAGAGAGAACAATAGGACTGGTGGGTGGACAGGGAGGATGTATATGAACATCTAGAATAATTTCTCTTTTCTAAAATAAGTTTCAAATGGAATTAAGTCAGCCACGGCACTAATTAGTCAGTGGTAGCAAAGCGCTCTGGAGGAAACATAGGAGATGCGTTGTGACTGATTTCTCATTAGATAAACCCCCAACCAGTCCACTGAAAATAAAAACAGTCAGTGCCCTCTTTGTTCCAGTCCTATTTCTCTGGTGATCTTTCACACACTGCAATGCAGAAAAACTGTCTCAAAGAGGCAATTTGTTTTCCATTTCGCTATGCTTCATTACTTCTGAGCTCCAGCCAGGGCTACTAAAAAAAAATCAGTTAGCTCAATTGGTCCGAAAGCGGTTTTCTTTTTCCCTTCTTTGTGAAAGTTACACTCTAGTTTTTCAGATGTGGTTACCTTTGCTTTTCTGAGAATGGTCCCTTGTTTGCTTTCTCTCTCCTGTTTACAGAGCACTAGGTTACTGGGGGTGTAGATTGATATAGTACAGTATATTTATGATAAAAATAGAAACCTGGGAAACTAGAGAAAGTGGTCCTTGCATTCTTATTACCACAGCTCTCAACATATGGCTCAGGTGGGATTTAAGTGGCATCTAGGCCTCAAGCTGGCCCTCTGCAGGGGGGTAAATTTCACTCTGGATGAGGAACAGGAGTACTTGTGGCACCTTAGAGACTAACAAATTTATTAGAGCATAAGCTTTCGTGGACTACAGCCCACTTCTTATGCATCCGAAAAAGTGGGCTGTAGTCCACGAAAGCTTATGCTCTAATAAATTTGTTAGTCTCTAAGGTGCCACAAGTACTCCTGTTCTTTTTGCGGATACAGACTAACACGGCTGCTACTCTGAACTCTGGATGAGGTATCAGGAGCCCCAATCCTGCAATGACTGGCAGGCACGTCCCTCATTGTAGGCAAGGGAGAGTTGTGCACCAGGAGGCTTTGTAGGAGCAGACCCTGCACTGGTATTCTTGACGGAGTCAGCACGGCAAAGTGAAAATCTGCTTTTTCCTGCAAGATGCTGAGCCCCTCCTTGACAGACTGATTACCTGCCCCTGCCATTAAGATGCTCAGATACTTTGGGGATGGGAGCCATAGAAGTATTTTAACAGAGTAAAGCCAAGAGGCCAGAAGCTGCATTATATTTTCTGTACAGCCCCTTCTGCATTGAGAACTCACACGCACACAAGCCAGTGCACATACAAAGACACGCATGGCAGTTGTGCAGGTCAGAGGAGTAGTGGGGAGTGAAAACAGAATATGGGGAGCAGTAACTCCACTGCACAGCACCTGCAGAAGATTATCTTCCACTAGCAGAAGGCTCCATGTGTCAGTAGAAGGCTGTGGAGCCCTCCTCTGGCATGATCCTTTGGAGATTGCAGAGAGCTGCTCAGGAATTGATACTGTGTCAAGCACAATTAACCATTCCTCAGAGACTCCAGCATTACCTCTCTGTCTTGGTGCTAATGGCTCCCCATTACAGTAGCACCAGAGCACCTTGAAAACAGCTTATTTGCTGGTTTGTGTGTGACTGAGGGACAGCTAAATCGAAGACATGAAAGTTTGCATTTGCAATATAATGGCTGTTCATGCTGGTTCTGGGGATGCTCAGGCTACAAGCTACTAGTGATGGGCAACCAAAGAAAACTCAAACTAAAGCTATAAATAGGAAGAAAATGTCTAAAAGTTGCAATATTATGTTAAGTGGGTGGGACCTGTATTGCTGAAAATCATTTCTGGGAAGTCCACAAAACCCAGATACATTGCCACAAACCTTGGACTGCTCATTATCCCTTCATGGCCTTGGAGTGAGAACATTATTTCTTTGAATAATGGATCTATTAGTCATTTTCCTGTCTGGGAAACAAACCCTTTAAAGGTGAGACATCTCCACATGTTGCCTCCATTTCTTGCGTGGGGCGCATGTGAGAACAGATCAACCGCCCCAGTGGGAAATCACCTTACAAACAGCTAAAGGATGTTGAAGGCCTGGGAGAGGCACAGGAGGCAGAGGGGTTGGATCCAGTATAAACGCAGCTTGTTTGGGGTTTTTTAATATTAAACAGAAAAAGCTGCTCATTGGGCAGGAAGATGGAATGTTCCCTACCAGAGGGAATGGCGGAGTGATCTAATCACCAGGCTGGGATAACCTAGATACCTGGGGTTAACTCACTTTCATCTTTCCAAAAAATATAATTTAGGGCTGATGTCTTTTGACAAAAGATCAGTCTATGCCACCTTTGCATTGCTGCTTCCTAACTGCAGCAAAGGGAAATCCTATTGGATAGAGCTCCAGGTGCAAACAAATTTTCAGCACTTGTAACAAGTAAAACTCAGTAACTGTCCAGCACTGATAGGTGAGGAAACAGAGTGATCACTGGGGAAACGCAATAGGAAGATAATTCAGCAGCTAACCCTGAAGACCAATAGTAAGATGCCACTACATAAGGGCATCTACCCACCACTCCTTGTAGGCCCAAAAGAGAAGCAGACCTAGAATAGAAGTACCATCACAAAGCTAAAATGTTCAGAAAATGTTTTGCATTTCTTGTTTGTTATATAAGGCAGGAGTGTTAGATTAATAGATTTTAAAGCTATAACAGACTCATATGTTCCTCTAATCTGACCTATTGTGTGAACACAGGCCATAGAATTTCATCCAGTAATTTCTTCATCAAAACCATAATTTCAAATTAAACTACATGTGTTTCCTTGTGCCAGGACAGATGATTTTATAAACCAGAGTGCCTTATGTAACAGGTAATTATTCCAACAGCACACCAGAGGTGTGTGCATAAAAGCCATTACTGTGGAGCTGTATGAATTTAAATACTTTCCCTGGACTGTTTTCACAATTTACAACCCTTTAAAGCTCAGGCAGCTTGTAATAGCTATGTTTCAAGCTTGGAAGTACCACTCTTCACGTGAAGGTTTCGGCATCACTTTAACTGTCCAGTAACTAATGCTGAATTACAGTTAAGTTCTCTTGTGAAAGGAGATTTACTTAAAAATCAACAGAATTTTATTAGCATCTATGCTACTAACTCAGAGATTGGGCACACAAATGGTTACGTTGATTTGTTTGCTGCACAGAGGTTTCTAATATATGTTTTCCCATAATTATTTTATTAGAGCCGTTTGAGAAAGACAAGTCAGGCTATCTATCAGCTTTCCTGAACTCAAAGAGTTGTGCTGGAACTGAATTCTAATGATATATTTCCTTGCTGGCAGCGGGAAATGTTGTGAATCAAAAGACAACAGATCTTATTATAGAACAAAAGACAAATCTAAATGCTGCACTACAAAAAATTCAAGTTTTCAACAAATTGGCAGCAGAGACGGGATTTTCCATTGGCATCTAGTAGTCTTTGTCACGACAGATCAAATAATGATGGATAAAAATAAAAGCTGAGTTACATTTGGCTGTCTGTCTTGTGACCCTAGTTCTCTTATCTAAACACCAGCTAAACATGAGAAAGAGCTTAGCTTGAAAGAAAACGACAATACCCAGATTCCTAAATAATCCATATGCATGATGTGACCTGCTGTTTATACCCTTTTGAAGCTGTAGATTACAGTTGTGCTAGCTCTCAGCTTGCCATGGTGAAACACTGAGCATCACTGAAGTGATGAATCATAATTACTATACAGCAGACAACAAATCCACGTTTCTGGTGATTTCTGTTCTTCTGAACAAAGCTGTAGCATTGAGGGAAGGAAGGGGGCTGTCAAACACCTACAGAATCAGTTAAAAGATGGACAAAAATGGGTGTAAGATGTACTTTCCCCAGGAGAGGAAGGTGAAAAAGTTACAGCAGTACTGATAAACAAGCCTAAGAATTAATGTGGAATAAATATCTGCAATTAGGTCTCAAGTCAACACCCACTTCCGTCAATGAAAAGACTCCCACTGACTTCAATGCATTCAGAGTCATGATTCGGCAACACTACACATCAGTGAAAATGCAGATCTTTGGAAATTCTGATGATATGCGCAAAGTTGGGGCCTTTTATCCCACTTCTTTTGAAGTCACTGGCAAAACTCTCATTAAACTCCAATAGGGCAAGATAGAGCCATTAATAAAATTGCAAAAAATCACGCCAGTTTAGCATCACCAGAATTATGGCAAATATTCATATGGAGTAGAATAAAGGTGCATTCCAGTAAGATGATTAGAGTGTAAAAGAAATGGCAAATGATGCAAATAGAAATCATATGATCCAAGACCTCTAGAAGTCAAACAGATCTCATCTACAGCTGTGTGAAATCTGGGGCAGGAGGGAGAATCTGCCAAACATCCATTATTTTAAATTTCAGATGATTTTGCAACCACAAAATTATATTATGGGTTTGGGGGTTTTTTGCCTGTTTGCTAACCTGTTTGCTAAAATGGAGTTTTTACATCAAGCCATACAAAAATCTGAAAATTTGGATATTTGCATTGCATATCTCCTTTGCTTAAAAATTGACCAAATTTTACTCAATTTCAGGCTAAATCTCATCTTTTTAATTTGAAAATACCCCATCTGTGAATGGAATAAAATCAGTGAATTTGGCCAAAGAAAGGACAGTTTTCAATTTCAAAATGAGATGTAAAATGTTGCTAATTTTGAGGGGTTTCAATTTCATTTTTTTAATTTATTTATTTGCACAGCTCTAATTTTACCCAAACCAATCAGATCTCTAACACAGAATTAGAAGTTTCCTCTCTCCTGCCATTATATCCCCCCCACACACACACACACACCAATAAAAATGAAAAGCTGTTAAAAATTTAGGACAGAAAGAGAAGTGCCAACATTCCTGTTAAATTGTTTTTAATCCTGAGTATTTCGAGTATGGCCAAAACAGAGGAGGTGCTTGAAAACTTGCAAGACAGCTGATCTTCTAAGATCTGCAGCCTGGTTTTCAGACCAAAGACATCTGAGCTTTTGGAAGCAAGTCTACCTTTAGACAGTGGACAGATTGTTTTGAAATGGATTGTATCCATAAATGGGGGAACAGAACAATTCCACTTACTCTTAGAAGCTCCCTCTAGAGGGGAAAGAAAGAGACCAAAAGAAAAACACATTTATGGAGATGAAACCATGCTAGTAGCAAAGGAAGTCCACATCAGAAACATCTAATCTGAATTGATTTTGTGGCTCTCTCTTAACTGCACTAGCATTTTTTTCCCACACCATTAACTGGAGCCCAAATATGCCCGTTGTCATATGCAGCCACCCACACACAGTCTTAACAAAAATGAATACAGCAAGGAAATTCTACTGAAAATCAGCCTACATCGCTTTGTATTTTAAAGCTGTTTTCTTTTTTTGTTAGCGTATTTCTGTTGTGTTCTCCTTTAAAAAAAAAAAACTAAAGCTATACCACAAGGTTGTTAAAGTCTGAGAACTAAGCAGCAATGTAAGACATATGGACTCCAAAGAAGTGGGTTTCTTGGCAACGTAAGACTTCTCAGAATTCCTTCCCCTGCTCATGTAGCAGTTTTTCAGCAGTTCAGAGACATCAAACGGTTGAACTGATTGCTAAGAGAAATACCTGACTACGGAATACTCTGCACTTCTGTATAATCTTTCATCTGAGGATCTCAAAACAGTTTTTAAAAATTAGTTAATTCATCCTCCTAACACCCTTGAGAAAAATATTATACCCATTTACAGATGGGTAAACTTAGGCACAGAAGGCCAAATTCTGTTCTCACACACGGCTATAAAGCCAGAGGAACTCCACTGAAGTGAATGGAGTAACTGATTTTACACCAGTGTAACTACAAGCAGCACTCAAGTGACTTACCTCAGGTCACATCAAACATCAGTGTCAGGTAGAGAAGCCCTGCCTCCCAGCTCCCTACTCTAGTGCAGAGATCACTAACTATTGGCTCTCTGGGCACCAATTCATTGTCTGAAATCAAACACTTTTAAACTACTATAATAACAAAAAATATTACAGTAAAATATTGCTACCTTGTACTTTGCTAATTTACCCATAACCCACATTAGTGTGGGTCTCTATCTTCCACTAGAGGCCAGTTCACAAAAGAGGATAAGAGTCTACTTCTGCCAGCGGCTAGAAGAGTTGTTCCTTTAGCTCAGGGATCTAAAACTCACATCACCAAGAGGGCCACATGAGGACTAGTACATTGGCCCGAGGGCTGCATCACTGAAACCTTTTCATACAACGATACAAAAGTGTAGTCAAAAATGAACAAAATTAAGAGTAATATAGTATGCTATTAAAAGTCAATGTATTAACTTTTTAAAAACTGTAACGCGAAGAGGCGTTTTAATAAAATATAAACGCTCAGTAATGTACCTCACTCAAGTGACAAAACACGCATTTACTTTTAGAATTACTTCAGTTAACCCCCCCAAACCCGCCCCCACTCCACCCCTTCCATGAGGCCCCGCCCATACCCTGCCCCTTCCCACCCCTTCCCTGCCCCCATTCCAACCCTTTCCCCAAAGTCCCTGCCTGAACTCCCCCCTCCCTGCCCCTATTCAAACCCCTTCCCCAAATCCCTGCCCCAGCCCCACCTTTTCTCCGCCTCCTCCCCTGAGCGTGCCATGTCCCCACTCCTCCCCCCTCCCTCTTGGAAAGTCCTAAGCACCGCCAAACAGCTGTTTGGTGGCGGGAAGCGCTGGGAGGTAGGCAGAGGAGCGGGGAGGCTGCACGCTCGGGGGGGGCAGGGGAGGAGGGGAGCTTGGCTGCTGGTGGAGTCAGTGCCTATGGTGGGCCCCTGTGGGCCGTGTGTTTGAGACCCTTGCTTCAGCTCAAGCTTTAAAGGCTCTTATTTTCAATGCTGAGGATCCTTGTTTCAATCCCTACTGATAACCCATGGTGGAGGGCGGTTACATGCACACAACCTGTACTTCCCCCCAAAAATATGGAGTCTCTGCCCAACTCTCGGCAAAAATGCAATAACAAAGGTCTCCTCTTACCACCACCTAATGGGGCAAATTCATTCCTGGTGTAGTTCTACAGTCTTCATTAGCAAAGAGCAACTATATACTTGCAGTCAAAATGACTTATTTTTAACATTAAAATCACAACATCAGAAAAAGAATAAGAGTATTGTCTCCAGGACAGCTCACACATTGAGTAAGCACCTTCTTGTAACAGTTTGCACCAAACAAAACAAAAAATGGCTGCCAGTCTCCTCTGAACCACAGATCTTTAGACGTGTCAAGGTGCAGTGCATGGAAACACTGTTATAACTGGTATAAAGCTACATACACCACTCCGCACTACGAAGTATTATCAGAAATAATCAAAACCAAATTGCAATGGTCATATAAATGAACAAAGTGCAATTTGGGATACTCACTCTTGATCAATAGTTTCCTCACATAGAACCTGCCCATGGTAAGCAAGGTACTGAGGCCCAGGTCTAAAAAGGTATTTAGGCACCTAATTCCCATTCATTTCAATGGGCCATGAAAGCACTGAGCACCTTGCAGGATCAAGGCCTCTTGCAATTCACAACCTTCACTCATTCACAAGAGGTCTCCCAGTCATTAGTGTGAATTAACAGTCTGTGCTTCGTATTTATTATTGACATTCATAGATTCATAGATTCTAGGACTGGAAGGGACCTTGAGAGGTCATCGAGTCCAGTCCCCTGCCCTCATGGCAGGACCAAATACTATCTAGACCATCCCTGATAGACATTTATCTAACCTACTCTTAAATATCTCCAGAGATGGAGATTCCACAACCTCCCTAGGCAATTTATTCCAGTGTTTAACCACCCTGACAGTTAGGAACTTTTTCCTAATGTCCAATCTAAACCTCCCTTGCTGCAGTTTAAGCCCATTCTTGTTCTATCCTTAGAGGCTAAGGTGAACAAGTTTTCTCCCTCCTCCTTATGACACCCTTTTAGATACCTGAAAACTGCTATCATGTCCCCTCTCAGTCTTCTCTTTTCCAAACTAAACAAACCCAATTCTTTCAGCCTTCCTTCATAGGTCATGTTCTCAAGACCTTTAATCATTCTTGTTGCTCTTCTCTGGACCCTCTACAATTTCTCCACATCTTTCTTGAAATGCGATGCCCAGAACTGGACACAATACTCCAGTTGAGGCCTAACCAATGCAAAGTAGAACGGAAGAATGACTTCTCATGTCTTGCTCACAACATACGTGTTAATGCATCCCAGAATCACGTTTGCTTTTTTTGCAACAGCATCACACTGTTGACTCATATTTAGCTTGTGGTCCACTATAACCCCTAGATCTCTTTCTGCCGTACTCCTTCCTAGACAGACGCTTCCCATTGTGTGTGTGTGAAACTGATTGTTCCTTCCTAAGTGGAGCACTTTGCATTTGTCTTTGTTAAACTTCATCCTGTTTACCTCAGACCATTTCTCCAATTTGTCCAGATCATTTTGAATTATGACCCTGTCCTCCAAAGCAGTTGCAATCCCTGCCAGTTTGGTATCATCATTGCAGAGGGCCTGAAGGTTCTCATCAGAATCAGGCCCCAAGTATGCCAGACGCTGCACAAACTCTTAGGAAGATGTAGTCTCTACCCAAAGAGTTCAAGTGCAAAGTGTCTTTGTAATCTCAGAGCGCTACTATCCACAATTACCTATGTTGGTTTGGAATAACCTGAGCACTTTATTATTGTAATCTGCTCTACATAGACAATAATTCTTTTCTGGGCATATAACTTTCATTTATGGAAACATAAAATCATTTAAATATTGCATCATGGAAACAGCTTGGTTCTGAAACCTAGCTGCATTTATTCCACTCCAAAGCAGATGTGCAATGTGAGATGACAAAGCAGAGACAAGGGACCACCAAACAAATGTTTCTACAAGTACAGCATTTATCTTAGTTTCATTAAAATAATCCACTGCATCCTGTCAGTGACTGCTATAAACTGTAACTGATTTCCATGTTTTCCCAGCTTTCTGGCACGGGAATACGTTATTGTAAAACATATGCAGACATTTCAGACTAATTAAAAGGATTTTATCTGGTTGAAATAATATTTTTAAAAGGCATTTCTTTGCCTGTGTGTTCTAATAGCAGCTTAGATTATTAAAACTGACAAATTTTTAAAATCAAATTTATATTTCACTGTTTATGCTTTTTGTTTATTTTTGCATTTCTCACAGTACAGTCAAGTTCATACTTGTTTACAGTCAGTTTCTAGTCAAGTTCATTTTCAGGTTCTCTAGCGTCTATGCATGAGGCAGGATGGCAGTAGTTAGGACGCTAGCCTAGGACTTGAGAGCATGTCTACCCGGGATAAAAGCCTGGCAGCCTGGCAACAACTGGCCTGGGTCAGCTGACTCAGGCTCACGGGGCTCTGGCTGCAAGGTTAGAAATTGCTGTGTAGATCAGAGGTTTTCAAACTGTAAGTCAGGCCCTCCTAGCAGAGCATGGAGGAACGTTGAGGGGGGCAAGCAGCGACACCAGCAGGGCCTGAGACAGCCCCCGTAACGGCCAGAGAGGGAGCGCCACCTCCACCCCTGACTCGCCTCAGCGAGCCACCCAGCCTGTGGATCAATGTCAACATCAGCCAGGGCCGGCCGATTTCTGCTCCCAGCAACCTCTGCGCCCAGCGCTGGCTCCACCCCAGAGACCATCGCATGTGTCCATTCATGGGTGGCGGATTAAGGCTCCCCTGGGAGAGGCTAGCTCCCTTTCCCGCCTCTTCCTCCCACGACCCAGCCCACACTCCACAGCCGCTCTGCCCCAGGCCCCGCCCCTCACCTGCTCGATCCCCCTCTCCTCCCCCCACCCCTACGAACCCACCTGCCCACTGCTCCCTCTGTCCCTCCTCTCCTCCACCCCCCTCCCTCCCGAGGCCCCTGCTGCTCACACTCTCCTTGTCCCTCCTCTCCTCCAACCCCTCCCCGGTGTGGGGGAGAGGAGTGATGTGGTGAGTGGTGGGTAGGGGGTCTTGCAGGGAGGGGGATGGAGGAGAGGAGGGACACAGGGAGCAGTGGGAGGGACTCATGGAGGTGGGAGAAGGAGAGGAGGGATGCAGTGAACTGGGTGGGGGTCTCGTGGGGGAAAGGGGTGGAGGAGAGGAGGGATGCAGGGTGGTGTGGGCTTCATGGGAGAGGGAGATGGAGGAGAGGAGGGACTCACCAGGCAGTGGTGGGGGAGTCTCGGGGAAGGGGCAGAGCAGGGAGGGGAAGAAGCAGAGCACAGGCAGGGCCACCACAGCCCAGGCCTCCGGCGACAGGTCAGTGGTGGCTGCGCCAGGTGAGGCTTAGCCTCCCTGGCCTATTATACCTGCTGCCCATGAGCCTGTTGCTGAGGAAGCCTTGACTGTGCCATTGATAAGTATCTGCTCTTTGAAACTCACAGGGTGTAGGTAATTTAACTAGAGTTGTGTGAAGGTCTAGGTTAGGTTTATGAGTGGGCGATCAAGCATACTTTTGCACGTGGCTAGTTTTGTCTGGGTTGGGGTGCAACCGAAAATTGTAATTCGAAGAGGAGGCTCAGCTCAGAAAGTTTGCAAACCACTGGGGTAGATGTTCAGGCTTGGGCTGGAGACCAATCTCTGGGAGCCTCCATCCTCGCAGGGTGCCAGAAGTCAGGTTCCAGCCTGAGCCTGAACAGCCACACAACAATTTTTCAGCCCTGGAGCCCAAGCCCCACAAGCCCAAGTCAGCTGACCCAGACCGGCCATGGGTTTTTTTGTCCCCATGTATACATACCCCAAGAGACCTAAATTCAATTCCGTGCTCAGCCATAGACTTCAAGTGTGACAAAAGAAGTTAGGCACCTAAATACCTTTCTGGGTCTGGGCCTTAACCTCTCTATGCCTCACTTCCCCAGCTGCTAAATGAGGACAATAGTACTTTCCTACTTAATCGGGTGCTGTGAGGCATAAATACATTAAAGATTGTGATGTGCTCAGATACTATGATGATGAGGGCCAGATAAGCACCTAAAAAAGAGAGTGTGTTTGGGTTGAAACACATGCTGCTACCAACGTCATACGAAACTAAAATATGTGAGAGAAAGAAGCTACTTTTAAACCCTTATGTATTCCACTAACACGACCGTGTACGTGCTGTTACAAAACAAAGTACATGAATTGTACCTTGTCACTACAGTGAAACGGCAGTTATTATATAGAATTTTGTGGTAAGTCATATATCAAAAAAAGTGTAAAGATACTGTATTCTCTGTACTGGAATATGAACTCAAACATTTGGCTCTGAATTTTGAATCCAAAACATTAAAGTTGTTTGAAATTAGAGAGATCTAATTCCTTGACCCTTAGAGAGATCTGAAGTCCTAATAACAAAACAATATAATGACAACACTGAGTACCTATATAAAGCCTTTTCTCCATAGATTGTAAAGCACTTACCAAAGGATGAATATCATCATCTGTTTTACTGAGTGAGAAACTGAGGCAGAGAGATTAAATGACTAACCACAGCACACATTCAGTCAACAGGAGAGTCAGGAATAGAACTCAGATCTCCTAAGTCGCAGTCCCATGCTTTACCTACTGCTGAAAAATAAAAACACAGTTTGTGATTCTAGTTCATTTTGTGCCGAACACACCAACCATCTGCACACAGAAAGCTGGTGTCTCTCCACCACATCCATTCCAGCCACATCTGACTATATGCTGCTGCTTACGACACCTAAGGCTTGTCTGCACAGGGAAATTGACCGGTATAACTGCCCATGTGGACACTCTATTCTAGACTAAAAGTGACTTTATTTTATATAGGAATAAAACACTGGTTTCTCTTCCAATTTTGGCTATTAAGGATTTCTGTGTTTTATACACTGGCATGAATAATGATGGGGTGGCACATGACTGCTGCATTTGATATTATGTGACATAGTATTAGACCCAGAAGCAAAAGATGCTCGTTTTGTCCAAGTGAAGTCTTTGACCATTCTGCACAGACACTATGAGCTAGTTTGTGACTGAAGCTGCATAGCTGTATGAGGAGCATATAAAAGGAAGCAAAGACTGCCTTGCATGGGATACCCACATGGTGGCTCCAGGTGTGTAGGAACAAACAGCTGGGTGTACCAACTACTCCCCTCATCACTGGAGCAGGTGCACTCTGGAGCAGCTCTGTAACCCTCTCAAATGCAGTTTTCAGCACATCAGAGCCAATACAGGGAATATCTTTGCAGCTGTCCTATACCAGCAGCACATTAATTCTCCCCCTCTCTACATGTTAGAGGGAAAAGCAAAGAGGTAACTGTGCATCTCAGAGGAATCAATCCCTCCAGGCATTGTTCCCGAGTAGGTGCAGCTACATGCAGCCCCACAGGCAGGGTTTGTGGCAAAGCTACAATCTAATCCAGGGAGATGCATCATACACTGTTATAGCCATAATACAAAACCAGAGTATGTGAGATAAAGAAGCTAGTGTCATTATATATGAAAAGACAGAGGATGCTCTTTTCCAAAAGGACCTGGTGATCTATAAATGTACCAGCTGGTTTCTTGTTGGTGAATTCCATCGTTGTACATGTGTAATTCTGAAAGTCAGCAAGCCCTTACAAATTAAGTGTCTTTCGTGATCATGTTAATTTTGAAAAATCAAACAAAAGCTCCTTAAAAGATCCATAGCAATTCTAGGGCAGAGTCTTGAAAACACCTGCCCTTACTACATTATAACACAATACTGTAGGGGGCTAAGGGGAGTGCGATTGAGAAACAGAAGCTTTCAGTTTTAAGTGGCTGTATAAAATCCAACCCAGGTCAGTGATGACCAAAGGTTCTTACCATCCGAAGGTTGTTTGCTGGCTGATGTGAAATGAGTTTGGGAGCCTCAGTTCAGTTCCTTGTTGGCAGTCACAACAGAGAAGTCAAAGACCAAGTGGGCTATGGGGCTCTAACATTCCTTCTCACCACAGTGGTCAGAATTGAGATGCACTGTTAAGGAAACACAGGAGGGGAAGATTGCACTGCTGTACCTGCTCTGCAATATGGTGTAGGTGCAGTAGATCTTACCACACATGCAGAGCTCCCACTGCTTAAATGACAGGTCTGCATGCAGAGGACATACGGGATTGAGCCCTGACAATTTAAACTCAGAATGACCCAGGTAAACCAGGAACCAAGAGGTTTTGGAATCAACTTTTAAAAGTAGTGAGGTTTTAAAGCTTTGCTCACAGTGGCAGGGAACACGTTTTGTTATACGCTCAGAGTCTAATAATTATATCCCTGTTGTGGTCTCCTGAAGGCTGGCAAACTGCTCCAAGCTTTGAGTGGGATTTCACATTTGCCTTGGCACGGTGCAAGGAATAAAAAAAAAGCCCTCCATAAATCTAAATGCACATGCTCATCAGAAATGTTATATAACATCTAGGTACTGGATCCACACAGCCCTCAGTGCATGTACCCAATTTGCATCAATGTGAACCCATTTACCTCAGGAGATGAATTTTCCCAATGGTATGAAGAAATCACAACTGCTATTTACAGCACTTAAAAGCCATGAAAAACATAGTTTTTCTATTCCATGGCTGAAATAAGGAACAACCACAATAATCTATCATCTAGGATCTGGTGAGTCTATATGTAACCATAAAAATACACGATGCAACTACAGTACATACAATTACTATTAGGGTGCCTATAGCCACAGTACATACATTTACTATGAAAGGACAGTTTATTATCCATATGACTTTAAGTAGTAATTGAATGTAGTTATATATACTTACAGAAATGCCCATAATGATCTTAGCATTTCACTGCAGTGGCAGTGATGCTGTAGTACTTACATGGAGACACCTCTCAAAACAGGAGTATCCACCATCCTGTTGGATGCCTCTTGGTATAAGAGTATACATGACCATACTACAACAGATCACTTGCTTCCCATTCCACAGGGGTCAATGCTATGTCTCTGGCCACACAGCCAGATTTGCAGGATCAGTGCTTGAGCACGAGAAATTCATATTGGCTTACTCCAGAATTTTTCCTGTATGTACTGCACTCTGCAGACTGAACTTCCAGTGATAAAGTGCATTTCGAGTCAGTGAACACACATGGATATGTAAGGCATGATGCAGATAGCAAACTCAGCCACATGGGCAGATGCAGCTTGTCAGTACTTTAATATTTATTGCTAATCTGAGTTGCTATCAAAGCAGAACTTAAAAGTGGCCCACCATCAAGGACCTGATTTAGCAAAGCACTTAAGCACATACTCATTTTAAGCATGTGATCAAAGCATGTTACATAAGTGCTTTGTTGAATCAGGGGGCGATAAGAAACTTGCTGATAACTGGAATTATTTGCCATTGATATTTCATTGGCTATTAGGAGTTAGAAATAAAATGCATCTTAGAAATGAAAGTGTTCCCTTTACTAAATTGCAAAGCATAGTAGAAGTGGTTATAATTGTTTGATACAGTAACTGATCACTTTCTTCTTACCATCTTCTTATTTAAGGGCATTTAGGATAGAAGCGCTTTGACGGATTGAGAATTGAAGATTCCTGTACATTTGTAGTTGGGGTGCTTAGAGCATGGTGAGTTAGTTTCACATCTCACATGGACTAGACTGATAAATAAATTGTACCATAGTTTTTACATGTTGATTTGAATGTTGTGGTTTAAATAATCAGAAATGTTTGAATCCTGGGTAAAATTGAAATAATTAAATTCCTTCCACAAGTGCAGTGACCCTGTAGCAAGGTTGGAAGTAAAGAGCAGCAGACAGTATGTTACCAGACTGGAACGTCGAATTTGTAAGACGGAATGTGCCTATTGGTCCATTAGGTTCAGTATACTTGAGGAGTCATGGAACGGTTTAAAAAAAATCCTGACACATTCAGTCTTTCATGCAATTCTGTTCACAGAGAAACAAATTTTTTCCTGACCCCTGCACGGATCAGCTGCTTATGCCCTGGATCATGTCAGTTCATTACCACTATTTTAGAATGTATCACTCAGTGTAATTATTATTACTAATCGTATTATCCAGCTGTTTTTAAAATCCAGCTACAGAATTTAACTTTATGGACATTTTACTGTAAGAAGTCTTTACCATATGTTCTGCCCCTTAATTATGCATGCCACAAAAGCATATTTTATAACGACATAAATACAAAGCAAGATGAAAGTAATGGAAATGCCTGTGTGTTCTTTTCACAATGCAGCTGTATTTGTGATGTTTTTCTCATCTGCCATAAGAAACAAATGATCCTCCAATATAGTAGGTTTCCTAATACAGTGAAGGTTTTCCATCATGAACATTGGTGGATGTCAAGAATGACGGGCTTATACATTTTCCCCATTCCTACAGGTGCTGAGAGGCTTAATTCATTTAATATCTGTAAATCACATTGAATCCTGGCATGTAAAGCGCTTAGAGCTGCAACATTTATTATATTATTAATCGTTATTATTAAAGACTGGGAATTTTGTATAGTAGTTAGAGCAGGTGGCTGTTAGCTAGGATTCCTACATTCTGTCCCCTGCTGTGACAATGACTCACAGTGTGACACTGGGCAAATCTCTTAACCCTATTGCAAAGTGTGTGTCGGAATATTTCCCTAGCTTCCTGAGATGCCATGAGAATTAATTAATGGTTGAGATCTTCCAAAGAAAGGTATTTTATAATTAGTAAATACAATTATTTATTGTATTTAAATTTCCAGTCTATCATACAAACTATATAGATAAACTGGAGTTGGGAAGTGGTGTCATACATACAAATTTGGGTGCATTTAATGTAGCAGCATGAAAGGATAGACAACAGATATTTTCCTGACCTTTCCCAAGCCAAGTACTATTTAAAGTGAGCCCTCTGCTCTATATTATCTATTTCCTGTATGAATGAATGGGTCTTTCTGGTGTGTGGTGGTTCAAAGCCAATGTGTCCGTTTCTACTGAAGCACCCAGAGGTTCACTTAAAACCACGTATTCAGCTCTTGTTAATGTCACAAATAAATGACGTATCAGAGAAAGTGTATTTTGTCCTGAAGAAATACAGGACTTCCACTGCTCGAGATTCTGAGCCTGCCTCTGAAGACTTGCTTTAAAAAAAAAAAAAAAAAAAAAAAAAAGTTGTTGACATTAGAGGAAAAACCAGGTTTCCTGTTTGAACTTTGACAGGTACTGGAAGATATGAGTAACGTCAAATCTTGGTCTGCTCTAAAGGCAGCCTGTGGTCAGGGGGTTCTCACATTTGTTGTGTAGAAGAGCTTTGAATTGTTTGCAGGTACCTCATAGAAGAAACTCAGAGATTCTTATCAAGATGTAGGGCTTGTTATGAAATATGTGCATTCGTGAACAGGCTCGAAGAGATCAAAACGGCTCCAGATGACATGCCTCTTATGCTGTAAAATGTGGTAGATGCTCCCGAGATACCTCTGAAAACATCACATGTCACAGTGTTGTCAAGTACACACACTGGCTACCTTTATTTCCATTTCATGCTGCATGGCAGCAAAAGGACCTTTGTATTTTTCCAGGCCAGTTCATTTTTGTAATAGTTTGAATCAAAACTTTATATCTTAGAGCTTTATAGAGCTACTCAGCAGGTCATTTGTGAAGTAAACTGAACCCTGGAGAAGATTTAATATGAATACTCGGTGTTGTCTGAACTGAAAGTGGAGCATTCCAGAGCTTCTGAAAATGATGGGTTGGACATAAAGCCTGGCAGACTTCAAATCCAGGAATATATAGGCTTCCCCAGACAGCACTGCCAATGCCAATTAATCAAGCCCACAACACCTCCTTCCATCCAAGTCCTGGCTTCCCATGAGTAGAGGGTGCCAATCCTGCCAAGTGCTGATATTGTTCATCTACTTACCTGTAGGCTGACACCTAGAAGCTCATTGTCACTTAGGACCGGATATAAAGACCACTGAAGTCAATGGGAGTCTTTGGTGCAGTCCCGTGTTGTTTAACCAAGGTCTCCAAAAGTGAAAGGCAAAAACATTTATCTAAGGTGCCACCTAGACCCCTTTCCCTGTCACAGCAGGATCCCCTAACTTCCATCATTTACTTCTGCTTTTACATATTTTGAACTCTCATTCTAGTCGACCACCCCTAATGCAGCATTATAGTACCTTTGTACATACAAGAGCCCTAAGTTTCAATTTTCTACACCTCTAATGCAAACCATATTTTCAAATATTCTACTAGGGAAAAGGCCTCCCAGAGCGCTGCTAAATCTAAGTCATACTGGGGGATATGTTTAGTTCATGTTTTCATATTACAACTTAATCTCTGAATATTTTAGTACATAACTTTTTTCTTAATACTCTTAGGTAGCATTAATTAAAGCAAAACTCTGAACTGCAGTCTGCAGATCTCTTAACCACACTCTGGACTCTGTCATATCCTGTGCTCATTCCACACACAAATTTCACTGACGCCAATAGCCGTTCTGCACAGAGTGTCAATGCAGAATAAGCATTTATCCACAAAGGAGAATTTTCCCTTAGACTAGATTAATAAATAATAATTTCTGTGAATACATTTATGCAAAGTAGACCTCAGGGTATTTTGTAAATTTCCTTACTCTTTTATGGATCCTACCTGTTAATTAATAATTATGTAGGTGCCCTCAATTTCAATGGAATTGAAAGTGCTCAGCATCTCACAGGGTCTGGTCCTACATGAACTCTCTGACAGACACCAGTGCACCTGGATGTGATTATGTACGTGACTATTCACAGTATTTACCTGAAACATACTGGACTGATGAGATGGCAGAGGTTAACTTATTTTAAAAAACCTTTGCTGTTCTGGAACTGCGACCCCTTCTGCACTAAACATTTACTGAGTTTCAAGATGCAGGCTCAAACACAGGCCCACCCCAGCTGTATTGCAGTTATAGAGAATAATGCAAAATAATAAAACAAAAAAATAATAATAATATATAAATAAAATATATAGTCTGTTTACATCTGTAACTGCTTTGCTTCATCTATTCCCATGCCCCTGTTGTATTTGTTTTCCATGATCATTAGTGTGATACAGCTATACTAGCATGAATGATAACAGAAAGCTGATTTTAATACTGGAATAGACATGGAAAGCATATGTTAAAGTTAGACCCCCTCCAACCACAGGATAGAAACAATACCGTGTGGTTTGAGTAGAAGTCATATCTAAACAACACAGTTTGAATTTTGGATTTGGAATAGCAAACCACAGATTAAATTAAATTTGAGCCTTTTTAAAGTGATTTCAAGCAACCAATAAATCTGAGAATAATCACAATCTGAGAATTTGTGAACATAAAAAAAAGTTGAAATTCATTGGATTATGAATTATGTATTATGAATTAGTCACTCACCTCTAATTATAACACAGTGTAGATGGAATCAAAGCACATTAAAAAAATCATATCCTTTCAAGCTATGAAATGGAAGAGAAAAATATATGTTTAGTTCTGATGTGACCCTTTTTATAAAAAAAAAATTCAGTGATTTTCATGATTTGTTCTTGTAAATTAAGTGAAGAAAATTATTAATTACCTTTTAAACAATTGAATAGATTTTGACAATTGGATTCTAATCAGATATTCTGGCACAGTTGACATAGAAATGTAATTTTAATGCAGTAATTTAAGACAAGGGTCTGATCCTTAAGTCCCTGTGAGTCACTGGGACTTAAGCACATGCTTGAAGTTAAGCATGTGCTTAAGTGCTTTCCTGGATCAGGACCATAAATTACAAAGAAAACAGAGAGAGTCTAATCATGCTCCCCTTGAAGTAATTAGGCTATTTACCATTTCAATGGAATCAGCATCAGACTGATACACATTTTCTAAAAGAACTAACACCAACATTAATAGAATTTTTTTTTAACTGAAATATAGTATAGAATGAAATTTCTCAATACAAAGATCAAGAAAACCCAATAGGATTATAACTAGAAGTAATAATCAGGGGGTAGCCATGTTAGTAGTATCCACAAAAACAAAAAGGAGTCTGGTGGCACCTTAAAGACTAACAGATTTATTTGGGCATAAGCTTTAGTTGGTGCATCTGAAGAAATGAGGTTTTTTACCCATGAAAACTTATGCCCAAATAAATCTGTTAGTCTTTAAGGTGCCATCGGACTCCTTGTTGTTTTTGTAGAAGTAATAATGAACACTTAAATGATATTGTGGTGAGGAATAACTTTTGCTCAGTTTATATACAGCTCTATAACATCATAAAACCTTTGGGTCCTGGGAACACAGTTTATTTAAATAAATCTTTGTGGTTTTTTAAAAACCAATACCTTCCCAAGCAAAACAGTTTAAAATAACTCATTAACTTTCACTGCTCCTTTGATTCCTTAATTATTAATGTGTAACTGTCCATTAAATTCAAAGTGCCATACGCTGCTTTGCTGTTACAACCATATTGATCTTGTTCTCTTTGCCAGAATGTGTTAACATAAAATAAGGCCAGGTGTTTTCTCTCTTTGTAGATTTTGAATATTAATGGACAATCAGACTAAGGATCAAACAACCAGGAGATGTGAACAAGTCTGATTAACACTGAGGCTCATCCACTTTAAACATATCACTAAACAGCATGCAGTTATCAAGCACTGTTTGTGTTGTCTTATATTCACAAATCATAATATAAAACAGTCATGCTTCCATTAATGAAGAAAAATGTGTTTAATTATTTTTTTATTATCTGCATTTTTAAAGTACTGCTAGAAAATATTATCATTCTTACTTAAATTTTAAAAATGTAAAGTAATATTGCTGCAAAGACTTTTCATTTTAACTTGAATTGCACTCTGGTACGGAGAAAGTTCAGAAAAGGCAAGAAAACTGTGTGCGCTCCCAAGAAAATCTTAAGTTATTATATCCATATTCTCCTTGGTAATATACATGTGGTGCAGATCTATTTCTAGAAAACCCACCACACCTGCTCTTAAATTCTAGCAATCAAATGCCACTGTACGTGACTCCAGTCCTACCAATGAACTCTACATAAATTTCATTTTTAACAGCAATATTGGCTGATTTCAAGGTCAATATATTATCAAATAACACTGCAAACACAGACTGAGAATCATAAAAATGTGGTTGCTTATTTAATTAAATATGTTTTTAACAAAGCAACTGATTTTCAAAGTATTAAAAAAAAATTTTTTTTTTAATTCTGTATATCCACAAACATGAAAGCAAACTACAGAAAAAAAAACTGTTGGTAATTTTCTGTAAGTTTCAAAAGATAGCAGGATATACACGCTGTTTTATGTTTCTATGTATAGCTATCTACTGGCAAGCGTACAGTGGAACAAAGATAGACATCTAGATATATTTTTACCTGCAGTAGACGTGTTTGCATGGAGATAGATTCATAATTAGATAAGTAGACAATGGAAACTTCTGAAATTTGTAGCTTTGGTGTGCATCAAGTCTCTATGTAGCACCTTTATTTCTTGAGTGAGAAATTCTCACACAGCAGTAGATATAGATATAGATTTATTAACTAAATGCATCTAATTATTGCTACTGTGAATTCACTGTTTGATATATCAGATTATATTTCTTAGTGGTTTGCTTTGTTAGATTCATTGCAATACAACTGAATTTATAAAAACGGAAATGAAATAAATATATTAAATTAAAACTTTTCTTTGGCATCAAGTGCTGGATTATTTAACAGATGAATCATGTCTGAATTAGCAAATGAGAAGATGGTGACAAAGTATAAAAAGCAAATCTTAGGCATAGTTAAAAGTAGCAAACTTTGAAAAGTGGCAAGCCTTGAAAAAATGTCACTCTAAAGTCTCTCTTTTTTTTTTTTTAAAGTAGTCATTCCTTTAATTTTTTTCATCATTTGTCATTACATTTTTTCACATTAAGCATTTAAAACCTGAAGTCACAAAATGAGATACTCCTGAGCACTCCTCTCTGTTATTTTTTTATTAATAATGTCCAGGGCACAGGTTTGTTAATCATCATCAACAGGAACTTTTTCAAATTAATCTAGGTCAACACAAAGGGAAGCAGAATCAAACCTCTTTCAAATCAGAGAAATGCAATGCCTAATAGATCACACAAAACACAAACCCACACACAACCTTTTATTTAGTTGTTGTCTCCCTCTGTTTTTGTTAACTTGCTGCTGTAGATCATTCTCGGGATACTTAAGTTTGTCAAGAGCTCTACCAATTGCCACTACACACTACTCCATGTTAATATAGTGGGAAGCCTTAGCGCCAGAAAAATTATTAAGAACCTGGAGAGGCAGATCCTTAGCTAGTATAAATTGTCCCACCTCCATTGACTTCAACTGAGCTGTGAAAATTCACACAAGTTGAAGATCTGAGGGCCTGATCCAAAGACCAATGAAATCAATAAGAGACCTTCCGTTGACTCCAATGGGCTTTATATCAGGCCTCTGTACTATTAAAAATAAAGAACCATCCAAATTTCTCCAGAAATCAGTCCTTTTTTTCCAACAAACTGAAAGCAACTTGTTTATTTTTTATTAAGCTTTCTTTTTCCCTACTCTAGCAGAACTTTAAGGCAGCAAAGATATTAAACAGAAATATTTAAGAGAATGTTCATTAATTTGTAATAGCTATGACACCGGATGTTTCAAAACTCAGGCTCTTTCTGGGAATCACAAGTGTTAAATATTTATTCCAGTGGTTATGTAATGCCAAAGAGAAAATGCTTTTCTTTGCAACTAAACTTACAAAAATTAATAAAGCAAAATAAATAAATCCAATGAAATCCAGACAATGGCTATGACTAATGTCAAAGATAGCACCTTTTTAAAGGGGTCTGGCAGCTCAAAGTCTTTTTCCACTTCCCACAGTCAATGTGGTTTCTGTTTTGACTATATTTACAGTACTCAAAGAGTTAAGTCATTTCATAAAGCAAAGCTCTGACAATAAAAGCTGATTGTATAAACAGAAAGTCAACATGGCATTGACTAGGAACCTCCACCACTGCTCCACACATACAAGTGGGCTGAGTGATAATAGACAACTCCACTCTCTAGCAAACCCCTCTGGCAGACACAAGCAGTCACATCCAGCCCTCCTTTACCAGGAGAAGAGCCAGCATGACACTGGATCCGTTAAAAAGGAGGAAGAAAAATAGGAGATTCCAGGGAGGTTGAAAAGCACCCTGAAAGTAAATGGGGCCCCAAATATTGCAATCTATCTGTTGGCTGGTGCAGAGAGTAGTGATAAGGATAGTCCAAGAGTCACCTGTATTACGCAGATCCTGTAGCATCATAGCACCATATGATTGGCATGGAGGGGCTACTCCAGCAAATTGAGTGGAGCAGCAGCTCTGAGCCATACAGGCTGAGGTGGATGGTGGATTTCTCTTCCCTAGCACCTCCAGATCCAACCCTGCTTCTGCCGAGAGTTTTAGTTTCACAATCAGTAGAATGTGGTAATACTGCTTCCCTACAGTCCCTCAAGGGTGTTGGGAAGCCTAATGAATGATATTGTAAAGTACTTTAAGATCCTCCGATGAAACACACTTGTATTGTTATTGTTTTACATGTGTATTCCATTAAAATTAATGGCCATTCATTGATGTTTGTCCTTTTCCAAAGCAGACACAAGTGAATATCGTATGCACCGAGCCCTGAAACCCTATCTTCTGACTTCCTCATCTGAGCTCTTGTTAAATATACTAATGCAGAGAAAGGAAAGTGAGACATCTCAGAACCTATAATTATAATTTTGTAGAAAAATTAAATGGGATTAAAATGTATTTATTAAGATAAGTACCCAAACACACAAACTCTTCCAATTGAAGCATCCAAACAACAATGATATAATAGCATAAGGTGCAAGAGGCAAATGCTATTAATGCCAAGTGCAATGCAAACTCCTAGTGGGTGGTAAGTGGCGGAATGTTTTAAATGGATTCCACTTATTCAGATTCCAATACATTAACACCAGGACCCCTCCTATAATTTAATACAGATTTCAACAGCTCTGGGACTGCAAATTTACTTGGATTTATGCTCTTTTTTTAAAAAAAGTCTTGCAAAAATTCTGTTTGCTCACTAGAGTAGGATTTTTGGTTTCTTTGGGGGTTGTTTTTTTGGGGGATGGAACATGGAAGTAAAACAGCATTTGTTTTTTTCTTATTACCATCATCATCTTCATGGGGGAGGTGAGGGGATATTGTGCCTTTGCAACAAAATTTCTGTGACAGTTTTGAAAGTCTATTTAGGCCTGGTCTACACTGGGGGGGGGGGGGGAATCAATCTAAGTTACGCAACTTCGTAGCTGAAGTCGACATACTTAGACCGATTTACCATGGTGTCTTCACCGCGGTGAGTCGACTGCTGCCTCTACCCCGTCAACTCTGCCTGTGCCTCTCATTGAGCTGGAGTACAGGAGTCGACGGAAGAGCGCTTGGGGGTCGATTTATCGCGTCGAGACTAGACGTGATAAATCGATCCCCGCTGGATCGATCGCTGCCCACCGATCCGGCCAGTAGCGAAGACATACTCTTAGAAGCTGTCGTATTTCTTGAGCAGTTAAGATAACTTTCTGATTTAGGGCCAGATTCTATATTCTTGGCAGCCCTCAAATGCTTACTGCCTCAATGGAAGATTTGGGAGTGCAAGGAGTACTGAATCAGATCCTTTGTTTGATCATAAAGCACTTACTGTATTTTATAACACTATGGTTCGTTTATTGCAAAAATGTGGTAAATTAATTGGGTGTGAAATTCACCCCAAGAAGCAATCAGCCCACGATCTTCTCCTAGGATGCAACATCCCTTTTCACTTCAGACATGAATTTGTTCTTATTGCTCATCTTTAAAGTCTGTGTTGTGCAAATATTTCCTTTTTATCCACACTAAAGGCTATTCATATCCCTTGAGTGCATGTGGCCTCTCACTGATGCTATTTCAGGGCTCTCTATGGCAGTACATTTCTTACTAATTTTAATGTTGATATTATCTTTTTTTCATACAACCTATCACAGGTCTGCTAAATGTCAGAAAAATCACAAATGCTGTGTCGAATCACCATGGAATTTCACATGCACATTCTAACACTAACACTTTAGTAGCTAAAAGTCCAGCACAAAAGTAGTAATGTTATCAAGTTCTGCAAAACAATCAAAACCATTTGAGTGTTTCTAAATACATGCTATTTTTGTCCCATGCTAACCATCCACTTTCCCCAACTTTGATCTTCTTCATGGAGGAGCTGCCGCTGGGGGGGCACCTCAGGGCAGAGGGGGGGAGCTGCCGCGGGGAAGGTGCCTCAGGATGGGGAGGGCAGGGAGCTGCCGCAGGGCTGCGGGGGGGCGCAAGGTGGAAGTTTCGCCTCGGGTGCGAAGCTTCCTTGCACTGGCCCTGGTTGTACATGTGTATGGTGTGAGATTTGTAACAACTTCTAGAAATACAAACTCTCCTAAACCCTTTGATGCCAATAATGGAAAGTGGAACTGCAGGTGTTGTGGTGTTCTAAGTTACTTACACGCCTCACTATTAATTAAATATAGGCAGAGATGAATGAAAATTTAAACAGAAGGGTTACATCACAACGTGTGAATTGATACAGCTCTGCATGTGTTTCTAGTCTAAGTGCACCTATTTACTGACCTCACTGAGCACTTTCTAAATAGCCAGAATGCTTTCAATTCTTTCTGTGCGAGGCAAATTCAGACTGAAGTAAACGGATTCAAACCCCTGGAAGTGTCAGGGCAAAATTTAGTAGGGTATGTTGTATATGTGATACATGGGATCTAAATTGCCTCAAAAATATTGGAAAGTGATGTAGGTTGCACCATCTTGGCATTCAGTGGGTATACGAAATTTCATTGCTGAGGTAATCAAGCACAACTCCACTGAACTACACTACCCACTGATGCCATGGGTGTATTTGGTCCCCATGGTTGTATATGATCACATTTTCTAAAACAGAGACAAGGCTTATGCACAGAAAAAGCATAGGCACAAAAAGGCACTCACACTTTCGCATACAGTTGTAATTATATGTGCAACTCAGGGTAATGTGCACACAAGGGGCTGGTCAGTCATTTAACTGGCCTTTTCCACATGCATTTTTGGCACACCCATACCTCTGGGCATTGAAAATTATGGTATGCCTTTCAACCAACACATGCAAAAGTCTCTGTTACTGAGTCCCACATATACTTAATGCAATTATCTAAACCCTGCTGCATGACTGAGGCTCATGTCTATAAATCTCCAGTCACCTAAGAACTTCACAGTTGTCATTCTGATTGCACACAGTGGCCACATGAAATTTCACAGAGACATCAGAAATAGCACTATGAGTTTCCTGCTGTAAAGCACAGGCACTTGCCACCTGCCCTCGCAGAGAATCTCTGTTGGCCTTTAGCACTTGTAACACACAACTGAGCAGTTCTAAATCCATCCAGTAGAGGGAAGTGTACTAGTTGGTGTATTACAATACATACTTTCCCAGGCAATGTTGTACACAGGGCCGGTGCTACCATTAAGGCAAACTAGGCAGTTGCCTAGGGTGTCAAGATTTGGGGGCGCCAAAAAGCGGTGCCCCCAATTTTTTTTTTTTACAGCGTTCCTGGGCTGGGCTGGGCTGCCGGCGGCGCGCTGACACGTGCGGCTCAGACTCCCTCTCTCAGCGCAGCAGCCGCTCCACTTCTCCCACCTCCCAGGCTTGCGGTGCCAATCAGCTGTTTGGCGCCGCAAGCCTGAGAGGGGAGGAGAATTAGAGTGGGGGCGGCGTGCTCGGGGAGGAGGCTGAGCAGAGCTGAGCTGGGGTGGGGAGCTGCCGCACGGCTCCCCCGGGGGGAGCTGCCGCGGGGGGGGGCACCTCAGGGCAGAGGGGGGGAGCTGCCGCGGGGAAGGTGCCTCAGGATGGGGGGGGCAGGGAGCTGCCGCAGGGCTGCGGGGGGGCGCAAGGTGGAAGTTTCGCCTCGGGTGCGAAGCTTCCTTGCACTGGCCCTGGTTGTACATGTGTATGTGTGAGATTTGTAACAACTTCTAGAAATACAAACTCTCCTAAACCCTTTGATGCCAATAATGGAAAGTGGAACTGCAGGTGTTGTGGTGTTCTAAGTTACTTACACGCCTCACTATTGAAACAAGCAATCAACATACAGCTATTAGATACTAAACAACATCCCAGGACACTGACACAGAAGGTGCTGTCCTCATATGACTTATCTTACTACTGATATAGTGCCATATGAAAACATGTGCAGCAAATGCTTACAATCAGGGCATGTGTTCCCATAAATGTAGAATAGACACACACACACACACACACACACACACACAAAGAGCAGTGCCATTATTTAACCAGAGCAAAAGAATAGCCTCTGATCAGCAATTCTCAAGACAGATCAACAGGAGGCACATCATGTCTGTCTGTCGGACACATAGAGGAAACTGTACCTACCCCATCACAATCAGCAATGGCACAAATGGGTGCCTTTATCTAATAAGAGCAAATGGACAACTGAAGAGCAGCAATTAGCGGGACAGAAAAAAGGGGCATAGCATGAATATTGTTTGCCTTGAGGAAGGAACACCTCAAGTGTGGGATAGCTAGTTTGTGATCTCCCATACACTAAAATTGTATGACACTTTCCAAAGACATTCAGAGTCACCAACACATGTGGGTGCCCTATACCTCAGTATTTTGATTGGAATTTCACAGCCATTGCTGCTGCAGTACTCAAGATGGCTGGCCCGTCACAACCACTGGCACAGAGAATATCTCCCTTATTCAGAGAAGAAAGAAAACTCACTCAACAAAAACCTTATGGTGGCGGAAAGGGTGGCCCTATGCTGCACTGGATTTTCAAAGGCTTTTTTTCCCCTTTAATTCTTCTGCGCTGTCCCTTCTTGCCCGTGTTCTCATAGCCCCTGTCCCTTTTTTTTTTTTTAATTGGAGGAGTTCTCTAACAGACCCACACATTATTGTAACCGATATTTTCCCACAGCCCTTGCCAGAAAAGCATTTTCCTGCCCTCTCCTCTTTTATCAACCCCCTTTGTTTAAATCATCATGTATTTTCCTCCTTGTCTGATGTTTTTAAACAGAGCTCATCTTCATGGGCCTGAGCCACAGCACATTCAAAGCAATGGAAGATTTTCCATTGCCTTCAAGGGCTTCTGAGCACACTCTCAATTCAAAAGTTTGCTGCCCCTTCTCACCTCCAAATCCCTTCCCCACAATGGCTCCCACCCACACACAGAAGCCAGTCTCTATGGGCTGGAAATCGCATGAGACAGCAGCTCTCAGGTTATTTCCAGTTCATGAAGGAGGAAGTGTCTTTTGGCCCCAGGGGTTACAGTAAGTCCCATTCTGAACTGGGAGTAAACACAATTCATTTATCAGCCAGAAAATAACCTCCAATTTGATCAGGCCAAGGCAGAACACAAGCCTGGAGAGGCTGGAGTCCATAGCCCAGTTTTCAACCTCCGAAAGTTTGAGAAGCTTTACAATTAGGTGTGCTACATTCAGCCACCCCTAGTACAACTGGGTATAGTTCAGGGTCTCTGAACATGTCAAGGTGAGCACTAAACCAAACCCAAGGCAACTGCAGGATTTTAAAATGCTTTAATGGTACAATTTTCTGCATATTTGTAAACTCCCTTTATTTAAGTTCATTTAGCAGCTAATCTTGTCCCCAAAGCCTTATGGCTGTGGAAGATCCTCTGGCAGTGAAACTGGTGCAACTCCACTGTGCAGAAGTAGATTTGCGGGAAAAGCATGCAAGAGGGGTGCATTTGAGCCCTGATGTATGGATCGTCACAGAGCACCTTTCACAGGGCTTGGCAATATGGAAACTGGGGGTGGGAGGCAGAAAAGATCCATTGACAAAGAGTCTCCTCTTTACATGGATTTCCATGGCACATTTAGGCTCACACCTTTTATTCCAACTCTATTCAGGCAAAAATCCCATTGAAGTCAATGACATTTTTGCCCCTCCTTCTCTCTGGGATTTGGCCCAGCTGCCCCTCCATCTGGCCAGCAGGGAAGGGGCTCTGCCGATAGGCTGCCCAGTTCCAGTCAGGGGCCATGGGGGAGGGGGGCCTGCTGAGTTCAGGTTCGCAAAACTGGGGGAAAGGGGAAGGTAATGACCCTTTGCCCTCTACCCCATTTCTGGCACCCAGGTATTAAATCCTCTTTGGGCTATTCTGTAATATTAGTTCCTTTTTTAAGGGAAAATCATTTCAATCATTCCTCCTCTTAGGACATATCCATCTGATTCTTCTCACAATTAATCTGCAAGAAGGAAAAAGTCCAAACCAGCTTCCTACAAGGCAGTGCACCCAAGAGCAAGAGTAGGAAATTACATGCCCTGAGCCAAATCCTTAGCTGGTGTAAATTGACATTGAAGTCAATGAGCGATATCGATTTACACCAGCAAAGGACCTGGCCATCCATTTCAGCCATAGTTTACCCCCTATTATTATTGTTAAAATTTTGCTGCATGCATAAGGAGTGATCAGTTTTCCTCTCTTAACTACATGTTGTTTACTTATAGATAATTTTTCATAAGGATTTATTGTTCAACTCTTTCTTTTTTTTCTTTCAAAGTCTGCTAACATTTAGAAGTGTGTTCAGCCCGCAAAGCATTTGAAATGTAATTCTATGGTGGTTTATTTTCAGAAATGAAATAGTCAGTGGTCACTATATTTTATTGCTAGTACTTAGTGGTTTTACAAGTTGTTTTCTGTTCTGTGTATTAGCATAAATTGTTTGCTATAAAAAGACTCCTAAACATATATTTCTGCAATCTTCCTGGCCCATCACAGCATGAAACCGTAAAGTTATATTAAACAGACACTGAGCAAAGTTTTAGGGCCAAAATGTACTTACTCTAAAAGTATTTTCCTTGCAGGATCTCCCTAAATACTTCTTTTTCCACACAGCACTGCAAGGTGTGCGCGCACACACACACACAAAAGGAGCACATCAAATTCACAACTTGACCTAAGAAACACATAGAAACCCACCTGTCATAAAAGCAGACGCCTCAAACCAGGTGAGGTGGACATTCTGAAAGGGGAGGGGCTAACCTTGAATAAGCAAACAATATCAATTCTTGAAGGCAAAATATATAATGATTTTAAAAAGTCAGCTACATCAATTATAGATGTGTATGGGCAGCTTTAGCTCCTGCTATCGGCTCCTATAGTGCAGAGATCTCACTGGCATCAGAAGCTTCTTTAAATAAAATCTCTAAAATGGTAGGCAAACGCAGCCTCTTTTCCTATATCATCATGCATGCATTCCTTCCTCTAGTATTTCTCTCCGACAAACATTTAATTATGGCCAGTAACCATGGGACAAACTCTACTACCCATTTGTGGTACAAAATGTCATTACAAGTTAGAGGAGGCGATATTCTCTTTTAGTTCATCTCTGGCTCTTCCACAGATATACCAACAGATAGGGCAACATACCAACTTGATCCACGTGCATGACTCCTACCAATATAATGGGACTTATACATGTGTACTGAGGACAGAGTAAGGCCCAGAGAATAACGTGCTGTTTGGGAGATCTTATTAAAAATGCTATTGATAAATGAGACGCAGTTCAAGCGGGGATATCTAGATAATGAAGGGCTTAGCGGTAATCGATGGAAGAGGGAAGATTAGAAGAACTGAATATATTTGTCTTAAACAAAAGGAAACAGCCCACGAATATCTGAAAGGTATCAACATTCCTGGGGGAAAGGAACTGTTCAGGGTGGGATTGGGTGGATAACTAGGAGCAATTATATGACATTCCATAAAGATAAATTTAAACTGAACCTGAGAAAAAGAGAATTACAGCAGAAAATTAGAATATAGAATAAATATTTGGTAGGGAGAACCCTTTGTGGTGCTGGCGGATGGTCTACGTGACCTACTAAATCTTTTCCAGTTCCAATATCTCTAATTCTATTTATATCTTACTATAGCATGGGACACAATGCAACATAGGGTCACACTGTCAATTTAAAGCTTTTGGGAGACTTCTTTTTGGAACTCCAGTGTAATATGGCAAAACTGATCCCTGCTGAGACTCCCTGAACTCCAGTGGAGTTTTGGCAAGGATCACTAAGGATCATGGGCGAAGTGCATCTTCTACCACAGGATAATGGTTTGGATGTTGAACATTATTTTCCTTATCTTGACCTATACAGATCTAGAGAGGGCCTCATGACATTTGCCCAGGGTACATAGTGACATCAGCAGCAAAGTAAATGTAGGCAGCAACGTTCAGAGAATCAAAAGTTGCCACATCAAAGACAGCAAAAAGAACAGACCATATTTATGAGATAATTGCTAGATTCTATACTCTGAAAAAAATAACCAGATCCCTGAATAATACACACCATTGCTGGCCGCTTGTCTGTTGCCAAGTACCGTTTAAAGGGTTCAGATGAAGTTCAGACTTGTACATTTCCTTTATATTGATGTGCTATAGCATTAGCCTTGGTTAAACTATAGTGTCACCTCTGTGAGATAAACAGAATGGTCTTGACTTGACCTACACTATGATAAAGATCAGAGTTCTCAGGACTTCCCTAAACCAACTGCAGACAGTTGGGCTCTCCCGGTGCTCTAAAAAAAAAAAAAACCCACCTCCACAAGGGGAATAGCTCCTAGCGCTGGTGCACTGTCTACACTGACACTTTACAGCAATGCTTGGGGTGGTGTTTTTTCACACCCCTGAGCGAGACAGTTTCAGCACTGTAAAGTACCAGTGTAGACAAGCCCAATGGATTTTCTATACTTTCTTAGTACTTCTCTTGGTAGTATTTAATGCAGATGATGCATACCTGTGCAGAACAGCATTAAGTAGTGTGCTCTAGCGTAGATCTCAATGCCCAATCTTAGAATTTCCTGGAAAGTGATATTTCACACTGTTGCAAATGAGCTATAAGAAAAATCATGTTGATGTAAAGAAATTTGTTTTATTTTACCTGTCATCCTATAAGAGGTAGAAAGAGACACAGGGAGACATATTTTTGAACAGCCTCTATTAATGTCCTCCTGTGTGCAAAAGCCCCAAATGGGCAAGCATAAACTGAGTCATTAAGGGTGCAATTTCCCTGTGTGCATGGGCAAAAGTCAGTGAGCATGTGCAAAGGTGACCACTCGGTAAACAATAGAACAATTTGAAAATATGGCCCAGTATGTCTGACTGGAAATCTTTATGCAAATGAGATTTGTATGAGGCCAGTACTCTATGAAGCTGTAGTCAGGAAGAACTAGAGGTTTAGGCTTTGAAAAAAATGTATAGCCATGTAGTGCCCATGATCTCTGTTCACAGCTCCTGTTCCTGTCAATGAGAGTTCCATAATGTAGTGAACCACCGCTGCATACATACAAACACCATAGTCATGAGCAGAATTTGAAACCAGGATCTTCCACACCAAAAGAACGCACCCTTATTGCTTAAGCTAAATTGGTTATTTCTAGCTGTTAAAAGAAGGCTGTTACAGATGCTAGAACCATCAGTAGGGGAAGTCACATTCACACACACTTGGGTAGTGTGCTACATATTCCTGCCATTAGACAAGCTCGTCCAGAACATCTGAGGTTCAATGGAATTCGAGTCCCATATAGGGTGCTATCTTGTAACAAGCCATGAGCGCATCTATCTAAATACCATGATCATCAGAGCAGAGCAAATCCAATGTATTAAGCCCCAGCCCCTACCACTTGAGCCCAAGAAGCAAGTCCATTAGCTGTCAATTATTAGCAGGATTTTATAATTCTAGAGGTCAGCCACTAGAGGGAGCCTTGGTCAGACACACAAAGCGATGCACTGCACCTTCAGGGACAGCTGAGTCTTTAAACATCAGTGAGTGACCATCACAAAACTAGGCTGGCCTTTAAAAGCTTCAAAGGGAAAGTCTGACCTGAATTTTACCTGCCATAGTGTGGAGTGATGATTTATAGGAGACTTGTCAAACATCTTTAATTTGATAGCCTGAATTTGGCGTGAGGTCATGGATGCGATGATGGTTCTAATCTAGAATCTGTCAGATGGGATTAACATAATCTTCATGATCTAAAGCTACCACAGATCTATGTACAAGAAGTGAAAAAGCAGTTAACTGGAAAGTAGAGGGTGGAAAATCTGATTGAATGACCAACTATAATACTAGGGTACCAAGTTCATGGAGGCTCGTTTCTATTCCCCACTGTGTTGATGTTCAAATTGGGAACTAGGCAAGTATGCATTTTAGGCACCTATTGCCAACATTTTCAAAACTGGCCGCCTACAGTTAAGGCAATGACATTTAGTCAGTCAATGGGATTTAGGCTCCTAAATGCCTCAATCCCATTTGAAAATGAATGAGGCCCCTAAATCAGTCAGGCGTTGCAACACTGAGCACAGCAATGCCTACATAACTTTAAAAATCTGGAGCCTTATCCCTAAACACTGACATACAGATTACAGCATGGGTAACTTTAATTTAGGTGCCCATGTTTAAAGGGTGGCCTTGCAAGCTGGAATTTCAAATCTGCCCAACTCCCATCAACAAGGTTTTTCAAACAAAAGCCCTTTTGAAAACCCCAGCCATAATCTTTATAGACTATTCTCCTGTTTAGAACCATCACTTATAACCATTAGGGATTCTTGTTAATATCTGTATTTAAGTTAAACTCTCTGCTCAAAATTATGAGCTAAATATTGGCCAGTTGAAATTTCTTTGTAGGTGATCTGTAAGTTAACTATATGATACGCTAGATCACTTTTGGAAATAATCATAGAATTTAATAGGAAAAGCAATAAAAAAAATTAGTGGACCCTGTCACTTGAACTTTTTCTTTATAAAGGACTTGGAACAAATTCAAAAAATGCTGGGCCAAATTCTCCCATCTGTTACATACACCATTTTACTGGGAGTTTTTCCTGTGTAACTAGAGCTGAATTCTGCCTAATATTCAGGTCCAGTTGAGATGATATTCATGCAAATAGATTTTTTCCCCTAAAATATATTGTTTCATTTATAAAATGTTTCCGTGCTAACCACCAATGTAATGTAGCAAAGACATTCTATAAGCTGTAATATTTCTTGTGTAGGCCTATTGTTTACATACATTCCATATAAAAAATAAGGGGGATCTTCGAAAGTTCTTGAGTGATGTAGGAGCACAAGTCTGTCTGAAAGTCAACTGGGTTCAAG
Organism: Chrysemys picta bellii; assembly: GCF_011386835.1. Lineage (NCBI taxonomy): Eukaryota > Metazoa > Chordata > Testudines > Emydidae > Chrysemys > Chrysemys picta. The sequence goes on from NC_088798.1 coordinate 98,305,999, forward strand.
TTAAACCTCTGGCTTCAATGGGAGTAGGAACAGGCCCTTAATGCTTTTGGAAATCCTGCCCTCTATAGATAAACAGTTCTGGCATTAGTACCTTGGACACAATTAGCAATTTAGCTAGCTTTGCAGTCATAACCACGCAACATATTCAGAACAATTCCTAACCATTTCACTTCACATTGATAATATGTAGCTATCAAATGATGCCTAGCTGAGGCTAATTAGTTACAATAATAAAGTAAGTGATAACTCACAGAGCTGCAATTGGTGAAAACTAAGAGTTCCCACTAGTTTAAATTCCTGTGTCTCAATAGAAAACACACTATTTTCTGCTCTATGGACAAACAGGTTGGACTAATTACCAAATATAATCATTATTTATGCTTTGCAGACATCAGAATTTGGTCTTTAAATGAATTTATAGGAGGGGGGGAAATCACAAAGATGAATAATCTCTTTAATTACATGTATAAAATTCTGAATGGAAGAAATTAGGAGAAACAAAGGAACAAAGGTAAGCTAATTATTCCTTGTCTTGCAGCTAATATATTTCTATGGTAACCACAGTGGTCTTAGAAGAAATTAAATGACTTTTTAAATCAAATCATCAGGAAAGTCACCCAGTAAAGCCACAAAACACCAATCTTCAAATAAGTCTAGAGATGATGAAGAAGGAAGGCATGCATTTTTCCAGCTGTTGGCCATTAGAGCTATGAAACAGCATTTTCATTAAAAACCACCAAGGGGATTCTTTCTTATATGCTTTGTGGGAGGGGTGTGTGGGTGGATGGAGGGGTGTTTGGGGGTGTGTGCATGCGTGAGCATGCATGTGTGAGAAAGAGACAAACTTCTTTTAGGTCCTTCACATACTGTATGTCAGTGTATAGCAAGGAAGCGTGTGTGTGTTGTCTGATGGGTTGATAATGACACTTTTGTTTTCAGCTTACCTGATGATTCTCGGGTACATGAAAAGCTCTTTTGTGTTCACACTTAAGTCCACGTAGCTCATCTTTTTGGGGGTGATTTTGAATAAATAATAGGACGGATGCCATGATTTCAAGTATGCAGTGTCCAAACTCTCTCTTCCAAAATATGGAGAAGCATGCCACATAGGCCAGAAAGAGGCATATGCTGGAAAGGGGTGGCGAGCATGCGGACAGAGGTGAACGGTCCAGCAAAGACCACGTTTCACACATTCTTGCCCTTAAAAGGTAGGAAATTAATCAAACCCATGCTTTATATAAGTTCAGCCAGCCCTCCGCCTGCTTTACATTGTTAAGCTTTAACTTAGGGGGTACATTGCCAGAGGAGTAATTCAACCAGAATGGTCTGTGAAGCAAGCACATTCTGGCTCTGTGGGAGGTTGACTCCTTCAGCCTTGCTGTGTAAGCACCACAGAGCGCAGTTAGCTGAGGAGAGCTCATGCAAATGCGCTCTTCTCTTCCCCTAGACCACAACACCACAATCAATGGTTTCCCACATCACATCCGTGGCCATACTGGCAGCTACAGATAAGGGAATTGACTTACCAGCTTTATATGAAGAGCCCCCAGTTTTTCAGTTAAAAGGAAATTGCCTGCGTTCGAGCATGGGGAACAAGACTAACATCTTTTAAAGTGGGACAGCATTTTTTTCCTCTCGCACCAAAGCTTTGGGCCTTGCATGGATCCTTTAGAGCTACAGTATGGCTGACTTACCCTCTTCCAGTCCTGTGATCGGCCAGGAGGAGCACCATAGACAACGCTAGACGCCATTTGTCATTTTCTCTCTACCAATAGTAGGATAACTTTTTAACAGCCACAGGGACTCGGTCATGAGCAGAAATCAACCTCAAGAACTTCTGTTCTGAAAATTCACCTCTCTAACATATTCACCCAATAGAAGGCAACATGGTTTCATGTATGAGTAGCCAGTATAAAACATCCTCAGCAACAGACAAGTAAACTAGGGTCAAACTCTGACCCTGGGCCTCTTAAAGTTCTTCCGGGTTGACTTTCACCTCTTAGGTGCTGTTATGTTGCCACATAATTTTTTTTAAGGGCACAAGACAGGTCACAACATGCAAAACTAGAGCAGAGCTACAGCAACCACTTTGATAAACTATGCACAAGAGTGATCCAGTGGATATAGTGTACTTGGACTTTCAGAAAGCCTTTGACAACGTCCCTCACCAAAGACACTTAAGCAAAGTAAGCTGTCATGGGATAAGAGGGAAGGTCCTCTCATGGTTAAAAGACAGGAAATAAAGGGTAGGACTAAATGGTCAGTTTTCAGAATGGAGAGACATAAATCGTGGTGTTCATCACGGATCTGTTCTGGGACCGGTGATGTTCAACTTTAGTTGACTGGACAACAAAATGGCTAATGCACATTGGAAAACGTAAACCCAATAATACATACAAAATGATGGGATCTAAATTAGTTGATCGTGGCTAGTTTTCTGACAACATCTGCTCAACGCGCACAAGCAGTCAAAAACGCTAACAGAATGTTAGGAACCATTAAGAAAGGGATAGATAAGACAGAAAATATAATGCCACTATATAAATCCATGGTATGCCCACACCTTGAACACTGCAAGCAGTTCTGGTCACGCCATCTCAAAAAAGATCTATTAGAACTGGAAAAGGTACAGAGAAGGGCAACAAAAATGATTAAGGGTATGGAAGAGCTTCCATATGAGGAAAGATTAAAAAGACTTTTTTAGCTTGGAAAGAGACGACTAAGGGGATCTGACAGAGGTCTATAAAATAGTGAATGGTGTGGAGAAAGTGAATAAGTAAATGGTGTGTGAAGGAGTAAATAACACGAGGATTCTGGGGTCACCCAATGAAAGTACACTTCTACCCCGATATAACGCAGCCCGATATAACACAAATTCGGCTATAACGCGGTAAAGCAGTGCTCCAGGGGGGCGGGACTGCGCACTCCGGTGGATCAAAGCAAGTTTGATATGTGGTTTCACCTATAACGCGGTAAGATTTTTTGGCTCCCGAGGACAGCGTTATATTGGGGTAGCGGTGTAATAGGCAGCAGGTTTAAAACAAACAAAAAGAAGTACTTCTTCACACAACGCACAGTCAACCTGTGGGACTTGTTGCCAGGGGATGTTGTGAAGGCCAAAACTATTACAGGGTTCAAAAAAGAATTAAATAAGTTCATAGAGTATAGATCCAACAATGGCAATTAACCAAGATGTCAGGGATGCAACCCCATGCTCCAGGTGGCCCTAAAGCTCCAACTACCACAAGCGGGGTCTGGACAGCAGGGAATGGATGACTTGATAATTACCCTGTTCTGTTCATTCCCTCTGAAGTGCCTGGCATTGGCTACAGTTGGAAGACAGGATACTGGGCTAGATGGACCATTGGTCTGACCCAGTATGGCCGTTCTTATGTTCTGATGGTATCTGCTCATTGTTTCCCAAGATTGGACATGAGCCTTTATTTGGCTATTTTGCACTGCTGGCGTCAGAGAATAGTTTATGCTTTTTCAAAAGGTTCTGATTTTAAATCCCCCAGGGGCAATGTAAATATGGCCTCCAGATGAAAAAATATGGACCAGAGTTATGACTGAGTCATTTGAAAAGAGCATGTGATGTAGATGATGGGGTCAAAGTATCCTGCTATAGGGAGAAATTCATACTGAAATGAAAAGTAGATACAATTTCAACAGGAAAATCTTTATGGGTGTGATCCAACCCCCACTGAAATTAATGAGTCTTCCGCTGACATCAGTGGGATCCTAATACAACATCTAGTCCTACAAGATACTGAGTGTGATCCACACACACACACACACACACACACACACACACACACACACACAGAGTTAGGAGCACTGAGCACCTCACAGGATTAGGAGAACAAAAAGGAAAGGAGATTTGGGTATATATTTACACTTGTCCATGGAAACGTATAATGCAACACAGAAAAGGTATTTTGTTGCAGTAGTAGATACCTACTTAGGTGTGATTCAGGTCTCTCTAATTCACTACCATGGTGCTAGTTTGTTAGGTCCCAATCCTGCATTCCTTCTGAACCCAAAACTCATTATGCCCATTCCTATTTTGTTCTGCGCCACTATAGGATCAAAAATACAAACAGCAGTGGTTCCAAATTAACTTCACCTGTACAAAAGCGTGGTATGAAAGAACGGACAGACAAATTTTTTTCACATATTGAAAACACACTTATGAAATCAAGCTTACCAATGCTCCCCCACTTGGAAAAAAAACAACAGCCCAATAAAAATGTCAGTACCCGTAATAAAACAATTTTATATGGGGCCTTTAATAGCATAGACAAAAGAGCTGAAAAATCCCATTGAAGTCAATTAACTCCTGATCCTGCAAATCACTTAAGCACATGCTTATCTTTAAGCAGATGAGTAGTAGTTGAATTAAATGGGACTACATACCTGCTTAACATTAAGCGTGAGCTTAAGTGTCTTGATGGATCCAGGCTTTAGTTCATCCCTCTGTCTGTATCAGATGGTTCCTTACCGTCTAGTCTACAGTGGGTCATTCTCAAATCTTTAATAGATCTCATTGTTTGATTATTTCACACTGCTGTATTATATTTCCTATATGTGTATTATTAATGTCTAAATAAGGTCTTGTAAAACCAACAGCTAGGCTTGCCCAACAATTGCATCGGAATAATAATATTTTGATTTTATAGGGCTAGTTCCTCAGCTGGTGCAAACAGCGGGGCTCCTTCCAGCTTAAGATTTTCATAAGAACACATTTGTTCTTTAAAAGAAATAAGGATTCTGGGTACCCATCAGAAATCTGAATTTGAATTGGCTTGTTTCTATCTGTCTATGTTAAAATTTTAAACCAGTGCTTTGGGATGAAGCTCTCAGTAGTTTGAGCACTGGCCTGATAAACCCAGGGTTATGAGTTCAATCCTTGAGGGGGCCACTTAGGGATCTGGGGCAAAAATCAGTACTTGGTCCTGCTAGTGAAGGCAGGGGGCTGGACCCGATGACCTTTCAGGGTCCCTTCCAGTTCTATGAGATAGGTATGTATATATCTGCACTTTAGGTTCCTTAGTCACAGAATTCTGAGTGATAAAAAGTCCATCACAAGTATGATTTCGTGCCTTAGCAGCACAGAGGCACTCCATAAGAAGAATAAATGGATGTGTGTGTTGTAAGCTGAAGACTGAGGCATGTTTTGCACACATGATGTCACTCTTGCAACTCACAAAGAACTAATTGCTCAGCTTGTATGCTGTTTGGGTTCACTTTGCAAATTATAGTTGTCTGCAGAGCTACAGTATGTCATCAGTAAACAGCAACGTTGTCTAAAGCATAATTAATATCTTTCTTTTAAAGTTGCTTATTTATCTTCTCTCCCTATGACAAATATGTTAATGATCTCTCCAAAACCTACAATTTGTCATTTTCAAAGATCCTGTCTGTCTGCCTGGGGCCAAATGCTTTAGATAAAATCACAAGCAGCCTGATCATCCTCCCATTGAAGGACATGGCAAAACTCCCATTGACTTAATGGAAGCAGGATCTAAAAATATACTTTGTGTAGCTTAAGTCAAGATAACAAACAAAGGGGAGAGATGGCCTTATGGTTTGCAGTAGCTGAAGCAAATTCAGGCTCAGGCTGCCCAGAGCAGCATAAGGTTCGTAAGCCAGGAGTTGTCAGTTAGGCACAGCCTGTGGGTTGCAAAGCTTGTGTTAGACCACAGAGCAATGCAAAGCCATTCTGTTGGCCTGTGCTTTTGACTAGGCCCTGGCCAAAAGGTATATTCTCAATTCAAAATGTGCTGCTTTAGCCACCTTATCTCCAGGTAAATAAAATGCTGGAAATGGGGTTGAAAATATGCCCATGTAAAAATAACCACAGCAATTGCTCCAAACTAGATGTGGTAGTTTGTACTATTACTGTCGACTACTGTGGCACCCTTTGACAGTGCATTTCTCCCACACAAAGGCACAAGAATATGAACAATTTCATGCATATGACTTTTTATACATATCTCTTTACAAATGACAGGAGGTTTACAACTAAAAGTACATTTACACTAAAACCAAAAATATGAGAGCCTATATTTAATTACCTATTTGTCTCTATTTTACTTTTTCATTTTCAGGAAAAAAAAAATCCCCTGATTAAATCATCTGCCATGAGGCAGAAAGCTCTCATAGCAAAGTAATACTATTTCCACTGCTGCATATCGCTGCTAAAGTCATATATTAATACAGGAATTCACTTTTCCAAGATCTGAACACCCAGGTAAGTCCCCATGCCACAACTGCTATGTTTTTGTGTGTTCCTAGCCTCCTCCTTTTGGCAAGGTGGACCACTTGGAATTCTTACCATATTACTAACAGGACAACAATTGCAGGTAAGAAACTTATAAATCTTTGTTTTGTATGTGCTGTTGTAGTGGCCCCCACGCTTCATTTTGCACTGCTCTTTCCCCCTCCTTTGTATAATTCCATTCTCTTTTTCCTATCACACCAGTGTGCTTCACGTAGGGCCCAATCCTGCATGGGGATGGCAGCCCAGGCACTGAGCACCCCTTTCGAGATTCACAGCACCTTTGGGACCGTGTCTGTGAACGCATGCTCACCAGCACAGTCCCTACTCAGATGGAGTAGTTAGAGAGTCAGAGTTAAAGGCCAAAAGGGATCACCAGATCTTTTAGTCTGACCTCCTGTCTTTCCCACTTCAATAGGACTCTACTTGAGGGTGAAATTCAACCCTGTGCAGAGGGCCAGTACAAGGATTATGCACCACTTCCTGTGAGATTTAACCCTCTGCATAGAGGTGAATTTCACCCTTAGGGAAGGCCTTTTCCCTCTACTACAGCTTTTTTATGCCACTGTGGCAGCATAAAGGGGACATCAGAGACCCAGATCCAGCCAGGAGAGATTTCCCCTGGCAGAGGATTACGCTGCCCTCCGAGGTCCATGACAGACTGGTGAGGCCAGGAGGGATATATCAGCAATGGCAAAGGGCAGGGCCATAATATATAGGACTAGGCATTCCAAGGGGTGCTGCCGCCCATAGGCGGCTGGGGACAGTTTGCCATAATTTAGGCAACCCTACAATCTAGCTAAGTCACTCCAGGGTCTGCAGCAACCCAAAATTGTGTAAGAACTACTCCTGCGATAAGGGTTTGGAAGATCAAGTCCTTACTCAGCCGGAAGAAAGATGGTCAGACCGTTCTGTAACCAGCCACCACCAGGGGGTGCAAAAGCAAAGTATCTTCACCTTACTTTGGAAGCTGTGATTTTCGACACAAGGAATGTCCTACCTGCCGAACAGTTCCCAAGAGGTCCCTGCTTCTCTACTGCACAGCCCAGTGCCTCTGGCCAGAGGCCATTACATCTTTAAAACAGCTGTCATGTCACATGGTTATGTACAGAATATAAACCCTGTATAGCTGCTGTGTGACAAGAAAAGTCAATTTGAGAAGTGTTTCATCTTTCTTTTTAATTTGATTTATATTGGTTTGTATTCCATCATGGTTTAATTGTCCTTCAGTTAAAATACCCTCTTGCACTCAGCATCTAATAAACATAACCCTTCTGCATTTAACAGACTGGTAAATTTCTAATAACTGCCAGGCTTTGTAGCAAGTCTGGGTTGCTTTAATTATTTTTTCTCCATTTTGTTCTTTTTTCCCCGCGTCGCTGCTAGAAGTGATGTAAGACCTAGCTGTTAGAGCACAGGATTAAGATGCAGAACTCCTGGGTTCTAATCCTGGCTCTACAATGAATTATGCCCTTTTAGGCAAGTTATGTAACCTCTCCTTGCTACAGCTTGCCCAGATGTTAAATGGGCATAGCAACAGCTATTTCACCTGGACAGCAAGGCCAATAAAGGCTTATTTAGTTAGTGCTCATAAATTATTCTGAGATCCTTGGAAAAGGGATACATATATGTAGGGCCCTACCAAATTCATGGCCATGAAAAACACATCACGGACCATGAAATCTGGTCTTGTGTGCTTTTACCCTATACGATACAGATTTCATGGCGGGGGGGGGGGAGCGTTTCTCAAATTAGGGATCCTGACCCAAAACAGAGTTGCAGGGGGGAGGGGTGTCACAAGGTTATTTTAAGGGGGCTCACGATATAACCACTTTTACTTCTGCACTGCCTTCAGAGCTGGGGAGCCTGAGAGTAGCGGTTATTGGTCAGGTGCCCAGTTCTGAAGGCAGTGTCCCGCCAACAGCATTGCAGAAGTAAGGGTGGCAATACCATACCATGCCACCCTTACTTCTGCGCTGCTACTAGCGGCGGCTCTGCCTTCAGAACTGGGCTTCTGGCCAGCAGCCGCCGCACTCCGGCTGCCCAGCTCTGAAAGCAGCGCTGCCACCAGCAGCAGCACAGAAGTAAGGGTAGCAATACCACAACCCCCCAACAATCACCTTGTGACTCCCCACCCTGCAACTCCTTTTTGGGTCAGGACTCCAACAATTACAACACTGTGAAATTTCAGATTTAAATAGCAGAAATGATTAAATTTATGATTTTTAAAATCCTATGACCATGAAATTGACCAAAATGGACCATGAATTTGGTAGGGCCCTGCATATATGCAACGTATGTTATTGATTTTGCAACCACATTATATTGTTTTAATGAGTCATGGTTCAAAATTACATTGTTAGGAGATTCACATTTCTTTTAATACCTTAGGACGGCGCATGGGATTTAACTTATCTCTCTAAGGGACATCGAGACCCTTGGATGGAAGGTATTTTAGCACTGTTGAGCATTATACATTATTGTCACAATAGAATGTAATTTGAAACTATATCTTTTTCAAAAATGGCAACATGGAAAGAGGCAGCATAGTCCAATATTTAGGTCAAAGGGGCTAGGTCCAAGAGATGTGGATTCTATTCCTGCTTCCACCACTGACTTGCTGTATAATCTTGGACAACCCATTCTATATGGGGACAGTGACAATTATTTATTTTTGTCAAGTGCTTTGAGATCTGTAGGTGAAAGAAGTAGATCACTGTAGAATATTATTATTACCATTTTTCTTTGATTTTTCAGCATGAGCTACTACTTACTATCAGCTACAGACTCCATTTCATATTAGAAACAGATAAGTAGGAATGAAAACCATACCTTTCAAGATATCACAGCACAGATGTAGTTTGAAGTAGTGGAAATGGATCCAAACCACACAGTTTGGATTCAGATCAGAAATTCCCCAAACCTCTGGGTTTTTCAGAGCCCAAGTTCTGGTTCAGCCCATTGGAGAGATGGTGTGGAGGGGGTGGTACATACCTAGTATGGATCCAAAATTCATCAAAGTCCAGCAGAGGTGTTTGTAACTGGGCATTTGGTTTGGTTCCATCTCTAGTATGAAGGTCTGCAACCACAGCTTAAGTAACTAAAGCAAATACCTTTCTATTCCTCCTCCATGCTCTATTGCAGATGCAGTGGTGGGGCCTAGGGAGAGGAAACAGATAAGGACTCATTGATGGGGATTCCTTATAACAATAATATTCAGTTTATCCCTGACTTAGTGTTTGATGGAACTGAGAAAAAAACTTGTTTGTTTTCACCTGACAACATTGTACATAACTGCTATTTCACCACTAGGCTGAAAAGTACTGGCATTTTATGCAGGGGAACTGTAGGTAGAAATCATTTATAATTCAAGAACAGTTATAAAATCCCAGAAGATCATGATCCCAGAGAAAAGGCTTACTTCTTATGTGAACTGACATCGCTCAGTGGACAGGCCACTAGACAGGAGACCTGAGTTCTATTCACAGAGCTACTGCTGTCTAACCCTAAGCAAGTCACTGAGGGCTGGATCCACTAAGGGATGTAGGTGTTTAAATCCAACATTTCAATGCCACTGAGATCCTCAAAACCTCCTGCTCAGCCGGTACTTAAGTTTCCACCTGTAAAGTTCTCCATGGCCAAAATGTGCAAAGCCATCTGTCCTGATGCTGCCTAGCTCATACCTCAGCCCCAGTGGGACTTTCAAACTAGATGTATTCTCACCCGCAGAGCTCAATCACAAAACACAGCTCAGGAGGTGCTGCCTCTGTTATACCCAATAACCAAGTGGTTAGGGCACTCACCTGCCACATGGGAGACCCAGGTTCAAGTCTCTCTGCTCTGCCTAATTTAGAGCAGGGCCTTGAATCAGGTATGCCACCTCCTCTTTAGAGCCTAGAGCACTGGGTTATTCTAAGACAGATCTCTCTCAATCTCTCCCATTGTATGTGTGCATCTATAGATAGAGATACAATTAAATATTCATTGGAGCAGGGACTGGTACCTCACTGTCCCCACTCCCAGGTGAGTGCCCTAACAACCAAGGTTTGTGCATCTAGCCCTTCCCGCTATGTGCCTCAGTTTTCTTATCTGGAAAAGGGAGCTCATTATATTTACCTTCCTTTGTACTGTAATATACATATACAACATAAAAATGGCTTTTGATACCTGTAGGTGGAAAGAGCAAAATATAATAATAATAATATATATTTCTATACAAAATGCACCTAACTTTGTGCTGCTCTTAAATGCTGGGTAAACTTGGCGAGGGCAGTGATGAGGTTTGCTTAGCAGCTTTTTTCACTTTTCTTTGACCGTTTATATGGAAGAATAGGAAATGACTAACAAACGAGCTGGAAATATTTAGTACATTTCACAAAGCTTGAAAACGAACTAGATAACCTGTGGATATTACAGCAATCCGCTTTGGTGCTTAGTTTCAGTTTAACAGAAAACTGAAGGGCAGTGCACTTCTTGCAACCGTTCATGATGTAGGTGGCAAACAAAATGCCAAGCAGAGTGCATTACAATTCAGCTCTCACTTCAAGTTAACACAAGCCGCAGGTGATCAGAACCTCTGAAAATCAGGCCTGGAGTTTTCAGATTAAAAATGAAGGAGCTTAGGTCCTGATCAGGGGCCGATGGGTAACACTATGTACCACCTCAAATAAAAAATATGCAGTTATGGGTATAGAACAACTATAGAGCCTGTTTTGATCTACAGAGACACTCAATTACTATCTGTACACAAATTACTGTTTTGCATTCTCCGTTTTCTGTGCTCACTCCTCAAACTTTAAAATAGCAGACCTGCAAAGTTTGGACCCAGACTAAGATTTTGTATCCTCCAAAGCTCAGAAATGGTTGGATTCAGAGGGGGGCCAGTCATGAGATAAAAATATAGGTTTGGGTCACAAAGAATCCCTCCAGCCTCCTGAAAGTGAAGGATAACCGACCTGGAGTTTAAGATCCAGCAGCTGATCCCTACAAAGCAGTTTTTCTTTCCTTATGGCTTTTGTCTCTTTTCATTTGGAAAAGCAACAAATTCACCACCTTGGAATTCTCAGGTCCTTTCAGCCCGATACAATGTCACATAAAATGGACTGTTAAGTAAAATCACCCATGTTAATTTTTGTTCGATTCAAAACATAGGAAGGTCAATCAGTCAATGTTATACAAATGAGAAAAACAAACTCGGTGACAGAGTGCAAATTGTGAGAGAGGATAAAATATTTCAGGCTTCATCGAGGATACGACAAACAACAGAAAGCAAAAATACCATTCCCATCTATCCAAACAGTGACCTGAGAGTGTAACCTTAACAGCTTGAGGAGAACAGCAAAGCGAGAAAACAAATCTAAACCCCTTTAAGGTCTCTAAACAACCACCACAAGATCTTGTCCATAGTGGCCAAGTCTTGTGCAGCTCCACGTGTGACATGTCATGCAAATCAACAAGCTAGTTTGCACACAGACATCAACTTCAGCTTATGACTATCCCTGCCCTGCGAGCTGGGGAAGGTAGGACATGGGAGTGCACAAAACAGGGCAGGTGGAAGGATGCTGGGAGATGCTGGTGACTGTCTGAGGGGTTGTGAGACTGATGAGATGCCTGGAGTTGCTGGGGGGGAGCGGTGGCTGCCTGTGGGTGCATGGGGATTGTTTGTGGGAGCTGCTGAGGTGGGTGATGGGGGAGCCTAGTGCAACTGTCGGTGTGTGGGAACCCTTCACCTCTTCCACCGCTGCTGCTGCCGCCACCACTACCACCTCCTCTCCTCACTGTTCATGCTTGGCTGTGAGCCAACAGAGAGGTGGAGCAGCAAGAGAAAACACCTGGCTGCCAGTTCAGCCAGCACTACAGCAGCCCCATGTGGCAGAAGGCTCAACAGCAAGCAAATGCCTTCAGCCTGCCCACAGCTCAGCTAGATGAGTGAGGGCCCAGTAGGGCCTTCAGGTGGGTGTTGCTGGAGCTGCCTGACACTTGGTAGCCCTGATTGTCTAGCCTGTCAACAACTGGCCACATAACTCACCACAGGCGCAACTCTGCCACACAAGCCCCACTCAAGCAGTAGGCTAGGGACTCAGGACCCAGCCCAAGTAGCCAAGAACACTCCCCAGTGCCTCTGGGACATCCATAGACCTACCCTCTAGAGGTTCTTCAGCCAGTGCCATCCACTGCCCCAACACACGACAGCCATTGCAGTGGGGCAGGGCAACTGCCCAATGGTGAATCCTCTGGTTCCACCTTCAGTCCACCCCGTTATGCCCACCCAACCTGCATACTACCACGCTTCATGCCACGCCAGGTTCGCACTCCTGCACAGGTACATCAAATCAAGCCCTCCCCACACACAGGGGGACTCACTCAGGTCCTAATGCAGAAGGATGTCCCTATCCATAGAGGCAAATTCACCTCTAAGGGCTTAAATGGTGCATGATGATGATGCTTTGTATGGTAGTAGAGACTAGGAGCCCCACTTGTGGATCAGGACCCCATTGTGGTAGGCTCTGGACAAACACAAAACAAAAACACAGTCCCTGCTCCAAAGAGCTTACAATCCAAGTATAAATCAAGAGAGAGCGTGTGGATATAGACAGACGGATGGGAGAGCACAGGGGAACAATGAGACAATATGAGTACACATGACAGGCAGTGGGGTCCCAGCATACCAGCAGCCTAAACATTCCCAAGTTTTTTTGTAGGCATCTCAGCAAAGGAAAATTATGCGTGAACTTTAAAGTTTTCATACATTTTAAAGCAAAATATTTGACAGTCCATTTCCCTATTACTTGCCAGCCAAGGCCTGTGTCTAGGATTCCAGGTTCGCCCTGAATAGCTGATGGCATCATACGGCCTAACCACATACTCATCATGAACAAGCACAGAGTTACGGCATAATATCAGTTAAAGAAAAGCCTGGACTTCATTTTACTATTACTTCTAAAGAAACTGTAAAATCTGCCAAGCCCAGACATATGGAATTACTGAACTAGCACTCACAGAAAGATGGGGCAGATTCTGGTCCAGCTGAAGCCAGTGAGAATATAGTCATGGACAATTCTCAACAATATTTGGGTCCAGAGATATATTACAGATATTTCAAGTGAAAAGAAAAGTGCTGATCTAAATTTAGAATAGGTCATGATACTTTCTTTCTGCATCACAACAGGCAGCAGCTATCCAGATCTAATTCTACTTGCATTTAACATTCTACTTGCATATATATATATGAGTGAGCAGGCAGTGCCCTCCACCTCACTCTCTCAGCACACACACACGAGAATGCAGAATGCACCCTCTTCCTGAAGTTTCCTTTATTGTTAATTTAAGTAAGAACAAAAACTAAGCCACCTCCTCCTGAGCTTGGCTTGGTCCCAGAGATGTTCCCTGCACCCCATCTCTGTCCCAGTGACCTCTCCGCAGAAGCCCATCCAACTCCTTTTATATTCAGGTTGGAGTTAATTAAAACTGCCTGCCACTCCAAGTCAGCAGAATTACTCTGCATCTGTTTGCCGGGTTTCAGTACCTGACAACATGATGATTCAACAAAGAGCCCCACACCCTTATGCAGTGTCCTAGATCCTGCTCCCTCTGAGAGCATAACCATATTTTGTACTGTAGTACAAAATATGAGAACATGCACTGAGGATGTTCACATAGCTAGCTTGGAAAACAGCAGAAGACTTAATGTCGTTCCAACCCCCAGCCTCTATTAACTATGCTCCTGACTTACCTTATAGAGAACTATATTGTGAGATAAGTCTTCCCTGATTAAGGGGCAAAGAATCAATGCAGAGTTAATGGAGAACCACAATCACCCTCCCAGTTCCCCTGTTGCTCCAGGGAAGGATTAAACTACACTGGGTCTACACTGGATGTGCCAGCAGTTACTCCACCAGAACCCCTGGAGCGTGGGTTCGGCACTATCTATTTCCCCTCTTCATCCTGCCCCCTCTTTCCCATCTGTGCTAGGGGCTTGGGATGTAACAGCCCCGCAGAGCTTGCTTCCGTTGACCCGCTTCTATCTATGATGCGGGTAACCGGCACCAGGACATAGGTGTGCAAACACCACTACACAAGCCAACCCCTAATTTGGCCCAGGGTATAAAAAGAAGATGCCCTTTCTCCGGCTTTGAAGTATGCTGTCTAGTAGCTGGTCAGCCCAGTTCTGCTTAAATGCCATTTGGTGAGGTTCGCGTTGGTGAATTCCATTCACTGTCCAAGGTTGTAGGCCTGGACAAAGCCATCATCAAAGGTAGACTGACACAGTGGTATAGTGGTAAAAAAAGAAGTGGGTAAACTAAACTAACTTCCATATTCCCTAAATCAGAAGTGGGAAACTCAGTTTACCCAACTTTACCACCAGCTAGACTACTGGACTTACACCTCCTCATTAAGCTGTGAAGTGCTTGTGTTGAGAGCCTTTCATGGTACAGAAAACCCCACAATAGTTGGTCACTTGTTGGCAGACTCAGCGGAGATACCAAGAGCTGAGTGGGGCATGAAGAATGAATTTACCTGGGACACAGCATGCTGAGGGAGGGGGGAGGGAATAAGGAAGCTACTACTGGTGCTGTACCCTCTCTGTGGCTAAACAGAAGACATCTGCCTCCAGTGATATCTACCAACATCTTTCACAAGCACTAAATTCACATGCACAAAAATATTCTCAAAATTTTTTTTTCTGATTTAGCGGGGGAGGGGGAGGGAGAATATTAGAGGCTAGACAGCTCTTAAACTCCAAATCTTGCTCCCAATGAACTCAGAGGGATCAGGGCTGGATTAACCTTTTGTGGGCCTGGCCCCAAACATATTTGTGGGCTCCCATGGAAGCAATGGAGCATGGCGCGGGGAGGTCAGTCCCCAGAGTGAGAGGTAATGGGGCATGGCATGGCAGGAGTGGCCCTGCTCCGCCCAGCGTGAAGGCACTGTTTACAAACTGGCAGTTGCCAGACGCCCGCCCAGCCCTGTGCTGACAGCATGCCCCTTCCCCTCAGGGCATGCTGGCAGCACGCAGCTCGGGCCATGCAGCCCCTGCACTCAACACCCCTCCCCCATGACCAGAGCTCCCCATGACCCACTATGCCCAGTGCCTCCCCAGGCCTCCCCCAACAAACGTAGAGCACCCTGCACAACACCACCCCTGCCCAGCACTCCCCTGCCCACAGCCCCATCACAACTGTCCGGCACCACAAACAGAGCCACACTCCCTGGTGCCCCAACATACACATCTTCCCTGCCCCCTCATAGCCCAGCACCCCCCACAGATCCCCCAAGAGACCCACTCCCCCACACCCTGCTTCCTGGCCACACTCACTGGTCCTGCTGGGAGGCAACTGTGGCGCGATCAGCCAGACCAGGGCCTGCCCCAGCCGGGCTCTCTCAAGACCCACTTGTCTGGAGGGACCAAGCTAAGCCCCCCTCCTCCCCGACACTGTCTCCCCCCCCCCACTGGCTGAGACAGGTCAGGCTTCTGCACCAGTCCCAGGCAGCTCAGCTCCAGGGAGGCAGGCGGGGCCCCACAGGTGGTTGGAAGCAGAGAGACTTCCTGGAGCCAGATGTGCACTGGGGTCTGGCCAGGGGGCAAAGAGGAGCAGGGGAGTAGGGCCAGGGGATGGAGAGGAGCCCTCGGCCAGACAGTGGGCAGGCCAAGAGGAGCAATTGGTGGACAAGAGGGAGCGGGGTCTCGGGGTGCAGTGCAAGCGGAGCAGGCTGGGACCCCTTCTGAGCATGGGCCCGGCTCCATGGAGCCACTGGCACCATTGTAAACCTGGCACTGACTGGATATTTGCCACTGACCTGAATGGGATGAGGATCTAGCCCAACATTAATATACAGATATGATCTGCAAGTCACAAGAGTCGTTTTAGCAGTTACTATTTACCCAAGTAAGCCGGGAGTGCCATACAAGGTATGTGCTGATTTGTCCAGGGGATGTACACACACACACACACACACACACAGTCTCTGCTCCTCATGGGTCAGCACAGTTCCACCTCAGAAAACTGACAGTGCATTGCCACTCAGTTCCGGAAGATTCCAAACCCCTCTGGGTTTTCCATGCTCACAGAGGAGACAGGGGGAGAATTTAGCCAAAAATACTGAATACGTATTTCCCAAAGGAGCTGCTTTGTTTGAATTCATATCTGTGTAGTTAAGGTGATGCTGTAAATTCCACTATATAGGAACTAAAAAGTATCATTTAACACTCATGAACTTTCATACTGAGCTGAGAGACAGGCTGCACTGAGATCATCATTTTGAAAAACAGCCACCCAAACCAATTTCCCCCCCTCATTTTCAGCAGTGTGGTCCAAATAGCTACAGTGCTGGAGTGGGAGCTAGGAGACCTGGGGCATATTCCCAGCTCAGCAACTGACCTTGTGAAAGTCACTTCAGCACTCTGGGCTTCATGTTTCCCATCTGTAAAATGAAGATAATGGTACTTACCCTTGGCTGCAAAGCACTTTGAGATCTAAGGGTAGAAATTGCTGGATGAGAGTACATGCTGTTCTATGGGGCAAAATAGCTTGACACTTGTGCTGAGGCTTTATACATCACCTTTCAGAGGGGAGTGCATCTTATGGGAGCTATATGTTAGGGCCTAATTTTGTGTTCCTTATTCAGACAAAATTCCCTTACCAATCACAGAGTCCTTCCCTGAATAAGAAGTGCTGGTTCATGCCCATAAGGAAGTATAATCTGACTACAGTTTAAATTCAGGAATATTATATTTTCTTCCCGATCTGCTTTCCTCGTTTCTTTTCTTTTTGTCTTTTCATGATGCTTGTGTGGAGGCTGGAAAACATGTTTAAAACCTTCTGAGCTTCTGTAAGACACATTTAAGGCCCTCTGTAATCTAGGTTTCATAATTGAGGGTTACAATTAAGCACATATAATGAGCTAGAAAGTTAAAGTTACTGAATGTTCAAAAAGAGAAATCTATTCCACTTAGATTCTAAACTACAGGGATTAATGGGCGTATAAGACAATAGGAAGCAGCTCCCTGCTTTAAGCAGACTGACACAGATGTTACAACAAATTTCTTCCTTAAACAAAGACCATTCAAATTGCTCCATATGCTTTCCAAATTATTTCCACTGCACAAGGAAGTCATTATATAGCTTATTTCACTGATTGCACTAAGTGCTGCACACTGAGACACAATCCTGAGACTTTCACTCCCACAAGTAATCCTTACTCGTCCAAGTAGTCCACTGGAGTGAATCTAGTTTCCTACTAAACAGAGGCAGCACCTGGTGAGTTACTTTCTTTTGTCTAGTTTGATTGCCATAAGTGTTTTCACTGAAACCATAAGTGTTTGCTGGCATTACTGCCTGACTTTACTGATGTCTGAAATCACATTGCCTGCTTCACTCTACTCATCATTTCAGCAAGCAAACAGAAACCATGAGTTCTCACTGTGCTACATTTTGTACAGTTGTAAGGAGGACAGAGATTTAGATCTGTTTACAGGAAACAGAAATTACATCAGTAGTGCAACCAGCCTAACTATCATTCTGGTAGGGTCAGTAGCACTTGGATTTTCCTCTGAGAATTCCCACCCAGGTGACACAAAGTGTTGCTGGTGGGGGGAAAAAAACACTCTTCCTTCTGAACTAGTATTGAACCAATACTCCAGCATGATGCTAAGGGACACAGCAAGGCTGGAGGTGCTGTCTCGCCAATGTTAAACCAAGGTCTTGACCGCATGTGGTCATTAATGACCTTACATCAAGATGAAAGGTGTTAACCTTGGTGTCCTGTCCAACTGCAAAGTGTTCAATCACATTCTGCCTCCCCAAGTAAACAATTCACTGTGGAGTTTCAGTTGGGTAATTTTGGTCTTCAATTGTTATAGATATAGTCTTGCTCTGTGAGCAGCTTAAGGTCTAATTCTGCTATCTTTAATCATGGAAATAGTCCCATTAATGTCAACAGCCTGTCTACACTAGGCACATTTTGTAGCAATGTTTGCAAGAGTGGGAGCCAGCCTAGTGTAGATCGGCCAGTAGCTGCCACCAGCATTTTAAATATTGTGTTGATTAGACCTGCTTTGGTAACACAGTGCTCAAATGTCAGCAGCCCTTCTAAACTAGCACCTCTGAGTGCTATTACCAGAGGTAGTGCTGATTTGGTGATAGCAATGTTGGGATGTCCCTCATGTTGTCAGGGCCAATGGGACTACTTGGTTGAGTGAGGATTACTTCTATAAATTAAGGTTGCAGCAACATGCCCTAAACAGCTACAACTTTTCTCTCCAGAAGAAGGTCCATTTCAGTGGCAGCTGAAGTGATTCCTGTGAGCCTTGTCATGCAAACCCTTGATCACATGATTAATCCTGACTCATACAAGGAGGCTCACTGAACTCACTCACATGACTATGAACTATACTCACATAATCCTGCATTGGCATGGGGAGCTGGACTAGAAGACCTTTTGAGGTCCTTTCCAGCCCCACGTTTCTATGATTCTATGACCCGAGGGTTTACAGGTTCACACCCAACACATGTAAGGTTTGTAAAACGTGTTAAGATTCTCTTGACATAGTGAGGGACAGAGCCTCTAAACTGTTTTGCAGGATTGAGCATCGATTATTACTGTTCCTTTAAACAATATGAATTTTGGAGGATTTATGACTGGTCTTGTAAAAAGGATTATAACAATAACCTCAGTCTACTTGAAGTGCAGTTAAAGAAGGTCCCTTTTAGCTTTGGAATTTCAACCCTGAGAAAATAAAGGTATGACAGTGAAGATTTTCAGGAACCTTCACAGTGTCCTAAATACATTTTACCAAATTCCCATCAAATACTTATCACACAAGATGCAAAGAATGTATTCTTCCCCACAGAAGCTTTCTGTTTGATCACAATGACAACCTACTGCTAGTCTGTATCAAATACTAATGTTATGGAGCTGCAAACCTTAGAGCAATCACATCATGGAAATATATATTAATTAATGCTCACTCCTCTGCCCTTATACATTTGAGCAGTCCCATTAATTCAGTTAGACTTACTAGTGAGAATAAGGGCTGCTGGATCAGGCCCAGGCTTTTGAAAATTGAATTGATAATCCCAAAGAGAATGAACACTTTGGAAGAAAAAAATCACAGATACAGTTTAGGATTATTGTTTTGGGAAATGGACTTTAAGTCTAAACCACTACTACCCTGAAATAGACATGCACTGATTTATCTATGAAATTCCTAGGAAACCACACACAGATCTGGAATTTGCAAAACAGTGTAAATAAACCCATCAGACTACCTTTAGCAAATAAATGAAAATGCAAACCACTGAAACATACCTAGAAGATGCATGCCCCTGGCTGAGTATTACTGAATGTTGAGATCCAAGGAGTCGGTATTTTGGGGTGGAGTGACTCCTACAAATCAATCGCTGCAGAAAGTTAATGTCACAGAAGTTATACATCTAACAATCAATGCTCAACTGCAAGAAACAGGCTACAGCATGGAAAAATCTCATTGGGTATTTTAAGCCTCCATCCATTCCAACCCTATTCCTTATACAGTTCCTTTGTAGGCTGTAATTTACTAACCCCATCTGTTGTTCCCTCAGCTTGCTTTGTGGAAATGCTGCATTTCAAGGGTCTGCTTATTACAGAAGGTCAAAGAGTGAAGCAGGCCCTTTCATTTTAAAACAACTTGAAAGGAAATTTATATTTAGAAATAGCAATGATTAACTAGGGGAACTATATTAGAGCATTAAAATAAATGACATGGAATAGCTCTTACATCCAATAAAGGTGACTTTGCTTCAAGAAAAATATTTATATATAAAAAGCTGAGGAATGCTAGCCTGCATCGAGATGAAACCATCTCATAAACATAATTCATGTTTAGCCTTAATTGTCCTTAAATACCTGTATGAATTTTATGTACTTTTTCTTCTTGTCCTGCTAAAATCACTGCTTCTGTGTTTTATTCTCTTTCCCCTCTCCTTCCCCAAGTATTTTAGCAAACCTCTTATTTATCCGCTACTTATTATTAAGCTCTTTATTATTGTTGTTTAACATCCACCAGAAATACAGCTCTTATAACTATATAGTTTTTTTATATTTGTGGAGTAATGAAATCACATGACTATTTCCCCAGAAGAGGAGACTAATTGTCACAAGGGGCTTGGGATACAGAGTCTTTCAGCTCTAGGTCTGTGGCTTCAATCCAAACCAATCTGGTAGTGACTTCCTCTGTGAAAGGAACTGGTGGTTTCATTCTAGTGCCTACTGGAAAAAGCCTGACCTGCAAAGTGCTGACCACCCTAAAGTCAGTGGGATTTGCCTAGTCCTTTCACACACCATGAAGGAACAGGTTCATTTACCTGTATGGGACCTGAAGATCCCCAGAACTTTGCAGAATCAGGCCTCAAATGCCACATCACAAAATCACCATCACCACCAAAACTGGTGGTCTCAGCAGAGAAAACAAAGACTGACCCAGCCCTGGGTCCCAACACTAGACAAAGAGCAGGACAGATGCACAGGAACAAGGAAGTGTGTGGCTTGCTTGTACAAGTGCGGTCTTAGCTCTGAATGCATTCAGGACTTCAGACTCCTGGTCTGTCTGTGTAACAAGCTAATGACCACTAGATTCACTTAAAAAAATAAAACTCCACTTTAAGTAATTTCTGAAAAGTAATGACCCTCCTTTTATATATACACTATATCCTAGGATCAATTAACCATCCAGGAGGTGTAACGCAGCCACTGTTTAACAGTGCACAGCAATACTACACAGACAGAAAGGGAGGAATAACCTATACATTTGAGACGATAGGAAAGATTTAGGGAGGGAGAATGTAAGCTGGCCCGGACACAGGCGCTAACACCTCTCCTTTTGCAAAAAGTATCAGGGGATTTTTAATGACAAGTGGCCAAGATCTGAGTTTGCAAAAATCAGCAGCTCCAGTGCTCCTAACCTCCTGCTGGACGTCAGCACTGACTCAGAGGGAAGCGTGCCACCTATTGAATCACCAAAACCACTCCTTCCAGCACTTAGTTTTCCTTGGAGGTTTTCCCTCTAAGTACTAAACAGGCACAACCCTATTGAGCTTATGAAAGCTGACAAGACCACAGTTGGAGGTGGAATAGCTGCAATGAACAGCATGTTTTTAACAAAAGGGCTCTCCCTTTCTGGTAAAGCATCCCTACTATAAGGCACTTTGTCAAAGAACTGACAACAGGAGGGTGAACGGCTGTTTGCATGTAGTTATGGAAGAGCTATTCAAGCAATTTCTGTCAAAGAAATCTACCTAACAGACTCTGAAGGCAGCTTCAGTACAGTTATTTGGCCACAGTTCATCTAAACTAAATGGACGGACTTGCTTCAAATATATTGCACAACGGAATGATTAAATTACGGGGAAAAGGACTAGTGATGACACATATATTTAACACAGCAAGTCTCCTCCTTCCAAATTCGGAGCTGGCAAGCCTCAGGTCTGTACACATGCCAGCAGTGGATGTCGGCACGTATAGAACACTTTTCAGAGTAGCATACTGTTGAAACATGTAGTGTAACTACAAGGCACCCTTTCTGTACAGCTAGCCCAAAACAACTATTTCAGTTGCCTTGCTTAATAGGATAGTCTTTGGCTCTGTATTTAATGTAGACTTTACTGCATCTTTAGTCCGGTTCTTTATACACCACGTAATAAAAGAGGAAGAGTTTGTGTAAGCAATCCTACTGCATTTTCTGCAAACTCCCACTCCAATATTTGAGCCAGGGGAAGTGATGGAATTATGAGTAGGAGAGAAGCGAGAATAGGAAGATGGTGTGAAAAACGAAGGGCTACTGTTCTCCTTCGTGCACTTACCTTTCCTCACGCTGCTTCCATTTTTCAATCTGCACTGGGGAGAACTGGGCGAATAATGAACCCACAGTCTGCTTGCCTGACCCAAGGTCTGGTTTGTAAGCATCTTGCTGAAGTCAGCGATGAAGTTATGGGAGTTCTAGATGACTACAAAGTAAATATAAGTATCCTGAAACCAGAATGCACCTTTCTGCAGAAAACTCTGCCTTATTGACTGAGTTGTTCAGATTTGCAAACACTTTTTTGGATCTTTCCTCCACTTCAGCTAAGAGATTTCTGTTCAGAGAAACTACAGAAAGAGATGTCTTGGCATATGATCATTCTGTGCCTAAGTTTTTAGACAAACTTTTCCCCCTTAAAGCGTCTTCCTTATCCTCATCTTCTTACATAAGAACGGCCATATTGGGCCAGGGTCCATCTAGCCCAGTATTCTGTCTACCGACAGTGGCCAATGCCAGGTGCCCCAGAGGGAGTGAACCTAACAGGTAATGAGCAAGTGATCTCTCTCCTGCCATCCATCTCCACCCTCTGACAAACAGAGTCTAGGGACACCATTCCTTACCCGTCATGGCTAATAGCCATTAATGGACTTAATCTCCATGAATTTATCCAGTTCTCTTTTAAACGCTGTTACAGTCCTAGCCTTCACAACCTCCTCAGGTAAGGAGTTCCACAAGTTGACTGTGCGCTGTGTGAAGAAGAACTTCCTTTTATTTGTTTTAAACCTGCTGCCTATTAATTTCATTTGGTGACCCCTAGTTCTTGTATTATCTCCCTGTATCTTCTCCCTCCTTTCCTCTTTTCTCCATCCCTCCTTTTCCTTCTTCCCCGTTGCAGGCAACATTCATAAACTATAAAGAGTTGTACATCCAGAGAAAAATACTTCTTATCACCATTGAATTTCATGGGACAAAGAGAGACTGTGGGAGTAACATAGTAGGGGAAATGGTCAATATGGGTGCTGAAAAATAGAGATGGCTGACAGACTTTGGATGCATTTTCTCCTAGCTCTCATACTTGCCATCCTGTCCCAACCCCTATCACTTTGATTACTCCCTGTTAATTTCACTTTGCTGCCAGTCCTTTCCTCTTCTTTCCCCCTTTTTCTGCATAGCTCTGGCATTGGAAATGAGATACTCAAACTGCAGTGATTCAGGAAGGGCTTCCTGCTATGTGACTTCATCTAAGACAGGTTGCCAAAGCCTTCAGCTTTGCTCTGCGTGGGTTTGATGTGCTAATGTGGGCATCACAGAAAGTGTTGCAGCCAGGGCTGTCAAAGTCATTCCAAACCCTTTTCTCTCTTCTCATGAGTCCCCAGAGGTCTCTCCAGCCTATGTCCTGTTGCTTCTGCCCCTCTCCTGACCTTCAAAGGCAACAACTCCCCATGCAGAGGTCCCAGGACTTGCACGTCACAGATGTCTGGAAGAGCTGAACAACATCTGGATTCCTGTGTACTGTGTTATAACCAGTGTGCAAACAGGAATCCTGGTATGATGTGTCCTTTATGCTGTTTATAACACAGCAGCGTATATCAAAGGGCCAGTTCTGTAATCATATATAGATTCTGTAAATATTTAAAGGGATGGTGTGAGGTCAATCTTGCTCCAAAACTTTGGTTTTGTAAAAATAAAAATAATGATTTAAGAAAAAAATTCAGTGGAAACAATGAGCTTCATTCTGCAGGCTCCGAGTCCCTTTAACGCATATGAGGAAGGACAGCTTGTATGACTGTGTGAGTAAAGGATGCAGGACTGGATCCAGGGATTTTTGCAAAGAAGTAAATATGCCCTTTCCGGTTTGCAATACAAATCTGGCACTATTGGGCTAATGCATGAGATCCTGACAGTAAAATGGTTTAGAAACTGACAAACTCAAAGGCAACTAAGTAAGTGCAAGAAGTGACAACAATAAATAAAGTGAAAAATTAATGAGAATTGTAAAATCATTTCAGTTTTAATAATCTCAGGTGTTTGTACTAGGTTCAAGGATTTTTAAGTGAAAAACTATCAGAAAACACTGCTCAAGGGCCCAGCAAAACTCTGTGGCTCAATGGAGGTAGCTTTGTAACAACTGGTAGAGCAGAACTGTACTCAGTATATTTGGCAACAGTATGGCCTGTTCTCTCCAAACAGGAGGTTAGCTAATAATGATGGTGACTGGAACAGGTTTCACGCTATAGTTTTTCACTCTGACAGTGACCTTTTAAAGCCTATTCTCATTCCTTTGTTCTCTCTTCATCCTAGGATTGCCTAGAAAAGGCAGGACCCCGGCCCCAACTAACAGATTACAGTGTCTTGGCTGATTACCTGCAAAGAGAAAGAAAAGAGTCCTCAGTCATGGTATCTAGGAACAATTCTGATATATCCAGAAAAGTGTTCAGTCATTATAAAGCAACCTCAATTGTAATATCGGAGGAGTCAATTTCTTTGAGTACTTTAAAAAACTGCCTTCTGGCTGCTGCAGGCAAATCCTTTAACTACATCTACCAGATGAGAGTCTGTCCTAAAAACTTGTCACTTAAGTCAAATTAATTTCTTAAAATAGTGAAAAATCATCATGGATAGTGAGAGTCTCGGTGGGGAGATGGACTGATAAATTACCTATCCTTTTTATCAAGGGTTCAAATCCTGGATCAGGCATTAGGTGCCCAAACCACAACAAAACCCTGTCATGTCAATACCTGTTCAAGAGAAGGGGAGTCAAAGGGGCGATAGGCAAGTGGGGTGCCACAGATCAGGAATGAGGTGCAATGTTTAGCACAGCTCTGTGGGGAAGTTGCAGTTTACCACTGATGAATCCATCCTCCTTCTTAGAGCTTGTCTAGATCAGGGGAACATTCAGATAGTTACACCAATGTAAACCCTCTACTGTGTAAAAGAGGGCTTGCAGTGGTCTGATTTACTCTGGTAACTTACCAGGATAAATTGCACGGATATTAGCCCCATTTTATGCCAGTACATCTCATCTATACTGGGCATTTATACCAGTGTAACTACATCACTGTAAGATACCCCAGTATGGACAGAGCCTTAATCCTGCATGTCCATGAGCAATAAATAGCAACAATTTGTATAAAAAAAATAATTCCATATATTTTTCCAGCCTCTTCAAGCACGTAGAACACTTACGCTAATGGTAGAATTAACCAATCTTCTGCGAAAAACATTGTAAACAAGTCTTTTTAAAATAAATCTTCAGGGTAATTTTGTATGCACACGACAGACACATATATGCCCAACATAAAGGTGAAACAATAAGACATATATACAAAGAGAGAGAAGTGTATAAATACAGATCTAAACCAACGTCAGCTGAAATAAGCCCTTACTTACACCAATTGGCTTCAATGACTCTGCACTGGTGTAACGGAGGATAGAATTTGTTGAAAGAGAGCAACACGTCAGCCAATCAGAATTCATTGAACTTCTCTTCACTTCTCAACTCCTTTTGCCATTTACCTTGCGTCGGAGTTGTTTACCATTCTTAGCCACTCCTTCTGGTCCAGGGCACGTAGGACTTGGGAGTTCCAGTCCCTTTCTCTTCAAATTTTTTCTTGACAGTCTTTCCATTGTATCCTTTGTCTTTCATATCCTTTCTCACGGTCCTCTTCCTCCCAGGATTTCTTTGCTGGTCTTTCTTCTTCCATTCTTATCACATGTCCAACCCACCTCAGTGCACTCTCCATGCTATCTATGAGGGTATGTTTACACTGCAATAAAACACTTGTGGCATGGCCACAGCTGGCCTGGGTCAGCTGAGTTAGGTTCATAGGCTCAGAGTGGAGTAGAGGGTCTGAGATCACATGTGGGGAGAAGGTCTCAGAGCCAGGGCTCCAGCCCAAGCTCGAATACCTATATTGCTATTTTTAACCCTGCGAGCCCAAGTCAGTTGACTTGGTTTCTGAGACTTGGTGCCATGGGATTTTTATCACAGCGTAGACATACCTTAAGTGTTCCAGGTTCATCTTTGCTTAATTTCTTCCAGGTACACTCTGTGTGCCCTCTGCTAGCCTGCCATTCTCCTCAGTATATTACTTTCAACTGTATCTTCTTTGCTTACATCTCTGTAAGACCCACTGTTCCCAAACCATAGAGCAGGCAGGGACAAGCACATGCAGCATCCACTTTTCTTTTCAATTTGTTACTTAATTGCTTGCTTTAATTACATCAGCTAATCAGAACTGATATACAATACCTTAAAAAATATTAAAAAAAAACAAGAAAAAATTACAGTACAGAACTCCCCGACCACCCTCAATGTGTGTGTGACACATTAGTGTTGCCAACGCTCCCAAATGTATTTATAATTCTGCCCTGCATACCCCACTCCCATTAGTTCTTCCCTCCCAGCTCCCACCCCGTTCAGCCCCTTTAGTTCAGCTCCTCATCAACCCCCACCCATCACTTCAGCCCTCTCAGTCACTCCCCAATTTAGCCCAATTTCACCCCCCATTTAGCCTTCCCCCCCGCCCAGCCTCACCTCTGCTCCTTCTTTGCCCTCCTTCCCTAGGCCTGGGGGACTGCAGCAGTGTTCCTTCTTCACCTTCCAGGATGGGGGGAGGGTAGGTGGGGTTGCCACCACTGGGATACCAAAAAAAACAAACAAACAAACAAACCAAGCCAACAGGAATTATCCCAATTCCTGAGCCACTGGAGCTGCACAGCTGGCAGCATGTGCTGAGCACCCTTATGGAATGCCTGGGACAGAAACCTCAGCAAAGGGACAATACGACAGCACCAGCTCCAGAGTCCCTTTCCCAGGCCAGGAGCTGCAGGACTGAAAGGAGAGGGAGAAAGGAACAGAGTTGCTGTCCCCTCACTCACAGGAAGGGTGTGGGAGCTGCCCCCATCCCCTCCTATAAAAATGGTGTCAGGAGCAGGGGTGGGAAAGAGCTCTGCTTACTTCCTGCAGCAGCTCTGGCTGGCTGATCTTTCACATTAGGCACAATAGAGGGGCGCTCCCTCAGGCAGAGGGGCTCCAGCTCAGACTCATATCGAAATCCCCACAGCTGGTAACACTGATAAATAGATTCAGCCATCTCAATCTGAAGCTTCTTTTCACAGAATAATGGGTGGAATCCTGGACCCAATGGCAACGCTCCCAGTGACTCCAGTAGAGCCAGGACTTCACCCAGTGAGGATGAAGATCCACATTGTGATACCCACAGAACATTTTACCTGTTCGATTTAACACATTTGTACAGTATTCAGAATACACCATGTTGATGAGTGTGGGATGATTAGATTAGATAAAATAGATCTCTATTCTTTAAAACGCATAATTATCACCCATGATTTAGTCACATAAATTATTGTACCTGTTTAATTGTTTAAAAAAATGGAGGGTAATTAGAAAATTTAACAATGCTGACAGCAGATGTGTTTCTTTACTTTAGGTGTCTGCTTATTAAAAAAAAAAAAAAAAACCACACACAACAAGTATGTCAGAGGCACAAAGATGACAACAGAAAAGGTTCCTTAATTCACAGATGACTGCACCTTTCCAAAAACATTAAAATGGAAAAGCTTTATTGATTTAATCACCCATACAAGCGAAACAACGTAATGATGATACTTAGTGCCAAATTGGTCTTTTGGGACCTTTTCCATGTAAATAATACAAATCAAACCTTGAGGTTCAGTGCAGATATGATCTGACAAGTGAGCCAAGCTTTTCACTTTACTTTGATCCAGCTCCAAAAACATACCCAAGGTAAAATTGTGTTTAACCATTTTCCATTTCAATTTTAAATTTTAGACATTTATCATATGGGAAACTTGCCTATAGTGCTTAAAAAACAAGTTGACTAAACTGACTCATAGCCTTTAACATGAAAATATTCCTATGTTTGCTATTAAGACTGAAAAACATAATCTGCAATATGTCATCTGATGAGATTCTGCATTATCTGATTGTTTTTAATGGTGTGTCCTAGATTTGTACAACCTGACTCAGAATCTTGAAATATTTCTAGCACTGTTCCCCTTCTCTTAGATTTAATTGTTTGAACCTATAGTTCTGAAGATAGCAAAGTGGATAGGCCTTTGTTTTCTAAAGGACTTTCCAACTTTACCACATGCTTCCTTTCTACAAATAGCCAGAATATACTCTGCAAACTGCAGTGAATTGCTTTAGAAGAAAAACTCTGGATGTATTAATTTTATTTTGATTTGTGGACTCCTTTGGTTATTTTGTTATTATTGTCATGCTTAGGTGTTAATTTTAATTTTCACATTTGACTGTAAAAATAAAAGTCTCTTTCCTTAGACCCCATTTTAATAACAGAGTGAAGGTTCAGCAACTTGAAATCTATACAAATAAAAGAAAAAAATCCTGGCCAATGCTTTCAGAATTGGATGCCTAAATATGGATATAGTAACCTAGCTTTAGGCACCCAATTTTTTTTTAAAAAATTGGCTCTTGTGAATAATATAAATCTTGGGTATTTTTTTTAAACTTCCATAATTACTAACTGGTGTATTTAGGATTAAAAAGGCTTTTCTCTTCCTCTCCCCCCCTCCCCCTTTTTGTTGTTGTATGTGTGGGTCAAGGTTAATGAAAATAAGATAGATCTTTTATTTTGGGTCTTAAATATAATATTATGTGCCTACCAGAGATATAGGATAAAATATTTGCTCTGCTTGAAGATTATGTGATATTTGTATTCTAAGCCTCACCACAGTGGGTTTCTTTAAATAGAAGCTATACTTTACTCCTAAATTGCTTAAGGCAAAGGAAGCAGAGATGATGTTTTTATGAATGTTTAAATGCAAATGGAACTGAGAGTGAATGCTATGCTAGCTAACATCAAAGGCTCACCAAAATCTCTGCATTAATGAGGCTCTTTGTTTCCCGGATCACAGATTACAACAGGTTTCCAACTCATTGCCAAGGTTTTATCTCCATTTGGGAGGGCTGTAAATCTGCCGATTTTTTTTTTCAGATGCAAAACAAGAGGATCATCTGAAAGAAAAGAAAATTTAAAGTAGCAAATATTTCATTCAAATTATTCCTCACAATTGATTGCAGCTTTTGATTCTTTTAAAATATAATCTGAAAAAGAAAGGAAATTTACAAATGGATTCGCCTAAAACTGTAGCACTTTCATTAATTTGGTTTGACTAGCTGAGTAAGGAGAGGTATAAGCAATATCATGTATAGTATCCTGTCTATTTCACATATCATCTAGTTTTCCCCATAAAAAAGTAGCAAAAAAAAAAAAAAACCTGGTCAGTGTTTTTTAAAAATTAAATATATTGATTACTTTTTAAAGTGGCACCAATTAATTATTCTCACCCCAAAAAGCAATAAAAAGCCACACACAGCAATAAGCTTCTTAATTAACAGTCAAAATAGGGACCCAGATTTTCAGCTCCTTCAAGTGTTGAATGCGACAAATATGTGCTATATTGGGTCATAAAGACCAATTTACATGGCGTCATTACAACCTGTAGAAAAACTCTCCGAAACTCCGGGCTATCTTATGCAATCTTAATTAAGGAAAACAAACAGCGGTATGTTTTTCTAAGCTACCAGAGACAAGCACCGGACCTGTTGTATGTGATCAGCCGAGATGGGGAGTTTCCTTTCCATGGGAACTGTGGGGTGGTTGTTTTTTTTTTTCCCTCTTCTCTCCAAACTGACGCCAGAACAGACGTGTCTAGTGTCTTTGGAAATTGGCTGCGAAGATGTTTAATTTCAGGTTTCCGGACCCTCCGGGCAAGTTAGGAAAACTAATAATTTTCTGAAATCCGACGTCACGTCTATGTTCCTAACGAGATCGGGGAGGGGGAGGCGGGTGTTTGCAAGACTTGCAAACGAGAATGCCCCTGCCCAGGACCCAGCCAGGACTGGACACCGGGGCTGGGCAGAGGGGACGTGGAGGCTGAGATGTCCCCTTCAAGGATATGCTCAACCCACTGCCACGCTCCCTCGAGGTTTGCACGTTGCCTCGGCCCTGGGCGCGCTGGCAGAGAACCGACGACGCACGGGCTCGGTCAAAGCTAAAGAAATAAAAAATAAAAATCAATCCCCACAGCAAAACGTCTGGGCTGGGCCCGATCCTACTTCCCCGGTGTAAGTCAGGGGCGTCTCCCATTGGCTCCAGGAGCGGGTCCCCGGGCAGCCACACGCCCCAGCGAGCTGGGTAGCGCCAGGGCCGGCTCGGGGAGAGGCTGAAATTTAACATTTCAGCAACTGGTGCCTGGTTAGTCCACAAATAACATTAAAATCTCGCTGTGGAAACCCCCCGGGGAGACCTCCCCGAGCCCAGCGCGGGCCCCGCACAGGCGCTGGGGCAGAGACGGGCTGTGCCCCCGGGGCGCCTGGCGGCTCTGCGGTGGGGCATGTAGCGGTGCCCAGGCTCCCCCCAGCCGGGCTCCAGCTCGCTCCGCGGGGACGCGCCTGGGCGTGCAGCGAGCGAGCGCGGGCCCTTTAAGACAGGCGCGCGGGGCTGTGTGTGTGCGCGCGAGAGAGAGAGAGCCACCCAACCCCTCCCCTGCGCTGTCAATCAGCCGGCGGCTGCTTTGATGTCTCCAGCCCTTGGCTGCTGGAGCTCCTCCGTCTCGCTCGCACACACCGCTCGGCGCCGGGCGCTCCAGAGCCGTGTCTCTCCCGGCCAGAGCCTCGGGCTTGCACCACCCCAGGCTGCTACTTCGCTGAACTTTCCGGGGGCTGGGGGGGCGGGGAGGGGGGGTGCTGCTGGCCCCAGGATCTTGCTGCTGCTGCTGCTTCATCCTCCTCCAGGCTGCAGCATTGCAACCCCCCTGCCCCCGCCCCTTCCCCCCCAAAAAGGGTTTGATCTTCGGGGGGTGGGGGGAGAGCGGCTGCAGCCGGCGAAGTTCCCGTGTGGCTCGGAAGGGGCGAGGCGGGGACGGGGGGTGGGGACCATGCCCCAGCTCAGCAGCGGCGGAGGGGATGACCTGGGGGCCAATGACGAGATGATCGCCTTTAAGGACGAAGGGGAGCAAGAGGAGAAGATCCAGGAAAACGCCTTCACCGAGCGCGATCTGGCCGACCTCAAATCCTCGCTGGTGAACGAGTCGGAGAGCAACAGTAGCCCCGCTGCCGCGGCGGCCGATCCGGAGGTGAGAGCCCGCGGCCAGCCCCCAGCCCGCACAAAGGGCTTTGCCTCCTTCCAGCCGATTTCTTTCTGGTTTATTGCAATGAATAAAACTTTCTCTCCCCCCCCCCCCTCCGGCCCCTGCTGTGCTTTTCTCTCCCTCCCTCCCCCACAGGCGATCAGGCGTGTGCAAGATCCACAAAGGGTTTATCAGGAGAAACTCCCGGATCACATGGAAGATGGTTAGTTTCATAAACCATTCATTTCTCCTGCCCTTCCTCTTTCTGTACATCCCCCCTCCCCAACCACTTGGGTGATGCGCTGAGTCCTGGGGCGGGGGGGGGAGAGAGAAGAGAAACTTCGGTTTCTTTCTATAAATCAGAGCAGACAAAAAAAAATCAGGGAGGAACTTTGATTCGCCAGATGAAGAAGCCCTTGCGTGCTTGATACATTGGATTGCCACAACACAAGGGGGTTTAGTCACTCCCTTGACATTTAATGTGTAAACAATCCTCCCCTTTCTCACAGTGTCTGAAATATTATTGATCTGCTCATCTCTTGGTGGGGTCCTGGGAGGCAAGTTTTGCAAAGCGGCGGTGATGCAGGGTGGATGGTCCAGGAATACTGCTGCTGTGTGAAGTGTGCTTCACCCGAAAGGGGAAAAGGCTTGAGCACGAGCTTTTATTTGGCTTTGTTACTAAAGCCAAGTCAGAGCTGTTGATGGGGGTGGGCTAGTCCCACAGATAAAAAATACAGTCCGTTTATAAGTCCTAAGGGCAAACATGAAATAATTCTACTAGTAGAGAAGGCACCAAAAATATATAGGATGCACGGAATGTTCTGTTTGCAAACTACAAGCACCTCGTACAGGCAGAGGAATGACCTGTTGCAGGGCAAGTCCTAATGAAGTACTTTAATTTTAACAGGTATAAAGCATCAGGACACGGGGATGTACAAAGGATCTGCTTATTCTGGCTACCCTTTTCTAATGCTCTCAGACCCTTATCTGCCAAATGGATCTATGTCACCTTTGGTGAGTTCATCATGTTTTCGAGAAGTTTTTAACCTTTCACAGTTGAAGTATATTGCTGTCTGCCATGCAATCACTTGATGCCAGTGTTTTTACTGACCTGATGTAGCATTATTTCTAAAATGCCTAGGACGGTGGCCTAAAGAAATGACAGGAAAAAGATCAGAGAGGATAAATGATGCTCGGCCGTAGGACAGTGGTGTAGTTCTGAATTATCCAGAGCGGTTTCTTTTCAGATCACCTCAGCTTCTAGTTTCATCTCCAGTGTTTCAACAAAAAGAGTTACCTCCAGAATGCCCCCTTCATTTTTGCTTAAATATTAGATGATAATTTGTGATGTATGTGTTTAAGGATCTAGCCCCCAGATCAACTTCCCCTTGTAAAATGGCTTGCTTTGCACTCCCCCCCCCCCCCATGAAAGGGTTCAGTGGTGGATGATCTCCATACTGATGTACGTTTTACCATATTTAATTAATTGTAGTTGGTCCTACACAAAGGTCTAATGTGACTAGTAGGCAATGTTTGTTCCAATCTTTATTTTACAGAAGTTTTGCAAAGAAATATCAAGTAAGTTCTAGTAATTAGATACACTTCAATACTTACAGTAAGTTGTGCTAAATGAATTCTTTGATATAGTGTGCTATTTAGGGAGGGGTTTTAGCAGAAAATCCCTATCCATAGCTATCTCTAGCAGAGTTTCCAACAGAAATTGCAACTAACAAACACAAAGGGGCAAATTCTGCCGTCCTTAGCATTGCTGTAAATCTGGAATGATTGCATGGGTTTCAACTATTATTCTGGACGTGGAGGAGTTGTGTAAATGAGAACAGAATATGGTTGTCATCTTTAGTTTTGTTCTTACTGCTACAAGATTTTGAAGAATACATTTTGACCTCCTTAATGTAAACCCGAGGTTTATTGAAATTCTACTAAACTTAGTAGAATTTCTGTGCACTGGAAAAGTAAGAATACAAAAACCGCTTGCACAGGGTAGTGGTGGTGGCTAGTTATTTTTGAAATCTACTTGTGTCTGTAGTGCAGTTACACTTTACCGGGCAGATCTTCAGCTGGTGGAGTTGTTGTAATTCCACCAAAGTCAGCATACAGCAGCTGAGGACCTGCCTCTATGTTTTTATAATTTTCTTCATTGTACAAAAATAAATGATACATTTGCCAGGCAGTGCCAATATGGAGCATTGTATATGCATCTCGTCGCTTGCTTCCTATCCCCCTACCCATTACTCCAGGTTCCTGTTAATCCTCTCATTTCTCTAACAGATAATGCTCTTCTTTCACTATCACATTTTGAAACGTGATACTAAAGCTGTTTTTTACAATGGCATTAATTTGTGCTCCCTGGTGCAGAACTTGGATGAGCTGTCACTTGTGTTGGCACAGGAGCTATTCAGATGCTTCAGAAGTCTGTGAATATTTATATCAATCTTAACCCTTTGCAGATCTTATTCTATTGGTTAAAACTGTGGCAGCCTATTTATTAGCAGTGTGGTTAAGAAATACGCTTTTGGTTAGTGAACCAGTTAAGGAACCTCCCACCACCGCTAATGTAAAAAAGTACAGGTTTACAGTTGGAGGAAGACAGAGTAAAACAAACAGTACAGAAATCAAGAGAGTGAAAAATGACAAGCTGAGCGGGCATGATTCAAAGCCCATTACAATCAATGGAAATCTTTTAAATCAAGCCATACAGATTGTGCAATGCCTTAAGTTTGGTGGATCGAAATGGTGATTTAATTTTCTATCTCAAAATCTGCAATCTATTTAAGAAGTATGGGAAGAGTTCTTCCTTAAGTCAAAGAGCAGTTGCTAGTCTTCCTTTAAGTGTAAAGAAGGTGCAATACGTATAATACAAAATACGTATACAAAAGTTAACCTAGTAAGTACTTTTACTACTATATTTGTGATTATATTAATACTGTCCATGTTCTATAAGAAGTAGGTCTTGATCTGATGGTTATTCCCACTGACTGTGTGATCAGTATTATACTGAAGATTTGGGATACTATGCTTGTCCTCAAAGAAAAATATTGTGTTTTTAATTAAAATTCTGGCAGGTTAAGGAAATGGAGTTTGTTTTCTTTTAATGTGTGAAGAATGGGGTTGTATATCACTATAGTGCATCTACTTGGTAGTGAAGTGCTTTCTCTAGCTGGGGTTTCCTGTGAACATTTGTGGGTGGCTGGGATGAATTTTGTAATCTTCCCCGCCCTCTCCCCTGCCCACCCCACCCCCGAAAAGAGAGAATGAGCCAGGCAGTGCTTTTTCAAACCATCAGAGGTTTTTTTCATTAAACCATTGAAAAAAATATACCTCAGGCATATCAAAGATCCTGGAAAGATCCAAGAGCATTCAGAATTAAGGCTGAAAGTTGAACTCCCGCACTGTAGTGTGTTATAAAATTACATATTGTCTGGAGATTCCTGCTTTACTTAGACATGGTGTTGTGAATTAAGGCTGGAGTTAGTTTGGAGTGTCTCTACTTTTGTGAAGAAGTCACAACTTTAGCATAACTGTGGTAACGTTAATTTTTTAAAATTTATTTTCACACTAGCCCCAGTTGTGTTTCAGTTTCCTTTAGGGCTCAGTCGTAGTTTGCTAACTGAAGTAATAGACAGGAGTGCTTGAATTGATTTCTTGTTAAGACTTCATATAGCATAGTAGGTTTCATATATACATATACATTTTATTGAAATGCACCCAATCCTGATTTTTATGTGCATCTGTACCTTTCTTGAACCATGAATTAGAAGTGATTTGGTGCTTGAGTTCATCATCAGTAGAATGCTCCGGTTGATGGGTTTTGCTCTCACTTTACAGCGAGATGGTGGCTAAAGGCCATAGGTGCTGGAACTAGGGATGTTGCCACACTCTCTGGTTTGAAGTAATTTCCATCATATATTGGGTTTACAGTTTGGTTCAATGGCTCTCAGCACCCCCATTATACAAATTGCTCCAGCACCCCTGCTAAAGACCTCATTTTAGCGCCCTGTGGTCAGCTATTTGGCACTCTGGCCAAATTCAGGTTGCCCATGCAATAGACCGACAGGGCTCTTCTAATGTGATTATGATCGATCATATTGATACCTGTTTGAGCATGCTGTGCACAGATTGTGGATGTATTAGGTCACAAGGAGTTCTGGACTAGCATTGTCAATATTGGTGCTGCATATGTGTATCCAGGGACTAATCCCGCACTCCATCCTCTGAGAAAACTCTAGCTTTTCCCAGAACAGAAGGTGTAGACTCTGTCAGTTACAAATCTGCATGAAACTTCCAATGAATGAATATGAATGTGTTCAGAAAGTATTTTTCCAAATGAAACATCAAATCAAAAAAGTATATCCTTTTTTTAAATGGTACAAATGACTTTTAAAGCGAATTAAGGTGCGTCCTTAGTAGTTACATCTGTCTTTTAGGTAGTTACAAACAGTAGAGGTCAAACATGTTAAAACTTTGCTCAGATTAAAATCTTCTTCTTGCTCTGGTTGTATAATTGAGTTTAGGCCTGAGGGAGTTTTCTGAACATTGTTACATCTTGTAGCGCATGGTAGTTAAAGGTTTTCAGAAGCACTGATAAGTTTCCTGCATTTTGTATATGGGAATATAAAATAAGGAAATTAACTGTGTGGTAGTGGAAGTGCGTAGGGGCCAACCTTGCACTTCTAAAGTCAGTGACAGAATTCCCAGTGACTTTAACTGGGCAGGATCAGACCATCTACTCCTGGGGCCAAATTTTTCCATCATTTTCCATGCAACACAGTTGGATTTGGTGGGCTTGTAAGGTAATTTAGGGAATAATTAATGCTTTTCAAATACAAGGCTAAGACTCTGGAGTGGCTTTCCCATTCTTTGGACTCCAGCAAACTGAGGCTTCAGTGTCCCCAGTTATTTGGAAAACAAACACCCTACAGAATCTCTTTACAAGTACTTAAGAATAGATCTTCAAACCAAAGCTCAAATTGGAAGGGGGAAAGTAGAAGTACTATCCTAAGCTTCACCCATTTGAGATACCACAGTGAGATGCCATTGACAGAAGATTGCATGGATTTTCAAAATCTAATACCCTATAACTCTGTGGGGCTCCTCAGATTTGGTTCTTTCTCAGTGGAGTTTGGATACAACCTTGGGCAAGGCTGGATTAAGGCATAGCCACACAAGGCATATGCCTAGAGCCCCAGTTCTCAGGAGTCATGTAATCATATCAGAATCTGTTTGAACTAAAAGAGAATCTCCATTAGCTGTTAGCAGTATGACATCTATGGCACACGGCGAACCAGTTCAGTTTCCATTCAGTAGAAGGCAGTGCTACACAAACTCTAACCGCTTCCTTAGAATACATTAGCATGTACTTAGTATAAAAAAGAAGTCCATCCTCCTTAAAGCAAACAAGACATACTAAAGAACCTCCCCAGAATTATCCTCTATAGCCCATTTCACCTGGGAGGAGTCCAGAGTTTTCTAGACAAGCCAGTCAGTTTTGTGTCTCCTCCATTACTAGTACAAGACAGGGCTAAATTCTATTCTAGCGCCTTTCCTTCAGAGATGCAAAGTTGCCTTCTCAGTGTCTGAAAATCGTGTCCTGTTCCTGGCAAGTTCCCTCCACTTGCTGTGCCAAAGTATCACATCGCAAAATATTGATCCCTAACTCTCCAGAATATGAACAGAAAAGAAGTATTACAAGAAGTGGCCAACAAATAATGTGTAAATGTAGTTCAGTGAGCTACTCAAATATACTTTAAATCTGGAACTTTGGGTTCACATTCCCATTGGTGCAAATATTGTAATGGTTTGAGATTTAAAAAATGTTAGGGGCAGATTCTGGTCCTATTGCAATCAATGGCAAAACTCTTCTTGGGCTCAGTGTAATCATAATGTGTCACTATCTATCTCTTTAGATGCTCAGGGCCATATAAATACCTGATTAGATAGATTGGCTCAGACTAGCAGCTGCAAAGGAAAAGTAGCTCCGTGCCTTACCACTAGTGCCTGCTGCTGAGTGAAATCGGTGGTGCCATCATGATTTCAATCAGTTTCTCTTGACGGTAGGTGCCACACTATTGGGCACTAGTGGGACAGTGCTCTTCCCCTGCAGATGCCAACACCAGTTATCCTGCTTCTGTCATTTGAAGGGAAAGGCGATAGTTGAACAACTCTCTGGCCAAGGGACATCCGAGCAGGCCGGCAGATGACTATTTTGCTCTCCCCTGACCAAACCACATCTTCTAGCTCTTCACCTTGCTTGAGATCAGATGAGGATGAAAATAGTTCTTTATATTCAAAGTGAAATGTTGGATGGTCGAATGTATCAAGAGATAGAGATTCCAAAGTATTCTATTTACGTTTGGTTCAGCTGTGGTCATATTCTGGGGATTCATATTGTACCACCATATTGTATTTGAAGCAGTACTTGAAATAATTGAACTGTTTGAAATAAATTAGAGAGTAAGAAGCAATGACAAGGTATGGCCCTTTGTCCCCCGGTAATAAAACTTTCTTTTAAAAAAATTTTGACTGAAAAAAACTGAAGAAAAATCTCACATACAAAAACTTATTTGTTTCTATAACTCTCTTTGCTTGTGAATAGCTGTATGCTCATGTTTAAAGGGTGTAGTATATGTATCCTCCCACAACAATTCCTTAATAGGATACCTTGTCATTTGTTGCATCAATCATGAACATAGTTTACTGGTATTTAGTTGTAATTATGTTAATTTTGACATGTGTTAAAGTCACCACCCATGCAGGTTGGATTATAGTTGTTGCTGTTTGTTAAAGTGTTACCAAATCAGCTGTGTGAATATTTTAAAAACAAGAACAAACCTAAACCAAAATTCACAAGGCTCATCCATGTTAATGATTAATGTCCTGGAAACTTTCGCTTTGAAGAACAAAGTGATTTTTAGGTTTCAGGGATACAATGTGTCTGAAACAAGGGAACATACTTGTTCAGCCTAATACTCACCACTTAGCTCTTTGCAAATTGATATTAAAAAATAAAATCTTTAACACAGTATTGCTCCAAGCTCAAGACTAACACATTTCTGCCTGCAGTCAATTTTTTGCAATCAACTTACAGACACTATTAAACCTCTGTGTTCACATAGAAAGCCTCAGTG
The DNA here is from genome assembly GCF_011386835.1 of Chrysemys picta bellii. NCBI lineage: Eukaryota > Metazoa > Chordata > Testudines > Emydidae > Chrysemys > Chrysemys picta. Next base: position 98,344,337 of record NC_088798.1, read on the forward strand.
CAGAGTTGCTGGCAGAATGCTTCTCTTGTTTACCTGTACATGTAACCATGTATGTGACTAAACATGCAAACACATTAACACGTCTGTATGGCTGACTATATTTACTATTTTCATAGTGTATCTATGCTGGGCCAGATTTTAATAATAGATATATGAGCAGCTTGTATCCCTGTGTATCTTAGAAAATCTGCTAGTATAGCAGATCTTTCAAGGTGCGGTTATGTGCATTGCACACCTAAGATTAAAGTCTGATCCTTACTGTCTATGTATAAAGATGTCAGATTACAGTTATACACTGACACATACCAGCTGTTTTTAAGGAAGTATCTATCACTCATGCTTATTTCACCTATACAGTTCTGTCTGGTTACATTTGCACTGTAAGTATTACAGTGACACCACATTTAAAGTTCCTTTAGTGCAATTTAGCATTTCACTTTCAGTGATTCACTTGTGGCCTTAGAGAAAATAAAGGAAATTCATAATCCAACGTCCCCTACCTCTGCTCCTATAGAATTTAAATGAATGATGTGAGTATTTTTGTAGGGAGATGAATGACATTTTCTTGGATAGAGTGGGTTTGTGAGAGTTGTAATAAAGTCTGTGCATCAGCCATTCAGTCAAGACTTCTGCCTTGGGTATGAGTCCAGATGGAAAGGGTTTCATGCATTCATTGTTGCTTTGCTTCTGCCATGGGCCACTTCCGCTGTAGTGCTGGCCATCCACAAAGTACTTTGCTGTAGTGGTTCCTGGGGTACTGTATTTCTACCACCATAACTGCAACTTCCCTCTCACTTACTACCTTGAATCAGTGATGCATGACTGCTTAGAGTGACTCAACCCCAGACAATACTCATTCCTTTATTCTCTGCTGCTATTCTTTAGCTTTTTATGCCTCTCTCACTGCAGCTTACTTCTTTATCTTGGTGCGTTTTCTTGGTACTGTCAGCATCTCTCAAAGAGTGCTCTATATTGTTGCCTCAATTTACCAGTGGTGGGTGGAGGTCACAAAGGCAGTAAAGTATGTACATGACTCTTGTCAGAGTCTTAAAGGAGTCACCATCCTAGGGGAAAGTTCTCAGCCTACACAATGTCCTGTGTTGCTGCTACAGTGGGATCTCATGAATATCCCCACGTGGGCTCTTTCATGCTGTCTACCTTCAAATAGTTCCTCAAGAAAAAAAAAAAAAAAAAAGCTATACCATGATATTTGCTCATTAATCTTCCAGGATCTGGAAGATGGAACAAAGGTTCAATAGGAGGACTTGATGACTCAGAGGACTTTTAACGGGCTACAGAGCTGTTCGCTTTGTGGTTGCTAATTCTGATCTAGCTGGATCATAGAGACCTAAAGACCATTACTATCTGATAGGCTACTGCACTAACTCCTCGCAGTTTGTCATCTCAGTCCAGTTCCTGATGGACTTGTGCCTGCATTATAAAAGCCACTGTTGCTGTTGAGCTGACTGGTGAGCCGTCCCAGCAGACAGCAAGTTCTGAATGATCTGGATAATGGAATGTCTTCTCACCCTGCTATGTTAGTGCTGAGGCACGCTTGGTGCCTCTTGCTGTCTGCACCAAAACTATTGTGTGCGTAAACTGAGGACTAAGCCGACCAGTTCAGTACATGTTATGAGCATTACCTGCTCCTACTTTGTTTTTGTAAAGGAAATTACAGCATCATATACTTTTGAGCCTTGAGGATCCAAAGGCCTTTTCTCAATCACCTCTAAACTAAATTGGCCAAATATCTCTGACTGTGCATTGGTCTCTCCTCACCATGTGACGCATAATCACCGCAGAGACCCACTGTTTTCTGTCTGTTTGCATTTAGAGGTTTATGAATTAACACCATACTCCAAGCTACTGAGGGCCAAATTCTGCCACCATTACTCAAGCTGAGTAGTTTAATGGAAATCAGTGGGATTACTCAGAGTGAGATACTACTTAATGTGAGTAAGGATGACAGAAACTGGACCTAACTTAACTTGTAGATGTAAGTCATTGAGTGAGAAGGAAGCAGTTGACCGTCCAGGAAGGATAAGCCTTTGAACAGGCCCTTTGTGGTTTAGCTCTGAGCAATGGTACCTCTAGTTAGGAAGCCCATCTCTTTTCTCCACACATGATATATGGAGTGTTTAGTTCAAGTCAGAAATAAAGTGAGTTACGGATATTCTTGGTGCATAATTTTTTTAAAATATAAACGTGATACATGTTGAACTATTAGAAAGTGTCAAAGGATAAAATGTATATAACATGATGATTCTAAAAGGAGATAGCTGCTGCATTGATAGGCTTTGCAGAATTCAATTTTTTTTACATAATTTCAACAGCTAATATCAGTTTTTTTTATGCATTTATTTTTATCAATTTAAATTCACAGTTGTGGGAAATTATGAAGGGTGCCAGAATGGGGGTGCAGACAGTTAATGACCGATGTTGAGATTCAGAAAGTTAAAGCTTTAATTGTTAAAACACAAATTGTCAACAGCACATGTCAAACTGTACAAATAAATATTTTTAAATCAAACTAACTTCTCAAGCAGCATTTTTCTTTTTTTGCCTATAACTAAATTTCAATCATCAGAGGAAATATTTTTCATCAGTTTGTAGGGGGTGGGTGGGGGTGAAATTGACGTTTTACTGACATTTACAGATAAAAATCTAATCCGTCAAAGCCTAGTTATTGTGATGAATCATTTCATATGTATTGGTGAGTATTAAAAAAATTCTCTAGATGATCTATGACTGACTGACTGCTGCAATTATTGACTAGAAGGCTTAATTAATCCTCTGTGATGATCTAGTATTATTGTTAATATGACATTGGTGTAAATGGTCACTCAGCAATGTTTCTAGGTAGCTAACTATCTTGTGATTGTTCCTGGTCTTCTCTCTCCTTCCAAATCAGAGTTGTTTTCTAGTATTTCAGTGACATAGGAAAGGGGTCATGGTTGGAGTGTGCATCCATACTCTGGCAAGCCCCAGCTGACAAAATGGCCTTTTGGCGCCATTGGTACCCAGACTGTCAAACTGGCCAGAAGCTCAGGATTAAAGGGTCACTAAGATGGCTGACACCCCCAACCTCTGGTCCCGTGCTAAGCACAGCTCAGCCGCACCAAAGAATCTGGTCCATTTTGTTTTACTCGATCCCAAAATTAGTATTCTCTTAAAAACTAACATGGGAGGTTTTAACTACAAACTAAAACTAGATATTTTAATCTAGAGCACTTTCCACATCCACTTAGAATAGTTTGAAGTCTGATCAAATGTTAGGCAAAAAACACTGAGTGTCACTTTTGTTCCGCTGAGCCGTTTGAACTGTATACACAAAATACACATCTGTGTAAAAGAGCCACACAGTAATCATGGACTGACCAAATAAGTATATTTTTTAAAAACGTGATTCAAACCCTATGCTGTATGCTGAATTTATTTTCTCCTGTGGTTTATTCTTTGGAATGGCATATGTTAGTGGAAACAGAGATTCTTCTGGGATGTGACATACACAAAAAGGAAAATGTGAGAGGCTAGAATCACAAAATATTATTGACTCGGCAAAAGGACAACAAAATGAGCATGTTTTTAAAATAATTGTGTAGTTGATGTTCTTCACGCAAGGTTCTTGAAATGAACCTGTGTTCTAACAGAAGAGTGGTCCTACAGATGTTGTTTTCATGTTTGGGAGATAAAATCTCCTAAGCCTACCAAGTGAAAATTAGTTCCTGTTCTATGGCATGGAACGATTAATGATTTGGATCTCATAAAATATTGCATCCTGGAAATTACTAGCACATGCTTTTGTGTCATGTAAATTGAAAGAGAAAAGAAGTCGTTTCCTGCTGAAAAATGTTCTGCATCCAACCTCTTTAATATGACTTTGCTGTTTAGATATTGGACCAAATTCTGCTCTCAGTTACACTGGCAGGCATAACCTCATTGACACTGGTATAATGGAGATCAAAATCTGGCCTTTGGACTGTGGTTTCATGCCATAACTTACAACAGGTGGCAATGTGGGCTTTGAAATCAGAACACTAATTGGCAAGCAGATTTTCAGGTCCCTACTAACGTTTTCTGGGCTCGTGAGTTGATTTGATGAAATGCCATGACAACCAATTTTGTCACTTATCACAAACAAATACTAACCCTAAATTTGAAGCAGAAGCAATAATATAAAGTAAGAAATGAAAAAAATTCTTAAATTTTCTCTGATACAAAGCAATTTGAGCAGGACTCTACACCATATGAAACACATTATAAATACTCTTGTAAAATCCACATCATTATACCACATGAAAAGCTGGGTCCTAAAAATAGCCATTCACAGAGGATGCTGGCTAGTAGTAATTTCGGCAATCATGAAATAGTTGCGTTGAAATCCACATGCATGCACACCCACAGAGTGCTCTGACTTGAATACACTTAGCAACGGGACATTATTGTCCCATAAATAGTCTTCCATCTATTGCCTTTTCTTTCTGCTTTTATTCCTGCTCCTCTGACTAGTTTTATTGAAAAAATGGGTAATCAGTAGAGATTTGCTTTCTCACAGGAAAACTCTTTCCCTGTCATCAATTTGACAGCCTTAGTGCTTGAAAACATCAGCTGTTGTGTTCTCCTTTCACCATTCTTCTGAATTATTCCTCTCTTTTTTCTCCTCAATAGGGAAGTTCTTCTCACAGGCATTGTCAATATAATTTCCTTAAACAGTCATATTTTTCTTGTATGGTTTATTAAGTTTTCAGTTTGTCATAGACGCAAAGCATGTACTTGCCTGATATTTAGACATGTGGCTGTCAAAACTTATATTCTTACCTAGTGCTCTAGGTTTAAGAACTGCCATGCCTAATCAGACCATGTTGTTTAGTATTCAGAGGAATGTGCAAGAAAGTCACCAGTAGGCAGTTATGGAATAACTTGTCCAAAAGGAAAGCTTCTTCTTAACCTCATCAGTTAGAGTTTGGCTTATGCCTTGAAGCCTGAGAATTTATAATCTCCAAACTTTGGAATTTGAGGGGCAGATCCTCAGCTAATATAAATTCTCATAGCTCCATGGAAAACAATAAGTTAGGTCAATTTACATTACAAGTTGAACTTCCCCTGTTTTTAAAAAAAATCCTCACTATTTTAAGGGTATTTCTTTTTTTTAAAAAGTTTGCAATGTAGGTGTTGATCTGTAATTTAATTTGTCTTTTGTAAGTAGAGATCTGGACCATGGATCCAAGAATCTTCACATTTTGAATGGGGGTGTTTTGAATGTGGCTTAAGCCCATCCCTACCTTTAACTGTATGTCTCCTCTAAACCCACTGGAAACTATTTATTTCCCTAAAAGTTAGTTTGCTTATGGGATTGGGAGAAAAGCTTTGGAGATATCAAACAAAATAATAGGGTGTTCAAGAAAATAGCTGGCATGAAAACCATAGCTGGCATGAAAACCATAGCTGGCATGAAAATAGCTGGCATGAAAACCATTACGTCTGAAGTTTCATTAAAATCAGATGTAACTGTGGTTCTAATGGTATAGTAGACAAAGTCTTTAGGAAATATAAGTTTAAGGGATTCACGGTGGGAGTTTTATTCAGCCTTCAAATTGCGTTTTAACTTAAAGGGTAAATCTTGTCCCACGTCCAGCTTCAGAGTTCCTTTCCAGTGGTAACATTGTCTACAATTTTTATTCAAGCTGTTGAATTTTTACAGGCCTTCAGTAAGTTTGGAGAATCAAGAGCCATCAAATAACTGTTAGCTGTTGCTAATGTAGTTCCTTAAAAGACTCATGACCTGACTTCATGGCTGAGACCAAGGTCACATTTGGCAATATAAGTGTGTCTAGTTTTCCTGCCATTCCACTGGCCTGGTACAGGGAAACTTTGGGGGTTACTTATTATGAGCAGAACCCACTAAAGAATACATATTAGATTGGTGCTACGTTTGAATATTGGAAGTTCTTAGTGGCACTTGAATGCAAGAGTTAACGTAGAGACAATTTTACTCATGCATTTAAAAGAAAGATAGAGTTGCTCATTACATCAAATTACAGTTTTCAGAGTTTGGCGTTGATTGACATTATTGTGTAACTAGAAACATTGTAAACCTGCTTGCAAAGGTATGACTGTAATATATTTAAAATTACATTAGTTGTATTGCCATAGTGCCTAGAGGATCAGGTCCCTATAGTACTACAGACTGTATAAAAAATTGAGACATCATTATTTTTGGTAAGGATTTAAGCCCAGCCCACATATATGAATGAACACAATAGGTCTTGGCTAAACCTAATCTATGTTGCATAGTGGGAATTTAACTCATGATTTTCTGGTTTAAAAAACAAAAAAACCTAAACAACTTTGGCCTCTACTATTCCACTGCCTTATAGCTGACTCTCTTTTTGAAGAGACAAGGTGGGTGAAGTAATATCTTTAATTGGGCCAACTTCTGTTGGTTACAGAGACAAGCTTACACAGAGCTCTTCTTCAAGTCCTGAAGAAGAGCTCTGTATAAGCTTGAAAGCTTGCTTCTCTCACCAACAGAAGTTGGTCCAATTAAAGATAATTACTTCACCCACCTTGTCTCTCAAATATCCTGGGACCAATACAGCTACAACACCACTGCATTTCTCCTTTTTTAGACTTCCCGCCACTAGCAGGTGAGACCATTGCAAACTAATAAGCACTTGAGCAGTTTTAAACACATTCCACCTAGCACAGGGGATTGCATTACACCCTTAGGGCCAACTGTCTCACAAATAAGACTTTGATCTTCACTTTTGTGACAGTTACTCTTTTGGCTACCATGATGAAGACAAATAGAGTAGAATGATTGTGCAACCTGCTCACCTCACACACAGGCTTAAAAAAATGAAATGAAGCAAACAGTAGAAATTGTTTGACACAGGATACTTGATGGGGAGGTGGCCACATATCTGGTATACATGTTACAGTTGAAGAGCTGAGATCCAGCCCCAGAGACTAACTTCTGTCATGTGACTGGAGGGAGGAAGTGAAGATCAGACTTTTACCAACACTTGTGTGTCACACTGTTATTATATGGTGTCAGAAGAAAGTGAAATCTCTGGTAAAATGGAGATAATTAAGGTGCCCAAATCCCTCAGCTGGAAGGAAACCTGGACAGAGCAGGTTGCACCATTTCCAAATTTTTAATGGAAGCAGTTGGTATTGCAAAGAAGTTGGAAAGGGTGGAATCCTCCACACTGCTGAAGAGGGAAGATCTACAATCCACTGGGAGCATGGAAAGGATGGCAAAACATTCAAAAGTGTCACCTGAAAACATTGCCAGGTGAGACCAATGATGATTACATTATAGGCCTGCATAATGAAGTTAAGTCACATGTTAGTCCATTTGTTCAAATACTAGAAACCAAATTGTTTGTGACTTAACTTATAATTCAGTCAAAACCCATGGTTATTGCCAAGTCAAGTCCAATTCTTGCAAAGAACTGTGGACGTTTGCAGGAATAGTGAAAACTGTTTCCCAGACTGTGGGAAAGGACAGAAGTGCATGTAAATGAAAAATATGTTCTAAGGGATTAAGGTAGCATACTAGGATAAACAATTAGACCAGATTTGGCTTCAGTAAGTGTGCAGGCAGAGGTGTCCAGCACAGAAGCTGGTGTCATTCATACAATGACTTTCAAAATGGTTGCTAGGTGTGTCACTCTTGGCACAAGTTGGAAAAAAAAATGCAAAAGCAAATACATGAACTGTGAATCCCAACCATGAAACACACTCAAAGGAGTTGTGCCTGCTTCCACCAGGCAGGATTTGACCCTCTGTGTATAGCATCTAGGTTCTAGTAAGATGTTCATATTTATTTATTTGTAATTGAGTGATCTTATTGATGTAGGGCACCAGGCGCTTTGCCTGATAGGCACAACATGTAAATATCTAATGAATGTGCATTAGTATAGAAATTGTATATGGGATAATGGAGAATGTTCAAGTCATGTAAGTAGTGAAGGATGTTACCAAGATTTGTGGAAGAGAAATTGGATGGCCTTGTGAATAAAGCACAGGACTGGGAGTCAGAGAACCTGTGTCCTCTCCCAGCTCTGACATTAACTCCCTCTGTGAAATTTGGTCGTTACTTCTGTGCCGCAGTTTTCCTTGAGGTTTAATTATTCAGTGTTTTATAAGGTGTTTTGGAAGCACTGAAAGGAAAGCCATGTCAAATTTAAAAACAAATATCTTGTCCCAAACCCATTGTCAACCTACTAAGGTGATGGGCATTTTAGAAATACTCAGAACGGTTTAAAAAAAAAAAAACCCTACTGTTGCTTTCTACAGCATGTATTTCTGAATATTAAACAAATTGTAACTTCATAATCCTTCAGTAAGTTGCAGGTGGCTCCAAACCACTGTTCCCCCCCAGGCAATGGGCATTTTGTTTCACTTGAAAAAACAAATAGCTTTTCCAACATAAATGATAAATTCCATAAGGTGGTGGTAGCTGGATAGAAATGTTGTTGTGAGTGTGTGATCCCAAAATGTTTTATAAGATACATGCACTATACAAATCCGTGTTATTAATCTGACAACAAAGTATCATTGCTTATTTACCAGCTTGTAACATGCTGATGAGAAAAACCTCAACAGTTGTACTACATACTTTTTGGACACATGTACCAAACCTCTGGATGCATAATTCAAATTCCTTGTTGTAAAGAAGCCTGTTTAACTTGGAACATTTTTTACTTAAACTGTAATCTCTGGGAAATCATTTGTTAACTGTAGTTAGCAGCTAGTCTGTCAGTTAATGGCTTGAGGCAAAGTCAGAAGTAAATAGGATCCTTTCATATGGCACAGAAAGGTTTATAATGAAAATATTAGAGGACTCTGTCAACTGGATATAAACCAAAATTTGAAGACATGAAGGAACTAGGAGTTATTTGGCTGCATAAGTGAGTCTTGCTAGCATGTCTGTTTGTAAAATATTAAAGCCATCAATCATGCCTATGTTTTGGCTTTTAATTCTCTGTTCTTCAGACCAAGAGCGACAGGTGAGAGCATGCAGGCACACAAGTGTTCACGCAGACTGTCTGCTCATTGCTTGACACCTCTTGCGTCGCAGCACATTGATTCTCGTCTGGGCCCAGAGAGCTCCCACAGTTCAGACCGCTGGAGGAATCAACCAAAGCCAGCTTTAGTGACACTCCAGAATTTTCAGAGTAGCAGCCGTGTTAGTCTGTATCCGCAAAAAGAAGAACAGGAGGACTTGTGGCACCTTAGAGACTAACAAATTTATTAGAGCATAAGCTTTCGTGGACTACAGCCCACTTCTTCGGATGCATAAGAAGAAGTGGGCTGTAGTCCACGAAAGCTTATGCTCTAATAAATTTGTTAGTCTCTAAGGTGCCACAAGTCCTCCTGTTCTTCTTTTTACTCCAGAATTTGTCCATGGCAAAATTCTCCCAAACCCCACGCAGGTTGCATCGCAGCAGAAAGTGGGAGGTACAGACTGTATCATTTCTAAATAAAAGCATGGCTGTTATTTTCATTTAGGTAACAAGAATTATCTGCTTCTTTTTCTGAAGAACATCCCATGCACAATTATATCCTCAAATTTCTGTTTACATTTAGCCAGATGCTGTTCAGAAGGAAGCCAAGCAGCAGATATGGCCTAGAATTTGCAGAAAGGGGAGTAGAGAAGTCTACTTGGTCTGCTCTAAATCCTCTCCGTCTCCGTGTCAGGGTGGGGAATAGCTGCCATAAACAGCAGCTCTCCTGGTAACCCACAAAACCCAGCAGAAATTAATGCTGCCTCCTGCAGCAGGATCTTCCTTCCATCGTATCTTTGCACAAAGGGCGGTAAGGTGTGCGCCCTGCCAAGAGCTCAGTAGCAGCACAGGCAAGTTATGTGGCCAAAAGCTATGCGACCCAGACAGAACTACAGATAGGCTTGCCCCCAAGATGTGTGTCTGAGGCCAGATTTTCCGCACAGATTTTTGGCCTTCATATGATTTGAAGATACCCTTATCTGCAGCTGCAGTCCTTCCCTCCCCTGAGGGGAAAACAGGGTGGCAACTCAATGAGCTGAACCCTGCGGAGGTTTAGGAGCGCAGCCATGGAAGGGAAGATTTGGCTGATTATTGTGGAACATTGTGTTGCCAGGACTGAGTTTTGGGACAGAACTAACAGTGTGGAAACAAATGCAGTCAGCTTTTACTGAACTGGTTTGTAGATTACTTTAAAAAGACAATGTTTGTGTCTTGTAAAAGGCAAGACTCTCCTTTCGGATCCATGCAGCAGAGTTTGACTCTGTTATTCGGGTCTGCCTACAGGTGCAGAATGCCCATCAGGAACTCCCATGTGGATATGAGAGAGGAATTTGATCCTAAGTGGTGTTTCAGAAAAATGCGGTTGAATTATTCCTTTAAAAATGTGTGTCCTCCTTATATCTCTCTTGGAACTAGCCATAGCTTTAAAGTCAGAGTTTAAGGTCAAAAGGGGCTATCAGATCATCTAGTCTGACCATCTGTAGATCACAGGCCATTTAAATTTCACCCATTTACCTCTGTGTTGAGTCCCATGTATTGAACCCCTGTACTAAGAGTTGAGCAAAGATTTTAAGGATATTCAGTCTTGTTTAAGACACCTTCGTTTTGCAGATGGAGATGCATAAACTCCGCTTCGAATCAAGTTTTAAAGCACTGCTCTACTCAGCAGTTTGACTCATGCTTCATGTTGCTCTAATTATCTCAATTACACTTAACTTCTCCAAGCAATGTGTTGGATCCCATTTCCTGAAATGTGACATTCCATGATCCCAGGAACAATTATTTAAACTGGTTCTGTAATTGCACCATATAGGTACCTGGGTGGAATACCCATCATTTGCATTAAAAGTTGTCCTTCCTACCTCATCAGCAGAGCCAAGCAAAGCCATTGCTACTTCAGAATTTCATCAGAGCTCATCCCTTTGCGAGCTCCAGTGATAGCCTGAATATTATTGTTCTTCCTCAAATGCTTTCACCACCTCTACCCTGTTGGGCCCATTCTGTCATGGTCTTCTGGGCATAACAGGCATGGTCCACCCATTATGGTCTTTTGGTTGTAACTAAGCATAGGCTCCATATGTTTCAGTCCACCACCAGTAGTCTTTCTGGACTTCCACGAGCTCCTGAGCATTCCCTCTTTTCACAGTGATTTCTGCAAAGGCTTCATAAACACAAAACACACACAGAAAACTTTTCCATGTATTCTGCACCCAAGGTTAGATCAACAAATGGAACAGCCTTTCATTCATGCATTCCTTACATACTCATTAGTCCCAGAACATTCAGTAAGGTATAATGAATGTCTTTTCAATCTTATTATTCTGTCCTCTCTCTGCTGTGCAATACTGTTTTTTTCAGCCAGTTTCTAAACAGATTTCAGAGTAGCAGCCGTGTTAGTCTGTATCCACAAAAAGAACAGGAGTACTTGTGGCACCTCAGAGATTAACAAATTTATTTGAGCATAAGCTTTCGTGGGCTACAGCCCACTTCTTCGGATGCATAGAATGGAACATATATTGAGGAGATATATATATATATATATACACACATACAGAGAGCATGAAAAGGTGGGAGTTGTCTTACCAACTCTGAGAGGCCAATTAAGTAAGAGAAAAAAATTTTGAAGTGATAATCAAGATAGCCCAGTACAGACAGTTTGATAAGAAGTTTGAGAATATTTACATGGGGAGATAGATTCAATGTTTGTAATGGTGTTGTATCCATCTAAACACCACAAATGGCTCAGCCATTCCCAGTCTCTATTCAAGCCTAAGTTGATTGTATCTAGTTTGCATATCAATTCGAGTTCAGCAGTTTCTTGTTGGCATCTGTTTTTGAAGCTTTTCTGTTGCAGAATTGCCACGCTCAGGTCTGTTATTGAGTGACCAGACAGGTTAAAGTGTTCTCCTACTGGTTTTTGAATGTTATGATTCCTGATGTCAGATTTGTGTCCATTTATTCTTTTGCGTAGAGACTGTCCGGTTTGGCCAATGTACAGGGCAGAGGGGCATTGCTAGCACATGATGGCATATATCACATTGGTAGATGTGCAGGTGAATGAGCCCCTGATGGCATGGCTGATGTGATTAGGTCCTATGATGATGTCACTTGAATAGATATGTGGACAGAGTTGGCATCGGGCTTTGTTGCAAGGATAGGTTCCTGGGTTAGTGTTTTTGTTCAGTGGTGTGTGGTTGCTGGTGAGTATTTGCTTCAGTTTGGGGGGTTGTCTGTAAGCGAGGACAGGTCTGTCTCCCAAGATCTGTGAGAGTGAGGGATCATCTTTCAGAATAGGTTGTAGATCTTTGATGATGCGCTGGAGAGGTTTTAATTGGGAGCTGAAGGTGACAACTAGTGGTGTTCTGTTATTTTCTAAACAGAGTTGTTCTGGGATCTGTAAATAGCACAATGAAAGTCTGGATCTCACCTCAGGTTCCGTCTTTCAGTTCCAAGGGTTTAAAATCATAATACCACATTTCCAGGGCTTTCACTCTCCTTATCTAATGTGCAGCATTTTGTATCTCTTGCAGTGGTGCTCTCTCTTGCCAACTTTCCAGTCTTTCTTTCCTAACTTTTATGGAATCCTTGTCTAAACTCCCTCTGCACTTCCTCACTGAGACTGTTGTTGATCCATCAGGCAGACCAGAGATCTCTCGCTTTACTACATTTGTTCTGGGACCACCATATTATCCAATAGTCTCCTTAATTTGCTTCTCTTAGTTGAGAGCTGCTCTTCATGGTGCCTCATGCTATTGCTGGAGAGGATAAGGCTATTCTAGTTCTAACACGCTCATACTGATATGTGTTTGTTTGTTTTTTAAAGTCTTCTCTCCATTTCCCCACCCCCTCCTATTTTTTTGATGATAACTTGTAAGATTCCACTTGCATGGGCAATATGTGTGTGAGGTGTCTTTCATGGTTAGCTGCAATACACAACAACATACAGTATGGAATGTAACTTGCTGGTCCTCCTGAACCTAATGGAAGCACATTCAACATCTCTTTGTCTCTGAGTATGTGAGGAATGGATGGATTGTGAATAGAATAACTAGGTGCTAATTTATTTATTGGTGACAGTCATTTCACCCATAAAGCCTGTATAATCCACACCCCAAGCCCAGGGCAAGGCTATGGGCCCCATCCATGCATGCTGCTGCAATTTATATGCTTGAGTGGTGTTTTCAGTCACCCTTCCCATGCTACTTATATAGGATGTTAAGGGTGCTGGAGCCATGTAACTGCAATTTCCCCCATCATCCCATCCCTTCCAGCCTACTTAGGGCTGGCACCAAGTTTAATCATTCCCCTCCATCCTGTTGTGCAGATGAAATGGAGTTCCCCTTTCACAGCCATTCCACTTGCATTCCCCCCTCCCCCAAACAAACTAGTGTCTTAAGTGGCATGTATGGACCCTAGATGGGCTAGTTTCATGGATGCAGTTCCCACTAGCTATTTTGTTGTATAAGTCCTTCTGAACTAAGTACTTTGGTAATTAGCAAATGCATAAACACTTAATCTTGTGATCATGACAGGCAGATTAGCTCTTCTGCCAGCTTTGCAATTTCTGTGCCAGTTTTGGTTTTAATTGCAAATATATCACTGCCAATTCCCTTGCATATTGTAGCAGTAGGCAAATTAAAACATTTGGGCACAGTTGGGCTGGTCAAGTTTCAGTTAAGAAATTAATTGCTGCTGCCAACCAGTGGGTTTTTTTTGTTTTTTTTAGTGTGTGGTTGGCATTGGCAATTTTACACTTAAATACAAACTCAAAGACCTTTCTCCCCCTGCACCTCCTTCCAAACTGCAGTCTGCATTGATGTGGTGTTAAGCTCTACCAATTTTGTGCAGCAAATTCCTGTTTCTTTCAACTCATGGTCAAGAAATTTTGTAGGTATGCAGCTCTATCACACAGAATCCAGTGGACCAGATCCTCAGCGGGTGTAAAACAATGTGGCTCCAATTATTTCACCAGTTCACACCAGCTGAGGATTGGGCCCACAGTGATGTTATTTCATGGGAGAAAATATAATTGATGTAATATACATCTTGCAAATGGGGCCCATTGCCATGTATTTTCCAGAAGAGAATTCCAGGTAGACTGATGAAGAATGGAGAATAAAGGAGTCAAGTACAACTTAACCTTGAGGGGGTGTCATCCCTCTCCTAATACAAAAATCTAGAGTATCATTAATTTGTATACAAAGGCCTGGTCTACCCACAAAGTTACACCAGTTTAACTAAAGGTGTGATGTTAAACCATTTGGTTAAACTAATGAAGCTTTGTGTGGGGGCATCTTTATATCAATTTAAACGTGTCTTTATAGATTTAGCTTGCACCTACAAGGCCTTTGCCTTTCTTGCACAGAGAAATTGCATTGCTTAACTTAAATCAGTTTTTAAATCAATTTACTTAAATTGGTGCAAAAGACTTGCTCAGTGGCTACTTTTATTTTGGTTTAAACCAGGTTTATTTCAGTTTCAGGAATTGACTTAAACTAAGGCCTGATCTACACTGGGGGGCCAGGGGGCAGGAAATCGATCTAAGTTATGCATCTTCAGCTACGTGAATAACGTAGCTGAAGTCATCGTACTTAGATCTACTTACCACGGTGTCTTCACTGTGGTAAGTCGATGGCTGATGCTCTCCCGTCGACTCCGCCTGCACCTCTTACCTTGGTGGAATACCGCAGTTGACGGGAGAGTGCTCGGCGGTCAATTTATCATGTCTAGACTAGACGCAATAAATCGACCTTTGCTGGATCGATCGCTGCCTGTCGATCCAGCAGGTAATGTAGACGAGCCCTAAACCAAAATACACAGGTCCACACGTGCTTTTGCACCAGTTTAACTAAATTTATTTTAAAATCACACATTGATTTACATCAATGCCATGTCCCCATGTAGACAACAGCCAGGTGCAAGCTAGACCACTATAACTGAGTTTTAAACTGTTATAAGTGTTGTCCACACAGGTGTTTGCACCACTATAACAAAATAATTTTTAAACCAATTTAGGTTAAACTGGTGCAACTTGTATGTTTAAGCAAGACCTGTAGGGGCGTAAAGACCAAAAGGCTGACACTGTGCAGAGGAGTGCTTGTTCTCTTAAAGGTAACCAGCAAAAGGGAGAGTGCCCCCCTTTGGTTGTTTTAGTTTGCTTTTTTAGGCTTACAAAGCAGCAGAGAGGAGGGTGCAGGCAGGGGTGTGTGTTTCAAAATAAATAAAAAAAATACTTTAGAAATTCAGGTCTTACCTCTTCCTGTTTTTGTCTGGAAAATTGTAAAGGTAACTAAGGGACTGGTAGGACTATGCCCTCAGACATACCATGCTAGTGAAAACCTGACTGAGTGAGAGTGTAGGAGAGTGACTTTTATTCAGACTATTAAAACTCTGTTTCTCTGGACAGATCTGTTGGAGAAGCACTTGAGAGAAAAGGCAATTTTGCTAAAATTCTGCAATCCCGCCCTTTCGATGAAGGGCTGAGAAAGCTCATAGTTTCTCTGAAACTTCAGTTAAGTCAGGAAAACCAGGTATGATACCACTGCTATTTCTAAACAAACAAACAAAAGCAGGGAGGAAAGAAACCTTCTCAAGGCAAAACTCACAACCATGGAGGGTGGGAATTGGACATTGCTTAGGGAAGGAAATGCAGAGCAGAACCCTAGGGTGACCAGATGTCCTGATTTTTATAGGGACAGTCTCAATTTTGGGGTCTTTTTCTTATATATAGGCTTCTGTTATCCCCCACCCCCTGTCCCAATTTTTCATATTTGCTGTCTGGTCACCCTAGAGAACCCAGAAAGAAGAAGTAGAGCAAGGAGGATGGGAAAGGAAGAGAACCAAAGGGAAAAAATAGTTGTGCTCCTTCCGGAGAGCGTATGTTCCTACTGAGCGATGCAGAATGTGACAACAATGCATATAATGAATAAGGAGGGCAACTAAAAAGTTTAGTTACAACATCAAAGCCATATTTTTAGGGACATTGGGGAGATGTGCTGTGGATTGAGGTGAATGTGGAGTCCTTAATTTATTCCGAGGACCATAATTAAAAATGGAATTGTGGCCGCCTTCACACAGGGATGGTTTAAGACCATCCAGAGCCCTAGGCACACACATCTGTTTCCCCCCCCCCCCCCCCCCCATGTCCTCACCTGGTATTGGCAGGGAGTGATCACACAAGAGCTGCCTATCATCACCCCTCCACTTTTGGCAGGTTAGGTTTTCCCATGTCCCTGGACCATCAGTTCCTGTCTTCATGTGAGCTAGGGTCTGTTTCAGCGCAAGGAGAACTCAGCCCCTGCCCAACTGAGCAGAGAATTCTGTGTGGGGGAACCCAGCTGACTCTACCCCAGCAGAGCCAGGATGGAATGGCCCAGTGACACCACAATTTATGCCTATATCTTGCCGCCACAGAATGGGTTTGACACCCATCTCTTATAAAGTGGCACAAGTATCATATGCATGTAATATGGTGTTTAAGCTTTCTGATATTAGGGGATATTCAGTGCCCTAAACTCAGAGTGACTCCAATGAGTTGAGCATATGCTGTGACAAGATATGCTGAATTCCCCTGCACTTGTCTCCTGATTAACAGGCCAGAGCTCAGGCTTTTCATGACAAAGATATATTCTATAGCGTTACACTTCAGAAAGAGACTGACACAATTTCTTAGAGGAAAACACCCAGCATTAAATAAAAGTCATCTACAAATCATATTGAAGTTGATTGTGAATTTCTCCTAAGCAACTATTGTGTGACAGCCCTGTGTTTCTCACCTCAACTTCCACACTTGTTGCTCTGACAACACGTTGAGGTAATGTTTACTTGTACCCCCTCACATACACTTCCTTCTAGTTCTCTTGTGGGGCGAGTACTCATCCCGTCTCCTTCTGTGACTCTGGGGGGAGAAGGAGGGAGTACCATCTGGATCCAAATGGACTGGCATCATCAGTGGACACCTCGTGTCTTAGTGCGGTGCAGCCGATGAGTCTCGTCTTATCACGGTCACTTGCCATGCCCCTCACCTTCAATGGAGTTTTCCCAGGTAGCTTCTGACTGCCTTTTGAGCACACCCAGTGCTCACCACACCCCACTTCTGGCTCGTTCCAGCACAGTCCCCACTGACTGACTCCAACAGGTCTCCAGGCATACAAAGCACTCCAAAAGAAAAGAAATTATGTATTCTTCCCCACTGTTTACTCCCCTATGTATACCACTCTATCCCGAAATGCACGCATGTGGCTTACATTATTACTACGATGTCTCCGTGCTAAAGACAAGCTTCAAGTGTATTGTTGAACGTTTTAAAAAGTCTATGGGATCTACAACTTAATAGTCAGTGTAGTGCGCTGGAAAGCTTAACTAATCCACCCTGATCCAATAATGAAATGTTGTGCCAACAATATGTGTGAACAATTGCTCAGCAATGCAGACGGTTGCAGATCTCCTCTCAGTGTTCCCATTCTTATTTCTCCTTCCATAGCCAATACAGCTAGTTGAGAGGTTTTGAAGTTTCAATATGGCACCTGTAAGTGTTTTGAATCTCTGCCAATGCAGAGCCAATATAGTGATGGGAAAGGGAACTGGGTTAAAATCTGGTCCCTACATCATGCAGTAAGTGTGCATTCAAATATAGGCAAGCAGTGAGTGGGGTCAGGTCATTACTCCAAACCTGGCCTCATATATAGTTTATTGAATTTTATTTTAGCATGATGCCTTCCATGGCTAGGAGCTTGATTACTTTGTTTCCATGATAATTGGCCCAGTGATGTGTTAAAGTGCGATTCTTCTCTGAAAGTGGACTCTGAAATTGTCTAATTGTGCATGAAGCTAGTCTATATAATTGCTTGTTCCTACCTCTTTTCCTCTTTTCCCTGTTCCTTCCAGTTGTTTAACACACTTGCTCTATTTTGTCTATTCAGTTTGTATTCTCTTCGGGGCTGAGGCTGTCCGTTGCTGTGTGCTTGCATATTGTCAAGCACCATGTAACCCTGCTCTATAGCGGCACAACTGTAATGCACATAAATAATCATATGATCAATAAATGAACTTTTTTTTTTTTTTTTGGACTGCCAGCACCGCAAACTTAGGCTCAGGTCTGAGAGTCAAGCTAAGTTCTTTCCTTCTTGTGCATTATCACCAATAACTAGAAGTACTACAGGACAAATTATGCCTTCAATCTCACCTGTAAAAACTCCATTGCCTTCGCCGGGTTTGCATATATGTGAATGACTGGAACTTGAACAATTCCACTGATGATGCACAAGGAACCGAATCCAGCTTTCTCTGAGTTGCCTCTGCATTGCTAGCAGAGTTTTAAAAAAACAAAAAAACAAAACAAAAAAAATTATATTTGGTCACGAAAGCCAGCTGTTGGTCTCTGCATTGTTGAGTGAGGTGGACAGTTTTTACGTAGTCAGTGCAGAATGGCACTTTAAACATTGTTTTTGTTTTCTCAACAGAAAACAATGGAGGAAGCACAGTTTTGCTGCAAACAAAACTGAATGTGCTTTAAATTACACTCTGAATATCAAAGAGCATTTATTCAATACACATTACCACCCTTCCGTTCTGCAGCCGGCACCTTGTTGCTTCTGAGAGGGCCTGGAAAACGGCGTAGAGAGTATTAAGTACTTGAGAGTTCTGGTTCAGTGATGTTGTGGCTAGTAAATCTCTATCAGTGCAGACATCAGGTTTGAGTTCAGCCACCATGGAGTCAGGAGAAGTAAACATGCATCTACAGTAAGATCAAAGCACCAGAGAGGTGCGCATGTGCTAATAATAATAGCTTATGAAAGCTCATATTTTCCTTCAACAACATCCTGTCATTTGTGTATTAGCTTTGAAAGGGTAAAAAACATTCAGTATAATTTACTCCAGTGAAGTGAGAGATAAGGCAGATATTTGATTGCACCAGTGCGTATGTGGTTTGCTAAAGGACTGTATATGAACCACCTCCTTCAGTGCATGTGAGAGTCTAGTATGCAGAAACTGAGCTTGCTGTGACCGAAGTACCATTGTTATCTGATTTTTTTTAAAAAAAGAAGGTATATACAGTCTGTGACAATGTGATGCAGAAAGAAAGCTGAGGTAAACAGTCACAAAGTTGGTAACCGCATCCACACCTGGTGGACCTCGGAAAAACGTCTGTAAACAGATTGCGTAGTGTGTGAGGTTACAGCTAGGCTAAACATGGGTGAAGATATGTAACGGTTTCTAACTACCCAGGCAATCTCAGGAAAATAAACACGTTTTTTTTTTTTATACTGGTATTTTTGTTTCAGTGGTATTGCTCCGGATGTACCCAGTGTAATTAAGATCAGAATCTGGCCCGCTTACTACTGCATGCAGACCTACCGGGCTTTTTAATCAACTGAATAGAAAATGTGTGATCACTGGAATGAGATCAAGATAATCACATCACATGAGGCGTTTCAGGACAAAGTGTCCTCAACATTAGCCTAAATGTCAGATCAACAGTGATTTATTTTTCGGACTTACATGACCTACTTAGGATGAGGTGATCGGTCTTCATAACTGGACATAATGAAGCTAGGACACAGGAAGTTGTCACTGTTAAGTACTGTAGAGACTTTGCCTATCAGTTTTTGTGATCTAGGACACAGACCTACATGTTGTGTTAATGTTTGTTTCGCTCTGTACCAACTTATAATGAGCCTGCCGGCGGTCAGTCACAAAGGCTTTGGGGAGTTAGTTAACTGCAAGGGGTGATACTGGGAGATAGGTGACATTTGAACTGGGCATAAAATAGAGCCATTTTGCCCAAGATCAGTTAATTTATGGAGGTGTGCCAAAAGGAGGGGCCAAGATGGAATCAATGCTAGTTGCTGGAAAAGGTTACTTTTCTTTCACATTTCATACATAACTTCATAGATGAACTGAATGTCAACATTTGCAGTTATCTAGTCTAAGGAGAGAGGGGTCATTTGGGGAGCAGGAAAGCAGGGATAAGAGGTGGTGAAGTAAAGTAATCCAGGTTAGTTATTAAAGATGGGCTGGTTGAGGCACTGTAGAGTAGCTAGAAAGGCAGATAGGGATACCTTTGTTCTTAAAAAAAAAAAAAAGGGGGTGGGGGGGGTTGGTTTTAGACAGAGGAGCTGTTCCAGGCATGTTTACCCATCTCTCTGATCCCTTTGCTTCTATGATGTATCCCGCATAAGTCTTGTCTTTATTTTGTAAGCTCTTTAGGACAAGGACTCTTACAATATGTTTGTACAAACAGCCAACACAGATTGGACCCGCTCTTAATTGGCACCGTTAAGTACTACTGCAATAATCTTAGCAACCATAAAGCTAGAAACTTTAACAAACAAACAAAAAGAGCTGATTCTGCAACCTAACTTTGAAGCCAAGATGGAATATACAACAACTTCTGCAGCCACTGAATCCCAGTGAACATGAAATCCTAGTTAATGAAGTGGTGTTACAGTAAAAATAATAAAATATAGGGTTATTTAATGCAGAAGAGAGTCTTATCTCAAGGACAGTGTTATAACAGAGAGCCTTAGATGGAGGATGGATTATACCTGTTCTCTACTTTCAACAATTCAGCTGTGGTGTTGCAAGCAGGTCAAATTGTAATAGTTATTTATTATCTGTATTTCCATAGTGCCTAAGAGTCCTGTTCATAGACCAGGACCCCATTGTGCTAGGCGCTGTACAAAGACTGAACAAAAAGATGGTTTCTCTCCCGCTGAGTTTATGCTCTAAGTATAAGACAAGACGATGGAGAGGGGAATAAAAGGAAAGGGTGAACAGGATTGTTCAGCCTATACACAGTGGTCTTGGTGCATTAGCAGCCTAACTATAGTCAAGTTCTTTTAGGCATCAGGCAAAGGAGAGTTTTAAGGAGGGAGTTGGAGGATAATGAGGTAACTTTAATGGTCATGGGAAGTTCCTCCAAAGTGTGAGGGGCTGCCTGGAGAAAGCGTGAAGGCGCTTGTTGGAAAATTTAGCGAGAAGATGGCATCACTGGGTGATCAGAGGTGGGAGTCGACATTTTGTTAATGAATGAGAGAGGATAGGTAGGGTCGAGATAAACTGAAAATGGCTTTGAGAGTGAAGTATTATGTTTGATGAGGAAGAGAAGGCCGAGCCAGTGGAGGGATTCAAAGAGAGAGATGGCTTTGTCAAAGTGATGGGCTAGGAAAATGATCTTTGCAGCAGCATTCTGAATGGATATGAGCGGGGCAAGATTGCATTTGTCAACACTAGAGAAAAGGATGCTGCACTATATCAAGATGTGATGAGATGAGAGTTTTAGCTGTCTGGATGGACAGGAAGGGCCGTATCTTGGAAATGTTGTTTAGACGTAGCTTGGATATAACATTGGGAGTGCAGGTCTGGGAGTCTGGAGACATAGGGTTTGTTCTCAGCTATGCCACCGACTTGTGGTGTGACCTTTGGCAAGTCACATCATCTTTGTATGCCTAAGGAAGGAACACACCTTAGGGCTCTACATAATCATAACAACAAAGCTCACCCGCCTCTGTGAACGGTTTTAGAATCTGTGATTAAAAAGTACAAAGTATTTGTGTTAAATTAATATCTGCCATTCTAGTCTGTAATTAAAGTGGAGTATTTATGCATACATCCTGCTCCCCATTAAGGAACGGAGTAAGTCAGACTGCTTTGCCATTCAGTACCTGGCCTAGAAAGACAATAGAGGTAAGTGCTGCCATGGGCATAGTTTGGAGGGGGTAGGGGGACATTGCCCCCCAAAACTGCAAGTCTTGGGCAAGTGTGGCATTTGCTCCCCCCCCATTTGCCTGACTGGAGCTGCCCCCCAAATATAGAAGTCAAACTACACCTGTGAGTGCTGCTATGCCTGATGCTAGTGGCGCTGCTTGGTTGGCTCGCTGGATAGACTGTTTTGAGGGCTGAAGGTAATAAGATCTGTGCTGCGTGCGTGCAGTTAGTGCCTAGTGCTGCACCATTGAAGTCAGGGAGCTTTGCCATTAGCGTCAATGAGCACAGGATCAAACCCTTAGCTAGCAATAGTGCTGCCAGTGCAACCAAGCGTCACTGCAAATTGGCACTGGATGGACTGATTTCTTGTAAAGTTCATATATTCAGAACTGAACCGGAAGGCAAACTGCCTTCACTGTGTAGAACATATAATGTACTGTTTTGTGGTACATGTGCTCCACTTCCTATTACAGATGGAGCGGATTACACTTGCCTGAGTCCTGAGAGATTCCTTCATTAGACTGATACAGCGGAGCTGCTCCATTAGTTTCTTTTCTTGGAGATGATGGTTGAGAGTTGTATTCTCCACACAACATGCAAGTGATTAGCTGGTGAATAGACAGTATTTCTTTTTGCAAGGGCAGGGGGCTCCATATTTGCACTGTCTGGTTTTGTGTCACTAAACAGAACCAGTGCCAGACCAGGGGGTCTCCAGCTTTTCCATTCATTGACCCATCTCAGACAAATATTCTCTCCCTACCTATCTCTGTCCCCCAAACACACCGCTGCTTGGTTCACAAAATATAAACATGTTGTGTAGTTCCTCACCCTCCTTCACTTAACTCCCCTATTCCCATAATTATAAAATACCCAGTCATTTCACTTCTCAGCAGAGACTTCATAGCACACGAGGGATTATTGCCAAAGTTTTGTTACTTTTACAGACTATAGTACAGTATATTCACTAGTTTAATCAGAAGAAATGAACAAAGTAGATTCGACGATGTAATCTCCTTGATTTTTTGCAGTCTGTGGTGTTGGCATGTTGCTGATTCACAAAATAACTTACAACCCCTCCATTACAATTTGCCTTCATCATTACTGCTTCACAGAGATGCTGAATCTAATCAAGAACAAACTCACTCCCCTGCCAGGTACACAAAATAATTAAAAATAAGGGCAAAAGCTGAAAGTACTGTAAAGAGCATCTTGTCTAGGTGCAGAACACATCAGTGGCAACAATGATGATGTTCTTTTGTTTCATTATTGGTGTGTGGCATCCCTGGATATATGCCTTTGCAGATTCAGGGCTGTATCCTCAGCAGCTGTAAGTCAGTTAATGGAGCTGCACTAACGTACACAAGCTAAGGATATGGCCTTTATACTGCCAGCATCTAGGGACTGCAGGTAATATAGCACCCTCAGCTTCATATTTTACCTTTGATTTTTGTGGCAATGGTTTGCTGTTTCCCTACAGCAGCAGCTCCTCTTGCTTTTTGATCATTCTTGCACCATATGGAATAAGTCACAAGGGAGACTAATAGGCCGGTAATCTCAAAGGATCAGTACTTTTTATTTATGGTGGACTGTTATGGAAAAGTCCTAGGAATCAAATAGCTATTAATAACTTTTCTTTGGAATGTGTTAAGCCAGACTACAGCTTTTATGACCCGGTCACCACTCCCAGAGCACCCCTCATCAAATGGGCGGCTCTGCAGCAGCCCTGCCTCAGTTCTGCCTCCCCCGTTTCTCAGGGCTCCTCAGAGAAACTCCAAAACCTGGGTTGGCTGCTGCAGTGACTTGGCCCTCCAGCTAGGTCCTTAACACAAATCCATCCCTTCCAGGGAAATAAAGTTCCTTAGTCCACGTTCAAAACAAAATACAAAGTCTTTGACCCAGTCTCAGACTGGGCCCAACATCTCCTCTAATCACTCTGCCAGCCATCCAGGCTCAACTTTCAGCCCTTCCCAGGCTCTTTTCCATCTCTCGCCTCAGCCCATCCCTTGGGTTGCTCGCTGCTCCTTCCCAAACAGGCACTCCCAAACCTTCCTACCTGCAGTCTTCCACATGCCTCTGCCAGCTTTGTGTTCTCCTCAGTGCCATCTGCCATCACCCTTTCTCCCCAAGCCTCTGGACTGGAAAAGGTAGAGTCCTGATTGGGTCACATGATATTCATTTTCTTCACCTGGTGAGGGGAATTAACTGCCGCACAGGTGAGGAGAGATCCATCTTCCCCTAAACAGCCAGCCAGCCTGTGATACAGGGATATAATTCTTTATTAAATTCTGCACAACGCTTAGTATACTTCAAAGAAAGGAGATAGTTCTCTGCAAAATGCTGTAGATTTTTAGATAAAATTCTATATGACTTTTTCCTAAAGCAGAGGTCTTCAATCTGTGGGGCACCCCCCTCCTGGGGGGGTGCAGCATAAGATTCGGGGGGTGCGGCTGGGGCCTGGACCAGCTTCCACAGGGGATGGGGCAGAAGCATCACCCAGATCCGCTCTTGGCCCTGGTCCTGGCTGCCGGTCCTGTGCCCGGGGATCCATTTCCAGCTGCGGCTGCCCACCCCATGCCCAGAGTCCCGGCTGCTCGCCCCACACCTGGGGCTTCACACCCAGACGTGGCTGTAGGCCTCGGCCCTGGCCAAGGGTCCGCTCCTGCCCCCAGCCTTGGCTCCAGCTTTGGCCCCCTTACCTTATCCATGTGCTCCCTTCCAGGAGCCGCAGCCCGGCTCCATGGCAGAGATGTGGACAGGGGTAAGGGCGGGGGCGTGCATGAGGTAAAACGTTTGGGGATCACTGTTCTAAAGGTTTTACACTCCTCTTGAATGATGAATCTAAACTTTCTGATCCAAGCTGTACAAGTCATGGTTTACACTTTGGGCAGTGTGTCTACATGAGAGATTTGCACCAGTGCAGCTATCTCACCAATGGCTAAAATCTCAATGTAGACAAGGCAAGAGGTCTATGCAGCTCAATCTTTTGGAGCAGTTATTAAAATTCAGGGTCCTGTCAGTTCTTTATGGATGCTAAGGCCCAGAGCTTCCAAGGTCTGTAGATGCCTAACTCCCTTTTCAATGGGATTTAGGTACTTAGATCTGGGTCTGAAGGCCTTATGGCATTGTGAGTAAAAGTAGAGTTCTGAAACACTGTCCTTTATAAGAAACAGCCCCTAGTTCCAACTTCCAGTAAAGTTGGTTGCTACTTTCCACTACACAAGTGACTTAAAAATTTCTGTGTATTCTATGTACGTAGGCTCCTACCCTGCAAACATTTAAGCACATAAGTAACTCTGTGCACATGGACAATCTTGCAATCAGCTATACACATGTATAAATGTTTGCAGCATCCGGGACGTAGTTTGTAAAATGTTTAGGAATAAATGTAAATGCTAATAACAGTGTTATTGGCTAGGATGTTCAAAGGACCCCAGTGTGGTTAAATGCCCAGCTCCCATTGAATTTCAATGAGATTCACGCACCTAACTATCTGGAGCTCCTTTGAAAATTGTACCTTTTAGTATTATTTTAAAATTTATGACAAAGTGAAAAATTGTTTAATTTCAATCCAGGAGACAAACGCAATGTAAAGTGTAGTAGATACAATTGGCAATATACAGTTTTATATAGCCAAAGACAGATTTTGCATAGAACTGAGGAGTATACTTTCACCCATGGCCTGTTTTAATATGATCAATTAAACAAAGATAATTATGCTGATTTGCAGCTGGATTATTTTAATACTTTGCTATAACATCATTTTGACTGACAGTATCTTGAAACCTGTAGATTTTGCTGTTAATCATTATGTACATGATAATTAATTCTTCATCTGATCTGATCAGATGTTTAGCATCTTACAACTATTTTAGACAAGACAGATTGAGTAATATGGGACACAATTGATTTCATTGTCATTTTGGGGTTTGAACGATATCCAGGCAACTATCCCAGTAAATTTCACTGCATCTATCTTCCAAGTCTATTGCTGATGTCTTACAAAATAGTGCACTCGGAAGAGTTTTCACCAATAGGTTGAATAGCCAACTAGTACCCAGGGTGGAAGCTAAATTTCAGTTTTGAAGACATTTTTAGGCCTTCTGTGGTATCAAAGGGGATAATTTTTTCCCTGAACACTTTGATTTTGAAAATCCTAACTCACAATTCATGTGGTCTAGGAGCTGGCAGTACTTACACTGAGTTCTCCAGATTCAACAGGAGCCTGCAATCTGCTGGAGCGCAAAATGTAGGCCAATTACATCAGCAAAATAAACCTTTCTTTGGAGGGACAGAGGTTCCCCTGGTCGCCTCCCCACATACACACACTTTCCCTCCATAAACATTTTAAATGCTTTTTTTCTTAGTCACTGAAATCTGTAACATTGTCAGGAATGCACTATGGCTGCTGGAAGAAATAAATGAGGAAAATGAAGTCTATGCATGCTACAAAACTGTAATCTTTAGTTTATGAAAAAAAAATTGAATTTGCCTTGATAAAGTCTAGTATCCTGCCTTCAGCACTGACCAATGTTTGATGCAATCTACAACTAAAAAACCAAACAAACAAACCTAAAAACCATAATTTAAAATTCTCTGTATTGTCCTCGTCTAGTTTTCTCTAGAATTTTCCTTCTGCTTTAAAATGTTCACCTCAATAGGCAAAGTGGAGGTTTTGCACTTTATCTTACAATTGACTTGCCTGGTGCTAAAATCAGAGTAAGACATGGAACTGGTACAGAGGGAGCAGAAAGAAGGAGAAAAGACAGCAGCGGACTTAGTAGTTCTTCAGTCAAGTTATAAAGAGGAGGGTGAGTTCAATAACTTAAGTATCAGGGGTTGCATCTGAAGAATGAGGTTTTTACCCACGAAAGCTTATGCCAGGGGTCGGCAACCTTTCAGAAGTGGTGTGCCGAGTCTTCATTTATTCACTCTAATTTACAGTTTCGCATGCCAGTAATACATTTTTAACATTTTTAGAAGATATCTTTCTATAAGTCTATAATATATAACTAAACTGTTGTATGTAAACTAAATAAGGTTTTTAAAATGTTTAAGAAGCTTCATTTAAAATTAAATTAAAATGCAGAGCGCCCCCCGGACCGGTGGCCAAGACCCGGGCAGTTTGAATGCCACTGAAAATCAGCTCGCGTGCCAGCTTCGGCACGCGTGCCATAGGTTGCCTACCCCAGGGTTACCATATTTAAAAAATAAAAAAAGGACACTCCACGGGGGCCCTGGCCCCGTCCCTTTCCCACCCCCTTCCCCGCCCCAACTCCGCCCCTTCCCTGCCCCTTCCCCAAAGTCCCCGCCCTAACTCCGCCCCCTCCCCTGAGCACCCTGCATTCCCCCTCCTCCCTCCCAGCCACGCAAAAAGGGCTGCCTGAGTGCTACCGGCTTCACGGTTTGCCGGGCAGCCCCCAGACCCTGCGCCCCCGGCCGGCGCTTCCCCAGCGCAGCTGGAGCCCGGGAGGGGAAGCCCGGCAAACCGTGCCCGGCAAAGCGTGAAGCCAGTAGCGCTCGGGCTTCGGGCAGCCCCCATGCCTCCGGACCCTGCGCCCCCAGCCGGGCACTTCCCCTCCCGGGCTCCGGCTGCTGTGCTCCTCCCCTGACTCTTCGGCTCTGTTTACGAGCCAAGCTGCCTGAACGCTACCGGCTTCGGGCAGCCCCCTTGCCTCCGGACCCTGCGCCCCCGGAGCCAGGGAGGGGAAGTGCCCGGCCGGCGGCTCAGGGTCCGGAGGCATGGGGGCTGCCCAAAGCCGGTAGTACTCGGGCAGCTCGGCTTTAAACAGAGCAGAAGAGTCAAGGTAGGGAGCACAGCAGCCGCGGGAGGGGAAGTGTCCGGCCGGCGGTATTTTTCCCGGACATGTTTGGCTTTTTGGCAATTCCCCCCGGACGGGGCTTTGATTACCAAAAAGCCGGACGTGTCCAGGAAAAAACGGACGTATGGTAACCCTGCCTACCCCTGGCTTATGCCCGAATAAATCTGTTAGTCTTTAAGGTGCCACCAGACTCCTTGTTGTTTCAATAACTTAGATACATAGCGAAATTATGCTTATACGGGAGATAGGCTGCCATTCCATCCAACAGATGTCAGCCTCCTCCCCAATCTTTGGACTGTATTATCTAATGCAAGACACCTGGCACTTTTGCTATCTAGGTTCCCACACAACAAGATAACCTAGCAGATGGGGGAGCTGAAACCCATTGAAAGAATGGAAGGAAAGATCAGAGACTTGTAAATGTTTGTGTAGCTGGTGTAATCAGACTTTAAGATATTTACCTCATCCAAACTCTGTACTTTTTATCATGTACCTGCATGTAATTTTATCAAAATCTATTTGTTGATGACCAATCTGGGGGGAGCAAGAGGAGTTACGTTAATTGTTGGTTCCATATTCTACACCTCCCCCGCCCCCTTTCCTCACCATAGCATACATTTTACAAAGGATCCTTTTTCTCTGGAAATGTACATCGTAGTCAGTATTTTTTTTTAAACATTCTGTAAAGTGTTATGTGTATTGGCAGTGTGGGTGAGGACAGATGTCCCAAATGATAAAACTGTTGTAGCACAAGTTGCGGTGGTATATTAATTGCTGGTGATCATGATAATATAGTCCTTTGCACTTACTTATTTGATCATCAATTTGGTTTTCAAAGCACAGATTTGTAGTCTCCTTATAATGGCTTGTAGTGGTACCCAAAGACAGTATTCTGTAGAATATTTTTGTATGCAAACTCATCTTCGTAAAACATGGAGTGTAAATCTGAATGTCCTGGTCAGATTCTAACTCAGATAATTATATTCAATCTCCCTAAACCTTCCCTGCGTTTTCATGTGGGTATGATATTCTTTGCTAATTGTCCCAAATTGTAGAGTTACTGTGCAATGGTAAAGATGTTTAGGGTTGTTGCTAAAGATATTGAAAGGGGTTGCATTAAGAGCACTGCGGACTGAAGTCTTTTTATTTTCTGCATAAAGATGGGAAGATTGAATGGGCATGAAATTATCTATCATTTGCCTCTCTGTTGAGACAACTGTGGTGTTGTGTTTTTGTGGAGTGGGTACTGGAAGTTGGATTCATTTTTCAAAGGCCACCAAACAGCTCTCAGATTAAAACAACTTTCAATCACTACTGGTCTGGGCTGGATTCAAATTGACAACCTTGAAGCAAATGTCTCTCTGGGCCAATGCAAATCCTGTGAGTTTTTCAGCCCTCAAGTAAGGTTGGATTTAAAATGTAAAATTGCCGGGTTGAACAGGGTAACTGGGGCATAATTTGAAGATGATAGGGCTGGACAGTGTGGCAGAGTAGAATTTGGCATATATAATCTTTAGAATTGGTGATGATGTGCAAGGAAAGAACCCAGCTTGGCTTTCAGATCTCAGAATGAGTTTTCAGGATGGGCATATAGAAAAACTATAATTTTATTTGTAAACTTGGCAAATGTGTGTTGAAATCACTGAGCGGCAATAAACACGGAACCCCTCATGACTATTTTTGTAAAGCCACTTATCAAACCCACACTTTAAATGGGAAATGTGCTATTTGTAGATGAACCCACATTTAATGTGAGATTCATAATGCCCACCTGAACTAAAAGGAAATTTAAAATTATTAAATCATTTTCTTTCAGAAATTCAACTATAAAGTTACGTTTAATAATTTCATCTTGAAAAACTTTGGCACTTTGTACAGTTGAAGACCATTCGTGCCTCTTGTTGTACCGTAGCATAGGTTCAGTATATGTGTTCATGAACAGTCTTATGGAAAGAGCTATGATAAGCCAAGCAAGCCAGTATATGGAAGAGTATAACAACCACATGCAACAAAAATGACTCTAAGATTTATGTTCAGAATGTATATTGTACATCATCATATTCCATTTAATGTTACTGGCATTGCAATATATCTACCCACTGCAGTCTTCAACTGAGATATGTTGCTTTCTGTGAACATCCAGTAGGGAGAACACTGAGAAATAAGAGAACATCAACTTCAGTTGCTTCTACATTTACGGTTTACACCAGTGGTTCCCAAACTGTGGTGTGTGGACGATTGGTGATAGCCAGAGGACTGACTGGTGGTCCAGGAGCTGCCAGATCACATGATCTTTGATCTCTTGCTCTCTGACAGTTGCTTCTACAGGTTTCTAGGCTGTTCATTGCAAAGAAGAGTGTGGAAGTCTATAAAAGCAGCTGGAAACAAGGAGAAGCCAGTCTTGCTGCCTCTACTAGGCTCTTCCTCTACCTAAGAAGAGGAGAGGTAACAGGGTCTTTCCTTAAGGACTGGGGCCACTAATGAGACTAGAGTGGTCAGCCACCAGTGGGGAAAGGAATGTCCAGAGAGCTCAGCAATGTATGGAGAGGAGAAACAGGTAGCTTGGCAGGTGTTCTGCACAATCACAAGTGGGAGTAGAAGTGTCCTGGAGACAATCTGTCTAGTAAGAGGGGCCCATGGCTTAAAAAAATTGGGAGGAACCCTGGTTTAAACAAAACCATTATTTGCTCCTCCTAACATATGGTTTCTATCGTACAAAATAACTAAATAGTAATTTTCCTTTTCAATCTAACTAATAATCTCAGCAACGAGTTTATATGAACAGAAACCATTTGTGTTATATTTCCTTACTCTTCTACTCATGAGTAATGCACGAGTAAACCCTGCATGATGCATATTACACCTCGGGACTCCATAGGGCGGTGTTTAGAAGCTAATGGTAAGGACTGGTATTTTGCCAACCCATCTTATCTCCAGATCACTGGACACTGCCTCTGGAATTCCCTGGAGTGCTGGGTGGAAAGAAGTGATACTGGGTGTAGTAGGAAGAGAGCATAAGACATAAGTCCTTGTATCAGATGCCTGGTATGAGGCAGGACCTGCTCACAGAATCTGGCAAGAACAGGGCTGATATTGCCAAAATACACATTCCTAAGAAGTGGTAGGCACTGAGTACTCAGGCAAACACATCCCAATAACAAATGATACCAGAACATCCCGATATCAAGGATGGTACAAAAACATTCCCCAAGGATAACAGGAACACACTGACCCCTCCTAAAAGATAAGGTCAGGATGACCGTATGTAATAGAGATGTTTTAATCAAACCAACATGTACAAAGTGATGGGTAATAACTAGCCACATCAGGGGGCAGTAACTAACTATGTCAGAGGCAGTTTGTAACTTGTTTGTATCCGGGTATAAAGATGGATCTCAGAAGGAGTCTTTGTCCAGCCAAGGTGGGAATGGAAAGTCCCACCATTCACTGAGCTGCGTCCCCATTGTCACGGGTATATACGTCTTAGTATCCTTGTAGAGTCTGCCAGGTACTATTGCAGTGCTCTGTTGACAATAAACTTGGCCTGGTGCCTTCGGACCTGACAGAGCTTGTGGTCATTGGGCAGTTCGCTCGAGGTCTGCTGTGCTGGCTGTCAGCGCAGAGCTGGGGCAGCACACAGGAAGAACACACACGCAGCCAAACATCTAACCATGCTGGGATGGACTGGGGATTCTCAGGTAGTTCAGGTGACCCCATTTTTATTAATCTCCACCAGGGGAAACTAAAGTAACAAAACAAAACAAAATCTCTTTTCATCTCATATGGTAGAGATCAGTTGCCACGTCTGATTTTTGAAGTCTTGTCTATCTCGCTGCTTGTGGTAGTAAGTTGTCATTTGTAGTAGGGAGTAATCACAGAATCACATAAAATATCAGGGTTGGAAGGGACCTCAGCAGGTCATCTAGTCCAACCCCCTGCTCAAAGCAGGACCAATCCCCAGACAGTGTAATGATGGTGCTGAGACAGCCATAGACTCCTTTTAAAGAAAGATTACTGTACCTACAAAGAATGTAGGTGAGCCAGATTAAATGGTGCAACTTTCTTAGGAAGAGACTAGCAACAATTGCAAATAAGAATATCTGGCCACTCACCCAATGGCTTTATTTTCTTTCTCCCACCCC
The DNA here is from genome assembly GCF_011386835.1 of Chrysemys picta bellii. NCBI lineage: Eukaryota > Metazoa > Chordata > Testudines > Emydidae > Chrysemys > Chrysemys picta. The sequence continues at coordinate 98,376,020 of NC_088798.1, forward strand.
ACTGCTTCTGTTTTATCCACCAGCTGACAAGGAGACAATATAAAACATGGAATAACACCCACTGCTCTATCAGAGGAGCCCTTTGAGCCCTTCTGCTGCTTCCCATCCCATAGCCAACTTTCCTAATAAAGGAGAGACATGAAAAGCCTGATTAGGAGCCATATGACTTAGGAACTTGCCTTTGCACCACCATAATATCACAAACTGGATGGAGCTCTGGGGTTAGGGCAGGGATCTCAAACTCAAATCAGCACGAGGGCCACGTGAGGACTAGTACATTGGCCCGAGGGCCGCATCACTGACACACACACCCCCACTGCCCCTGGCCTGCCCCCACTCTACCCCTTCCATGAGGCCCTGCCCCAGCCCCGCCTATTCCAACCCCTTCCCCAAAGTCCCCACCCCAACTCCGCCCCCTCCCTGCCCCATTCCAACCCCTTCCCCAAATCCCCGCCCCTGCCCCGCCTCTTCTCCGCCTTCTCCTCTGAGCGTGCGGCTCCCCACTCCTCCCCCCTCCCTCCTGGAAAGCGCTAAGCGCTGCCAAACAGCTGTTTGGTGGCAGGAAGTGCCTGGAGGTAGGCAGAGGAGCGGGGATGTGGTGTGCTGTGGGGAGAGGGGGCGGCGGGGGAGGGGAGCTTGGCGGCCGCATGAAATAACTCGGGCCGGGGGGAGCTTGGCAAGCCTCAGGTAATAACTCCGCGGGCTGCATGCGGCCCGCAGGCCACGTGTTTGAGACCCCTGGGCTAGGGTCTGATCCCTAAAATCTAAAAGATCCAACCTGCCAAATTTCTTGTTGCATGTTGGATGGTGAATGGGAGTGATTATTTAGACACCAAGTCAGCAGTGTTTAGATGCAGGCCGTGGGGCTGGGGAGAGGATTGGTATTCATTCGTCTAGTACCTGAGAGTACTGCTGAATTCCATCTCAGATAGAGGCGCTGGGGAAAGGAGTCGGAGAGTGCAGGGGTAGTTGTACTCAGAATCTGGTCTTAACCAACCCAGACAGACCAGGTGTTTGGCCCAGAAAAATAAACCAAAATTCAAGCTGCAATTTTGCTAGTGCTACACAGGACACAATGGGGCTAGCTCTGAGGTTTATTGCTTGTGGTTGAGAATTTAACTTTCTTGTTTTTGAAAGTGCTTTGACATAAGACAGTTCAGGGGTTAGGGTTTGAAATGAAACTAGGATTTCTCTGCATGCAGGAGCTGCTTGTTTGCAAATACAGTGATGTGAATTTAAACCCATTGTGGTTTACCATGGAAAATAGAGATGTAGTGTTTTTCACTTGAGCTACACTACAAATAAATTGCAGTGAGAGGAGACCACTATCGAAGAGTAAGTAACTTCAGGCATGAAACTAAAATTAACCCCCCAAACACACACGTAGCTCCTCTCAGGTAACTTCCTAATATGTACTAGTTTAGCTTGTGGGCCAGTTCCTGTCGCTAGTGAATAGGAATTGGTGGCAACTTGACAGAGTTTGTAAGGAAAATCTGTCTTGTATCACCTAATTAAATACATTCAAACAGATAAGGCCTTGTCTACACACAAAAGTACTGGTCAAGTGGTATAGCCTCACTAGTGTAGATGCAGTTACACCAGTATAAAAGTGCTTATACAGATATTGCTTATTGCCATAGCGATACCAGTATAAGAGGAGTAAGCTCTACCGATATAAGCACTCTCATACCAGTATAACTGCATCCACAACTATATCAGTTTAAAAAAAAAAAAAATCAGACCCCGAACTAAAATAGTTATATTGTTACAAAATCCATGTGTAGACAAGGCTTAAGTCTTTTATTTAGAGCCATAGAGTTTAAGGCTAGAAGAGAAAGCCAGATCATCCAATCTGACCTCCTGTATATCACAGGCCACTAAATACCACCCAGCCACATCCATACCAAGCTCAATACCAGGATTAGACCGAAGTATTACAGCCCTCAGGAGACTAAACTATTGCATGGGCTCTTGTTCAGGGATGAAGCATAAATGCAGTCCTTGCATCCCCCTGAGCGCAAGGTTATATATTTGAGCGTAGTACCCCGATGGCATTACATTCCCCAACATGGGAAGGGCATGTGTGTGGCTCTCCTACATCAGTTAGGAGGTGTACACAGGCCACACCATGCACCTCGTAATTCCTGACTGTGCTACCTCCAAACACCTTCTGCATTACAATGGATCAGGCCCCAGGGAGCAGAACTGCAAAGTGCAGAGAGGCTAAGGGATGTGCAGAACATAAATTCATTCTAAACAAATATTATTCATTCTAAAATATCTGTTACTCAGTGTCAGGGATAAAATTATGACTGACCAGGTCTAAGAATAATCACTTGAGATTGAAAGTTTCTGGTTTGATATTGGAGATTCAATCTGCATCAGAAGAGAGGGAAACCCAACAGACATCGTGCCAATGAGATCTTCTGGATTCATTTTATGACTGTGTTTGAGACCCAGATAACTTCCCCCAATAATCAGAACTGCATTCATTTCCGATTCTTTCTGGGCTAACTTTAGAGTTGGTTACATACAGCCTATAAAGTTCAGAATGGGCTGTGGGTTTCACATATTAATGTATAAACCTTAAGTGAAATGTATTCAACCTCTCCCTCTCTCACACACGAACATGCTTTTCGTGAGCTCAGGGCATTGCCAATAGAATGTGGAACCTTTCACTTCAGTTGCTTCTGGATGGTCAGTTATCAGCAGTGGAAAGAGAGCATTAGTTTTCAGATGGCAATAGTTGTGTTACTTTCTCTCTCAGATGTGGAATTTACCACAGTAATCCATTCCTTTGTAACCTCCAGAGTGGGTTATTGCAATGTGCTCGACATAGGGCTATAGCTTGAGACCATTTTGAAATTGGACATGGTGCAGAATATGACAGCCTGCTTGTTGAAAAGTATTTAATGCAGAAAACAAACAAGTATTGACACAATTGATTTTTGGGTGAAACTTAGGTTGTTGGTTTTGACCTGTGGTATAAAGGCATAAATTATTAGGGTCCTGACTACCTCAGAGCAAGCCTTTTTCCTCCTGTGATACCACAGCAGCTGCAATCAGATACTGACTGAGTATATTTCTGCATGTGGATTCCTTTACTTTCAACCCTTCTTAAAGTCGGTCTAGCTTCAATTCAAGCTCAAATAAAAGTATCTGGCCTTCCCAAGGATTTGCTCTGATGGAAGGTGCATTTTCTGGATATGGGTCTCTCTAAACTTGCTAGCATTGCAACAGAGGATGCTCTTCCTATGGTCGGAGTACAAAGCAGCAGGGTGTTCCTTTTCATTCTCTGACTTTATTTTGGGATTTATGAAGGAAACTTTGGTGCTATTTCAGCATCTACCAAAAAAAGCCTTTCTTGGAAAAATCTAGGTTTCATTAACAAATATCTATTGTCACCACTACAGTGAACTTCATTAAACCACTTGACCAGAATCTTTTCCAAAAGTGAATAAGGTGAGCTCATGTACTGCTTTGAGGTTCAGTAGTATAGCAGAGGGAAAGCTTTAGTAAGTTCTATTAACTTTCAGATGAGATCAAGGCATTTTAATAGGGAGTGTGCAGGATCTATTGATAGCCCTAACGATAGCCGTTTGCTCTTTGGATCTTGTATTTTGCCTGGATGCTGCGTTGCACATTAAAAGTAGTTCAATCTCCAACTCCATCACAAGAATCAGCTGTTTTCTGATTTTGCTTGCAAATAAACCTGATGCTTTTTTTCATGGAGGTATACATATGCAACAGAAGGACCTTTCCCACTTTGCAGCTTGCCAGCAAACATTCAAGATATGTGAGTGTTACCCCTATTCTGCATGAATAAAATAGTTTCAGCATTCATTTGATCAACAGTTCAAATATTTTCAGAAGGGCAAAAAAAAGGGATCAAATTGTTTGCAGTCCCACTTTCAGATGACCCCAAAGAAACTTAAGGCTAAAGTTCACCTAGAATTGAATAATTTGCTGTCTTCCCATCCACTCTGTTTAAAGTTTCATGAAGATCTTATTTCTAAAAATAGTGGCTGAATGACAAATGAAGAACTTGCATTTTGGGGCACATCTTTTCTGATTTGACATTAAGCCTTTCAAAAGATTGAAGTCATCTCACAGGTTCAAATCTGCATCCCATTATGTCTGTGGACACCTCAATGATAAAGCCATACATCAAGAAGTTAGTTCTGAAAAACAATGATCGTTTTCCCATTGATACTCCTTCCACTTCAGGCTTCCAGCTGTATTTTTTCTTTCTACATGCTTTGTGAAATGCTGTATACACCTACTGTAATCTATAAATAAAAAATCAGATGCATTTAATGCTTATTAATATCCTCTTTAAATTTATATGCAAACTAGTTGCAGCCACAGGCTCCTGGCAAGTTGCCTATGAAGCCCTTTGTACTCTTAAGGTTGTATACCACTGATGAGGCAGATACATTTGTCTCCATCATCATAGTCTTGTCTAGGCCCTGAATCTTTTTACAACTGCTGGAAGATGTAGGTTGAGAAATCCTGGTTTGATTAACTGAGCTTGCAGTTGGTCTTTTTTGCACGCCGAAGTCATGCACTTAAGTGTTCGTGTCATGGCGTGTACCCATGGAATCTATTAATACATTTCTTCTGGAGGCATCCTAATTCCTAAAGTAGTATGTGATGAAGCATCAGGATCCATCTTGAAGATAAGCTATCTAACTTTAACCCAAGCTCCAACCTATCTGAGAAAATGTTAGCTGTGCAGTCTGTTGGCTACCATTTAATTAATTAGTTTTTGTTTCTATAAATTTTTTAAAATGCTCCTCTTCAAAGCTCAAGACACATGTAGACATATTTTTTTTAAATACATAACAAAATGAGCAACGCTTCTCCACCTACTAATCCAATATCCACCCTGATCGCACCCACCGACACAGCTTACTGCCTCAGCAGGCCCTGAAAATCAACAGACCTTGGGTCTGTCAACCCAGTGGGTGGAGTGAATTCCATATTTGAGGAGCTTTTTGTGAGAGAACCCTGCTTGCAGCTCCCTTACATTACAATCTGGAGGCTGTTAGCCCCAGAATTTGTTGATCTAACTTCCTGCAGTTTCACAGGTATCACATTTAAGGAGTTTGAGACAATAGGTGGCAAAAGGAAATATTTCTCTGTTGTAGCCCAGTGAGATTATGTCGGGTGGTTGTGATATCAGACTCAGTTCCCCTCACTTTACACAAAAGTCTGGATTAATTTTTTTTAAACAATTTTGTAGAAGTATCTTATTTTAGAAAGTCTTCCCTTTTACCTTTGACAAGCAAAATACCTAGTGACAGTGAATGCTGCAAAAACTTTCCCAGGTATAATCCATAGTTTGGCATGGACAATCCTGAGCTATTAAAGCTCATCACAGATAATGATGCCACAATCTATGTCCAGGGACCATGTTCCAGCAGCATAACCAGCTGCCTCTCAGCTGTTCACAGCAAGAGGCCAGTATGCAAACATGACCCTTCCCTAGATCCCAAACTACTGGTTTATTTAGAGAATTGTCTCTGACAAATTTCTTTGCAAGTTGGCAACTACAATATTCATTCCGTTTTTTTAATGAATTGGCTTCAGCTCTCCTCATAACCTTTTGTTTTCTTTAAACATTGGTGCAAGAAAGTTTTGCTAGCACGAATGCTGGCGGGAAAATGACTTTTAAGCTGACATTTTAGTATTAGCAGAAAGATAATTGACTTTCAATCAGACTTAGGTTCCTATGAGCCAGATTTGTAAAGACTTTTAGGCCTTGTCTACACTGCCACTTTACAGCGCTGCAACTTTCTTGCTCAGGGGTGTGAAAAAACACCCCCTGAGCGCAGCAAGTTTCAGCGTTGTAAAGTGCCAGTGTAGACAGTGCACCAGCTCTGGGAGCCGCACTCCCAGCGCTCGGAGCTATTCCCCTCATGGAGGTGGGGGTTTTAGAGAGCTGGTGCTGCAACTACACAAGCCATGTTAAAGTGCTGCTGTGACAGCCCTTTACGTGCCCTTAGACACCTAGTGGGATTTTCCAAAGTGCCTAGTTACCCAACTCCCATTGATTTCAGTATGTCTAGGCACTTTTGAAAATCCTAAATACCGTCACGAAAGCTTATGCTCTAATAAATTTGTTAGTCTCTAAGGTGCCACAAGTACTCCTGTTCTTCTTTTTGCTAAATACCGTCAAAACTCTGACCCTAAGTGCCTCATTCATTTTTGAAAACAGGACTTAGAGCGTCTCAACATGCAAAATTTAGTTTGGGTTGTGTGAATCTACCTCACTCTAGCCTGCTACGCACTAGCTATCCATAAAAAGAAGAACAGGAGTACTTGTGGCACCTTAGAGACTAACAAATTTATTAGAGCATAAGCTTTCGTGGACTATAGCCCACTAGCTATCCATGTGCACCCTGCTGATGCGTATTGACAGTTTCTTAATGAGCTTGAATCTAGTCCTCTTTGAAATGGGTTTCACATCCCAGCTTGCCGCAAACTGAATATTCATGTAGCTAAGCCATGAGTCTCCTAAGTCACTTAGGTGCTTTTGAAAATTGTATCCAAAGTTCCTGCAATGGAGACTTCAGTGCAACTCCATATTGGTGCAGGGTGTCTGCACAAGAACCTCCCCAGGTGCAGGAGGAAAAAAACTTGTATTGCTCGGGTGTGTGGATTCAGAGATCTTTTTAAGAATCAGAATTTAAAGGATTTGAGAGTGCAGCCCTCTGATACTTCTCTAGTTGTTTTATGCCAAAGGATTTGCACCTTAGGCATCCAGAGACCCAGTTGAGGTTATCTGCCATTAGAAATGCTTCTATCTACAATGGAATTTGCAGTGGTCTAGTAAATTATAATTATGCTGATATGACTCCTCCATTATTGTGACACACACACACACACTTTTGAAAAAAACTAAATAGACTTTTTTAAAGAAACCACTGTCAAAGGGTTTCAATGCATCATTGTATTCTGCAGAGTTCTTTGGGGTTGGGGGGGGAATAGGTCCCTTTGAACTTTGGCTCTCTGATTTTAGTGTAACTTTTTTGGGTTTTGAGATCTATGGATCTGCACTGTACTGAACTGAAAAAGAGGTACAGGAATCCCTGTCCAGTTCTAGAAGATTAATGGATAGAAATATTTGGTAGAGTTGCGTGGCTTTATACTTACCAGCAGATGTCATTGTAGCCAATGCAGATTAGGATGCAGAGGATGAGAACAAAGATATACACAAATTCAGTTAACCAACCAACCTATACATTAAATTTAAGAAAAAATCAAATGATCACTGAATCTCATTGCTGTATTTGGGAAATCCAGGTTAAGAAAATTAGGGATAGCTAATTTAAAAGAGATGTGCCTGGGGTGTAACATACCACACAGTAAAGTTGTTTTCCATGGAATACTTATGACTCATATGTCACAAGTTAAATTATAGTCCTTTTGTATCAGATTTAATATTAAAATTTAATATGTAAGCAGAAATGTATTTAATGATGCTAATCTGGACCATGTAGCAGACATGCCAAGTCTGAATTTATTTTCCCAGCCGTGTATTCCTTTCCAAAATTCTGTGAGTAGCACCAGACTTAACTGCAAAAGGAAGCGCTAATAATTTCTCTTACACCTACCCCTCCCATCACTACCTGCTGAAAACTCTTCTGAAATCATAGGGCCTAATATCAAAACCTACTACAGCATAGCTAATTCCTATTCAGTTTAAAACATGTTGTTTAGAGATGTGTCGGTGAATCAATTCAAGTGGACATTTCTTAGGAGGAGAATAATTCTGCATATATTACGGTTTGTTAAACCTCTGGGGTGAAATATTGGCCCCACTGAAGTCAATGGCAAAGCTCCCATTGACTTCGGTAGAGGCAGGACTTCATCCCTGAAGTAGAGTTTAGCAGGGGTAGGCAATCTATGGCACGCGTGCCGAAGGCGTCACCTGAGCTGATTTTCAGTGGCACTCACACTGCCCGGGTCCTGGCCACCACTCTGGGGGGCTCTACATATTAATTTAATTTTAAATGAAGCTTCTTAAGCGTTTTAAAAACCTTATTTACTTTACATACAACAATAGTTTGGTTATATATTATAGACTTATAGAAAGAGACCTTCTAAAAACATTAAAATGTATTACTGGTACACGAAACCTTAAATTAGAGTGAATAAATGACGACTCGGCACACCACTTCTGAAAGGTTGCTGACCCCTGGTTTACAGTCTAGATCAGGAATAACGTGAACATAGGTTGGAAAACATGATCTTACTCCGTATAAATGCATTGCAAAAGAGGCTGCTTAAATTGTCCCCTAGGATTTGTCTAGATGCAGAAAATAGTCATGTTTAAAAATGTATTAACTAGCACGTTTTAACTTATACATCTTCAGCACTACTGCAGATGGGATTTAGCACAATTTAAAGGTGTTACATCCTGTGTATACTAGTATTTAAGGGGGGGTGACTGGTTGGGGGGGGAGGAGCGGTTTGAGGGGCCAGAGGAGAGTAATCTCTCCTGCATCTTACAGAGAGGAAGCATTATTTAGTAGCTAAAGCACAGACTGGAGCATTGGGAGATCTTAGTTCTATTTCCAGCTCTGTCCCAAGTACCCTGTTTGGCTTTGAGCAAGTAATTTAATTTTCTCTGTGTCTCAGCTTCCCTGTCTATAAAATGGGGAGAGTAATATGCACCTACATCATAAGGCTATTGTCAGGATTAATTAGTCAATGTTTGTACAGGGCTTTGGAACAGGAAAAACACTATGGGCTAAATTCAGATGTCCTTACTCATGGTAAGCGCCTATTAACTTCAATGAGAATGTTGCCTTAATAAGCACATTAGGATTTGGCCCTATCTAAATGCTGAACATTATTGTTACTAATAAGGAAGAAAGACATATGCTGACAAAACCATACCATAATATAGCCAGAAATCATGTTAAAGATGCAATCATGCTTTCTGTGTTGTACGTATAGTGACAGGTGCTACAGAAAAAACCTTAGCTGACATTTTAAAATAGATGAACTTTGTGTAGTAGTAGTAGTAGTAGTAGTAGTAATAATAATAAAACCTTCTTAAACAAAAGGAAAGCTCAGATGCCTTTTGTATTGGCTTACCTCTTTTTCATTTTAACTCGTGATACAGATATTTAAAGGACGGTGTTCACAGAAATGTTTATGCATTGCTTGGACAGCACTCAAAAGTGTGCTAGGTCACTTGGAGATACACAGGCAAAGATAAGGGCCCTTCCTGGAAAGTTTACAGGCTGATTTTAGACACGACACAGCTACAGGATGGCAAACAACAGGGTTAGGTGTGTAAAGAAAAGATTTATAATACTAAGATCTCATCGTCACCATTAGTTTGGGCTTGTGCCACATTTTGAGGGTTTTTTTTTTACACATTCATATTAATTAATTCTCTTAAATTTTGTAGGTGTGAAGGCAAAACATTTTCTAAATTGAAACAGTTGTTGTTACCATCATCTGTCAGATGTCACTAGTGTGAAAGAACACAGGACAGACAACTCTTCTAACCACAGGCAGTTTTTGAAAAGGAGCGGTGAAATTAATTTTACCTGAAAAGAGAGAAGATGGTAGCCACTGGGTGACCTTGTACAGCCTTTCCAGCAGACGTGGGGGTGGCTAAATCTGAAGAGATTTGGTCTCATACCTTACTTGTGTTGTGAAATAATTATATTTATGTCATGGCACTAGCTCAGAATATTATTTAACTTTTAGAATGACACAGTGGTTAAAATGGTGGCGGCCAGTCTCCATTCACAGTCTACATTGTGATCATCAATGGCGTTGTGGGGGCATTAGTACCACACAGGAAGATTGTAAGAATACTACCAGTTTATAGGTCCTAGACGCCAGAGAAAGCAAAAGAGGGAAAGTTAGTATAATAACAGCAAATTATATGTTGAATCACTAGTCTGCTGAACACTCCCCCCAGTCCACAAAATGTTTAATTTACCATCGAGTTGCCAGGGCCGGCTCTGGCTTTTTGGCCTCCCCAAGCAAAAAAAAAAAACACCTGCGGCGCGGCCAGAGCACAGGTGCAGGGGGACCGGCTGGGGGCGGGGGGGAAGGGGGAGGGAGCAGGCGGGAGAGAGAGAGAGAAGGGGGCGGCCAGGGCTACAGCAGGGGCGCTGCCACGCAGCCCCTCCCACTGCGCCGCCTCCTGCCGCCTGCCGCGAGGGCTCCGCTCCGGTCGGCGGGGAGGGAAGGAAGAGGACTGCCCTGCAGGGCGCTCTGGTTCTCCACGCCACCACCCCCTACAGGGCGGCTGGAGCGGAACAAAAAAAAAAAAAAAGCGGCCGTGCCGCCCTAGGATTGGGCCGAATGCCGCCTCGAACGATCTGCCGCCCCAAGCACCAGCTTGCTCAGCTGGTGCCTGGAGCTGGCCCTGCTGGTTGCTTTCCAGCCACCATTTGTCTCCCTTTGTGCTTCTGGCTGTGCGGTGTGATCCCACAGCAGACCAATGCCACAGATGTGGAGGGGAGTGGGAACTAAGGGCAGGTCTACACTAGAAGCGCTAGTGTCTGGTGAAGACGCTTTATGTGGCAGAGCGTCTCCCGCCAACATCGTGCCGGTGTGGACAGCGCTTAGGTCGCTGTAACTTGCATCACTCTGGGAGGTGTCTTTTTTCACACCCCTGAGCAACTTAAAGTTAGATCGACTTAAATTAGTGTAGACCTGCCCTATGCCCGTGTGGAGGTCCCTGGCCCCCAGAATGCCCCACCTTTGGTTCGTAAGGAGCAACCATAAGAGAGAAAGAATTGTAGTGAGTTTTGAAAATGGCAAGACATGGAAAACAGAACTGTAAGGGGAAATTTTTCTGCAAATCTGCACAGAAGAATATAGAATAGTGAACGTACATACTCTAGCAGCGTTGTCTGCCGGTGGAGGTGCTTGTCCAATTAGATTCTAGAGTGCCAGGCTCAAAGTCTTTTAGTGGAGGAGAAGGAATAACCTGGCCATCAGACCACATGAAAGAGTGTGGGGGTGTAGCCAACTGTAACCAAACATTGCAATAAACCGTTTTGGATTAGCAACCAAACACTGAAGAACTGGAAATCAAATGATATATATATAGATATAGTCATCACTGTTACAATAAAGGCATATATAGTACAATACATCATTGCTGTTAATAGCTATTCAATATTATCAGACATAGAATGTAATATTATCCCAGCATTTACTGTGCTTCTCGGCTCTCTGTGAGCTGAGGGGTGAAAACATTATCTACTATCTGTTCTTATCAGTTTAAATGTGTTCACTATACTGTTACCAGCTGTTCATCTGCAGTGCATCTACTTCAGCTAGCTGTGCTGGGAACTGTGGGATAGGAATCCACAATGCACGGTCACTGCAGACTTTGCTGCCTATTAGTAGTGTACCCACCCACCCCCCAAAAAAACCAAACCATGGTTAGTGTGAGCACAGTGGCAACTAGAAGTGTTTCAGTCCCATCACTGGAAGTTTCAGTGGTATGATTCATTCTCTCATGTAGACAGAGCTTCTCTGTTTGTGCAAGGGTACTTACTTTCCAGAATGCTATTTCTGTCCCATTGCTTCTGATTTTGGTGTTTACTCCTCTCTACTACTAATCAGTGATCTGGCTTTTTGTTTGTAAGAATCAGATAGGGAGGTGGCTTTCTATGGGGCTTTCACAGGCTTGAAAGAATTTCACATCTCTCTGGAAAAAGAACAGGAGTACTTGTGGCACCTTAAGAGACTAACAAATGTATTTGGGCATAAGCTTTCATGGGCTAAAACCACTTAATCGGATGCCGAAAGCTTATGCCCAAATACATTTGTTAGTCTCTAAGGTGCCACAAGTCTGCCTGTTCTTTTTGCTGATACAGATTAACACGGCTGCTACTCTGAAACCTGACACCTTTCTGGGTGCAGCTTGGCTAAAGGTATTAAAAAAAAAAAAGTACCAACTCCTGGGAGTGCTAATTACAGCCAATTATACATTGATTCACCTTTCTTGGTAACAAAATGTCTTGCAGAATGCCCCTTATCCTTCAAAGATGGAGGTTTTGCTTCCATGCAGGTGACCTGGGATACTCAACAACTCATGAAACCATATGTAGTTGTCATTCGTACGCATTAATCAAAAAGAGAGATGGTTGTCCTCCAAAATGACCTCTCTGGGCTCCCCGTGATTCATCTGAAGATGCTTCAGAGCTGACTAAGCCTCTTCCAAGCTCCCTTTGTGTGCTTAGCTCAAGACTCAAATATTGAAGACATAAAAATATGACTCCTTTGCACATGATCATTATTGTGATGTGACAAGAATTTTGGAAACAGCCTGATTGTCTCCACTCAGGATTATGCATTCCTTAAACAGCCCGATGACACTCTATCTAGTTTCTAGCACAATTATTTCTCTGCACAAACATACATTACAATAAAGTGCTAGTGCAATATACCTCCTATTGAGCTGGCATGATGGCTTAAGATCCTTCTTAGAGAAGTCTCAACATTTGATAGGATTACTTTAGCTAACCATGACAGGCTTGACAAATAGCACATTCGCATATGTGTATTTGGAGTCCTTCCAGCTTATTCAAGTACTTGGGTGGGGGGAAGGAAGGAGGGAGTTATTTTCTTCACAGTACATAGAGAAGGCCTACTCCTAAATTGTATTATTATTTGTATTGCAGTAGCATGCAAAGGCCCCACTCAAGATCAAGATCCTATTGAGCTAGGTGTTCCAACATAAGATGACACAGTCCCTGCCCCAAGAACTTAACAGCTAAGAAATATGAGTTGTGATTGAGCTGTTATTGTATGAACAGGGCAGTCACAAAAAAACAAAAAACAAACAACCTGTAGGGGATAGCTATTAAGATAAGATAATCCCTGTTTAATGCAATGTATTACCAGACTTATGTGTGTTACTGGTATCTTCACAATACTATAGACAGGGATTTATCTTGTGATAAGCTTAAGGGTGACTCTTCAAGGTTTTACACAGAAACTTTGTTCACAAAAGATAGTTGGTTATATTGCAAAAAGATTGTACGTGCACAGTACCTTCTATACACCTGTGTGTAACCATACTCCTTTAGTGTGGTTCTCTTGGGAACCAGGATAAAATACTGTCAGTTAAAAAGCAGAGGTAAAGTAGGTTTGCAGATGTTCTGAAGAAATAGCAGAGCTGTAGCTGCTATCTTCATGCCTGAAGCAGCTTTTAAGCCTGGTTTTCTCTTTACCCTGGTAAAGCAGGTGGCTTTTCAGTGGTGCAGTTGTTTTGAAGTTGTTCTTGGAGGTGAATGATTAAAAGGAATACACTAATGTCTAAATAGGACACTGTAGTCCTAAATAAAATAAAATTGTATATTCCTGTTAAGACCTTCAGAGTGATTTTTGGTATCTTTGTTATCTATTTAGATATTGATGCCATGCATATCACCATAGTAGCTGAGTGTTTTACTACTTTAAAGCACTTTGGGCACCTAAAGATGCAGCTAGGTGCCTAATGGGATTTTCAGAAGTGTCTAAGCAAGTTAGGCACCCCCCTGAGCGTAGCAAGTTTCAGCGCTGTAACAGGCCAGTATAGACAGTGCACCAGCGCTGGTAGCCACGCCCCTCATGAAGGTGGATTTTTTGGCGCACTCACCCAGCGCTGTGCCGCGACTACACAAGCCACGTTAAAGCGTTGCCGTGGCAGCGCTTTAACGTTGCAGGTGTAGACAAGCCCTAAGTCTCAATGATTTCAATGGGCTTTGAGCACCTAATCTTCCTAGGCGCTTTTGAAAGTCACATTGGGCACCTAACTGTATCTTTAGACACCTCAGTATCTTTGAAAATCTGTCCTTCTGTGCCTTGAAGTTAAAGGTAAAATTCCCATTGACTTCAGTGGGAGCAGAGTTAGTCCAATGCTGAGCACTTGTGAAAATATGTCTTTTAAAAAAAAAAAAATAATAATAATAATAATAAACTGTTCCCAGCCTCAGAGGTCACTTTTTCATTTTACCACAAATCTGATTAATGAAAAAACTGGAATTTGGGGCTGACAGTACATGTTATGTTCTAGTTTATAATAGGAACAACACAGAAATGTAGATGGGTGAGTGGTCCATCTAGTCTAGGATACCCCCTCCTGACAATGGCCAGTACCAGATGCTTCTGAATAAGGTGCAAGAAACCTCCTAGTTGACAGTGATGGAATAACCCATACTTGAGATTTTTCTTCCAAAATCCTGTCAACTAGAGGTTGGCTTGTATGAGGATGTATGTCTTCAAAAAGTCCCAGCACAATCTCCTTTATAGTCTGAAACAGTACCAAAAAGTAGGCAACAAATTAAAGGGGTATGGTTAGGCTTAGCAGTATGTCTAATAAATGTCTTTCTTTGTGGGACACCTTAGCTTAGTAAAAACTGAAAGAACTTTTAAAATGTCTAGCCGTTCATCATTTCTACGTTAGTTTCCTTTTTGCTTTTAAATTATCTTAGACAGTGGACACGGAATAGTCAGTTTCGTTTTTGGAAATTATGCTTTAACACAAAATCATCATGTTTGGGCTTCAGAACACTGCAAGGGAATATTTAAATCCCAACCAAATAAAACATTGTTTAGTGTGGATTTTTTTTTTAACAAATCCTGAAAACATTTGTTTCGTAGAACATTTTTTACTTTTATAAAACCTCAATTAAGGCCTCAGCTCCATAGCCTGTCCCGTTATAGCAAGTTTCCTTTGTCCTTTGAGCATGCTCCCATTATAGAGAGGGGTTTTTTTTATTCTCAGACTTTCAGAGATCCAGGTGTCGAATACACAGGCCTTTTAAAAAGGTATGTCAAAGACCCTAAATGAGAGAGAGACAAATAAAAAACAGCAGCATACGGATCTAAAAATGATGTGGAGGTGGGTGGGGTAGGTATACCACTTGGGTACAATCGATGTTCTGTATAACCTCCGTTTCAGCGTTCAGCATTGCCGCTGTCAATTACAGTAATAAAACAAGGATAATCCAAAGTAAATTCTAAAATGAGTTTCATGCTGCAAAATGCCATTTTATTTATTGTGTAAATTAGTTAATTGTCTGGCGATAAGCATGAATAATTCTATCATCAGAGAAAATCTTATTCCAAAATATCCACAATCTTGGTACGTTGACTAAAAACCAGAATTGTAATTTGTCTTCTTCCTTTTTGTTTTAAATCCACCTTTTGGAACAAATCTGGCTGCTAAAACTGTTACAGTGGATGAGAGCTTGCATTTCAGGGCAAAAGCAGCCACAAAATAATGCCCAAGTACTTTAGTACAGTAAACTACAGCAGTGGAAAACCCCTAGGTAGTTCTCTGAGTTCTGCTATTAAAAGGATTCAGATTCCTACATACATATGAAAAATTGTACTTTTTTTTTTTTTTTAGACCAGACTGTTTGCATATTCAGATCTGCACACTTAACTCTGGGGTATGATAGTATACTATAAACTCAAGTCTGCTCTCAAGGCAGTGTGGTCTAGCAGATTAGCACAATGGACTGTAGGAACCTGGCTAAGCCTGGGTTCTATTGTTATTTGAGTCAATAGCTCCCAGTGTGACCTTGCACAGGTCACTTCAGCTCCTTGTGTCTTAGACCAGCCTTTACCCGTGGGGCACGACCCTTCATTTGTTCACCATGGGACATCCAGTGAGTCACACCCACAAGGTGAGAAAAAGACAATGTCACAGGAAGCTCAGATGTAGCAATGAGGAAAAGCTAATAAAGTATCCTTCAGCTTTCTAGGGAATTAACCCCCTCAAACAACTGTTACAGTAAGAGCCTGTCTACACTACAAAATCAACGATGTAGGGGGAACTTATAGTTGTAACACAATTGTCTTCTGACATGGTGATAAGATAGTTCAGTCGTGCAGTATAGACAGGACCTAAGTATGTTATAACTATAATCTTTAAAGAGACCCACTCAGGTGAACACCCACTGAAGTCTTTGGGGATCTGTATGGACACAGGAGGTCCACCCTCTCAGTTCTCTTTTTAGGAATGGGTTATCTGTCCTCATCCGTACTGCAAGCTGAAGCTAGGTCTTAAATGTGTTTGCAGACTAACATTTTCTAATCAAATTCCCTGACACGGCTGACTTTGTAGTGTCAGTGGTTCCTAAGTCAGGTGACTGGCTCCCACTGTGAGGAGGTTCCTAAGTCAGGTGACTGGCTCCCACTGCACTGCATTCCGTGGTTTAGTTTCCTGTGGGTTTGCACCCTTTGTATTTCATGTTCAAATGAACCCCAAACTCAAAGCAAAATCAAGTTGAAAGAGCAAAGTTGCACGGGAAAAAAAAAATTCTCATCAAAACCATATGAAATTGCGAGTTTCACATTGTTTCAACATGAAACCTTTGATCAGCCCTAGTTTGTGAACCTTTTGATGAGCCTAGGCTGAGTTTCATGTTTGTAATGAAACCCAAGGCCAGCCACACTTTGTGTGGTCTCAGATTTCGTAGTGAAAGTTTTTCATGGCTCTACAAACCATGTTATCCCCAGAGTGTAGTTCATGGTCTCCCTCTTCAAGCAGTCGCTGGAACCTTTGAAAAAATTCTGCTTCGAAGCAATTCTAATTCTCTGTTCCCTCATTATTTAATAATTAATATGAAGCGAGGAGAATAACTAATCTGCTGTTTAGTCTCCTTGTAGTCAAAGTCCTAATCCTCCATTTATAATGTCACCTTGCCACCAGCAACTTGTTGTGGTATCACAAACAGGAGATGATAACTTCAGCTGAGGTTTGAACAGCAGAAGCAAGCAGCCTCTCAAAATCCTGGTTTCATATCAAAGACTAATAAACTGAAATGATCATACCACTTAGTACTTTTGTGCCAAACATTACGCAGTCCAGTTGAGGAATCTCAATACCTGAAAAACAGGATTTGATGATACATGATAAGATCTAATTTATAATATGAGTGACATAATACGAGTCAGGTAGGTAATCCTTATTATGCCAATTTTATAGATAGAGAAACTGAGGTACAAAGCAATAAGGAATAGAACTAAGGTTTCTTGACTTCATGCTGTTCCTTGACTACAATATCATCCTATTATCACTCCCACCCCCAAAATTATATCAGAATAAATGTTTCTTAATAGAATGTATTGACAATACTGATTAAAACCTGGAAAAGGAACTCAGAAATCCCCAAATGTCAAGGGTAGGTACAGACGTTGCTCTGGCAGTTAATATATCATCGATTGCTGTTATTTGTTTTACTATGTGTCCTCTAGTATATGGTGTGAAATATAACATAGTAGTGTTATTAACAGTAGAGCTGGTCCTTTGAAATATGAGTTAGCTACTTATGCTAAACAATCTGTTCAACCTTTTATTTAGCCGTGACACTGGGCTGGTCCACACTAACCCCCCACTTCGAACTAAGATACGCAACTTCAGCTACGTTATTCATGTAGCTGAAGTCGAACTATCTTAGTTCGAACTTACCGCGGGTCCACACGCGGCAGGCAGGCTCCCCCGTTGACTCCGCGTACTCCTCTCGCCGAGCAGGAATACCGGCGTCGACGGCGAGCACTTCCGGGTTCGATCCGGGATCGATTTATTGCATCTAGACAAGACACGATAAATCGATCCCAGAAGATCGACTGCTTACCGCCGGGCCCGGAGACTGAATACATTTCCTAGACCTGAAGAAGAGCTCTGTGTAAGATGAAGAGCTTGTCTCTCTTACCAACAGGTCCAATGAAAGATAATACTTCATCCACCTTGTCTTTCTAACCGAGCTGGTTGAAATATTTCAAAATTCAGAATTTTTCATCAAAATTCCATCTGGTATAAATCCAGATTAAGGGCTCAATCCAGCTCCTTTTCAATTGAGTGACAATATTTTCATTGATTTCAGTGGGAGTTGGATTGTGCTGATGATTTGCAATAGAGTTATTTGGGTTTACAGCAGATGTAATTGACTGTGGATTTACTCTGAAGTAGCTGAGAGATGATAGTCTACAAACCTAAGTGCTTCCTTTTGTCATTTTTTCTTTTTCTCAAATAAACTAATTTAAAAATACCATCCTGATTTCCTTTCTCGACCCCCTTCCCTCCCCCCGCCAAATAACCATTTGAAACAATTTCCACCTTTTTCCTGGTTGAGTATTAAATATAAGAGGAGGCAAGGTGTTAATTTACATACAGGGTGAGAGAGAAATCAACAAACACTTATGCAAGGTTACATGTGAGTGCGGATGGAATGATTGGCCTTGCGGACCAGCACTACGCATTGCCCGGGAATGCAAAGAGTAGCTAGCATAGCAGAGACTGCCTGTTGAGACTATTATATTTTCAATTTAATTACAATTGGCATTTTGGCTAACTGGGGTGTTCTCACAAGTAAGAACTGCCCTCACAAAACTGTTTTTCAATCAGGCTTGATTGATAGCAGCCATAAAAATGGTTCATTGTGTCAGAAAGGTGAAAAGCAAAAGGATCAAACAGTTTCTTCTTTAAATCTGGGTGATCTAGGGCACATTGAGTCAGCCCTAATGTATATTCAACATTCCCAACACAGGCAAAGAAAGCTCTCACTAAAAGTAACTGAAATCCTATTGAAATCATTGGGCCAAATTTGACCTTTCATTACACCAGTGCAACTCCATTCAAGTCACTGAGGTTGCATAGATTGTATCTGAGTGAAAAATGTGGTCATAGGGAGTTTTACCAACAGAGGACCAAATTGTGCCAAAATGGTGGAGATGTGGGTCCAGGGGAGGTAGGGAGGGATTACTTCTGAGGGCCTTTGGAAGGTGCACTGTTCTCCCCTCCTAGTGCCTAATCAATTCCAAGGCCTCAGCTGGAGTTCTGTGTCCAGTTCTGGGTACCACACTTCGGGAAAGATGTGGACAAATTGGAGAAAGTCCAGAGAAGAGCAACAAAAACGATAAACGGTCTAGAAAACATGACCAACAATTGAAAAACAGATTGGGTTTGTTTAGTCTGGAGAAGCGAAGACTGAGACAGAGACTTGTTAGCCTTCAAATACATAAAAGGTTGCTATAAGGAGGAGGGTGATAAATTGTTCTCCTTAGCCACCGAGGACAGGACAAAAAGCAATGGACTTAAATTGCAGCCAGGGAGATTTAGGTTGGACATTTGGAAAAACTTCCTAACTGTCAGGGTAGTTAAGCACTGGGACAAATTACGTAGGGAGGTTTGGGAATCTCCATCATTGGAGGTTTTTAAGAACAGGTTGGACAAACATCTGTCAGGGATGGTCTGGGTAATACTTAGTCCTGACTCACTGCAGGGAATTGAATCATAGAATCATAGAATATCAGGGTTGGAAGGGACCTCAAGAGGTCATCTAGTCCAACCCCCTGCTCAAAACAGGACCAATTCCCAACTAAATCATCCCAGCCAGGGCTTTGTCAAGCCGGGCCTTAAAAACCTCCAAGGAAGGAGACTCCACCACCTCCCTAGGTAACACATTCCAGTGCTTCACCACCCTCCTAGTGAAATAGTGTTTCCTAATATCCAACCTGGACCGCCCCCACTGCAACTTGAGACCATTGCTCCTTGTTCTGTCATCTGCCACCACTGAGAACAGCCGAGCTCCATCCTCTTTGGAACCCCCCTTCAGGTAGTTGAAGGCTGCTATCAAATCCCCCCTCATTCTTCTCTTCTGGAGACTAAACAAAATTGGACTTCATGATCTATGGGGATCCTTTCCAGTCCTCCACATCTATCATTCTAAGAATCTGTGCCCTGTTTTCTCCCCACTTTTCACTTTGGGGCCATTTATACCCCTAGAGACATACAGAGGGAGCATTGCCTATGCTGTCCAAGCAGAGGAATTGCAGCTTTCCCTGGACCTTACATGAGGTCTGCCCTCTACCCCTGCCCAAGGCTTTCATATGGACCTCTGGCAGTCTGGCCCATAGGAGTCAGTAACAATGGCTGAATAGTGCCTGCAGTGGGGATTAGCTGACCAGTCTTCAAACTGCTCCTTGTTTTAAATTAAATTGTAGGTAACGTTGAAGGAATTTCCAGAAGTCAAATGGCAAAATGAGATTAGTTGGGATTCTTTTCTAATCTAACAATGGGGGCATTTGCTTCTCACTGTAGGAAGTATTTAGTACCATATGTGTATGTTTGGATTTTTACCCTTCCTGCTGCTCCCCTCTTGACAAAAAGTTTAAGTAACATTTAATACATTTTTAAAATGGTTTAAAAAACAAAATTAAACTCTTTTGTCTTTAATCTGGTAAAAGCATCAGATGTGGTGGAGGAGGAAGCCATTAAATTCCCTGTTAATTTCCCTGGCTGTCTAATTTTATGCAAATCCACCAAGCACAGGTTTTAATTCGGCCGTTCTCATCAAGAGATCAGAGAGAGAATTGAAACGGGAAAGTGGGGTTTGACATATCAGTGCCGGCTTTCAAGAATTCAGCTGTAAAAACATTTTACATTTTAATTAAAGTGTTTATTTCATTTGGCACAATAAAGCATGCTTGTTTTCAACTGAAAAAAGGGTGTTAGGCATTAAAGAAACTAATTCCATATATCAAGAAAATTAAGATTTCTCCCAGGCAGACCTATAGTATCATCCCGGATTAGTGACAGTGGCATTCTTTGTAAACATGTCATCCTTGAAAGTGAGTAACAAGGAAAGCTCCTATCACTTTCCTGCTGCAGGGTGTCAATAAAAGATTCATTTGACTCTAAAGAGGATTATTTTTCCTTTGCCTCCTCAAGAGAGGAGTTTAAGCAAGAAACTGAGAAAAAACGTTAGTGCAGATTAATATAATATGCTGGTGGTTGTGAGCAGAGAGACTGTTCTGGGTTGGCTATCCCTGTCACAGAGTGGCTCTCCACTACCCTGCATTGGGGACAACTATTATATGTTTGTACCAGGGCTTTTCATTTCTGGCCATGCTCGTGAATTTGGTTTTGTGTTTCTGAATTTCAGTTTAATTGCTTCAAGGATGTATTTTAGACATTAGCAATCAACATTCCACAATCAAAGCTCTGGGTGTGCTGTGACAAGATTGGCCTCAATTCTTCAGCGAGGGGCCTAGATTCAGCCGCACTGCAGTGCTGCAGAGTGGAAGTTCTGCAGCAGCTTCAGATAAATTAAAAAACAAACGTTTTTATTGAATTAAATGGGTAATGGGTAATACAATTCGTAGGCCGTTCACCAAGTCACTTAAATAAATTTCATTCTGCCCCCTAGTTTTAAATTTTCAGTATGTCACAGGTTAGATTTTGGAGCGTGTTTTTGCGACAGGGGGTGGGGTCTGCAGAAAGTCTTATGGCAGCAGAATCATGGTGTGCACAAGGCCTTCTCCATATTGGAGAGAGGGGAGCACGTTCACAATTGGTAGGGTGACCAGATGTCCTGATTTTATAGGGACAGTCCCGATTTTTGGGTCTTTTTCTTATATAGGTACCTATTACCCCCAACCCCCTGTCCTGATTTTTCACATTTGCTGTCTGGTCACCCGAACAACTGACATAAGCAGAGGCAAAACCATGGGAGTTAAACAAACAAAGTTCCACCTATTTATGTCAGTGGTGAATTAGGACCATGCTGTGAATTTCTCTCTTGTATTCACTAGGTGAATTTCTGGTCCCATTGAAGTCAATGGCAAAACTCTCATTGACTTCACTGAGGTCAGGATTTTATGCACTGTGTCTGTTTTTCTGCCTGGCCTTTGTGAGACTTCAGTGGAATTTGGATCAGGCCCTAATTAAATTATTCATGATCATTTACAGTGGAAATGGTTTTGGCATCCACATAAATATCGAAGGAGTTCATCGTAACAATAAAATAAATACTGAGGAAATGTAATAATGATTATAAATTACTATCCCATGTTGTCTGTACCTTATTATCTTTCAGTTAGGCAGTAGCCCGCACCATAGAATGTATGTGTGATGTGAAGCACCATGTCCAACATGTTAAAATGACCTCAAACTAATGTCATCTGACACTTGAATAAATATGTAGCCTTAGGAATTGTGTGAAATAGGGATCTAAAAGGGACATCAGGATTAGTTTATCATTATTTTACTCTTACTTACCCCTTTTGCTGAGCGCAATCAGCATGCTTAACGTTGTGCAGAACATGGAGGAAACGTGATATGACGCTTACAAAGAAAAACGGCAGACAACAACATACTGAAAGCATCAGTCAAGGACGAAATGATATCATCATAGAGTGGTGTAGGAGGGGATTTTGTTTCTCTATTTTTTAAATAGATACTGCCCACTCTTCTTTGGATGGGGAGTTAACAATGATAGACTTTAAGTGCGTTTTGGAGAAGGGATTTGAGAGAGGACAGATTGGACATAAGAACAGCCATATTGGGTCAGACCACAGGTCCATTTAGCCCAGTATCCTGTCTTCCGACAGTGGCCACTGCCAGGTGCTTCAGAGGGAATGAACAGAACTAGGTAATCATCAAGTGATCCATCCCCTGTTGCCCATTGCCAGCTTCTGGCAAACAAAGGCTACGGACACCATCCCTGCCCATCCTGGCTAATAGCCGTTGATGGGCCTATCCTCCATAAACTTATCTAGTTCTTTTTTGAACCCTGTTATAGTCTTGGCCTTGACAACATGTTCTGGCAAAGAGTTCCACAGGTTGGCTCTGCGTTGTGTGAAGAAATACTTCCTTTTCTTAGTTTTAAAGCTGCCCCCTATTAATTTCATTTGGTGACCCCTAGGTCTTGTCTTATGAGAAGGAGTATAACACTTCCTTATTTACTTTCTCCAAACCAGTCATGATTTTATAGACCTCTATCATATTTCCCATCTTAGTTGACTCTTTTGCAAGCTGAAAAGTCCCAGTTTTATTAATATCTTCTCATACGGAAGCCATTCCATACCCCTAATCATGTTTGTTTGCCCTTTTCGGTACCTTTTCTAATTCCAATATATCTTTTTTGACGTGGGGCAACCAGATTTGCACGCTGTAGTCAAGATATGGGCATACCATGGATTTATATAGAAGCAATATGATATTTTCTGTCTTATTATCTATCCCATTCCTAATCATTCCCAATGGTCAGCTACTTTATGAGGAGAAGGGAGGACATTTCAATATTGCCAACTCTAGATGTTAAAAAATAATGAGTCAGACCTGAAAAACTCAATATTTTAAAATATAATAAATTTGGGGTTCTTGTTATTTGCCTTTGGGCTTTTGAGCATTTAGGGGTCACAGTTTCAAGTTTTTCTCTCCAACCAGGGCTAGACACTTTTTTTGTTTTGTTTTAATGACCTCTGAGATTCTCAAATAATAACATGACTTCAGGAGCTGGGACTAAGAAAAGCATCAGATATCACAAGAAAAACACAAAAGGCCTGATGCTGCTCTCACTTTCCCTGGTGTGAGACAGGGGTTGGGGGTAACTCTGGTGAAGCTGACTGAATTTTACTGATGTGAGCAGACACTGGTCAAAGGAAGACCAGGTGAAAGTAGAATAAATGGAGTGTGGGTGGGAATGGTATAGGCAGGAATGAAAGTGGAGTGAAGCCAGTTGGGTGAGGGAATTCATGTGAATAAGGAAGGGAAACCAGTGAAGAGATTTAAGAAGGGAAATTTTATGATCAGGAGGGCTGATGCTGTAGATGATCTTGGTGGTAACACGTTGGATGGATTGAAGGGACATTAGGTAGCACAGGGAGGCTGGAGAGGAGCAGGTTACAGTGGTAAGTCTATTTGAGAGAGTCTTGTCTGGAGGATTACTGTTTGGCTATAGTTGTGCTGAAGCACCACTCAGATTGCAGCCATTCATGCCCTTGGATTTATATACAAGGCCAGCCAACTTTCAGCTGCTCCACTTAACGCCTTCAATTTTACCCAGCTTGTGTTTGTGTCAGTAAGGGGTGCATCATCAACAAGCACTCGTGTGAGTCAGATCAGTGCAGCCCTTGTCACTTGTGTGAAGAGGCCAAGTTTCATCACCTCTGATGTTAGAGAAAATCGAAACACCGTGAATCACATCAGGTTTTTTTTTTTTTTAATTTCCCTTCAGCTCTTTCAAGTGAAGTAGCTGTTTTTGTTTTTATTTTTGTTGTAAATGGGGAGGGGAAAAATCTAAGCAGTTGCAAGCCTTGTCATGAGTGGAGAGACAACGTTTTAGCAAGTAAATGGCAGAAAATACGGACTGATAACAGACAAGGAAATCATGAGGTATTTGCCAGTAGATATGCTGAGAAATCTCTCAAAAATTTGCCATCCTACTGCTAGAGCATATCCTGACTAAAGATGAACCCAAACCCAGATCCTCAATCTGATAATCCCTTTATCTTTGTTCCAGATTCAAATCCATATCTGGATCCATGTTTTGTAAATGTCTCCTTCAGAATGGCGTAAACTAAGTCCCTGGATCTGAACTTTAGATTGTTTGAAATCTGGATCCAGATCTTGCAGTTGGAGCCCATTTCTAGTTCTCAACAAAGGGTATCTGTCTCCGTGTTTTGTCTGGCTTGATGATGTTACATACATACATACATACATACATACATACATACATACATACAAGGCAAATCAAAATAATTCCTTTAGTACCTTATGGAATGGCTATCTCACAGCTCCTTAAAACATAATGCAATAAATAACTAAACTTCCTGCTTTCTTGTTTTTGCTTTCCTCCCCTTCCCTCTTGAATATTTTCCTGATTATTTCTGAGTAAAATCTCATACCTCTATCAGACTCTTAGCATAAAATGGAGGCCAGATCTTACCAGCCTTTGGGGGTCAAGTAAGTACCTTTCTAATGCGATGGATCTGCCCTCTCTCCCCCGCCATGACAGCACCCGAGCTGGGGCTGGGAAGGAGGGGGGATCTCTCCCCAGCAGCCGCAGCCCTGGAGCTGAGGAAAGTCGCCTCTTTCTCTGGCCACTGCAGCCCTGCACGTCCCAAATTCCCCCCACCCCCTCTTCTGACCCCACTGCCCCCTCCCATCTACCCCCTAGTCCCCCCCAAGGCCATCACCTCATCTTACATGTGCATTTTCTTCAGGGTCCAGGCACCTAATTAGTGGAGCTGCCCAGGTGCGCACCTTAGAGGAAACTATCCACGGACCACCTGAATGGAACTCTTGGACCACTGGTGGTCTGCAGACCACAGTTTGAAAACCTGTGGCCTAGAGCAGTGGTTCTCAAACTAGGGCCGCCGCTTGTTCAGGGAAAGCCCCTGGCAGGCCGGGACGGTTTTTTTACCTGCTGTGTCCACAGGTTTGGCCGATCGCGGCTCCCACTGGCTGCGGTTCACCGCTCCAGGCCAATGGGGGCTGCAGGAAGGGCGGCCAGCACGTCCCTTGGCCCGCACCGCTTCCTGCAGCCCCCATTGGCCTGGAGCAGTGAACCATTGGCCGAACCTGCGGACGCAGCAGGTAAACAAACCGGCCCACCAGGGGCTCTCCCTGAACAAGTGATGGCCCTAGTTTGAGAACCACTGGTCTAGAGGATGGCATGCATACATTGAAGCAGGAGCCCAGGACCCAAGTGGAGATGGATGTTACAGAACTGAAGTAGAAATAAGCATTGGATTAAATACTGCTTTCTGTTACAATACAGTTAGTTTTCAGAGTAGTAGCCGTGTTAGTCTGTATCCGCAAAAAGAACAGGAGTATTTGTGGCACCTTAGAGACTAACAAATTTATTGTAGCATAAGCTTTCGTGGGCTACAGCTCACTTCATCAGATGACATGCATCCGATGAAGTGAGCTGTAGCCCATGAAAGCTTATGCTACAATAAATTTGTTAGTCTCTAAGGTGCCACAAGTACTCCTGTTCTTAATACAGTTAGTGTGGTTGTACCACTGTGACATTTATTCCATTACCCCGAATGTCCCTTTTACTTTGGCACATCACTATACTTGTAGGGAATTTTGGTACAGTGTACAGGTCCCCTTGAACATGTGCATTAGTGTGAGTTTGATTAAGTTGATTAGTATTGCAGCCGTGGAGGGTTTCATAAGCAAAATTTGAGTGGAGAGCAGGGGGACTTTCTGCACCATTAAGAAGGCTTCTCGAAGTGAGGTAGCTCTTCTTCTAAATGTGACTGTAAATATTGGGCAGTGATGTCAAAAGTTCACTTTGCAGGGAGTTTCTTTTCTCTGATATGGATGTAATCAACTCAGTACTTGTCCCTGCCACTCTAGGAGAGAAGCAGCCACTCAGGGACCTTTCCGATCTCTTTTTTTTTTTTTTTTTTTTTTGCAAAGAACCACCTACATCTTTCTCTCAACAGATAGATACTCCAGAATTGAAATGTCTCTTCCTGTGCCCGTAAGCAGTGACAAGTTCAGCTCTTTCCCCTACTGAGTGTAGCTTAAAAATAATAACCATCCTCATTTAAAAACAGAAACCCACAGCAGCAAAATGAACATCAAAACTACTCCTTTTCTGAGACAAAAGAACCTCATGCCAACAGTAAGCTCAGAGCATTTTAACTTTTGTTCTTTTAGGAAAAGTTAAAGCCCTCTGTAACTTAAACTTTGCCAGTGATGGAACAGGTGTGGAGTTCTGACCAGAAATGTATAGACAACTGAGAAGATTGCTCAGATCTTTCCTCAATCATGCATAGAGCTATTTATAAATAACAAAGTTGGCATTGCTTTAATATTGGATAACCTTAACATTTAGGACAGATGAAATTATTTTCATAGAATCATAGAAATGTAGGGCTGGGAGGGTCCTTGAGAGGTCATCTATCCGCCCCCAGCACTGAGGCAGGACCATCCCTCAGGTGTTTGTCTAACTTCTTCTCAAAAATCTCCACAACCTCCCTTGGAAGCTTGTTCAGTGCTTTACTATCCTTATAGTTAGAAAGTTTTTCCTAATATCTGTCTTAAATTTCACTTGCTGCAGATTAAGCCCATTACTTCCTGTCCTACCTTCAATGGACATAGAAAACCATTGATCACTGTCCTCTTTATAACAGCCCTTAACATATTTGAAGACTGTTATCAGGTCCTCCTTAGGCTTCTCAAAACTAAACATGCCCAGTTTTTTAACCTTTCCTCATAGGTCAGATTTTCAAATGTTTGATCAGTTATGTTGCTCTCCTCTGGACTCTCTCCAATTTGTCCAGATCTTTCTTAAAGTGTGATGCCCAAAACTGGACACAGTATTCCAGCTGAGGCCTCACCAGTGCTGAGTAAAGCAGGACAATTACCTCCCATGTCTTACATACAACGTTCCAGAATACACCTCAGTTTTTCTACAACTGCATCACATTGTTGACTCGTATTCAATTTGTGATCCACTATAACTCCCAGCTCCTTTTCAGTAGTACTACCACCTAGCCATTTAGTCCCTATTTTGTGCATTTGATTTTTTTTCCTTCCTAAGTATAGTATTTTGCACTTGTTGTTATTGCATTTCATGTAGTTGATTTCAGACCAACTCTCCAATTTGTCAAGGTAATTATGAATTCTAATCCTGTCCTCCAAAGTGCTAGCAATCCTTCCATCTTGATGTAATCTGTAAATTTCATAAGCATAGTCTCTATTCTATTATCCAAGTCATTAATGAAACTATTGAATAGTTCCAGATTCAGGACACCCCACTGTGAAAACTGACTAGATACAGCCCCCCTAGTTTGACAGCCAACTATTGGTAACTACTATTTGAGTATAGTCTTTCAACCAGTTTTGCAAACACTTTATAATAATTTCATCTAGACCACATTTTCTTAGTTTGTGTAGGAGAATGTCATGTGGGACTGCGTCAAAAGTCTTTATCAATATATATCTTATCTACAGCACCCCCCGTCTTTGACTAATAAATCTGTTAAAGAAGGAAGTTAGGTTTGTTTGGTAATATTTATTCTTGGCAAATCCATGTTGGCTATTACTTATAACCCTATTATCCTCTAGGTGCTTACAAATTGACTGTTTTATACATTTGTTCCAGTATCTTTCCAGGTATCCTAGATAGTCTAACTGGCCTGTAGTTCCCCAAGTCCTCTTTGTTCCCTTGTTTAAAGATAGGTACTATGTTTGCTCTTCTCTAGTTCTCTGGGACCTTATCCATCTTCCATGTGTTCTCAAAGATAATTGCTAGTGGTACCAATAGTGCTTCAGCTAGTTTCTTAAGTATCCTAGGGTGAATTTAATCAGGCTCTGCCAACTTGATTAATCTAAATATTCTAATATATTATCTAAATATTCTTTAATTTGTTCTTTCCCTATTTTGGCTTAGGTTCCTTCCCCTTGCTAATATTCATTGTGTTAAGTATCTGATCACAATTTACCTTTTTAGTGAAGACTGAAGCAACAACAACAACAACAACAAAAAAGGCATTAAACACTTTAGCGGCCTTGATGTCATTAGTTATTAGCTGTCCTTCCCTGCTGTCTAGAGGACCATGCTTTCCTTCATCTTTCTATTACTCCTGGTTCTATTTATAAAATCTCTACTGATTTGCCTTTTATGTGTCTTGCTAAGTGTAACTCATTTTCTCATTTTAGTCTTTCTGGTTTTGTCCCTACATGCTTGTGCTATTCTTTTGTACTGGTCCTTAGCACTTTGTCCATGCTTCTACTTTTTATAGGATTCCTTTTTGATTTTCAGGTCACTAATGAAACCATACTTGGCCTCTTATTCTTCTTCCTATCTTTCTTTTGCAGGGGGATAGATTGCTGTTGCGCCTTTAATATTGTCTCTTTGAGAAACTGCCTGCTCTCCTGAATTCCTTTTTCCCTTAGATTTCTTCCCTTGGGACCTTACCTGCCAGTTCTCTGGGTTTGTTATAATCTGCTTTTTTGAAGTCGATGGTCCTTATTCCACTGCCCTCACTCCTTCCTTTCCTTAGAATCCTGAAATCCGTCATTTCAAGATCTCTTTTACCCAAATAGCCTTCAGTGTTCAGACTTTCAACCAATTTCCTCCCTGTTAATCAGAACCAAGTCTAAAATTGCTGTCCCCCTAGTTATTTCCTCCACCTTCTGAAACAATAGCAGAGAAGTTCAGTGTCCTAGCGCAGCGAGTGCTACTCTAGTGTATGGCTTTGGAATTGGATATGGAAAAGATTTATCCGTTCATCTTGTCTATCCAGGCTCAGCACAGGATTGTTTTCTCAGCACATTCATCAATGTGTTATCCTATCAAGTTTTAAATGCCCTGATATCCAAGGCTTTTTACCTCTTTCCTTTGGAGACCTCTTGCTAACAGGACATTTCTTCTGATATACAGCTTAAAAATTCCCTTTTCTGCATTTCATCCCATTATTCCCAGTTATCGTTCTTTGGACCGAGGCAATTCCTCTCATCTTTGGTGTTTACATCCAGGTATTTTGCAGATGATCCTCACATCCCCACCCCTTAATTTGTTTGGCCATACACACTATCTATATTTAGTTCTTTTGGTCTTTCCTCCTAGGTCAATCCCTCTTGCTCCTTAAATGCAATTTAGCTCTGAAAAATAGGTAAATAAAGCAGCTTCTTACACAACAGATCTGCCTTCTTTGTATATTCAAAGTCATAGAATCATAGAAATAAATGTAGATCTGAGAGGGACCTTGAGAAGTCATCTAATCCATCCCCCTGCACTGAAGCAGGCTTAAAGTACCTAGACCAGCCCTGATGGGTGTTACTCTAACCTGTCCTTAAAAACCTCCAAGGATGGGGATTCCACAAACTCCCTAAATAACGTGTGCCAATGGTTAACTATCCTTATACTTAGAAACTTTTTCTTATTATCCAAACTAAATCTTCCTTGCTGCAAACTAAGCCAATTACTGCTTGTCCTATCTTCAGTGGACATTGAGAACAATTGATCACTGTCCTCTTCATCACAACTACACCGCTACCTCGATATAATGCGACCTGATATAACACGAATTCGGATATAACGCGGTAAAGCAGTGCTCCGGGGGGAGGGGGCGGAAGGGAGAGGGAGGGGGGCAGGGCGGGGCTGCGCACTCCGGTGGATCAAAGCAAGTTCAATATAACGCGGTTTCACCTATAACGTGGTAAGATTTTTTGGCTCCCGAGGACAGCATTATATTGATGTAGAGGTGTATTTACATATTTGAAGACTTATCGTGTTCCCCCTTCAACCTTCTCTTCTCTAGCCTAAACATGCCCAGTTCTTTCAACCTTTCCTCATAAGTCATTTTCACTAAACCTCTCATGTTTTTGTTGCTCGCCTCTGAACTTTCTCCAATTTGTCCATGACTTCCTTAAAGTGTGGCCCCAGAACTGGACACGGTACCCCAGCTAAGGCCTCACCAGTGCTGAGTAGAGTGGAACAGTTACCTCCCCAATCTTGCATACAACACTCCTGTTAATACATCCCAGAATGACATTTGCCTTTTTCTCAACAACATCACACTGTTCACTTTAGTGACAAAACCTCCTGTTCACTTTAGTGACAAAACTAAGTTTTTACAATGTTATTTTACTCTTGCTGCTGCTCTTATTATTTTTTCTTATTTACTGTTTGTATTACAATAGCATCTGGGGACCCCAGTCAGAATCCTGCCCCTCCCAAGGTGTCAGGTGCTGAACATATATAGAGTAGGAGGACAGTTCCTGCCCCGAAGCAGTTCTTATAGCCTGGGAGAGTAAGCTGAATTCTATTCTGGCTCATGCACAGTAAACAGAATTCTGAGACATGTTCCATCTGCTTCTCATAGGGCTCCATGCTTGTCATCTTACTAATTTCAAAGGCAAACTTTATCAGTAAAATAAAAACAGTTTTATTTTACTGATCAAATAAAAAACAGTTGTCTAGTTTATCCCCTGAAAACTCAACCTGAAATATGAAAGTCAAGCAGGGCTCCTGGCTTGGGGGTTTGTTCTGGTGAAGAAGGGAAGTGATAAAGTGTAAAAAGATAGCACTGCACCCGGGAACTCTGAGCTGGCAATGGCCCTTTGAGGGACACAGCCAACTATCATCTAGTTTGCCTCAGAATCAGGGACATTAAACTAGCTCCTTTTTGCCCACCCCAACCACTCAGGGCACCTTGCAGCTGAGAATCTGGCCCCAGAGGCTTTAGCATATGGGTACCTATTTTAGGATTTCAAAATGCAGCCGCAACCTGCCATTGTTTGTCACCCCACTCATCACTCGCTAAGTCCTTTTAGCTCATCTCCACTTTCTAGTATCTCTTCTCAGCACTCATCATTTGCTCATTAGAAGAAGCAGGCAGGCCTCCATTTGTTCTAATTAGGTCAGAGGCCAGTACTCATGCGAACCCAGAAAGTCATATCTGGTAGCCAGTACTTCAGTGACACAGAACAGAGCAGCAGCAGAGATGCTAACCCCCCCCCCCCAACTTGGTGAAGGGAGCAGCATGGATCGTAGCCACTGAAAGTAGCACCCAAGTGTGAGCGGCATTAACTTTCCTTATTTCCTTTCTGCTACGACAGTGGGCTGGAGAGATGAGACAGTGTAGCAAAAGTGAGAAAAGAGAAAAAGTGCACAGAGATGTGAAATGAGTTGACACTGGATGTAGCCCAGTTGCTAAGAGAGTTGAGGTGTCAGCGGCTGCTACTGCTATATTCAAGTGGTAGGTGCTCACACGCTTTCAAACAACAACAAAAATTATATTGAATTTTTACTTTGGGTGTGATATTTTCTATCAGTTAAATTTTTGTGGTGCAATAGCACAAAGAGACAAGCGCTTAAGGTGTCTAGAGGCATCAGAACAATCCTATTTGTTTTATTTTTATTACCCAGTGGCTTAAACTGGCAAACCAGCCAGACTCTAGACATATCATGGGGCTGTTCAGATCTGGTTCTGAACTAGGTTGTTCAGGCCAATACCTGCAGTGGACCTAACTCAGAACATTGCATGCAAACACACATCCACCCACCCCTGTGAGCTTCTAGTGAACTTCAGCTCCAATCTGCAGCATGGATCATGTCCCTAATACTTATGCACTAATTTGAGTTGGTTACAGTGCAAGGAGATGAAAATGAAATCAGCAAAGGCATGAGGGTATACCCCATCTGAGCTTGGGAACTTTTCCAAAGCAAAACGTGCTTTGTATTCAGTGCAGCCTGACCTTATAGCTTTATTTCTCAAGCACAGAAACTGGGCTCGGATGACTAATTTTACAGAAAAAAAGATAATTCCCCATTGAATCAGCAACAGTAAATGTTCATGCGTTTTTGTTTTTCATGGCCTAAATGTGGACTCATCTCTCCCTGAGAAGTGGTGTGTGACAAACACATGTAGGATGACTTCTCCTGACTTGACTGCATAGCTTGCAGTATGTATGTTAGAACCAGAGTCATTCTAAGGTCTTAAGTGGGAGATATCCATTTACTTCGGATTATGGCTCCCCAGCAAGTCTGCGTGCAGGCTTCAGTCTCTTCCCCTTAAGCCACCTCAAGTGTAATGAACAGGTATACAGAACTCTTAGGACTAAGCTCTGCACATACACAAAATTCTACAGAAATGGAGCTCCTCTTTTCAATTGGGCGAACAGGGAAGCCAGCTCACTGATTATCCAAACTTTTCTTATCTGAATTGTCCAGGGGACACAACTCCCCTTCAGATAACAGGGTTTTTGAGACAGTCAAGGCTCCACTGCTGAAGACTGCTGTTTTCCAGCAAACCCAGATGGACAATGAAAAATGGTTATTCAGTGAGTACAGTTTACAATTGTCCTTGTTTATGTGGCTCCTATGGGAGAGTGAGGTGAATATTCACATGAGTTCTGATTATTGCCTATCTCCCATCCATATCAACATGTGCAGCTGTGTTTATGTGTAGGACCTACACTAACTGTGGGATATGTTGGGATTTTCTACTTAGAGTAGGAAAATGTAATCCATTTTAAAATATTTGGGGTTTGATTCTCTACCAGTCTGAGCTCTACTTGCATGCTTTGGAGAGGGGAGGCTGTCAGGGACCTGACATGCTCCAAAGCGGGACCGCTTTAACTCACATGTAAGGACCCAATCAGTGGAAAATTGGGTGTAACAGAACTTCCCCTCCCTGCCCTGACACACCTGTCCCTAACCCTTTCCCTGCCCCAGCACTCCCCTCGCCTCCTGTCAACACTTGTGTTCCAGCGCAGACGGCCACAGAACTCGGTTACAGAGCTGATGCAGGTGGCAACACTGTCACCTTCTCCAGCTTCGTTCTGATGGAAACCATCTCCCTACAGAGGGACAAGTCTCCTGGGGCAATCTCCAGCTGCTTTAAGTTCAGCTTTTTGGACTGGGGAATCCAGACAATACATATAATAATAAGCAGGATATGGAACAGCTCTAAGGATGGGGGAAAAACCCTTGGCAGCATACCTCAGAGCCCGGGTCTCATGAGGCTCGTGTTATGGTGCTAAAAATAACCATGTGTGGATATTCCCATTCAGGCTCTGAGGCCTATCCCCATTGCCAACTTTCAGAGCCCAAGAGGGAACATCTACATGGCTATTTTTAGCACTGTAGTGCGAGCTCAAGTCTGTAGACCCAGGCTTTAAGACCTGCTGCCAAGGGGTTTGGGGTTGGGTTGGTTGGTTGTTTTTTTGCAGTATAGACACCAATACAAGTCAGTGCAGTCCCATGTCTGAACAAGTGGTGAGAGAAAAAAGGAGGGAATTGTGCAGCTCCTCAACTTTGTTTAGGATCTAGAGGTTAGTGACTAAGGGTCAAAATTTCAAAGGGGCCTAAGTGCTTTAGGCACGTGTCACTGAAAGTCATGGGATGTAGTCTAAGTGCCAAAGTCACCTTTGAAAAATGGGGTTTAGGCTTCCAATTCATTTAGGCCACTTTGACAGTGTTGCCCTGTACGTACAACAATGCTTAGCTCTTATCTAGTGGTTTTCATTCTTCCATTGAGCTCAAGCACTTCGCAGTGATGGATTACTATCCTTATTTTACAGCCGGGGAAACTGAGGCAAAGGGCAGAACAGTGACTTGCGACACAGCAGCCACTGGAGCTGGAATGAGATCTCTTCGTTCAAAATTTTGGGCAGCTCATTCTGTTCTATTTCTTTATTTTGCCAGGCAGGGATTCCCAGTCCCGTGCTCAATCCCTGAAACCACAACTTCCCTTCCATTAGATGGAAAATCAAATGCTTCCTTCAGTTGTCTGAATCATTTTTTTGCCCATCTCTGCCAAGTAAAGTCAATCTGGTAAAATACAAAAATAAGATGGAGTGAGCTGCCCAGAATTGTGACTATTTTCATTCACAAGAATTTCTCATGGAGTCATGGAGAGTCTCCCCAAAGGTAAAGGGAGCTGACAGACTTGCCCGCTGCTTTTTCAATGAGCTATTTCTGGGGCCAGCAATGTGGGAAAGTTTGAAAGTGATATGACTAATCTGCACTTACCGCTGCTTAGGTTACCCTGCCGAGTGCTAGAAACCACAGTGATCACTCAACTCAGCAGCGGCGGCGGCAAGCTAGTGTACAGTATTTGGTTAGTGACAGTGAGGGACTAGTCATACAAAAACTTAAGGGGGTGTTTCCAGATTTGCGCCTCTTGTGACCAGAGCTCACTGGTAGGAGCTCACTGCTATGTGCATGTGTCATCAGAACACAAAGAGATTTCAGCAAGGTGGGGAGGCGCAATTGGAGAGGGGAAATGCAGAAATTCTGCACAGCAAGCTTTTGTAAGGATACATCTGGATAACATCGGTAGCAATGTCTACTAGTTAAAAGACAAGACTAGGAACCGATGCTTTGGATTCAGGTCCCAACTCTGCCACTGCTTTATTGTATGACGGCAGGCAAGTCATTTAACCTTCCTGTGCCTCTGTTCCCCATCTGTAAGGAAAAAAGGGCACACTTAAGACTTTGAGATGAAATGAGCTGCAGAAAGGCAAAGTTTTATACTAGGCAGCAACCATTGGTAAATATATCCTTGCTGATAGTCTTTTTTCCTACTGATCTCTTGCATGTGGCATATTCCTGTGATCACAAGGAGACTGTATCACACACCATTCCTCAGGGATCATACTCTTATAAGGCAGCAGCGACATCACCAGGGAAACAATTAGGTAGCAAAAATGGAAATTTTACTTTTTTGTCTAAATAAAATAATATTTGGGAAAAACAACCCTCCTCCCAGATTTACACTGAGTTGTCTGTGCCTGTTAACTGCTTAGAAGCCTGGCATTTTCCATGGCGTCTGCCGAACTAATTTTCAGGAAGATGAGGCACCATGATCCAGAGACCTGGGCAGGGGGTCTGGAATCCTGGTTGTATTCATGAATCTGCCATTGACTTGCTCTGTGATTATAACGGAGTCACCGTGCCTACCTATTTGTAATATGGGGCTAATGGTCTTACCATCCTTTGTAAACTGATTTGAGATCTAGGCATGGAAAGCATTAGATAAGTGAACATTATTGTTGTAATAATTAATTCGGCCTTTGCTAAAGAAGAGCTATTGTGTTTTACCGTTTGGATGATGAGGAAACAGACTGTGGCAGTGCGAAGCTCCATGAGCCAGATCCTCCATAACAGGCACAATTCATTACCAAATGGTCAGTGTAGAAATGTCTGCGGTCAGTACTTGATTTCTGTTTCCTTTACGGCTGAGGTGTTGGTAAGGTCTGGAGACCACAAGTGTCAACTGTCATCCACTCCTTGCAGTTTACCCACTCCGTTTAAGGTAAGTAATCAGTGAATGCAATGGAAAGTCAGAAGGAAATTAAAATGTTTTAAATGTAAATTAGAGGATAGTCTAAGATTGTTTTCACCTTACAAGGTTTCCAGCGTTTTGAAGCTGATGGACCAGATGAGCCCATTGTGTTCCACTCTGCAGCTGCAAACCAGCC
Source organism: Chrysemys picta bellii (assembly GCF_011386835.1). Lineage (NCBI taxonomy): Eukaryota > Metazoa > Chordata > Testudines > Emydidae > Chrysemys > Chrysemys picta. The sequence continues at coordinate 98,411,742 of NC_088798.1, forward strand.
TTACAATTGGCTAGTGTAGGGAAATCCTCAGGTGGCATAGAGCTGATTCAGCCAACTTGACACCACAATCACTGTTAACTCCTTGGCATAGAGGTTAACAGGAAGGGGCATGGCCAGAGCATGCTATGCTCCAGTGATCGCTGTCTGCTGAAGGCAGATACAAGTTAGAGCAGCCCAGAGGCTACTCTAATTTATGCCAGGAACCCAAACCAATTCCAGCAGCCCCAGGGAGCCAGAGTTGGCATAAAATGTTTCTCTTACAATAGGGCAATAACTGAAATATGATAGATGCTCCCCTACTGTTTCTCCCTGAAAGAGAGTGTAGGAAAGAAAAGGCAAGAGTCTTGCTCTTGTACTAAAGAAAAGATTTGAGGTAGTTAATAGGAATTGGAGCCAGAGGTTAGGATATTTCATATGATGTCTCAAACATAAATTTGGAGAGCAGATACTTTCTTACTGTTTTACTTATTTTATATTATTGGTATATTTTGTAGTGGCTTCCTTGGATGAAGTGCTAACAGACTGCTCTGTAGCTGCAGAGTCTGCCATTTGACTATAGTTTTCCAAAGCCTCAGGAATACTTGCAGTCCTTTACAAAAAAAAAAAAAAAAAATAGAAGGCAGGGCAGAATAGTGGCAGAGTATGATTTAAAATATCGAAAGTGTAATGGAAGAAACTTTGATTATAAATCCTCACCCTTATATGGAGGATTCAGGAAGCTGATCAGTTAGTTTTAGCCCTCTTCATTTTTAGTGGGGATAGAGTGACATTGCAGGTTCTGAATTTTGCTTATCTCAGCAGTAACCTGCTGCTAGGCTCGATTGTTATAAAGTGTCAGCAAAATCCTCCAGCTAGTTTCTTCTCAAACAGAAGGAAATCTGAGAAATGACTTTTGTAAGTTTCCCTCTTACAGGAGATGCACCTAGTTTTATTAAACATCTTTGTACTAGTTCTATTTTGTTCAGAATGGGGAGGGGGTGAGGGGGGGAAACCTTCTTGAAACATTAGCACCTCTATCAAATGTCTGTCCCACCAAAGATGCCCCATGCACAGACCCTGCTAGGATGAACCATGTTCACCACAAAAGCTAAGCTCCTCTGTTGTCTTTGTCTGTTGTGTAATTCAAATTGTGGTTGGATGTGTGTGCTTTTTTGCTTTAATATATTAATTCTGGTGTTACCTGCATTTCTCTCTTATTTTTAATGTGTGAAGAACAAAGCACAGACCTGGAATCTCAGGTGAGAGTCCAAAAGAAGTTTGGTATCATGCTGAATGCTATATCCAGAGTTTACAGCTCACGGCTGCAGACCCTGAGTGCTTGCTCCAACTCCCAGTGAAGTTAATAAAAAAGGCTTTCATTGGCTCAGGCCCCTAGTGGGTTAAGGGTCACCAGAATTACGTGTCTTCCTTTCAGTTATGACTTGTCTACACAAGGGAATATTTCTAAAAAACAACATGTCCTCTAGCTGCTACTATTGATGCAGTTCCACCAGCGGCATCAATGGTGGGATCCCAAGTGTAGACAAGGGTCCTGCGGCTGTTGACATTTTTAGCACTGCATCAATACTTGAGCAGTTTTGGATAATGCAGTAGTAAAACTGCCGGTGGCTTCAGGAACCTTGGGTAGCCAGGGATAAATGGTACCCATTTGCATATGCATCTTGGTCACGTTTGGCCAAGGATGGGAGTTGCCTAGCCCTTCATCCTGAAGAGAAGGGAAAGATACTGCGGTGGTGGTGGTGATGATGAATCTTCTGGTTTTATGTCCATTCAGCAAGAATAAGAATTTGATAGTTAGCCTAGAGCCTCTCTGAAAGTTGGACACACCTATATGTGAGGGAGGAAGTCTCCTAATTGTCCCTTGCCAGAAGTTCATCTTCCTTAATAATCAATGCACCTGCATTTCTGCACTGCCCATCTAATTACATTAGTTAGGAAGGTGGCTTTTCTGCTTCAAAGTGATAGCTGCTGCTCTCTGGGTCATTTTTATTTTTTTTTCCCCTCTCTCAATTTCACACAGGTTAGTACGGCTGAGTAATCTCAGTAGTGTGGCTACTTAAAAGTAAGAGCAGTATAAGATTATGCATGACGGTGACAGGAAGTCTGCACCAGAACACAGTGTTATTTGGTTACCAGGGTGAACAAAAAGAGAATGCGCAGTTGCGCACTTAAGAAAGTAGGTGTTTAGAGACCACTCTGAGATGTCAAGCTTGTCAGAGAAAATGGTGGTCTGGGACACAAGAACATTCACGTACTGTCTCTCATTTGGGAAAAATAGTTCTTGTGTCCATCCTCTTGTCCATAAAACAGGTCCTGTGTGGGTAGCAGAGCAGCGTAAGCTGGCCTGTAGTGTCCTATGAACGGTCCCACTTTTCAGGATGAGAAGACAGGTTAATCTCTTCGGCCCATTCATTCCTTGGCCTCTACTGAGACTGCGAACAAAGACTCCAGTTTTGGTGGGTTTTGATGTAGACATCTGTGCATGGGAGGCTGGACTGAAACCAGACTGGTTATTTTAGATAGGCATCTAAACAGCCCATCAGTTGATAACTAAAATCTTTCAGTCACCACTGACCTAAAATCGATTTGAATCAGTGACTTTTAGATAAAAGTTCATGGAACCCTTCACCAATCCCAGAGTCATCCAGTTCCTCATATTTTTAGTATAACTTATATTTTCCCATCCCAGTTTCCCCTGTATTCTAGATAGACATATTTCTGATACCATCACATCCTTTACAGTGTCATTTAAATGGTTTTTTTCCCAGGTGAAATATTTAAACTACATAAAAATAGATGCAAAGCAGTACAGTTCAGAGTCCTCCAGTAACAGTTCTACTTCTCCTGCGTTCTCTCTGCAAATTGTCTTCTCAAAGCTAATATAGGTTGAAGGTTAAATAGGGGCCTGGTTGGAGGGACTACTAAAATTTTTAAAATACTCCTATATTAAATGGAATTCAGCTTGTGGAAACATTTGTCTTCAGATCAGTTTTCCTAGCATAAGGCAGTTATTGGTTGGTAATTTCAGATTTACCTTGAAGATTCTCTCAGGGTTACAGTTTTTGCAGGAACTAAATCCAGGCCTTATCAAAAGAGGAAATGATTCGCCCTGTCTTGAGTATTGGCTTTCATAGCCGTCAGGTTTGATTTTACAATTTGCAGTGTCTGGCAACTTATAGAGAATCTGATGGTGACCAGTAACCAGGAAGATGGGTCCTGGTTGTGAACAGATACAGACTGAAATATTTAAAGTTGTGAATCAAAGTGGAAGACACCTTCTCAGTTTCTCAGCATCTTCCCAGAACCTTCCTTCCTTCTCCCTATTTTTTACCCAGGGATTTTAAAATACTTTATACAAGTTCAGCTTTGCAAGACTGCTCTGGAGTATGCATTATTATCCTCTTTTATAGATGGAAAAAACCAATACACAGAAGCCTGATTCTCCACTTTCTTCTACCTGTGCAAATTGAGTGTGAAACTGCTATGAAATCAGAAAAGTCATGTGTTTTATACTCATCTTTTACAGGTGTAAATGCTAAACCAGATGAAAGGTAGTGGAGAATCCAGTCTAGAGATAAGTGATTTGCCTACAGCTACACAGCAAATAATTTGTAGATGCTGAATAGAACCCAGGAGAGCTGATTCGAAGTCCCCTCCTTTAACCACTGATCAACATTTGTATATGGTCCACTCTTATTCCTCCTAATCTTGTACCATTATTAGTCCTAATGTTGTCTGCAAATTTTCCCTGGGACATATCCTGATTGTTTCCCCAATCATGGTGAAGTCAGTTTGGGTTTAAAGGCAATTGTGGGCGAAACTGGGCAAGTATGAAACAGCAGACATGCTTGAGGCAGACAGCAACATTTGTGTGTGTGTGTTTTCCTTACAGCACTGCAACTGTTTTAAACAAGTTCCCTTTTCTTTGCTCCAACATGCAGAAATATTCTGCATTGTGCTTAACACAGCAGCCTGATTTCACAAAGATTTCAGGCCTTGATTGCTCTGATAATGTAACAGAGAGAGAGGGAGACTGAAATTTTCTTTTCTGAATTTAATTTTGTTTGCTGCATCCTTCAGATTTGTCCATGACTACCATAAAGCTACCACCAGGTTACTCAGGTTTGGCTGTGTAGAAGATATAGATTTTGTTGATGTTTGCTCTGGATGAGTGCTTACACAGCACTCAGGAAAGCCAGTGTTTTCAAAAAGTGTCCACTAAATATGGGTTTCTCCATTTCTGAGAACCGTCCATGAGATATTTTGGGCCTGATTTTCAGAGGTGGTGAAAACCTTAAACAACAAGAATCAGTGACTAGAACATGTGAAAACCTAGAGTGTTCCAAAGTGTGGGCCTATAAGCTCCTAAATTCTGTGTCCCAGAATGTAGACTCAGGGTAGAACCTATGCAGGAAGCTTTGGGGCCAGTATTTCCTTTGGGTTTTCCAAAGTATAGCTCAGGAATCTGGAGGGGCTGTTCTCAGGACATACTGTCCTTTTGCTTCCTATTGTTCTCCTTCCTTTTTTGCTCCTTCCTTTCTTCACCAGCAGTTGAAGGGATTGTGCTCTTTCCAGAATCTCTACATTTGACACCTGTCCCTACTTCAAAAAGACCACTGTGTATGGTTTAGCAGAGTCTGAGGCAGGGAAGTGTCTTTTGTAAGTACAAATTAGCACTGAAGGGCAGATCTGCGCTATTTATTCTTTACCTTTAATTACACACTTTTCTGTCCCATTTTTTCTCTGTCATATAGGGCAACGAAGAGGGGCCAATGTATCCCTTTCCTTGAAGCCATTTTGCTGTGTGTTCTTTAAGCTTTCTTTCAAGGGATTACCTTATTTCTGCCAATAGGGAAGAATTTGGTAGTTGAAGCGGCTAGATGTAAAGTGTAGCACTTTATGCACTAACAAAGGTGACTAAACTTATGCCAGAGATGGTGGCAGAGTGAGGGCAGTGGCTTCACCAGATGTTACTGAGCATGCTCAGTCTGTTTGAGCATGCTCAGTCCAAGCCAAGCAGCAACTCCGGGGGGGGGCACATGACCTCATGTGTCCCCCCCACCTCCAATGCATCGCCTCTGACTCATTCCCTCCGACATCTGAGAGTGCAAGAAATAGGCGTGCTTCAAGTCTGCTAAACTGAGGGGCCCCTGGAGTCAGAGGGCTGGGTCTCTCTATTAGTGCGTACCTTTGATATAAAGGCACCAGGCCTGTCGCTTACTTTAGTCTCGAAAACACGTGTTCAAATTTAGTTTTAGAAAAGAGAGAATGTGTGTGTGTGTGTGTGCGCATGTGCGCAGAGCACACACACCCCGGCATGCCTCAGCAGAGAGAACTGGCAGAGCAAAACAGAGGGTGCTAGCATAGCAGTACATTTGCTAACATGCTCCGTATCATCTGGAGATAAAGAAGCTATTGTAGGGTCTCACAACAAATTTTTTGGTGGCCTCAAAGTGCCGCCACCAACTCTTGGTGGTGGCCGCACTGACAAATTTTTCCTAAAATACTTAATTAACTTTAGGAAAAACAAATAAATTTGCACATACACATGTCCAAATCATTCTAATTTATTGACTCTTTTTGTAGACTCAATAATAAAAACAATGTAGTTGTCTCTATTGTTTACTGAACCTAAACAGAATAGAAACACAAATAAGGTACTCTGCAGGTTCTTGTCTTTTTTGTTGTTGTTTCTTTTGCTTTTTTGGTTGCTTTTTTTAAAAAGACTTGCTAGCTAGTAAGTCTGCTGCTGTGAAAAGGGATATCAACAAACATACACATATCACTTTTCACATCAGCAGACTTACTCAGTCCTGGCAAGCCCAGGGACAAATTAAGCCTTGGATGGGGAGGTCAGTAGGGAGGATGTGGGGGACGGGGGGGTGGGGGGGGAAACCTGACAGGCTGGCAGAGGCAGCAGGGGTCAGGGGCGATGGGGGTTGGAGCCCGGTGACCAGAGCTTGCTGCCTGCCACCCCAGGGAACTCACTAGCTGCCTGTTCCTCCAGCATTTGTGTTTCCAGAAGGGGGGTAGGGTCCAACCCATGCTGGTGGCCCTGTGGGAGGGACCACTGCTTTGCTCTCCCCTCCCCCAATCACAGGCGAGGAGGCTGTGGCCGCAAGAAAAGCCACTGGTGGCCACATTTGAGAAACGCTGTGCAGAATAGGTACTACTTCAGAGTTTGAAAACTTCATGTTGGTTGTGCTGGTCTAGGGTAACATCATAAATATTACAAAACCGTGTTTCATTTTACAGTGATGGTCCAAAATACACCAGCTTACAGCAGTGCCACTGCTGTTGTGGATCTTTCCTGTAAGGGACTGTAGCATTTATTTATTTAGGTAAAGCTATTTTTCTGCTCTGTTTTTGAGAGGATTTATTATAATTCTCAGCATCTCACTTCCAAAGCCAGGCCTATAGAGGGCACTTGCAGTCTTAGGCAGGCAGGAATGGCTGCTTTCATATATTTACCCCGTGAAGTCTCTGAGCCAGAGCTTTGCTGTTGCTAGGAATAGCAGTTCTAATGATATTTGCTTAGACACTTAATACCAGATACTCAATATACCTGGATTGTAAAGCACAAAGGCATAAATTGCTGAAGCCTTTCCCCTCCCCTTGTATTTTACAGTCCAACAAGGTTCCTGTAGTGCAGCCGTCCCACGGAGTCCATCCACTCACCCCACTCATTCCATACAGCAACGAACATTTCAGCCATGGCTCCCACTCACCACACCTGCCAGCCGACATCAACCAGAAACAAGGTAACTCTTATCCTACATAAGCTTATTGGGGCAGGGGTCCTCATGATGATTTAGAAGAGGGGGCTGATGCCGAAAATTGTTGAAATTAGAGTTGCTACATAGCCAGTGGTTCTCCAGCATGGCCAGATTCTTTAACCTATGTCCAGTTCAAAAAATAAAATGACCATCAAATTTGCAAACGCTGAGTGCAGTGAGCCATGGGCAGGTAGGGGCACGGGCTAGCAGGGGAATTTGCTTTGGATTTAGCTCCTTGAGGATGCTTTGCACTCATGGCCAAGAGAAGCTTGAACATCAAAAACTGTCTGCCTTGATCATCCATTTTGCTTAATTCTCCGTGTAATAACTCTCTTTGTAGCCTTAGAACAGACCAGAGTCTGGGGATGATTCACAAAAGTCAACCAGAAAATGGAAAGTAACCTTTCCTTTGACTCATAACCGAACAGTTGTCAGGTTGTCATTTTGAGAAAATAAATGCTTGAAACAGGAAATATTTTGACTAACTAGGATCTGTGTCTGGTGTGTAGCTGGATTTTTACAGTCCGCGGCTGTGCATATGTGGTTGTCACGCAGTTTGACTATTTGGGTTTCTCTTATTTGTTAATATAATACATAGCAGACAGACAATCATCTCAGGAAGGGTATAGAGGAAAGTACAATAAGGAGAGGTTAGACCCTGTACTGTGAAAAGTGAATACGTGTGTGAATTTATCATAAATCATTTTTGGTTTGGGGGCTGGTGAGAAGCTGCTATTATATGTTGTATTGGTGCAACAGACTCAAAAATCTTCCAAGTTCATCCAAAGCCATGCTAAGATTCACAAACTTTGGGCTGACCCTGGGCATAGTTTCAGGTAAATCTAGGTTAATGTACAGCTTTGTGTCAACCTCAATTCTGGCAGGGATTTTGGGTTCATTTGAACCTGGAAGTCAATGGAAAACTCCAGGTGCATACACAAGATGGTGTGTTTCACGCAAAGCCCTGCATACGAAAGCCACATGGCTATCTGCTGTTCTAAACTTTATGTGAAGCTATCCTGCCAACGCCCCCATTGAGAGGTAAAGACATGAAGTCTTCCACCCACACAGTATTGCTGCTCACCTTTTGGAGTGGGGGAGTTTTCTGTAATTTCACGCAACAGTCACCAGTCCGCGTAATCTCAATTTCTAAAGCTTCTGAGTATGTTGCAAAATGATAGTTGAGCTGAGTTACAAGTGCTGCCAAACAATGTGCCATCAAGTAAGGGGAATGGCTAAGGAGGTGATGGTGATTTGTCAGCAGTTTGAACCCTAGGGGGCACATTCTGGTCTCACCAGTGTTACCCTCAGGAAATCCACAGACTGCTGAGGATTTACACCCATGGAACAGATACCAGCATATGTCTGGTGTTTCTTCCAGACAGCAAATCGCTTGCCAGCCACCAGCATGTAATAAAGTCAACAGAAAAATACGAAGTTAAATTAAAACCTATTAGAAGCACAGCTCATGGAAGATGTCCAAGTCTCACAAAAGTGGAGAGGGAAGATTATTATTATTTTTTTTAATCTTGCTTGCCTCCTGAGGGAATATAACACAATGCACCTTATTTCAGGCTACCCTTGAAAACTACTTGCAGAACACAGCTCCATGACTACTCAAGGGCCTTTGAAAGTCCCTGCCTGTGAGTGTGCTTCAGGGACTTCCTATTAGTATGTAAAGCTTTAAACAATAGAGCACCAGCCTACCCCAGGGACTGGCAGCTGCCCTATGTCCTTTCATGAAAATTAAGATTGGCACTGGAGCTGCTAATGGTCCCACAGCACAAGTCTCTGTTGAGGGCCCATGAATCTAGAGTGCTCTCCTCCTGGAGATAGGCCAAACTACATCTTCAGTGTCTTTCAGGGCAAGGCTCTAATGGCTAATACATAACTGGAAGGTTATTTGATGTTCTGTTGTCACCAGGTAACTATACAAAGGTCAGTGTTGTGTTCAAGGGATCATTCATTTCATATTCTTTCACCACAAGGCATTTCCCTGGCAGCATCTCACTCTTCATCACACAGACAGATGCGCACACATACACACACTCTCTCTTTCTTCCCACATCGGGGGCATTAATCTGGGGATCTTTCTTCCCCATGTGCCTTTTGGAGGTAGAGATCTAAAGCCTGGTTCTGGGTTTTAATCCTGTGCCAAATGCAGTGAGAGCAAAGCAGGGTGCTTATGATTTTCAGTTCCCCAATTCTGAGGGCAGCTGAAGACCCATTTGGCCCTCCGTGTAGGAGCAGCTTCAAGGCTGCTCTAACTTCTTCCCAGCTACCCAAGGCTCCAAGAGAAGCTGTCCTGAAAGCCAGGAAAATAGCCAATGTAGAGGGACACTCTGGCCATACCCCCTTTCCTCTAACTACACCCCAGTACCAACAGCTGTGAAGAGCACCCAGCGAATCCCATTACCAAAGGGGAATTCTCAGCTGGCCACATGAACCAGTTTTATGGTTCCTTGACACCAGCAGAGCAGCACAAATAGGTTGTGGTGTAATAGAAAATCAGGCCCTTAAAATCAAGGCCTCTCTGAAATGGAATACACAAGGTACGCTTAGAGAAACAGCCCTGAGGGAAGCTCATGGAAAAAGTCATTATGGATAAAGAGTGCACAACAAAATGGCAGGAAGTCACAGGGAAGGAAGGCCTTGCTCCTGAATGGTGTCATTGGTCAGCATTACCGTGAACACCCTAAGGAAGAGTTTATCTGTGATGAACTGGGGAGTGGGGGAAAAAGAGAAATAGAAACTGATGGGATGGAACAGAAATGCAAAGCACAACATTGTTTGGCAGGTGAGTGTTGTGGCCTGTGGATGACCGAAACATGAGTAGAGGAGTCATCTTTTTTTCTGCAGTAATATTTGAAGGTTATCGCTTTGCCCCGCCCCTCCGCCCCCCCAAAGGGCTACACCGAAGGGCATGTCTGGGGGTGAGCCTCCCAGCCTGGGTCCATGGTGTTAGCAGGGCTCACACTAGCCCTTAAAAATAGCTGGCTAAATGGCGCTTTGATCTTGCCGATCAGGCTGGAGCTTGGCCTCTCAACCCCAACTTGCCTCCTGCCCAGGCTTCAGAGCCTGAGCCGCAACATCTATTTTTAGAGCACTAGTGTGAGGACCCCGAGCTGGGAGGCTTGCTCCCAGATGCAGTGTAGACACACCCTTAGTGGTACAACCGAACCACTAAAAGGGATTAATTGTTGTACTCTGTCATTTGGAACGATTGTGCATAGGAGAAAACTTTTGTCACACATGTTTCTCCGGGCAGGTCTGCACTAGAAGCCCTGCAGTGGTGCAGTTGCATCAATGCAGTTTTAGCGCATCTGGTGAAGATGCTGTATGCTGATGGGAGAGCGCTCCCCCATTGGCATAATTACTCCACCTCTGCGAGAGGCAGAAGCTACGTTGGCAGGAGAGTGTCTCCCACTGACATAGCGCTGATGTGGACAGCGCTTAGGTCACTGTAACTTGCATCACTCAGGGGGGGACGGGGGTGTCTTTTTCACACCCCTGAGCGACATGTTACATCCACTTAAGCGGCAATGTAGACCTGCCCTCACGAGTCACAAACCTACACTGAGTTGCTGTCCTTGAAATACATGGAAGTAAATACAGAAGTTGAAAACATATTGACTACCATAAACCTGGAAACGCTAGTGCTTGCTCTTCCCAAATTTCCTTCTCTAACCAAAGTCTTCATCCTCTGCTTAGGTGTGCACCGTCCTTCCCAAACATCGGATATCCCTGGTTTCTACTCCCTCCCTCCCGGCGGGGTTGGACAGATAACACCTTCTATGGGATGGTAAGTGTCGACAGTTTATCCAGGCCTCTGAAGGCAAATTGAGCATTGCTCTTACTCCTGCATCCTAAGCTGCAACAAGGTCCATTTACTCTCTAGGTCTTTGATCCACTCTAAATAGTATAATTTACTGGTGCACAATTTGTTTACCAAGCACTTTGCAAACATTATCTCTTTAATCTTCACAATTGCCCCACCTGTGAACTTACAAGGCCTAATTTCTCCTGTTCCCTGTGAGGTTGGCAAGTCGGAAGCTGAGACACAAAGAAGCTAAGGTATTTGCCCCAGGTGACTCAGCATCAGAGCTGGGACTGGGACTCTGGGCCACTAGCTAAATATCTCTCTGCGTTCCCCGATGCCTTTCACCATAGTATATGACGTTGTGCAGGGATTTAAAATAAAAAATTGAGAGCTGTTTGGGTCAGCAGTCCATTGCCCATCCTGCTTTAGGTGTAATCAAGGCGTCTCATTTTGAGTGGGATGCTAGTTCTGTCCTGCTCTGGATTTAGCCATGGGCTGTTATTTGTGAACATATCAAACTTCTGTGTCCTAGCTCTGTGTTCAATCCACCAGAAGCTGCCTTTTAAAAAGGGTAAGACAGAGAAAAAAAAACACAGTATGGCAGAGAACTGTTTCAGCGGAGTACAAAGAATGCTTGCTCACCCAACGGCAGGATGTGTGCATCCTGATATTATCCAACCCATGATCTCTTGGAATCCTGCATTCTGAGTGGCCCAGAGACGTATTTAAATCCTTTACTCCTTATTAATTAATGTTTTATTTTTGTCATTAAAACTGAGTGACTTTGAGTACACATAGGAACCAGATCTGGTGAGTCAGGAGATGCCATTTTTGCGTGATCTCTGTTCAGATTGGATTAACATTTGCAATGAGTGCCATCATCAGTCCCTGGTAAAGTATTGAAATTGTAGAGACATGAGGCAAGATTTACAGTGGTAGGGTGAGTTTGGGAACATACATCACTGACCACTGGCATGGGGGAATCTTAAGGTGAAATAATCAATGGACAGCAGGTGCAAATAATTTCCTGCCTGTTTCTCTTGCAAAAACCCAGTATAGACATGTAGATATCTTAAAATGGGAGAGGTGAAACAATTAAAGAACAATGTGAAATGTTAACTAGATTTTTGTTTATTGTTAGTGTTCCAAATATTTAACCACAAAGAAACGGAGACTGAGGCCAGACTAGATTTATGTTTGGCTGTGAGGAGATTAAATTTTGCTTTCCATCCTAAACCTGCTGCTCTTAGCCCATGGTTTAACTCCTTGGACAATGTGATTCCTCCTCAGGACAGACAAAATAGAAACTGCAGGAATGACTGTGCTGTAACGTGGAAAAAAAATGTTGGTGGAAAAAGCACCTACTTTGCCAAATGCACAGCTGGGAGAATGGGAAACGGTTAAAGGCAGCCTAGTTACATGGAAAAAATCTATTTTTCAAAATGTTTGTTTGTTGGTCAGACAGGAAATCATTCTGCTGACAACCACTACAGCATCTGGCAGGATTTGGCGCCTTTAACCAAGTTAGTCAGACAAGTTCATTAATGACTAATGAAACCGATATGGTAAAATGACAAATAGAAAAACAGCCCTGTGGATCAGAGAGCAGACCATTCAATTAGCACGTTTCAAATAGGAAATGTATGTAATATAGACTTTTCTTTTTTTAAATGGTTGTCTGCTTGAAATTTACAAAATTCCATAAAATCACTTCCCAAGGTTCCTAGTCCTAAACTTTAGTTTGATGCTTATTTTTCAAGATCTGTTGTGAACAGAAACATGGTAAGCTCCAGTAAGTTTCAAGCTTGGCTTCCCCCAGAGGAATGATGGGCCTCCCAAAGGGAGTTCCCAGTCAGAACTGCCTCTGAGTTATGTAAATGATGAAATTCTGCATTTGAGAAGTGCCTAGAAGCAAAGATGGTTCTCAGCTGTGTCCGCTTAGACCTTCTGCATGTGTTTACAACCCAAATGTTGTATATCTCCAGAGCCACAAGTTATCAGCTCTCCCCACGCACTTCAGGGAAATGTAACTGATATTTTCAAAGGTTTCATCAAAGAGATAGGTCACCAGTTTATGCTTTTACAGAGGTTTGGTGCTTAAACAGTGTGGAAACTAATTGTGTAGGAGAAGAAACCCTACAGAAACTCCTTGTGCCAATAACTAGTGCTGTGGTATGTGGACAGTTCTTAAGGTTCACTGTTCTGGAATGAAGCTGACTTCAAACGCAAAGCGGTCTTAATACAGGAAGCAGCTTTTCCTTAGCAAGCTGTCTAACAAGAGTTCAGCAGAAATGGTCTTTGTTCCTGCTGAGCATTTTGAGAAGAGGAGCTGTAATAACTCTCTCTTTAATTAGCTGGGATGACAGTCAGGAACTTCGAATAAAAATGAATTATAGTCCAGTCCAGTGAGTTTGATCGCTGGAGCCTGACAACACACCTTAACCAAGAGCCTTGTAAATTGTGTCATTTGCACAGCTCACCAGCTGAACTATGCACCAGGTTTGCTGGTGTCTCATTATTATGTTTTCCTCTTTGTCTTTAAGAGCTGTTCTCTCATCATGGGGTGATAAAATCTTTAATTGTACATTCCCAGGGATCATGGATTGGTTTTGCAATTGAATTAATTTGCATGTCAAAATCACTTTGGATAAAGGCTTGAGTGCCATGATCCTTTTATATTCGGATATCTTGGCCTCTAGAGTAATGAATGTCACTTCTGGATTAACTTTGAATGTTTTCTCGCCCCTGGGGCAGGAATGTTAAACTTCAAAGGTTGTTTAGGTTTCCTGATATATTGTAGCGCTTGGCTGTTTGTTGATATGTTTATACACTACTAACTTCTAAGCAGTGTGAGAGGAATTTTTGTCTGGCAGGTTGTAAACAGAGCAGGCCAGTTCTCAACCACGTGCACTAACTTTAATACACACAGAGCTTTTTAGATTTCATCAAGCTGAGACACAGTAATTCACTGAGTGGCATAAGCAAAAACCTTATTCTTTCAGGTTTAGGGGCTAAGTACCATGATTCTACAGTTATGGCTCTTCAGATCAGGGACTGTGATTACCTCTGTCTGAACAGCACCAGGCAAAAGGCAATCCCAGTCCTTTTCAGGACATCTGGATGCTTTGGTGATATAATAATTAATAATAATGGACCTCATTTTCAGAAGAGTGGGAAATCAGTTGGAGCTGTTAATGCAGAGCACATCTGCCAATCATGTTCAGTAATAATGACTGAGGCAGCACTTCTGTTCTAAATCCCCATTTTCTTGTGCTTAACAAAACTCTCATTTCAATTTCTTTGGGTTTGAAACTTCATGCCCAGCTTTAAGCCAGAGGTGAAATAATTTTTGGAAAGTGTGTAGAAAATCCATTCTGAGGGGGTATTTTAACCTTTCATTGATTAAGAACATTACTCAGAGATTTGCACTCTAGTAACTCCAAAATAGTTTCAAATTCCAAACCTGGCACATACATTCCGTACTCAGAACGGTGTAAGTGTTACTTCATTTGACGAAATATGGCCTGACCCTCAGCCAGTGTAAATCAGCCTATCTCCATTGAAGTCAGAGTCTTCAGTTGAATTCAATGGAGCTACACCAATTTACACCGCTTGAGCGTTTGTCTCCTACTTTTGAAATCAGATTACTTTAAACGGTATAATGTTTAACGGTATAACGGTATAACATATAATAAAGTATGTTATTTTCCTTATTGACTTAAAAGATCTACCAAAGCCTGCTACTCCAGTGATCCCAGGGGCAGCTATTTGATTGGTTGATCATTCCCCAATCACCAGAGCGGGATTGAGGCTGATTTTGAACTTGGCAGTTCATCTTGGTATTGCACAGCAAGTTTCTATGCCTTGTAAACTTTACCTTTTCAGTTAGGGTGTGCACTGCTGAACAATTTGTTCCTACAGTAATAATCCACCTGAACGTTTCATCTTGATACCTGTATAGCAGATTTTAACTGTTTAGAGCTAATGAAGCAATACGCTCACATAATGCTCTAGTACTTTCAACCTTTGGGGGAAGTTGGGATCCACATTCAGATCTGAACTTTGCAGTCCAGGTCCATCTGCATTACCTCTGCACTGAGGTTGGAAAAGAATGTACGCCACAAGCATCTGTCTAGCCGCCGGAGCAACTAAGGCTTTCACATCGATGAGTAGCAATGAGTCCAGTTATAGAGGATATTTTTAGGAAAAGCCACACAGATGTAGATGCTTTATAGACTCTTTCTTCCCGATCCCAGGCAGAGCCAGTCTGTCTATCCGCTCCCGTCATGTGGATTTAGACAGCCGTATTCGTCAGCGCTCTCTGCTGGGGCTACTTTCTCCAGGTAAGTATGAGCTGTGTGAGACAAGACAGCAGCTTTGCTGGTCTCGCAGCTTGCAGTTTGTGCCATACAAGCTTGCAGCAGACTGCAAATGTCCAGGGAGGGGCTGTCAAGATTCCAGATGGCAGGAGTAGGGAAAGAATTTTGCTTTTAGTTGAGTCTCTCTAAAATCATAAAAACATTGAGTTTCCATGGAGAAGCCATGAAGATGTGGTTTTGAGCAATAAAAGTATAAAAATAAAATATTTAAAAAATCCCCCACTATCAATATTATAAAGATTGGATGAGATCCAGTTTTTATATTTGGTGTCACTGAGGTCACTCCAAACAGCTCCTTACGTTGAACTGTAATCTTTACTAGAGATAAAACGTTCCTTTCCTCAGTATAATGGACTGGGTTATGTTGTGTGGAGACTGACATGTTTTACTGGCTCTCGGTCAGGTTGTAAAGCTGGTGGAGAGTATGATCACTACCAGTGATTTTATTTGTCCACGGGACCGCAAAATTTAAACATCTTGAGCCTTTTAAATTCCATTTGTCTCCTGCTGCACTTCCCTGCATTCCAGTAGATGCTGCATCACTGGATTGTTGGAACTAACTCCTTGATGACCCCTGTAAAAGCCTCCCCACAAAACTTAAAAACCTAGGGTCAGGTACTTAGCAGGTATAGAACAGTGTAGTTCCATTGACTTCAGTGGATCTCTGCCAATTTAGACCAACTGAGGATCTGGCTGCTAGAACACAATAAAACTTTCATACAGAGCAAGTTGCATTCTGCAACACAAGCCTAGGACATTGGAGTACTGCAATGTCCCTCTCTTCTCCCTATGTTACCCTGGCAGATATATGAGCATGTCAGGCCGAACTCTGCCTTCAAATACATGTACACAGTTCCCACTGATTGCACTGACATGCCTGTTAACACAATTTGCCCCTTAAGTGTGGATTTGTCCTACAATTACATAGCACTAGAGTGCTCACAAACATGTTTGGACAAAATTGTGAAGAGTTTGTTACAAATGCTTGCGTTGTTCCTTCAGCCGACCGACAGCAAGCCCCTATGCTACTGTTGGTCACTTCAGCTAGACTAGATTAAGCCCCAGGGGAGTTTATGTGCAAGCAACATTTGTTCGCATCTCCAGCTTTTGCTTCTGCTATGTGTTGTCATGATATGTAGGGGATAACATTCAAAACTGTTGTTGAAGGCATTCTTCAGGGACTTATCCCTGGAACAGTGGCAGGAAAATAGTCAGCCACGTTACCTTAGTTTTCCACCATGCTGCCTGAGGCAACTTCTCCTGTTGAGCATCTAAATAGAATATAAAACGAGAGAGAGAGGAATTTACAGTCCTCCATGGTTGCCCCAAAATCTCATCTTGAATGGTGTTGGCATTTTCACTTATACTATAGAGTGGGACAGGTTTTGCAATACTGCAGACAAAAAAGAACTCCTTGTTAGATGAGGATCAAACTCACACTGTGGCCAATGGATCAAATCAAAACCGTCTTTTTTTGTGTGTGACAACGTATCTCATGAACAGTTGTTTATCTCCCAGGGGCAATTCTTGCTCTCTCCAAGCTCCAGCCATAAAATGGCAAGCTTGGCAAAGCCTGGCTATGACCTCAAAAATCTATACAGACCTAATGAATCTTGTAAGTTAGTAAAACCTCTTACGATCTCATTTCTGTGTTGGTGGATAACGTGGCTAGGGCTGGGCGTTGGGTGTACCTCCAAGAGTTGCAGTTTGATTTGTGCTGAGACTCATGCTTTTTCTATTTAAAAAATATGGAGGTGTATGGGGGTCCCCATTCAAATCCAAATGTTGGTGTGGTTTTGGTTTTTGCTGTAACACTAACAAAAATAGTGTGATAACTGAGATCTGAAAATGCCTTTTTTTTTTATTAAATAAAAGCTGCTGATCTCTGTAAGGCTAGATTACATTGCAAATTAATTTTTATAAAAAACCCATGGAATCTGAATGTCATTCCAAATCTTTTCTGCTATCAGTTTGGCTACTATGTTATGCACTCATCCGCTGTCGTCATGACAGAGGAATACTCAGCAAGGATGCATTGATGGATGAAGCCAAAGAAAAGCATCAAAGACCCCAGGCAAAATGCACACCTCCCCTTTGTTTTCATTGATTCAGAAACTTTGTAAGTGCCATTCTTCAGGTGAAATCAAACACCAAGTGAAGCACTGCTGCCTTTATTTAACTACTACTGCTAGAACACCAGCAGTGATGGAAAAGTCCTGGGTTAGGCTTGGCAGATCTGCAGCACCTTGGCATCCCTACATGGACCCCTATTATTATTTCAGGAAGAATGCTTTCCTTACAAAATTTCAGAGCTGCATAAGATAAGGAATGTATCTCAACGATTTGCTTTGTTTACTCCTGTTTAGCATTTGTTCCTGTGACTTAAAAACAACTCAAAGAGTGCCATCTAGTGAGAAAAGATGTGTTCTCCATCTGCCAGACACAAAAACTGATGGAAAGAGCTGTACCCAGCCACCCCTTTTCCTGTTCATCTGGCAATAATGTTCTGCAGATGGGTCTCTCTCCCACATCTGAATCCTTCTTTAAGAGCTGAATCCAGCCATCTATCACGGGAGGGTTGTGCTAAACGCAAAGTCCCAGTGATCACTGACATGCCCTCTATTGCAGGTTTACACATCCCCTGATGCTGAGCTCTGGAATGCATACCACTGGAATCCCTCATCCAGCCATAGTACCCCATTCCGGGAAGCAAGAAATGGATCATTACGACCGGACCATGTAAGTCAGCAAGTCTTGAGACAATGGTGAGACTATCAAAATGGTCTCCTTAACTATTTAGTCCTAGTCTCAATTATTCCACTTTTTATATGGGAGGGGACGCTTTGGGTGGGAAAACCCTGTGGAGGCCAGACATGGAACATTTGCAACTCTGTCGATTCAACAAGCAAGGTTGGCGGCACTACGCTGTTGCCCCAGCAACTGAAAGGCGCCGGTGTCATGATGGGCATGATCATTAGAAGGGTCCGTGCCCTAGTTGCATAAAATACGCATTAGTCTAGGTTTGAGCTCAAGTGTTTTACTATTTAATATTTTCACGAGGAACAATTTCTTCTGACTACTGTTCAGTTCCAATAGCTGAGATGCAAGAGCATGATCGTTACTGACTGTTTTGTTTTTGTCCAGGAAACCCCAGCCAGAACCAAAGAGAGAGAAGGAAGCCAAGAAGCCCACTATCAAGAAGCCCCTGAATGCTTTCATGTTGTATATGAAAGAAATGCGGGCAAAAGTCATTGCTGAGTGCACTCTGAAAGAAAGTGCAGCTATCAATCAGATTTTAGGAAGGAGGGTAAGAGCACAGAACAGAACATAATGCTAGCTTCTAAGCAAAGCCATTCTCTTCTTCACAATCCCTTAAAGAGAGAGAGAACTGATTAACTACTTAATAACAAAACTATTACCTGGGAGGCTTTGAGGAAATCAGTGTTTCTTTAAATGTGGTCTGTGTCACTCCACAGAATAAAATGTTTAGATGAGCAAACAGTAGGAGTGATGGGGGTGTTCCTTAGAGGGATTAAGCCCATGGGAGGGTCTCTCCCCTACTAGTACTTTTTAAAATAACATTTTTAAACCACCAGGTAGGTGCCGTTTTATATCCTGTTACTGAAATGAATATTTACAAACCCCCTTTCAATATATGAGGGCAGAGGGGTGGAAGTACAAGATCGTTACTGTAATGGGGCTTGGCCGCGGTTCGTCCCTAAGCGGGGCTGTGGGGTATCCCACCGCCTCGCTCTAGTTCACGGTCAGTCCTGGTCCTGCGGTAGTGGAGGACAGCAAACCCACTGTTAGGGGCTCAGGCCCTTTAGGCAGGGACTGAGCCAATAATTCTATACAGACACCCAGGCCCTAGGTCAGGGCGGGGCAGCAACCAAACTGTCAGGAACTCAGGCCCTTAAGCAGGGGCTGAGTCAATAAGCAAGAGGTCCCAGCCTCTCCAGGCCAGGGAAAGGGGGAGTCTGCCACCCAAGGAGTGGGTGGCAGGGGGGACGCAGGCCCTCCCACTCCACTGCCTCTCAGCCCGGGGCCCTAGCAGTAGCGGAAACTCGCTGCTGTCAGTGAGGATCCTGGCCGCAACACACTGACATAGGCTCTGGCAGTGCTGCAGCCTGACTGTGGGCTACTTCCACACTCCCCCTCGTAGGGTAGCTGGGTCGCACCAGTGTCCTCGGCGGTCTCCAGCAGCATCGGTTCCTCCGGGTAGGTGGTGAAGGGTAGGCTCGGCTGCTCCTCGGGGTAGCTGGCAAGGGGCAGGCTCAGCTCCTCCTCGGGGTAGCAGGCACGGGGCAGGCTTGGCCAGTCCTCCTTGGGGTATCGAGCGAGGGGTAGGCTCGGCTGGCCTGGTGAATCCTCAGGCCGGCCGCGGCCTGCTGCCGTCTCCCAAGTGGGGGCACGGTCACAGACGTCTGGTCTCTCTGTGCGGCTGGTTCTCAACTGAGCTCTGCCGGCGGGCTTTTATACTTCCGGGTCGGCACCGTGACCTCTGAGGGGCTGGCGCAGGACCCAGTGGCTCCGCCCCCGTTGGTGTTAGGGGAGGTTCGTCCCTCAGCGGGCCTGTGGGGTATCCCACCGCCTCACTACAGTTACCAATAGATCAGTGATGTGTAAACTAACCACTCCGACACTGGATCCTAATTTAAGGAGTATTATGACTAAGGCTGCGAGTTTGTCATGGAGGTCATGGATTCCGTGACTTCTGCAGCAGCCAGTGTGGCTGGCTCTTGGGCTGCCCTAGCAAATCAGGCAGCGGGGTATCCCACCGCCTTGCTCTAGTTCACTGTCAGTCCTGGTCCTGCGGTAGTGGGGGACAGCAAACCCACTGCTGCTGCTGGGCCTCCCCACGCACCCGCAGCACCCCCCCCCCCCCCCCAAGCACTCGCGGTGCCCCCCAGCACCCGCTGCACGCGACCCCTCCTGGACTGCGCCTCTTCCCCTCCCTCCCCCCAACTCAGCACCTGCAGCACTCCCAAGATTTAGTCAGGGGTATAGTACAAATCAAGGACAGGTCATGGGCCGTGAATTTTTATTTACTGCCTGTGACCTGTCCATGACTTTTACTAAAAATACCTATGACTGAAACGTATCCTTAATTATGACTATTGTAGAGGCGATGTGTTTGTTCCTGCTGGGGAAGAAGTGACCCCTATGGATCCAGCCATTAGGGGTCTATAAAACCTAAGGAGAAAAAGACTGTGGGGAAAGTGTTCCAAGCACCACTAGCTACATAGAGAACTTTCCCTTCATTCCCTGGGGAAGCCAATTAGCCATGCCACTACAGATTGAAGGGTCAGCCTTGCATCGCTTACCAGTGTTTTCCTCAAGCAGGTAGCAAGCTGCTCACCTTTAGAAGTGTGTACATTGTCCTTATGCCACTGTAGATGCCCAGCATCAAATTACCCTGATGGAACTCAACTGACATGAGTGGCGCTACGCAAGGGATAATGGAAGGAGATCCCATCTAGCCCTCATCTCATTCTGACAGCAAAGAGGAATGGTGATGAAATGCACTGAGGAGTCTCACATGGACTTTTTTGTTGTTGTTGTTGTTGCAGTGGCACGCACTGTCACGGGAGGAGCAGGCCAAGTACTATGAACTGGCTCGGAAGGAACGGCAGCTTCACATGCAGCTCTACCCAGGCTGGTCTGCTAGAGATAACTATGTGAGTGCTTAATGTAGCGAGGGACTAAAGGCCGCATCTTGGCAGCGTGTTTAGAAATCTATAGTTGAACCTGAAAATGTCACCTGCCTGATTTAACAGCTGTCCCTGATAGCGTACCTCCTGATAGCCATGGGGCACACCAGTGCATTCATACAGATAGGTGATAGAGGGGAGGGTATTCATATACCCATAGGCATAAGAATATATGTCTAAGGAATACATTACATTTTTTGTTTGTGGATTAATATATACTTTTGGCAAGCATGTCACATTTCCCAACAGCTGCTAAATGATGTGTCTTTATTAACAAGGAGGTTTGCATACTTATTGTCTTAGGTAGAAGCTCTAATAAAAATACCGAGGTTCATATGAAAAATAAGCAGAAATCAAAATGATTTTTAAATTACTTGAATGGTTGTTGGCAATATTAGTCCTATGGAAATATACTCCTATGATGGCCTTAGGCAGTCAATGGTTTTCCATCTGTGGTCCATGGACAACAGAGGAGCATTTCCTGATGATCCGCAGAATGGAACATTTTGAGAACTACCTCTTAGGGCGGGGTGAAGGTTAGGAAAGGAGGGGGGTCTAAGAGGAAATCACAGCCTCTGAATAAAAGATCTGGAGAACTCCTGGCCTAAGACTTTGATAAATAGAGAGCTGCAATGACTTCCACAATACTCACTATGGTGCTTGTTAGGCCCTTTTCCTGAATTCCTTGGCGGGGGGGAAATCAGCTTTATGGATTCAGGAATGACCGAGAGAAAATCCTTCTCCTTTAATATGGCTACCTCCCCCATGGAGACTTTATGGTTTAAAGACTTTATACTCATTTTTTATTATTTGTTGATGGTAGCACTTACTTTGCTGGTAAGATGGAATGTCCCTGCCCTAAAGAGCTTACAGTCTAAGGACAGATAAACAGAGGTTGGGGGTAATGGGAAACCTACTTTTTTCTTTCCTTTTACTTTATTGTTCTTGTCAGGAGATTTACTGCAGGTGGCAGTAGGTCTTCAAGAGTGCCTTAACTGTGGAGAGTATACAGGCTTTGTAGATGAACTCCCTTACTGGCTAAGCAGTCTCTCACCTATCCTTATAGTACTGTATCATAATTTAAAAAACTATTTAATCTAAAAAATTAGAAATATCCCTACTCAATGACATGACATGTAACATCAATATTGTTTTGCTCTGGGACTGATGTGTCTCTCACTTAAGCCGGTTTTATAACTGAGTAACTCCACTGATCTCACAGGAATTGCTCCTGATTTACACCAGTGTGAAACTAGACAAAGTCCTTTGATAAGTTTGCCAGCACTGGCCTCATGTACGGAAGCAGCTCTACTGCCCAGCATCAGTCAGTGCCCTGAAGTTACTGGCGATATCAGTCTTTGTATTTTCTGTTTCCTTAACTATACAGAGCATAAAATATTCACAAGCTGATTCTGTTGCATTTCCCACCCATATATAACAATTAACCAGTAGTTTTAATTAGCTATAAATATACTGTAACAAGTGAAAGTTACTGAACTTCCATGAGCTTTGGGGAATTTCAAATGGGATCCTTATTGTTTCTTCACTCTAATTCCATTTACCATGGTTATAGCCTCTCTTGGCCATTATTATGACACCTTTATTATCAGCGGAGTTGGTGGCCTTTGGACTTTTTCCAATATTGCTTGCCATTCATTAGGAGAGAATTCCACAACAGTGGAGATAATGATCTTCATTGTACAGATTCTAGTCCCGGCCTTAGGTTAGCTGCCTACCTGGGTTAACTTTCAATCCATTCATGATGCTGCTGTCATAAATAAAGGTAAGTACAATGTTGTCTAATCTGGGATCATATGCTGCGTTTACAGGATGACAGACTCACTGATCTAATAGGTCTTTACCCGATCCTATGATTCTAAAGGGGTCCCAAACAAATGTTATGTTCACAGTGTTCAACTAAAACAGGAACATCCAAACATGGCAGCGGTTCGTCTCTCAGCGGGGCTGTGGGATATCCCACCGCCTCGCTCTAGTTCACTGTCAGTCCTGGTCCTGCGGTAGTGGGGGACTGTCGGTGTGCTAAGCCTAACTCTTCCATGATTCTCCAGTCAGAGCAGGGATACCAGGGGCAGGTGTTTTTATTTTAAATGACCATTTTAGACAAGTGTCCAGAATAAGGTTGCTGAATAGAACAGCAAGAAATATGCTCTGTAAACATCTCAGCTGTCACTGCTGGATTCAACACATGGCAATGTCAGAGCAGCGTTCCCCAGTGGTTGTTGGCAGTGTGAAGCATGATCTGCAGTAACCAATGGGGAAGGCCATGAAGCACACTGAACGTTGGGATTTCGAGTACCCATAGGCTATGTCTACACTTAGGACGGCATGTAGACTACATACACTGCATGGCTGTCTAGCATGGGTATAAATAGCAGTGTAGCTGGTGAGGCACTGCTTAGGTGAGTAAAGTAAAGACATCCTAAGGTTCTGGCGTACGTACCCTACCTGGCTCTCTACACACCCAAGCCATGCCTTCATAGCAGTGTAGCATCCTGCCACCTCCCCCTGCCAGAGACTTTCCCCGATGGGTGTAGCTACACTCTGCAATATGGACACAGCCTGCAGCTATGCACACCCTACATGCCGCAACCACCAGTGTAGACAAAGCCATAGTCACACAAGCCATATCTGGGTCTCTCCAATTCTCTGTATGTTTGTTCTCATCTTGATTAGATTCCTAGAACAGTAGGATCCAACAGCCTTGGTAGCAATTCTGAATCAATTCATTAAACATTAGTGAAATATTATTTGTTTTGTTCTGTCTAGAAATCTGATTAGGTGGTTATATTTATAGAGGATGGGATTTTCAAAAATGCTCCCTGTTGGCCTAAACTCTGCTCCCATTGAAATCAAGGGGAGTTTTACCAGCAACTTCAATGGGAGCAGAGTTAGGTCATTCATAGATGGTAGGAGCTGAATCTCTTGGAATCAAGTAAGAGAGAATTTTGAAACACAAAGCCTTATTTGAATTAGACTCTAAAGAGTATTTTTTAAAGCAGACACCTGATGTCCCTTTAGCACCATTTTCTTTGTGTTCTAAATTGATTTTTTTTTTCTCCTGACCATTCCAGGAATGTTTCTGTGACTACTAACTTTCAGGCGAGTACCAGCTTCCAGTAGCTAAACCCTGGTATAGAGTAGTCTGTCTGAAACAGTCTCATCACCTCTTTACTTTCTAATCTGTGGCACATTTGAGAAGAGCCACTATAAAAAATAAATCATTTCCCCATTTTCTCTTAGCTGTACTGATCATTTAAGCGGCAACCCCGTTAAGTGAGGTTTTGTAGGAGTAAGAGTGCTACACAAACGTGCACATTCAGCTTTGCTTTTCTAGTCTTTATTTTGAGGCTAGATAGAAATTCCTAACTAGTTAGCTTGGGACCTGATCCAAAGCCCATTGCAATCAGAGGGAGTCTTGCATTTTCTTTTAGCTGCTCCCTTCTCTCCTAATGCTGCTAAGATAAATGATCACGCCACCAACTGTGTTTATAGCCACTCCTTGGCTTCCCAGAATGGCTGTTCTCCAGGTGACTCCTCATTCCATAAGTCTGCATCTCTCTCTGTGGCACTCCACCAACCTCAGCCAAGGATCTCCTGATGGAACATACATGGGGGAATTTTGCATGTAGCTCTTCAGGGTTCTCAGTGGCGTGTATTCCCCTGGGATGGCTACTAAACCAGTATCCGAAGCAGCAGTCAGTGGTGTTATGAGTGCCAGGGCAACACCAGCAGCCTCTGATACAGCAGGTTGCTTTCCCCCCCGCCCACACATGAAGATGGAGTGCTTCCTTTAACAAAACCGCCTCGTTCTGCATTTCTCCCACTGAATCTTTTCTCCTCAAAAAAAAAAAAAAAAAGGAGCTGCCGTCTGTGCTCTGGAAACATTCTCTCACCCTACCTGCACTTCTCCAGTAGCCCCCATATCTTCTGCTGACCATCTAGGCTCTAGTAGTCTGCTCATCAGCTCATCCAAAATTGTTTTGGGACAGAAGTGCCCAAAGCCAGGAAGCGGCTGCTTTGTGATTTTTCTCACTGTATCTACAACAAATGCTTTTCTGTCTCCCCAGTTTTGTAACTCAAATGGGGAGGAGGAATCTAGGTCAACGCCCTTGGCACGTGACTTGATATGAGACAGGAAATACAGTTACTCCCACACTGAAGAAAAGCTCACCGCGATTAGGAGCTTTCCACCTTCACTCAAACCACAAGAAGTCATATAAGAAGTCACAGGTCAAAGCCAGCACTGCAAGCAGCCCTTTCATACAGGACAGATTTGCTCCAGCAGCTCTTGTGCGCTTGTTAATAGAACTCATTGGGACACAAAGGGTGTTATTATGCATTCTGTGTCAGAGAAGCAAGTAGAGGATAAAAATGTGTTTCCTTACTAATGGGCAGAAGAAACGGAAGAATTGATAGGTGGGTCCAGAACAG
Source organism: Chrysemys picta bellii (assembly GCF_011386835.1). NCBI lineage: Eukaryota > Metazoa > Chordata > Testudines > Emydidae > Chrysemys > Chrysemys picta. Next base: position 98,436,880 of record NC_088798.1, read on the forward strand.
TGAAGAGAGAATTGAAAACACAAAACTGGCTATTTTTAAGAGTCCTTAACAACACTAATGTGGTCATGGCTGTTATCACCAAATATTGTACACTAAGAAGAGCATCTTCTCTTCAGTGATACGTCAGCCGCACAGAATGCTGTCAATCCCATGGAAGCTCTTCTGTTCAGCCTTAACATAGGCTTCCTTTAGAGTGCACTGCTTTACTAGCGTGAAGATAAAATCTATTTTATTTTTACAAGTTTCTAAAATGCGCCCAGCACTGCACAGAAACATAAAAAGGCATGGTCCCTTCTGCAAAAGGTTTTAGTCTCATTTTCTTTGTGATGCAGTGAGGTGACAAGCAATAGGAAGGGAAGTTGTGAAGAATGGCCAGAGTTACGGTAATAAGATCACAGAGTGCCTCAGTGGGGTATGGGCATATTTTGTTCTATTCATTTAAAAAAATAATAATAATAATGGGCCAAACTTACTGCTGGTGTAAATCACTGGGAGAAGCTAAAGAATGTTGTTCAGCAGTTTAGACCCAACGCTAATGTGAGTAGAACTATCAGTATGTAAAACAATTCCAGTGATAACACGGGGGAAGAGGGGAAGACAAGGAGTCAATTGAAATATTGCCCTATGGTGTTGGCAACCCAAATAAAAGAGGGAGTCTGAAGAAAATAATAATCTACTGTGTTATTTGGTAACACAGGCAACATATGAATTTATCTTGACCATATTCTCGAACGTCTACACACTGAAAGAAAGAAGATACCTCTTAGGGTTGTTTAACCAGCCAGTTGCCATTTTGAAGAATCAGTTTTGGCACACCTGGGAAGCAACAAGAAGGGATTTGCTGATTCGCCGTTACTGATTTAAGGTTGGGACTAGTATTGTATTGTCAATCAAGTAACAGTGCATTACTTTCCTCTTCGGATCTCATTATACCCAGCTTTGCCAACCCCAAGCATTCAAGAGTCATGCCTTAAAAACAAAAAAAACCCACACACACCATTCCTGATATTTTAAAAGTAATACAGTTGGGGTTCTTTTTGTTTGCCTTATGCTGTTTGATGGGTAGATCTCCAAATATATAAGGTTCATGATTTCAAGCTTCTCCCTGCAACCCTGAGGGCTATTTTTGTCTGCTGAGATTCTCTCATACCATAATTCTATGAGCTGGGACTTTAAAAACCACCATTGTGAGACTTGCAATAAAGTCTGGGGCGTTGACAACACTGTTTACCTTCTGTGCATGTATTGGATTTATTTAAAGAGATCAGTTACTATTTTAAAACTTTACCATTTTTACTATTTTAATACTTTGCTCTTCAGTCTTCAGGCTCTTCAGCCCGTGAACACACTCAGTTATACTCAGGGCCCCTGGAATTCTGCGGCACTTCAGGGCCAGTTTCTGCGGCAAGGGTAAGAGAATTCTGCAGCGAATGTTAGTCAACTCTGCAGCAGTGAGAACGTGTAGCTGTCTGCCACTCTGTACCCACCGACTCCAGTGTTAGCTGCAGAATTCCAGGAGCCCTGAGCTTTTCACACTTCCATGGCCATGGAATCGCTCACTGGCTATGGAATTTATTTAATCCTCTCACTACACTTCAGAGTACAGTGTGGGCTAAATGTTGCTTTAAAGTCAATGCCCGGTATGTCATTGGACATTGTTCTATTATGGAACATAACAGAACAGAGACAGACGTGAAGAAATTGCAACAAATGGACGATGTGTTTTTTCCATTGAGGTATTGGAAAAAGTTAAGTCTGGGACCAGCCCAGTAGTGCTGGTATCTTTACTCCTGATCTTCAAGAACATTAGCTGGAGTGTGAGCATTCAACGCTATCCAGCGACTTATACCCATAAGTCAAGCCTGTGTCAGCAGGGCAGCTGGCATCAGACACTCATTGACAAGCAACAGTGAATGGAGTGCCCTGGATTTAAAATGCCAGCCTTATTTTGCTCAGATGGAGTTTAGTCCAAAGGAGGAGGGTTATAGCTGTGTTCTAACCAGCTCCTTCAGTGCAGCTGAATTTGTAACGTGGATGTGATCGTAGACTAGAGTTACATAACGTGGTTTGACCATACCCGCAAATATCAGGGAAGCAGTGTTAGCACCTTGCTAACAATTAACATGTTTGAGCACAGTAAAAGCTAGAGTGTGGACAGGGCCTCAGTGGTCTCCAAACTCTTAATCACTTTTCTTAAATTATATGTAAGTCTTATGCACCATCTTTGCTGCCTGTTGTGGAATAATCAAAGTGCTTATGATATTGGATTCCAGGACTTTGAAAAATCAGGAAAATATATTCCAGAAAATAGTAGATTTGTGGAACGTGAAAAACAGGCCCTAGATAGTTGAGCAAATGTTTATTTTAAAAACATTGGCTATGGTTTCACTCAAGGGGACCAGAACATGTAGTTGGAAAAGTAGGTGTTCAGATAAATAAACTGTTTGGCCATCTCACCTGCATTGATTTCCATTCCATGTGCCTAGTGCTTAGCCTCAGAATGGAAAACAATTCAACCATCACCTCTCTGCTTTTTGGTTACGATCAAGTGTTTTGTTAATCTAACTGGGGGTCGTATTCTCCTGTGACCGGAGTTTATGATCTACCACACTGGGGCATTTCCTTCTCTAACTACTTGACGATGATTTATCTAGAGACACAAAGTGGGTGAGGTAATGTCTTTTATTGGACCAACTTCTGCAGGCAAGAGAGGCAAACTTTAGAGCTTACAGAGAGCTCTTCCTCCAGTCTGGGAAAGGCACTCAGAGTGTCACAGCTAATTATCTGTCAGTGGCATCCTCAGAACTGCTCATCCTCTCTCATTTTTAGTAACTCCTTCATGACAGTTGAGGAAGATATAGCCTCTCTATAGAATTTGCTACCTATGTTAGCGATATCCCTCCCTATCAGTTTACTCATGCCTTTAGGCACATCCCTCCAAGAGGAGCTTCAGGAAGAAGAAATTCCACCTCCAAGTTTCCTGCTGCACAAGAGGAGCACCAGGCTTCTACAGTCTTTCAGGCCCCTCCCTGCTGCAAGGCCAGGCCATGATGGTGACTCTCTGCTGCACAGGGACCCAAAGCAGGAGGCTCCTTATAGCTTCCTTCTCTCCCCTGGCACTTTCAGAGATCATCAAGGCACAATCTGGCCCTACATGCCCAGAACTGTCTATACACAATATATATTACTGCATGTGGAGAGAGATTCTGATTTGGTGAATTCTGAAAAATGGTGTTGCAGCCCGTAACTTCCAGTGTATGTTGAAATACTTGTCCTAAGTCGTTACCAGTATGTTCCCTTTCCACGAGGGTTCGCGCTATATCTTTTTGTCTGTCCATCTGTGTTGAGTTGGCATTTATACAGATCAAAGAAGCAGTGTTTCATTCCTGCAACGATTCAGCTGGCCCATTGGCGGCTACCTTGTGGAAGATCCCTAAGCCTGCACAGGCTGATTTGTGGAATAAATCACTGGTTTTGGTATGTGCTTGCATTTGGGAATATGGCTGGCAAAGGAAAGCCCCCACTGTGCTGCCTGAGCACTTCTCTCACTGAAGGGGAGACAAAGTATAACAGTTGTTGTTCAGGACTCTGTGTCTCTTCCTTTGTATTTAAAAATATGGTATTTCATAGTAGAGTTTGCTGTCTCCAACTGTCAACAAGGTTCTTCAAAATGAATATCAGAGACTAGATCATCTCTGGCAACTGTGAAGACAGATAGCTCTAAACCAGACAGAAAATGAAGCAGTGGTTTCTCCCTATGCTTTTGTTACACCACGCAGGCCTGTGTTCGCCACGACTCGCTAAACTGTAGCTTAACCATGACTGTACATACATCTCTAAAACTCTAAGGAAAGGTTGGTTTTACCAGCAACCTTTTGCTGAAGTTATCAACCGTAGCTTTGAAAAAAAACCCACACACCTTTAATTCCTAATGTGTGGATTATTGATGGGCAAGTGGCCAATCAGGTGCCACAGAAAGCTGTCTGGTTCTGTACAAGGCCCCTCGTTGCATCATCTGTGATGAATGAAATGACAAAAAGGGAGATGTACATATCAGACTGGGCAGGTCATGTTGGGAGGTTTAAGTTTGCTACTGCCCCTGAGCTAATAGACCTGTTTTTTTTAGTATAAGCAGAAGAGGGCTCATGCTTTTAGTTCCAAAGGTGCTTGGTTCAGTCCTCATGGGCAACAACAACTCCAGATGTTGTGACGCTTCATGAATTTTACTTATGCCCTATGACTGTCCCTTTCAATTGTTGTAGTCATAATACTGAACAGCCTCCTGTCCTGAGAGAAGAAACTAATATTATTTCCCCTCTTGCATCTTAGGGAAAAAAGAAAAGACGAGCAAGAGAAAAGCAGCAAGACTCCAATTCAGGTAAACTAATTGGTACTGGATTCAGCATGTTACTCAGTAGCTTATCACTGGGTGTTGTATTTTGCCATCCAGGTTTTAGCTCATTTGATCAGCTTTCTAAAGCTAAAAAAATGGCATTTTAAAATCACAGTAAATTTCTTCTATAACTATCTTGTTCCTAAAAACACATGGGTGGCGTTTATGAAAACTGAGCAAGCGGGATTCCAGACCTGAAGAGCTCTTTGTAGCTCAAAAGTTTGTCTCTTTCACCAATGAAAGTTGGTCCAATAAGAGATATTACCTCACCCGCCTTGTCTCGAATATCTTTGTACTGACACAGCTACAATACTGCAGTCAAACTAGATTGTGGCTAATAAATCATTTTTAATAGAAGTCACCCCTACAATTTGTTCTGCCACAGAGATATTCAGGGGAAATGCTCCAGTAGGTTCTGAATGGCAGGAGGCACCAATGTCCTTTAGGCAGAAGTGATGCCTTTATCCGTTAGATGCATCAATATTGCATATCTAAGAGCTATGAAACCTCTTTAAAGGCCACCCCAGGGACCACATCACAAATCTTTTTGTAGTAGAAGTGGCCTAAAAGTCAAACAAAATTGCACTGAAAACCATGGGGTACTTTAATGTGGTTGCTAACAACAGAGAGCTCTTTATTGGAGGTGGACCTAGTGCAGATTTCACTGTGTAGATAGATGTGTGTGCACACCCACACAATCCAAAGTTATTCACATCCTAAATTTGGAAGCATTTCTAACTTATCTGTACTAATGGACCTTTGTTATATCACATCCAGAGAAAATGTCCAGGCATATGCTTTGTGTCTCTCATGAAGCTAAACTGCACATTTCTTATAGTAAGTTAATGTTTCATCTCACTTCTTGCCTAGATTGATAACAAATGTAAGATTTCATGTAATATAAGTGGTGTAAAAATAAATAATTTCACCCACCACTGGAATGCAACCCTCTTTGGGCTGGAAGGCAGCTGCTGATTAACGGCACAGAGCAGGAAAAGTTGGCAATTATGAAAGTGAACGAGTAACATTGACACAAAGGTACTGCTCAGATTTCATTTACACTAGTGCAAAAAGTTCAAATGAAAATAGGGCACTACCCCAATCAGCCCCTATTGTCACACAGCAACACTACACAGGACTTTAGGGCAGTACATGCAGAAGAGTGGCTTGTCCATTAGAACTAGAGAGAGAATTTAGGGAAGCAGAATGGAATTGCCCCATATGGGTCTCATTGGTGCTATTTGTTTCCAATCTGCTTCTGCAGTATTTTCCTCTTCTGTTTTAATATATATGAGGACTCAGTTCTTTGGGCGGCCATTTAACCAGGGAGCAGGTAAGATTTCAATACAGGAGGCAATGGGTGGCTGTCTGATTTGGCAGCATTTCAAATCTAAGAAGTTTGACGTTCCATAAGAAGCAATTAATTTCCAGGTAAATTCCTAGCTTTCCTGTAACTGAGTGTCGACTGCCTGGACTTGGCTTTGTGGAGAAGTGGTTGAGCTAGGAGAGCACCAGAGGTGGGAGGGACCAAAGTCTCCAACATCTGTAACATGAGGCCATTTCCCAAATATCTCCCCCCTCCCCCGCACTGGGTGTAATCTCTGAGGCTAGGTCTACACTACCCACCTGAATCGGCGGGTAGAAATCGACCTCTCGGGGATCATTTATCGCGTCCCGTCGGGACGCGACAATCGATCCCCGAATCGACGCTCTTACTCCACCAGCGGAGGTGGGAGTAAGCGCCGGCGACAGGAAGCCGCAGAGGTCGATTTTGCCGCCGTCCCTACAGCGGGGTAAGTCGGCTGCGATACGTCGAATTCAGCTACGCTATTCACGTAGCTGAATTTGCGTATCTTAAATCTACACCCCCCCCCCCCCCCCCCCGTAGTGTAGATGTAGCCTGATACTTGCCTAACAATCCCTTTTTTACAGGAAAGTGGGGTCTGAATAGTTCCGTTGCTGAAGAATTGGATTTTAGTCTGTTAGTTTTGTCTTAAGTGGCTGAAATGATGTTGCATCTTTTCTTCTTCCTCCTGCTCCTCCTCCTCCTCCTCCTCTTTGTGCCTCTGTCTTGCCCATTCTCCGCCACGCATGCTTCTGTGTTCAGATCCCGCCTCTCCTAAGAAATGCAGAGCTCGCTTTGGCCTCAACCAACAAACGGACTGGTGCGGCCCATGCAGGTGTGTATCAGAGAAACTCTACTCTGCTTTTAGTGCCTTTTCCTGAGCGCATTGTTTTCCCCCCTGTATGTGGTTTTATTTTTCATGCATGTTTCTATAGTGCCCTTGGCTCCTAACACACAAAACAAACTACTGGCATTGCTAAAATTTGTTCCTTCCAAACTGGGAAGGTTTTCCCCGGGTATCATTGTTGTGGGCTGGTATTGCTGAAGGTTCCCCCCCAATTCTTTCAATTTCTAAGAGAAGGGAGTTAAAGGGACGTATGTTGTCAAGGTTGCTAGACCCAAAATTCGACACGTATTTCTTAGAGCAGGTTGGTGAAGTGCATGTAATAGTTTACGTGTTTTATTAAGATTCATATTTCACTGTTCCTGGGAGGCTGATCTACAGGGTCAGAGGTTCCTACAATGGTGCACATGTGGAATGGAGGAACACAAATGCTTATTCCCCATCTTCCTATTTCCAAAGAGGGACCTGATGTGGAGCCTTTTCCCCGCCTATATGGCCACCACTTTGAGGGCCCATACAACGTACCCAAAGTGCTGCCTTTCCCTATTTACATTTGGGACTAAAAATGTACATTACTGTAGTACGCTGCCATTAGAACAGTTAGTGCCCCACGCAATGAGATGTTCTGAGGACTCCACCAACTCAGGCTTCCAAGGAACGAATGAGGGACTAGAATGAAATACCTTGACAAGTGAACAGAATGAGTAATACCTGGGTCAGAGTGTCATTAAGCAGTCCCAGGCATGAGAGGCCCATGACCTACTTCTGGACAACCATCTATGGAGTAAATGCAGCCTGAGCAGAGTAGAGGTGTGTACAGTTCTCAGTACAATCTGCTGAGTCACAGGGCATTATAGTTCCATCTTTTGGCTTCTGTCTAGCAAAACCTGAAAGTTATTTGCATTGCATTAAAAAGCAAATAACCTGAATCTCTAAAGGAATATGCAGCTATGAGGGGCCTAGATGTTGGCTGATCACAGCCTGTGATGCTGGTACATTCTTGGCTGGAAATGGGGGCTTCCAGACTGGAGCTTCAAAAAACACTCTCTTCTGATTGATCCAGGGTGTCAGATACTGGTTATCCTTCAGAGACCGCTCTATTTAACGGGCAGTGTCCTGATGCAAGTTGTGTAGTTAGATTGGTCCAATTTCCAGCATATCACTGGTCATAAAGAGTCTTAGTTAACCCCTTGTATTCTCCTCCTACACAAAATTGCTCCCAGTCTGTATTTGATCTTTCCCCGGGGGAATTCTTTGTATAGCCCTGAAAATTCCTCATTTCCCTTTTTAATACAACACACCCTCATGATGCCACCACAATCACCACCTTTCTGACCTTGGACGACTGGGGTGCCCTTGGCAGCGCTGAATGCTGCACCTAAAATTGGTCAAAGAGCCTCTTGTGTGATGTAGGCCTTTCCTAGCAGCAGTGCCAGTCAGGGAATTGACAGACCACGACAAAGTGTTGAATCCGGGTCTCCCATGCAGCCCTGAAGAGCACAATTCCTAGGTGTGTGGGCAGTGTTCGTATTTTTACTCCCAAGTTTATTTGAGATCTCTTAATTAGGATGCAGTGCTAACACTTTGCTTTGCCTGATGTTGCTTACCAACTAACACGCATTGCTGGAGTGCTCCTAAGACCTTAGCATGCTTTCTTGTTTTTTACCCTGACATCTCACATACTGTATAGTAGCAGCTGTTCTGCAATTCCAGGTACTAATACACAACAGCCAACTTGGGGGCTTCAGAAGTGTATGCTTTCTCATCATTGACATCTGCCTCTGACAGAAACCTCCAGAGAATATCCTTTCCAAAATGGGAGAGAATTAACTGATTAAAATGCTTTGTCCCCTCAGAAGTTGTATCTTCATCTGGGAAAGCTTGGTTCTATTAGACTTCTTTTCCAGTCCCAACATTTAGAGGAAAGATAGTGGAATCTATGTAATTGGTGAACTAGTCTAAGCAATCCATTGAAGTCTCCACAGCTTGGGTCATGAGGTGTATTTTTATTGTGTCCATTTATCTTTTAAGTTGCATAGCCTACATGTAAATTTTAGGCCTCAAGGGTTAATGTATCTAATCAGGCATGGCAGGTCTCCTTATGGTTTATAATTTTACTGTTTAAAGAGGGAGTTATTCAATTCATTAACCTTTCCCCTCCCCCACACAGATTTTTTGATTGAGTATAAAATACGGTAGTCAGTTTTCTTCCTGCACCTACCTCACACACAGCAGCAAGTGCCTGAGGTGGCATGGGGAAATGACTTCACCCTGGGCTTGTCTACAGTGGAAAATTCTATCCCATTAGAAGCCAGGTGAACATTCAGTTTACACAAGGACTGTCATGTTTAATACCATACCTGCTGGTTCACCCTAAAGTGAACCACAGCACTGACACTTTGAATATAGAAATCCTAGAGACCAGGTGAACTGGGAGCAATGTGATAACTTTAGTCCAGGCCTTCTTGCTGTAACACTGAGAATACTGTCTTAACTCCTCCTGCGTACTTACAGATAACTAAACGTAGGCTAAATCTTAGCATTTCCGAATAGATTGAACAATGGAGTAACCTGTCAATGACTCACTGCCAAGTAAGTTTACAGAGAAGAGGATTATTAGTACATGCACTGTTGAAGCATCCCTCCTCATAGTCTGTGAATGAATGGGGCCCCTGGAGCTACTCTTCTGCAGTGATGTATGGGGTGGACTGTAATGACCCAAGTACCCTTCTCTTCTGCCTGGATTTGCTTTTCAAAGTGGTTAGAGTTTGTCCTACAAAGGGATCTGGTCCATAAGACTGGGGTCATGTGAGAATAGAGGTAGTGGAATATTTTAGTGAATATTTGCTGTGAATTTACCCATTTTCCTTATTTGAGAATGGATTTTTCGCAACATCTGACCAGCTCTGTTTAATCACAGTCCATTGAGAAAAGGTGTAGAACGGATTGTTTTGAATCAAGGGTTTGGTTAAGGGTTCAGTCCAACACTTCCCCCTATTCTACCTCCATTACACTCCTCACCAGTATCGGAGCTTCTTATAGGGACAATTCATGGTCAGCTTTCCTCACCCAGAAGGTACATTGGTTGAAGTGTGAGCAATGGAGTTGTCATGGCAGCTGCTGTCTTTTCCTGAGCTAATTAAACCAACAACTGCAAGTGGCCTGTACACCAGTATAAACAGGCGTTCTACCCTCCAGAGACTCACAGGCCAGACAATTCTATGTATTCGTGACTCTGCTGACTTTCTGCCTTCCCCAGGGACAATGCTGGCCCTAGATTAATTAGCATCCCAGACTTGAAAGGATTTGGCACCTTCTGACCACTTTCCTCCTCTGGCCAACCCACCCAGTCCACTCCCCTGCAGTTTTTCCTCCTCCAAAAGATGGTCCCTGTTCCTCTACTCATGGCTGAGCAGGAGCACGTTTCAGTCTTAGATATGCCCCAGAGTGCTCTGTGGTTGTGCTTTAATGCAGGCACTGCACAGCCAGTGCAAAGAATTTGGGATTCAGATACACTGTGGAGGCCTAGGCAGGATCGAGGGTCCCCTTCAGGAGGAACCAGGGTGGGCAGATGTAGGAAGCAGTTCAGAATAGCACTGGGGATAGATCTGTTCTTCCATGAGGAGCCATGGGTGGCCATCTGCTATGCCTGAGGCTGTCTCTGTCTTCTACCTGATCCCCTCTTGTGGATCAGGTAAAAGAACCAGAGTGGGTGGCACTGCAGCTAGAATGGAGGGACATGAGCGCCCTACCCCTAATTTGAGTCCAACTTTTGAAAATGTTGGCCTCTTTTCGATCCTCTGGGGAAACTGCCATCCTTTCACCTGGCTAATCCTGAAGGGGAAGGGCAGAACGCTGTAGTTATCCTTCCTTGTTTCCCCAATGACTACATTGTTCCCAAATCATTCTTCCTTGTGCCTTTGTTTCCACTTCAAACTATAGCCGTAGAAGAGTTCAGGTTGGTGCACCCCTCCTCCTCTACTGAACAGGGATGTTACCAACGTGCTCTCGTTGTTGGGTTCTCAGAACGAACTATTGGTAGGTTGTCAAGCTACCATAAAAATGATCGCGTATTTACTAACAAATGTTGACACATGTTACAGGTCTTACCAGCTGATTGTTTAAAATACATGTATAGAGAGAAATCTTTTTGTCCTGCACTTCAAGTGTAGCCATCTCTGGGGTAACCCACAGCCCACATTACTCAACAACTTGGAAAAGAGAAGGAGTCTATGGCCTACTGAAATAGCCATGGGGAAGGAGATAGGCAATTAACCTCAGCGACAAAATCCAACTGGGGTAACACCCCTATTCTTGGGAGAAGACCATGAGTGATCTGAAAGCGTTACATCCGATCTGAAAGAACCACCAGTAGCAGCAGTGATCTCAGAACCATGACTGGGCACTGGCTCACTCTGGATTCAGTAGGTGACACTTTTCCCTTTGAATTACCAGCACCATTTCACTTCCCACAACACTTGGGCTTTCCCTATATCCTAGCCAAGTACCTGCTTAGCTTATGTGGTCCAGCTAGATCTTGGCTTAGTGTGGTCTGAGTGCCAGAACATTGCATGGTCGGCTGTCCAAACACCCTCATTAGTCATTCCCTTCCTACTGCTCTGTAAAACCAGTATTTTGAAGTACTTACAGGACTGGAAAGGATGAGATTAAGGGAGCTGTAGAAGAGGACTCACCACTGGCACACCTCCTTGTGGCTGGTTGTGGCATAGCGTGCTCTCTGTGTCCCCTGCCAACAGCTGGTCAGGCTCTGTGGTGACATGCTTCTTCTGGTGACTCAACCCATCCAGCCAGGTCACTTTAAAGTGTCTCCTCTTCCAGGGAAACCAAAAATCCAACAAACAATTGTCCAGCATACTCAAGCCAACTCTTTGACCCAAGTCCCAGCTTGCTAGTCCTTCCACTCCTGGTTTGCAGGGTCTTTGCATAACCTTTGTTGCCAACCAGGGAACCCAGACCCTCCAGCCCAGAGACCTTGTTACAAGCAGGCAAGGTCTGTCCATTCAGGCCCCCTACTTCCGCCTTGAGCTTCTTCCTGGCTGAGCCAGTACATCAGCCCCTTCCTAGGCTCACCACACACCGACATTGCCCCCCAAGCTACCAGAGGTCTCAGGCTTTACCCTTCCTGCAGGGCCTGGCTTGCAGCATTCCCCTGGAATTCTCCAAATCCCCAACCAAAAGTTCAAACTTAAACCACTGCTGTCATTGAAGTGGAGTTCTTCACAAGCCTTCTGCAGTACTCTGCTCCTCAGCTGAACACCAGCACCATCTCCCCAGAGCTTTGGCCCCAGTTTGAGACCCACCACCAGAACTATCTCCCCTCTTACTGCTTTTCACAGTTCTCTCTCCCGACATCTATGAGCCCATTTTCAGACAGCAGGGTCATCTCCAGCTGAACCCTCTTAAGCCTTTTAAGGAAACTTGACTCACTTCCAGGTGGATCTGCTAATTTACCTACTTGGCACCTCTCTAGTGCCAGCAGGTGCATTAATTGAGCATTCAGACTCCTGCTAACCCTCTCGGTACCAGTGTGGGCTTTACACCCTATCACAGGGGCCCTCACTTAAGGACCTGCTGTCTGGGCCAGATAACGGCAGCCCTTTCTGTGCCCCCGGTTCATTGTCAAGTTACCAAGGCTGAGCGCCTCTAACTGAAGGGGTCTGCCCTTGCTGCTGCTTTGTAATTGTCTCCCCTCGCAGTGACCCACTTCTATAGTGGGTGTGACTCTTTCCCAGCCCTAGGCAGTGCCAGCTTTCTCATACAAATGCAGCATTGCCCATCTTCCCAGAAGTGACCTTGGGCCACGTAGGCACAAAATAAGTGCTCTTGGGCTAGACATGGAGGACAGAGTTGAGAATCAGCCCTTTTCTCCAAGTAAATACATAAGATAGCCCTTCCATCACAGTCATCGTACACACCCCTTTGTTAGAAGTGAGGGAGGGCTCCCATGCTGACGTTTGAACTTTACATAGCAATTCATGCCGACCATAAGCCTTTGCACAAATTCCACAAACCTAGGCTTTGTTTTGGGTATCCTTTGTAGGAAGTTAGCAAGGGTGCAAACGCCAGAGATAGGCAAGGAAAGGCAAAATCTGCACCTGCTCAGTTCACCCCAATATCAAGCAGAGGTAAATTCAAGCAGTGCCACTCGCAGCATTCCCTGATTCTACAGGGGGTTTCAGCCTTCGCAGCCATACTTGTTGCTGGGGTCTGACGTCTGAATTGGAACTAGTCCAAAGTATAGACCAGGCCCTAGACTGGGGTCAAATTCAGATCTGATGTAAGTGGGTGCACCTATTGAATCGCCAGGGATGGGCAAGCACAAGCCCGCCTACATTTAAAGTAAGTGGGTGCAACTGCACGTTGCATCATGGGGTTTCAACCCATTTACATGAGGCCTGAATTTGGCCCTGCTCCCATTAGGTCAGCAATACAGCACACAACTCAAATGGTGAGCAAAAAGCACCTTCTGAAAGTGGAACAACTTTGCTATTAGAAGGGCTGTGCCTAAGGAAGGGAGTAACCATGAAGGAGAGTTAAATTTTAGTAGCTTTAAATATTTAGCACTTGTTTTCTTGACCCTCATATACTCCACTTGACTTGTGTTTTGAGCTCTGAATAGTCACACTAGAGGTGTTGAGAATAATGGTATCAGCTGAAGCTTTATTTTTTGGCTCATTCTGGATTAGTCTAATTGTCCATTCTTATTAGATATCAAAATGGTTAAACTCGTTAAGGTTACTGATCTGTATAAAAGATCCATAGAACAACTATCTTCTTGTCACTGAAAAAAAGATGGTCTTCATTTGCTAGGGCCTTTGGTTCTTTATCCACCAGCCTAAAGTAAGGCTGAATGCTGTTATGCTGCCACCTAGTGACAAGATTTGGAAACTGAATGTAATCAAAGACAACACAGGCCCAGTTCAATTCTTGAGTTATGCCGATTTGTATTGACGTTTTGACGTTACTCTGCATTTACACCAGTGCAGCTGAGACCCGAATTTGGTCCTCCACTTCTGTTCTGCACACTGTCTGTCAGCCAAAGGCTAGCTCCAAATACTTTTGGACAGGCCAGTTACAGTTATCTAACAAAGAGTAGCAGAGAGCAATAGTTACAGGCCCAGAAGAGAGAGGCTGTTGGCTCAGCATTGAAATAAATTGGATTTTTATTTTTTATTTTGTAATTCGATGTTCTGTCTTTAGCACTCATTTCTGCTGTGTGCCCTCTGTTTACAGTGAATACTGTAATGTTTTCATTTTAAATATATGACACTGTAAATTCACCCTTTATTTACAGATAACTCTCTTCACTGTTCTTAGGAGGAAAAAGAAGTGCATTCGGTACTTACAAGGAGAAGGACCCTGTTCCAGCCCAGTTTCTTCCGATGGAAGTGCTATAGACTCCCCTCCCTCTCCTCTGGATACACTCCAATGCATATCCTCTGCTTTTACTTCAGACAAGCTTGCTACACCTGCTGATTTCGCACACAAAGAACAACGCAATCCTTTCCCCACCTCTATTCATGTCAAAAGCGCTCCATGCTCCTCTGGACTGACCACTCACTGCTCATCCACGCCACATGTGTCAGTAGCATCCAGCGACTCCTCAAAGTACAGTGTGCCATCAACAGGAACATAGGACCACATTGTACAAGTCAACACTTACTAATGCATGGGGCACTTTGCTTTTACCAAGTGGTTTTGCTGCCCATTGAAATGGACTGGAGGCTCATCCAAATTACCCATCATGCTGTAAAACTGTGTTTTCAAAGTCAAGGGACAGCTGTGTCCTGAGCCCCCAACTGATTCAAAGATGCTGGAATAGTCAACGTTTTTATCTAGAGCAAAGACAGAAAAATGGTGTCTCCCTCCATAAAAAGGGTGAAATGAGGACTCGCCAAAATTAAAAATGCCAATCAGTAAACAAATCTTTCATCCCCACCCTGCGCTTCCTTTTACTGCATCATCTGCTCAAGTAGATGAAAGTGAAAGCTAACTCCCGGGCTTGTTGCATTAGATGGTAGAGGCTATAAATCTTAAGCATTGGTTTCTGTTTCTTGCATCCCAAACAGCTTTGAATCATAGTCAGTCACAGATCTCTGGCAGCTATTTCACCATGGAGTTAGGAAAGCCCGTCTCTGTCTGAGAGCTAAATGTTGGGAAGCTAGATTTCACTCTGACTGGCTTATAAGAAAAAAGTGAAATATAGGCAAATATTATTAAACTTCTTGTTCGAGGACAAGAAATTATTGGTTACAGGTAACAGGTCTTTGCAGACATGTCAAGTTCTCTTAGCATACACAATGGCAGACAAACAGTGAGAGCACTCAAGGCAGAAAAGGAAGCTTGGACTGGCTGCTTGAAGATCTATCTAGCCAATGTTTCATTGTTATAGAGCTAAAATACAATAGTAACATGTCAGTCAGGTGCAGAGTCCTCCTTGCTGCTCAAGTTCTTCACAGTAAACACTGGAGAATCAGACCCCTTCAATAGAGGACCTTGCAAGGCTCAAAGTAGACCCCATTTGCCATTAAGGCCTTGATCCTACAAGTTCTGGCACAATAGCTGCAGCAGGGTCCATGAGATTATTAAGAATCAGCCCAAGTGTAAATAGAGGCTATATGTAAGGTCAAAGCATGGCTTGCTGCACAGAGCTGATGTAACTCTCAAGCCCCTGTGCACTCGTTGCCTTACTCTTACAAACCCAGAGTAGGGTTAACAGGGGATGTTCATCACATTAATGAGGTGCTTACCTCCACTCTTCCCTTTTCAGCCTTTCTCCCCTTGGAGGCAGGGATTTTGAAGCAGAACACAGTCCCTGCTGCAGGGTTTTGCTCCCCATCCCCTTTAACCTCAGGTGTCACTCTGCAGTGCAAGATCAAGCTCTCAGTGTGGTTATAAGTGAAATGAGCTGGTATACAGCTTCGACTAGCTAGTTACACTATAGATTTTACAATGCAAATGATTTCCTCTCTGCTCCCTTTCCCATCTAGTGGCTGTCAAACATTAATACAGTCTCTCTCTCGCTCAAGTGTCTAGGGATTTCTGATATTTTATTTATATTTTGAGCCTGGTAAACAAAAAACCTTTAGGGGCCAGATTCTGATCTCAGCTCCACTGATGTAAATCCAGAGTTATTCCACAAAAGTAACTGGCATGACTCCAGATTTACACCATTGTAATTAAGATCAGAATCCAGACCCTTGTGGGTTTTTTCCTGCTTTATAAAAAACCTATTCTAGAGCAGTGATTCTCAAACTTTCGTACTGGTGACCCCTTTCACATCGCAAGCCTCGGAGTGTGATCCCCCTTATAAATTAAAAACTTTTAAAATATATTTAACACCATTATAAATACTGGAGGCAAAGTGGGGTTTTGGGTGGAGGCTGACAGCTCATGACTCCCCCCCCAATAATAACCTCATAGGCCCCAGAGGGCTCCCAACCCCCAGTTTGAGAACCCCTGTTATAGAGTGAAGAGAAAGTACCATAAAACATGGGGGGGGGAGGGGGAGGAGGGAAGAGAAGAGGAGGAGAGACTTTTTTTTAATTATACACGATAGGATTTAGAATACTGAATACAAACTTAAACTAGTAGTATATAGGCTTGCAAGAAATTTAAAAGGACCTTTAATAGACAAACTATTTTTGTATTTTTTTCTTAAGGCAACAAAAACTTTTTTTACATATGTTTATTCCAACTCATTAATAGGTTTCTATATCAGAGACTGAAGATCAGAAAGCTGCTTATAGTGTAGAGCTCTATAGTGATTGGTTCCCTCCACCCCATTTAGTTCCTGTTGCTTCAAGCTGCTGTAGATTTTGGGGGGGGAGGGGAGGGGACCATGCAAATTCTTTACAAGAAAATCTAACATGGTTGCTTTATTAATCTCCATTCTCTGTACAACTGTAACCTCCATTAGTACTAATGGAAGTTACTCTAAAAGAGCTTATTTAACCCTCAGACCACTGGCATTGTCTAAACTGCCACACATATATACATAAAAGCATATGCTGACAGTCACCACAGCATTAATGGTGTAGCACTGGTTCAATATTTGAACTAGTAGCATTTGAATGATTTCCAACCAATGTGGAAGACAGCATGGCCAAGTGGTTAAAGCTGAGGTAGGTGTCTATTTGCAGCTTAACCACTGACTGTGACCTTACGCAAGTCTCTTCACCACTCTGTGCCTCAGTTTCCCTATTTGTAAAATGAGAATGCTAATATTTTTTCCAAGCACCTTGAGATTCTCAGATGTAAGGTGCTGTGGACGTGACAAGTAGTAGTAATAATATTAAAACCACAATATATGGTTCAGCTATAGCATGGGTTAGTGGTTGGATAGGTTAGTAAAAAAAAATTGGGTGTGACAAGTGAAACTTGCATCTACTATAGTTGTGCAAAACAAATGTAACCTACTCCCTCAGCAGACACGAGAGGCGAGTACAAATGGACAAACAGAGGTGGCTAGCTAACAGCCCAGGATGCTATTGGGGAAAGTCCTGCTGTATGTAACTAGCACCCTTTGACCAAGGGCCAAACTCAATGCTGGAGTAAACAGACATCACTACCATTGACTTCAGCATTCAGTGGAAGTTGCACCCACTTAGTCTAATGCTAATTGGGACCCCAGAAGTGCATGGCAGCATCTGGCATAGTACAGGGAGGCACCCCTTCCCAATTTAGGGCATGATATCAGTCTACTCTTAGTTGATTTCCATTTCCCACTGTTGCAGGATCTGCTTGGTGGCACTCTGGCTAACACCCCCTATTCCTCCTACAGCTTTTCCTCTTCCCCCCAAAGTAGGCAAGTGATGTTTGCATAGTTCTGGAAGCAGGATTAGATCCCTCTGCAACTTACACCCATGTTCTGACTGATGTACACTATCACTAAACGTAGCCCTTAACCTCTAGCCTTCTTCTGACTTTAAAGCAAGGCAAATTATATTTTGCATAGATGTGCACATTCAGCTTTTGACCCTATCCTCTGCTCTCAGACAGCAGGGTGGAGGGCTGTAACTCCAACTTACACACACCAGTGTAACAGAGCAGACTTTGTTTATTATTCAAAACATGCAAGGAGACCTTGAAGCTGCCCATTCCAAGGAAAAATATTGAGTAAACGTTATCACCTTTTACAATATGCCACAGGAAGCCAAAACACAGATCCTAAGTTTTTTAAATACCAAAAAAAAAAACAAAAAAAAGTCTTTAGCTATGCTATAGGAAGTTTTACTTTTTTAAAAAAAGAAAACCTTGCCTGTAAATTTTTACTGCAGCAAGATTTAGTTCTCATATGACAATTTCAATTTTTTTTAAATTACCCATTTGATTTCCTGTTTGAATGTAGAAGTCACAGAAATACCACTTCATTAAGTCAAGTAAAACCACTGTATGTATGTAGCACGGATAAGTGTTTTGCAGCTGTACTTTCATTTGTCCAATAACTATCCACCATATACTGTAATTTTTTTTTTTACTTCACTGAGTTTGTATTTTTTGGCTTTTATGTTCAAAATATGTTTATAAATAAAGAAGTGTGCCAGCCTGGCCCTTCAAAAAGGGCCACTGGAGGTTATAATCCTATAAAATCATATGATATGATCTCATTTCTTACTATTTTAAAGATTCCTGTGTTTCCTCCCCACCTGTAGGCAGCAGGGCTTTTTAGACTATTGCGTGTAGCTAACTGAGTATATGAATGACAAAGAAATCTGCTGCTTCAGTTACTAGCATTCTCCATATCACCAATCCTCTTTTCCATGCACAAGGGCCTAGTTCAGTCACCCTTTGCACTGGCTCAGCTAACAGCTGTATCTGTTACTGAACATGTCAAGGGGAAAAAGCCAAACAGAAAAGAACATGAGCACAGCTCAGAGGGGACAGAAGCAGCCTCATTTCTTTTTAAGCATTTTGAAATGAATGTAGTGCTGATAAAAGATGCCCATTTATTCACATCACTGACAGAAGCCTGGGCTACCGCCTCCTGTATTCTACTCAACACATGCTATGTCCCAATAACCTAGAACTACCACCTTTATATGTGAGGGGAGCTCCTGCTCCACCTCCTTACACAGCTGACTGATCTGAGCAGTCCAGTATGTCACTGTAGTCCTATATCCTCCCCCCTGCAACAGTCAAAAACCTAGATGCTTTAAAGAAAGGCGTAAGAATTCTGCAATAGGCAGCTATAAAATATGCACTATCCCTACCCGCTCCCCTGGATCTCATCCTGCTCTCTAGTAGACTGGCTTTAGCTCTCAAACATGAGCCTTAGTCTTTCTTCCAAAGCTTTCCCCCTTCATTAGTTAGGACAACCCTGGCTATTCTTGATATCCATAGAAACCGCCAATCCCTTTTTGACTCTGGTTAAGTTCACCCTACCTTATCTGCTGAAAGTAAGACAACTAATATTTCACAGGCTCCTACTGCCCTCGGCTGGTTTTGAACTGGCACTGCAGAAGCTGAAGCCTGTAGTCCTGTAATAACTCCTGAGCCAATCAGTTCCCCAGAGACACATTTCTAATGCACACTTATAAAGGAAGATGTGTAAAGGCTAAAGGATGAGCTGTTGGATTTAAATCAGGTTAAAACTGGAAGAGTTGAGATATTAGATTACAGTATCTGATTAGCAACAGCTGATTAGCTGAAAGTTTGGGGGGCCAGAGGAACCACTAATCCAAAACTACCTTGACTTGTGCTGGGGGTGGGATGGGCAGGGTTCTTTTCTCCAGCTCACCCAAACAGGAACACAGTAGGATACAGAGCAAGTGCTTTTTGGGCAGTAGATTAGGGCCCCGGCTAAAGCCTGAAGAGTTGCTCCCCTAAACAGAGGCATAATCAGCTATTTTGATGGAGCAGCCCCACCCCCACACTTCTAGTTTTCAGAATTAGCGTAAGGAGTACCAGGGAGCATACTTCCTACCTTAGTCCCTTTAACTAGGCCTGTTCTCCAAAGACCTCCACACAGCACTTATCACATTGCTTCTCCCTTCACACACAGCTCAGAGGCACAAAGACTAAGTTTTACCTATGCTCCTCTCCCCAGCAGGGTGGGTGGTCTTTAGCACACAGATTTCTATTGACAGTGCCTCAAATCAAGGGCACCCATAAACTCCCCTCTGTAGCTTTGCTACTTGAACTCACTTAAGGCAGCAAGTAGCATTTTAAGAGGGCGTGTTCTGCTTTGAAGAAAAAAAATAAAAAAAAAAATCACACTACTTTCCCCAAACTTTGGTACAGGCACAGCATTTTTTATTTATTCTTTAAAACACTAGACTAGTTAGAATATCAGCTCATTGCTGATATTTTAGACTAGAGAGAGTTATTCTGAGGTCACAAGAATCCTGCAAATGAACAAACATCTTGGATTATCAAACCATCCATTGAAGATCAGCAATTCTCACACCAGAGGAGACACCGCTTCTCAGGTGCATTACCTACAGTTAGGGCAATTCAATACATATTCTTTAGTCTGCCCCCCCCCCCCCCCCACTTTTCCACTTGTGCCATGTGGCACTACACATCTGCCTCCTCCCCATCCTAAACTCTGACACAGTCCTCACTTTATGGTACAGCTGAGCATTGATACCCGCCAAGCCTAGGTCAGGACGTACTGGCAGATAGCAAGAGTGCAGCTGAGCTGCATATAGGTTTGCCTCTCATCTTCTAACGATGCCTTATGACATGGGAAGGGAACATTTAACGAGAGAGAGGTGAACTGCTCCCGATTCGTAGGACTGCAGTGTCTCTTCCACCCACTAAAAAGAAGAATCAGTTTGAAGTTGGGTATATCGCATCACTTTTTGTGGTGGCCAACCCTTGTCTCAGGGGATAAACTTGCTGAGTGTAAGCCCTTTGTTGCTGAATGCAACATAAAACAAAGCCTAAAAACAAGTTCATCTTGATACCTGTGTTAAGGAAAGAATTGAACATCAAAGGATCCAGGACCTTGCTTTAATATTAGTCTTCGAAACAGGATTAACTTACTCCACTAACCATAGCACTGGGTCTCATTTTCTTTCCTAAAGAGTATACTGTTTCCTACAGAAGATTTTTGGTGTTAACATGTCTAAGATTAACTGCATTGCTTGCATAGAAGAGGCCCCATGCGTCATCAAGAGCATTTATTTTTGGTAGCATTAGGATGCTCCAATGATGCTACCATTAAACTGAACCGAGGACCCATTATCCAGCAACCCCTCTTGAGATGCTTTGGCAGGCTGGAGGAAGCCAGTTAAGGGATGGATGGAGAGCAAGTTTGCTTGGGTGCTACAGCAGTGGCTCGCCAACTTTTCATGCTGTTGACCATCTCTTAATAGCTATCCCCAACTCTCCATTGTTTGTCACTCAGTTCCATGGACTGTAGTCGGAGAAACTGTTTATAGTGCAAACTGCCAGTCAGTCAACACAGAGTCAGATGTTAAAATGTTCTCTACATAGATTGTTTATGCAGCAGCTACATGGAAGTTTACCAGCAACTTCAAGTTTTAATGTTTAGCAAGACGTGTGCTATTCACTGAGTGTTCTAGAGGCTGTCAAGTTGCTCGTTAAATTAACTAGATTTTTCTAACACAATGGTCATTAACCCTTTAACACCACTTAGTGCAACACCATGACCTTTAAAATGAAGATAAGTATATTTATTAAGGTTAATTCTAGTCTAAGGTTTATACAGAAAATGGAATGCAATAAGCTAAGATCACACCTCAAATGTTTAGTACACATCCATCTCCTTCTCCCTATAAGGGAACCGTAAAAGTCAGAAAACCAGTTACTGTTTAACTAGTTGTAAGTGGCTTTGTCCAAAAGAAGTCACACTAGATACAGCGTTAGCTTTGTTTTGTATGCAATAATGAAGAATCTACAAGCTGTGATTGTGTACAGTACATAGGTGAAATATTTCTTGCAGACACATGAAGCCATGTTTAATAAACCTACATCACAAGCGGGTTTAGAATTGCCTAAAGCCAGCTACTAATGACATGCTGGATCAGTAAGTTTAACTTTGGTAAAGTCAGTCATTTTTGGTCAAACTGGGAATTAGCTTTTCCTATTAAAATTCATAACTCTCCTGTGCCTACAGCAGTTCAGATTTTGCTTTGTACCAGCTAGAGGCAGGTCTTAAGATACATGGCTAAAAAGAGTTTCAGGTTAACTGTAACTAGCTTACCCAGTTTTTGGGAAACCCACATTTGTGCTAGGGCTTATTTTTTTGCAGGCAAAACTGAAACAGGGTTAGAAAGTACTAGCCACTGAAGAGATTTTGTAATTTCTAAGTATTTGCCTGTGACCAACTAAGAACTGTGTCAAGTACTAACTTACTCCAAGGGTAATAATCCTTCATATTTAGAAGTTTGGAGGAAATTCAACAACTCTTCACTCAGCCTGGTTCCCCAAGAAACCCTTTGTTCTTTGAATAAAAATATGCTTTGTTAATTCTATTTCAGAAAACATTTGCAAGTGGTTTTATTTACAGTGGAGTTTAAATGCTTATCTAAATTCTGACATCTCAAGAGAACATTGTAACTGGACATGGACAGTTAAGAGTAATGAACAGGATGGCCTGAAGTGCTATTTCCATACAGAATCCACGCTTAGTTCAGTTTTATTCTTTGCAGGGTAAAGTAAAAAGACATCTGATTACACTGGTAAAAACTCAACCATAGGATTTAAATCTGTACTCAAAAAAAACCACTACACATGCAAAGGGAACAATATCCTGCTAATACAACTTCATTTGCTGCTGCATTTGTCTAATATTAACAATTATAAACAGAGCAGTGCAACTAGTATTTGGAACGATCCTTACAGTGTTAGAGTGTCAGGCACAAAACTTCACTTCTCTTCACACCACTGGTTTTCTTTGCGTACCTTAAACAAGATAAAGCTTTAATTAGATGCAGTGCTACACACATGCTATGAACTTCTAAAAACTAATTAGACAAAAACAGTCACAGTGGCATCTTGGATTATGCTCCTTTCCTGTAAAATAGGGCGACACTGGAAGAAATGCTGAATTTTTACTTGGATGGTTGAAACTAATTTTTGTAAAATATTTACCATTGCAGATTGAGAAGTTACCGAAGATAATATATGCATCTTTCAACTACTTCCTAAGAAACTATTCCTGAGTAGAACATGGTCATCTTACTATACATCAGCAGCTGGCTGCTGACACATCTCTGTGACCTGTGGGGAAGGATCACTGTACACTGCCTGCGTCCACAAGCACTGCCCCTGCAGCTCCCATCGGCCAGCTCCTGGACAATGGGAGCTGCAGGGACAGTGCTGGGGGTGGGGGCAGCACACAGAGCTGCCTTCCCCCCACCCCAGGGGCCAGAGACATGCCAGAAGCCAGCTGCTTCCGAGAGCGGTGTGGGGCCACGGCAGGCAGGCTGGCCGGCCGCCTGCCTGAGCCCCTTAGCGACCCAGAGATTGCAATCGACTGGCAGAGGCTCCACAGATTGGTGACCACTGCTATACATGATTTAGGAAGAGCTGAAGTGCATTGACTTCACACTCAAGTTCTTCACACACTGTTCAATGATGTTTGCAGCTTCTATAGTACTCTGCTTAAAAATGGTTGTTGAATGATCATTTTAAGGTAGATCATAAATCACAGCTTGTTTTATTTAACTCTTTGAAAGGCCTTATTAGGGAAATTCTGAGCAGCTTGAATCTTCGTAGGTGGGTGCCCCAACACACCTTCAGCTTTACTGTTGAGGCTTTTGAAAGGGCAACAAAGGACTATTTATGGCAACCCAGAATATCCTATTACTGGTTTAGCTTCAGTGATTTACTTAGGGTTTGTCTACTCTATGGAGGCTACAGCACCATAGCTGTGCCACTGTAACCCCATAGTGCAGACATACTACAGCGATAGTACAGTGACAGAAAAAACCCTTCTAACTCCATCTCTGAGTGGCAGCAGCTAGGTTAAGGGAAGTGTTCCCTCAACCTAGCTGCAGCTAACACCAGGGTTTAGGTCAGCAGAGCTACCTTACTCCAGCTATGTTACTCAGGGGATGGGAAATCCCCCGCCCCCCCGGCGTGATATAGGTCAATCTACATTTTAAGTGTAAATCTGACGGTCAAAAAAGTTGAGCAAGTCTGACACGGCGATATTAATTCACTGGTGAAAAGTGAACATGAACATTAACTTGTAACGGTATGTCTACACAGGGATAAGAAACCTGCAGCACGGCCGCAGCTGGCCTAGGTCAGCTAACTTGGGCTTGCAAGGCTAAAAACTGCTATGTAGATGCGCAGGCTGGAGCCTGAGCTCTGGGACTCCCCACCCCCAAGGTCCCAGAGCTTGTGCTCCAGCCCGGGCTCAACCCTCTACTCAGTGATTTGTCAGCTCCGGAGCCCTAGCCACAAAAGCCTAATCAGCTGATCTGGGCCAGCCACAGGGTATGTCTACACAGGGATAAACTTAAGTGGCAAGTTAACGGGGACACCAATTCTAGCACAATTGCTTTACACTTTATAACATTTGGACCAAAAATCCTAGTTTTACCTGGGAAGTCTGTGGGTTGAAACACATATAGCTATAACACTAGTGTGGCTACTTCAATGTATAAGCAACCCAGAATTTAATGAAACCCAGACTATGGAGTACCTGTGCTTCTTCCTCTTCAGTGAAGTCATTCTTGATATTGAAGGTCTTGCGAATTTCTTCTGGAGTTTTCCCCTTAATCATATTTGCAACTGTCTTGCATGTGACATCAAGCAAACCTTTAATGTCTAAGTAATTTGCAGCCTGCAAAAAGAGTCACCAGATTTAAAGTCAATGTTCTGCCTCTGTGGATGTACAACCTCAAACCAAATACAGGCTACTTTCGTTTTATGATAAACGTATTACTTTAGTACCTCATTACAGCAAGCATTTAAGTATATTGGACAGGGCAGTCCTAGTTGAACGGTTCACATAGTTCTAAGCAAACTTAAAATTTGAGACATTCCTGTTAGAAAGGGCTTATAGAAGCCTATGAACACGGAGGTCTTCGGGGCAGCCAGTTGGCTATCCAAGCAATACAGACATTGCCTGTACTAAGTGCACACCAACTTACATACCATTAGGGTCAAGGGGAACTAGGCCTCAAAACATTAAGACTGAATTCTGAAGTTAGAAGTGGGTTCAGGCTGCTCACCAGAATCTAGTACACAATCCTATTCCAAATGAAGGAAGTTACCGTGTCTGCGACAAACTTGACTCAGAAGACCCAATTCTGAACTTGAGTGCAAAGCTAAACATCAAATTTGTACTTGGGTCTGCAAGTGTAGATTGGGCTGCTTAGTATTAGGTAAGCATTTGAAGAATGTCCACAACACTTATCTTGAATGATTTTACTATGAACTGGGAAAAGTCAGACCAATTCCACCACTTCTAGGTACACAGCCAAGATAAAGTTCAGAAGTCTAGAGAATGTCTGAAGAGAGCATCTAATGGAACATGAACACCCACCAGGATAAGTTCAAAAAGTGTTCCTTGGTCTACTTTCAGGAATTCTTGGTCCCACACAGGGATGTCATCTGTTCGTTTTTCCTTGTTCTCATCGTCCTCAGGGGGAGGTGGATCATCCTTGTGGTGGGTGCACCATTGGATCACCTGATATTAAGACATTTGAATCAATATATTAAAAAAAACACACACTGTCCTTAAGCATTTTCATCAGCTCTGTTTAGACTGACTTCAGATTACAGGAACAGTTACTTTCCCAAAACTGCAAAAAAGCCACAAAATCTTGGACACAGTGTGCTGTGTCAGTGCTATTTGTGCCAGATGGTAAGACATGTACAGACCCAACAGTCTTAAATACAAGACCCTGGAATTTCAAAGCCTTTTAAAATCCTGTTGAGTGCGCCTGGGTAATGAGAGTCAGACATTTTGGTTCTCGCGATTTCCCAGAAGGTATTTGAGCAGATTTACATTTGCATTAGTGCACTGTCTAATCAAACACAGCATTAACATTAAGAGCACAGTTCTAACACAAAAGGGTTTAAGTATGACCTTCTCCATACACTTGAGAAATGCAGATTAGTTTGCTTAACAAGAAAACTACCACCTATTGGCAGACAGCATGGTCAGGCATTAGTGCTACTCTGTGTGAAAGATTATGCATTTGTATTAGGGAGAAAACAAGTAGTTAATCTACTAATATTACATTTTTTATTTAATCTGAATTTTGACTAGTGAAGTGTTACCTAAGCACTGCACAAGGAATATAAGAGCAGGCAACCCCTAATCTCCTTTTGCACTCTGGCTAGGAGTTTATAACACACTGTCCTAGCCTCACTAGTCAAACCCGGCTTATTATAGAACTAACCCAATTCATTTCAAACATTGAAATTGGTTCAGACTCTTCCAACACAATGCAGACAGGGTCCTCAAAGAGACCTGACCTACAAATTTGTTCCTCCTTTCATTTCACCTAGTAACAACAGATTCCAGCCAGTGCATTTAATGATCTGAACGTGAGCCTCCCCATCTTTCGTTTCAATTTGGTGTGCTCAAGTGAGTGCTCAGATAACACCAGCTGTAGACTT
Organism: Chrysemys picta bellii; assembly: GCF_011386835.1. Lineage (NCBI taxonomy): Eukaryota > Metazoa > Chordata > Testudines > Emydidae > Chrysemys > Chrysemys picta. The sequence goes on from NC_088798.1 coordinate 98,463,034, forward strand.
CTTGTGGAGAACCCCAGGACAAGAACAATGAGGGAGTGGATGGCGAGTTTGGTGCACAGCATAGTAGGTCTGGCAACAGCTATTACCACTGCTACTGGCCCCTCACTCTGAGCATTAATATGAAAAGATTTGTTTTATCTGTATGATTTACAGGAAAAATCTCATCTAGAAATTTAAAACTGCAGTTCAACAAATCCTGCTTTTGACTGATAAACAGTTTATGTTCTAAAAAATATAACTGGTACACAAGGAAGTTTGTGTTTAAATCTAGTATTTCCAGTTCTCATTAAGTGATGGCTCAGTCTACACATTTTTGTAGTTCAAAGCTACTAACAGCACCTTGGTAGCATCTTACCTTTTTTAATATAGCTGCATTAACATTCGGAAGAGGAACTGGGTCATCATCTCCTTCATCATCCATTCCCAGATCTAAGAATGGAAAGAAAATTTAGATGCTGTAACTTGCCATTCACTCATTTTTCTGAAATTCAGATGGCTTCATCAATCCACAACTACAGATATAATTCTGATACAGAATGTTGCTAATCCACTCGATTTGTATTCAGATTATGGTTCTACTGCTAAGTTAAGCATTCTTAGACAAGGCTTCATAATACCACGGCTGCATCACTTTTACATGCTATGTAACAGAATGCTCATCATACTCAAGTAGCTAATATTTTTATTTATGTAGGTTTCCTTATTCACAAGGCTATTAAATTGCCATTAGATGTTCTTTTCATCCCTATTTCACTGTAATCCCACTATTAACAGTGTTGGATAATTGGAAGGAAAACTCTCTAGCCACTACCAGCTTTTAGGTCCCAAATTTGCTATCAGCATTCCAAAAAAGAATTCCCTTTGAATCTATTAAATGAGATCTTAATGAACTACAAACTATACTTTGTCCTCTCTGCAGGATCAGTTTATACTGTAGCCATAGAGATTCTGGGTATTTGGCTTACAAGGCACTGTATATTGAAACATAAAAGCCATATTAGTTTCCAGAGACCAGGTGGGTAAAGATATTACCTCACCCACCTTGTGTCTCAAATATTCCGGGACTGATACAGCTACAACACTGTATACAACAGTTAATTTCCACTCTATTTGAGGCAATGACAAATCACTTGACCACATTAAGAAAAATTCTTTAGGGAATGTGGTAAAACCAATAACCACTGTTTGAAAAAATTCAGAATACACTTGAGACATGTGTTAAACACATTTATGCTCTACTGAGTCATCAAATTCAGAATTAAGTGACTAACAGCATCATGTAGAGAATATTGAAAGCACACTGCAATTCACAATGTAGACTTTAATCCATACCTGGATTGAACTACACAGGATAAATACCACATTAAAGTAATTGCCCTGATTAAAACGAAGCACCATACCATTTTATTGCAAAGCAAGATATCAGAATTGGTATGTTATCTTAATTTGAGTGCCCTGTATAAGGGTATGCAGCCATGTAAAGTGATGCATAAAATTATCTATGCATTTGATGAATAACTGAGCTGCATCATCCAAATACATTAAGAAATTAACTTCGTTAGAATACACCACTGTTGCACCTGCACCACCACCACCACCACCACCACCTCAAAGCAAGCTAACATGCCAATGTCCTACCTACACTGGCACTCCACAATTACCACTATTGGGAGATTTTAAACAGAAATGCTACTGTTATCCAAGTCTACTTGCAGTAATGAGTTATAACAGGTATTGTGTATTTCACGGATGATCATTTTATTGGAAACTTCAAATATACTTCATTGAATGCAGTGACATATATAGGTGCAGCAAGAGAAGCTAGTTGTCAAAGTGTTGGACTGTGGAACGAAGAATTTAAACACTCCAAGGAAGAGAGCAGATATGTCCTGGCTGAAGCCTCTAGCACCCCCTAACTAGGAAAGACTGCCTCCTGCTTTCTTGGGGTAGGTCTACACTTACCTCCGAGTCCGGAGGTAAGCAATCGACCTTCTGGGATCGATTTATCGCGTCTTGTCTAGACGCAATGAATCGATCCCAGAAGTGCTCACCGTCAACGCCGGTACTCCAGCTCAGCGAGAGGAGTACGTGGCATCAACGGGGGAGCCTGCCTGCCGTGTCTGGACCCGCGGTGAGTTCGAACTAAGGTACTTTGAATTCAGCTACATTATTAACGTAGCTGAATTTGCGTACCTTAGTCCGAATTGGGGAGTTAGTGTGGACCAGGCCTCAGTGTCAAAACCCTATCTGTCCCACCATCCCCCTTTCAACCCTCCAGTTTCTCCTCCTGTTCCCCTTTGGAGAGAATTCTGCATTATCAGCATATGAATCTGCAGCAGAGATGTCTGGGAGCAATAGTGAGTGTTTTATTGGCACAAGAGATTCTAAAGCAGTAAGAGGCAGTGCCATGTAATTCCAGAGTTCCCAATACATGGTTTGTCTAGTGTGCTACTTCTGATTTTCAATGTAAACCAAAAGCCACTGATAACACTGAAGAGTTTAACAATTTTCTGAACTGTAAAAGTGGCAAGATCCCTTTGGATGGGCTTACCAAGCAATTGTATTCTCTGCCACCTGCTCAGAGAACTTTTATAACTTCCTGCTCATGTTTTCCAAATTGTTTATTGGTCACACAGAGCAGCATCACACTAAGCAGCTTTTGGTGGTGTTACAAGGTGGAAATGACAGACAAACAGTAAAAAATAAAAAAAAATACAATTTTAAGTGTCCATAGTATTTTATCCTGTCTCTCATTGCTAAAAACAATTTCTACTTGAGGGTATGCAGTCTGTTCAGCTAGATCTATAAAAGTCATTTCTAGAAGTTAAGGCACTAACGTATTCATTTCTAATGTTTGGGATTTTGCGTGTAAGAGCACAGACAGGCATCCCTATTGAGAAGGATTAGGCATAGGTTTGCTATACATACAGACCATCTGGTAGACTTGCACAGATGTTGGTTTGCAATTTGTGTCAGTGGGAGATCAGAGCTAAGTATTATCCTGAATAATTTAACTGCTTTCACAAATGAGACACAAAGGTTTCTGCTTTAATTTTCCATGTATTGAGACTTTCTGAAGTCTCATCCAGTGTTCCAACATATGAAGGCGAGATCCACTGTATTTGGAGCTGACCAAGCCATCCGGTCTGTCCATCTTTGCAGTATCTACTATAGTTTAACATATTAAAACAGTAAGCTAAGGCTGCATGCAAATGAAGGTAGGTGGCTTGTGTTTTTATGAACCTCCTTTCTCGAAAAGTGTTGGAACTACACAAGACTAGAATATTCAGGGGACATAAGCATTTTAAAGGGCTTTTGCCTAAGAGTCCGTATAACCTAGACTAGAACTGCTGTTAAACGTCAATATATTTGTAACTTTTGGTTCTGTTCCTACCACTCCACATGGGAATGCCAGCTTTCCTTATACCCCTACAGGCAATATCTAGATGGCACTTTTAAGTGACTGCCTCAGCCAGCTGCAGGGTGGATAAAAATCAATTAAAAAAAAACACACCTGATTTTTTTATTTAAATCCCCCCCCCCCACAAAAGCATTATCAAAATCTGATCTAAAGATAGTTTTAATTAGGATACATTATAGCTTAAAGCTCTCTCATCATGGAATCAGGATTATAAATTCTAATTCTATAGTATTCATGTAATGTTTAAGAAAAGTTTTGTAAATGAGTTACAATAGTTCATGGATTAGGGACCCAATCTTGTGGGGTTCCAGGGGCTTCTGTATAGATTATTTAGGTTAATCTTTCTTAGGGTGACCAGACAGCAAGTGTGAAAAATGGGGGGGGGAAGGGAGGTAATAGGAGCCTATATAAGAAAAAGACCCAAAAATCAGGACTGTCCCTATAAAATCAGGACATCTGGTCACCCTAATCTTTATATCTACCCTATTGGACTCAGTGCTCAGTCTAGAAGATACCATCAGAGCAGCTTAGTTTTGCAGTTCTCAAACTGCGGATTTGTGTCTCCAGAGATAACATTCTTGTTAAAAGCAAAAATGTTTATTTATATATAAATATAAATAAAAGGTGAGAAACAGACCTCAACCCTGTTGTCCCTCTGCAAATTTATGTACACAGAGTTAATCCCTTACCTCTCTCTAAAGTGCAAAGTTTCAAAAAGTTCAATGAATTTCTAGAAGATTGTTAGGGGCGGAACAGATCTGGACAAAGAGAAGAAGTCTGGAGATAAATGTGAGAAGGGAGGGACACGCAGTAGAAACAAAAGTGAAACTGTTTGAGCAGTATATTCCAGAAGTCTTGAGGTTTTTCTGAGTGTAGCATTCATTGATTTGAGATCTACCATACCATTCTCTCACTAGAAGGGAAATACTAGAATGGCAGCAGGCTGTAAAAGAGACCCAGTTTGGGAATAAGAACCATTCAAAAAATATGTTTGCTGATGATGTTTTAAAGACAGTCACACCAGCGAACTGGTGGAAGTCACTTAAACACTTGGATTCAGAGACTGTTGAAATGATAATCTCACTTAGCAGTAGCTTCGTCTGCCGGTGTAGAAAGACTATTTTCTTCCTTTGGATTAATTCATTCCAAATTGAGAAATCATTTGGGACCTAAAAAGCAGGAATGCTTGTTTTTCTTTTCCAGATTATGAACAAACAGGAAAATGAAGGTAAAGATGACAGAGTTCGCTGCAGAAGCCAATATTTTAAGTTTCTCAGGTTTTTCGCAGATTTTTATTTTCATTTAACTATTTTAGTTAAAACCAACAAACCTGATTTTAAAAAACTTGACTTTATAAATTCAAAATTCATGTTTGTTTTGTTAAAATATTATGTTTGCTGTTGAAGAAAAAAATCCAGAACACATAACATTGTTTTAGTTAACAAACAATTTAAACATCTGTCTAGTGATGTTCTCCTCCTATTACAGCATAGCAAGAAAATCCTCCAAATATTAATGATTAACCTGTTGAATTGGAGATATTTATGAAGTCATTGGGAGGGGAACTATCTGCTTCACTTCTCTTCAGTAAATGCAATAACCAAACAATCATTCATTTTCTGTTATAGCTGTAAAACTAATTTGAAAAAAGTTTTCAAAATAAATCACTTTAAAAAAAGGATAGTGTGTACCTTCTAAAAATGAAACCTGCATCTATCTCTGAGTTGTGAAGAATATGCATTAAGGTTATACCGACCAACAAGAACGCACTTTTATGTAGAAATCATGATTAAATCAAGTCTTCCTGACTAGTGATTTAAATCAAATATACCCTTACCATGGCCGCCTCAGGTGCCAGACTGGGGGGGAGGAGGCGGGCGCCACTAGGACCCAGAGGGTAGAAAATTGTATCTGCTGCTGGCACATATATATGCTCTCTGCTCTAGATGCACAGAGATGGCGGAGTGCTGTGCTGGAGGAAGGAGGGCACAAGAGACAACAGGCAGGAGAAAAGGTGAGAACAAAGCAGCAGGAGCTGCAGGGAGAGAGGAGGAGCTGCCTCTTCTGTATCTCTCTAGCACCCCCAGGAGCCTGGACTGATTAACACCAGCTTCTCAGGGAGCTTCCTGTTTCCTGCTGCTTCCCTGAACCCACCTGAGGAGAACAGGCAGTCAGCTGTAGGAGGAGCAGCCAGTTAGGCCCTTAAGACGATGATATCTTCCATCACTCAGGCCCTGTTACCAGCCTGCTTATTTGTCCCCTTCAACTGAGTGTTGAGAGCCACTACAGCTGGCACAGAACAGCAGTCATGAGTGAAAGAAGAAAATGCCTCTCTGGGGCAGCATTCAGAAAAAGAAAGCAAAGGAAGCTTTTCTATCTAAACAGGAAGGAGCTCTCCTGAGATACATAGACAAGTGTTCACGGTGAGCCTTCCGGCCCCAGTGAGGATGTGAATGGTGAGGCTTATCTTCCAGTTAGTCAGAGTGCAGGTGTCCTGGCAGCTACTGCAGCATCCATATCTCCATCTCAAATGGATGTAACCATGCACATTCCCGAAGAAAAAAGTGTAAGTCAGAGAAGAGTGTGGTGAAGGTGCAAGAAACAGCTGCTGCTGAGTTTAGTTCATGAAGTCTAGAAGATACAGGACTGGACCCACTTGAGTAGTAGCCTGAGGGACTTCCTTTTACTGCATGGGCACAGCAAGTGAAAAAACTTCATGTTTCCAAAGACAATGAAAATAGAAGTTTCCATCCAATACATTACTGGCATGAAATCCCCAATGGTGACAAAAGTGGAGAGGCCATGGCTTATGTACTCAAAAACCCAGAATGCTGCATACTGTTTTTGTTGCAAACTCTTCCAGTCTAATGTTCCAGCCACATTGGGTTCTACAGGAACAAAGGACTGGAAAAATCTGGCATGCCATGAGAAGGCAGCAAATCCCCAGAGAGCATTCCATAGGTGGAAAGAGCTTGAGAGACAAGACTAAGGTTAAAGGCCACCACAGATGATCAGCATCAAGAGAAGATTGCATCAGAGTCTCTTTACTGACAAAATGTTTTCACAGTGGCTATGAGCCTTTTCAGAATGCTTGTTACCCAAAACCTAGCACTGCATGGCACTTCAGATCAGCTGTATGTGCCAAACAATGGAAACTTCCTTAAAACTGTGGAGCTGATGGCCGAGTTTGATGCTGTACTTCAGGAACATCTAAGCAGAGTCACCAACAAAAATGTACACAGCAAGATTACTGTTATTCTGGACTGCACACCTGACATCAGCCATACAGAACAAATGACTTTAATGGTGCGTTTGGTAACAACAGAACCTAGTGAAAATGTCCCCGCAATGGTGACTGTCAAAGAGCATTTTCTAGAATTTATTGACATTGATGATACTACAGGAACTGGTATGACAAATGTGATTCTTAAAAAGCTGGAAGATATGGGAATTGTGATAGCCGACATGAGAGGTCAGGGCTACGATAATGGTGCCAACATGAGAGGAAAGAACAGAGGAGTACAGACATGGATCCGAGAGTTAAACCCTTGAGCTTTTTTTGTCCCATGCAGTTCTCATTCAGTGAGCTTGGTGGTCAGTGAATCAGCATCAGCTTCTAGTGAGGCTGCTGAATTTTTTAATGTAATTCAAAGCATCTATGTATGTTTCTCTGCATCAACTCATTGATGGTAAATTTTGAAGCAACATCTGGGAACATCCTCTGACACTGAAACCACTGAGTGCCACACGATGGGAAAGTCAAGTGGAGGCGATAAAGCCTATCAAACACCAAATTGGGAAGATAGATGATGCCATAGTTGCCATTATGGAGGCTAGTGCTATGACAGGAACTGTTCGTGGGAGAACTGTGGAAGAGGGAAATGGAATCACCAGAAACATACATTGCTTCAAATTTCTGTGTGGCTTAGTGTTGTGGCATGACATACTGTTTGAAATAAATGTTGTAAGCAAGAGACTCCAAGGTGCTGACCTTGATATATCTGGAGCAATGGAACAACTGGACAAAGCAAAGTCATACCTACAGTCTTACCGGTCAGATGAGAGATTTCAAATAATTCTGAAGAGTGCACAGAAGTTGGCAGAGAGCACACTTAAGCGACTTTCCCCACCCATTCAAGAATACAAGAATCCCCGAAGAAGACATTTTGATTACAAGGCACAGGATAATCCCATAAAAGAGATTCAACAACAATTCAAAGTTGAATTCTTTAACCAGGTGCTAGATTGTGCAGAACAGTTGAACGTTTCACACAGCTCAAGGAACACAGCAGTATATTTGAGATGTCGTATCATATCCCAAAACTCCTCACTATACCGGAAGACCTACATCAGCAATGCAGCGCACTAGAGACAGTGTTGACATATGATGACATGCAAGATATTGATGTGAGTGATTTAGGTGATGAACTGAAAGCCCTTTCAAGATACATTTCAGCAGGATCAACTCCAAAGGCTGTTCTGGAATACATGTGCACAAAGATGATGACCACCCTCTTTCCAAATATGTTTGTTGCTCTGCGCATACTTCTAATACTTCCTGTAACAGTTGCCAGTGGAGAACACAGCTTCTCCAAGCTGAAGTTAATAAAAAACACATTTACACGCCACAATGACACAGGAGAGGCTGGTCGGCCTTGCAACCATCTCAATAGAGCATGAGCTGGCCCAGACTGTGGACCTTCAGGAAGCAGTTCAAATCTTTGCGACCAAGGAGGCACGGAAAGCACCATTTTGATTCTTCAAACAGATAAAAATACCAGTGTTTACTATGCAGACAAGAAAAATTAACTTTCAAATTCCTGAACAGCAAATGTAAGGATTATTTAAAATTTTTGAACAAGGCATTTTAATTTGTTAGTTCTACTTCTCTCATGGTACTGCTCTGCTACCTACCCCAATAAAGGAGAACAAGAAGAAGGCAGAATTGAGACCTTTCAAAGTTCTGGCCCAAGCAAGGGTGCATGGGGTCATCATTTGAGCTCCCCGCCTGAAGTGCCAAAATGTTGTGGGCCGGCCCTGCAGCTGCTCAAAGGTATTACTGTCTTCTCCCCAACTGCCTCACAAGAAGGCAAGACAGACTTCAAACCTCAAGGACAAAAACAGGAAAGCTAGCTATCTAAGAAACAAGTTGCCTAAATAAAACCAACATGGAAAAATTGAACGGAAACAAGAAAAATGGTATGCATAACCTAACCTTTATTCTGTAGGAGGTACACTAGAAAAAGCAGTCTTTTACAAGTTTTAGATATGTATCCTCTCCCCCCACTAACATTGGTGGCACAGAGCAGGTCAGAGAGGCTCCCCCAGTTTCTAGTGTATTGCCACACCGACACTGCAAGAATATAGTCTGATCCTCAGTGTTCAAGAGGTAGCCCTTTTCCATAAGCCCAGGCACTTGAACAGAAGTATTTAGATAGACATCACTCCTGAGAGAGTAACTTTAAAACAAATTTAATTTAGACTCTCACTATTGTAATCACTGATCAAGTAAATTATCAGAGGGGTAGCCGTGTTAGTCTGAATCTGTAAAAAGCAACAGAGGGTCCTGTGGCACATTTAAGACTAACAGAAGTATTGGGAGCATAAGCTTTCGTGGGTAAGAACCTCACTTCTTCAGATGTATCTGAGTGGCCTTGAGCAGTGTCTGCCCCAGGGTGGTTGGAGGTTACAAGAGGCTATGTATCTGAAGAAGTGAGGTTCTTACCCACGAAAGCTTATGCTCCCAATACTTCTGTTAGTCTTAAAGGTGCCACTTGATCAAGTAAATGGTTCCCCCCGTTTTACTTATTTTGGTAAAAGGCTTTTTGAAGGCTTATCCACAAATTAGTTGTGCAGAAGTCCAAATTAGCATCTTAAGAGGACTTCTAACAGTCAGCCTGAGGATGACGAACGCAAATTTGCCTTTCAGACTATCCCTGACCAAAACAGCTCAATCATGGAAACAGCTCACTGCCTATAAAAACAGTTTATATTTCTTATTTTCAACTGTATTCAATATGAATTTGACATTGACAAATTTGTCACAGTTGAGGAAATAACTGTATTTAGAAACAAGCGTCTTTTCTGACATCTTAGGAAAAGATAAGAAATAAGACATGAATGAGTACTGTATAGACCCTTTCTCTGAAGTAGTAGTTCAAGTGAACCAGCAGACTTGTGGGGGGGGGGGAGGGGGGAGACTACAGCACGTCTACAAGAGGGACGGTAGTTTGGAAGGAGACTGCCACCAGTGTCACAGGTGAAGGTTCATGATAGACACCCTGGGGCAGACACTGCTCAAGGCCACTGGCACTTAACACCATGTCATAACTCTGCTCAGGCTAAAAGCAACAGTGATAAGGATTCCAGTGCTGAAGTCTTGTATGTATCAGGGCTTCCACCAACTGGTAATTTTGTGCTAAAGAAGCCTAATGTAGAATATTCCTGAGGGATTCTGTACCAAAAATAAAATAAAAATTCTGCACACAGTATTTTAAAATTCTTCCAAATTTGTCAATAAATAAATGGTGGTTCCAGCAGCGCAGTAGGGAGCTCAGGCCACTGGCTGCACAGAGGTGGGAAATCACCCTGCAGCCCCCATGCATAGGACATGGTGGTGAGGCTGCACCTGACCCTGACAATGCGAGGGCCAGATCTATCCAAAGACACCCTGAGGCCTTGCCCCTCCAAATCAGGGCAGGCTCAGACTGGCAGGATCCAAATGTGGAGGGATCCAGGTGAGGTGAGAAGGCTTTGGGTGGGGCAGTCTGGGTGTAGTCAGCTCAGTGGAGGGCTGAGGGGTGGGAGGATCTGGATTCACAGGAGCTTGTTGGGGGTGCCGGGGCAATGGGATTCTGCAGGGGGGTCCAGGTGAAGGTGGTTGGAGGTCACAAGAGGCTATGCAGGGAGGAGCAGCTGCCTGTATAGTGACTGACCCTCCCCCCACAGCTGAAGGAGCAATGGGAGCAAGAAGCTGGGTTGGGTGAGATGCAACGCTTCCAGCAGCCAGGGGAGGTTTCTGGTGGTGGGTCTGACCCGGCCCTGCCATTCCTTGCAGGGGAAGAGGAATTCCAGTACTGCCCCACCCCCACGCCAAGCTGGGACTAGGATAGGCGCCACCAGTCTTGGCATCCCCCTCTCTGGCATTACCTCTCCGCCAGCTGCTCTAGGTGCCTGAAACAATGTGCCCAAGCTGCTGGGGAGGGACATGACCGCTCTTACAGCTTCACTTTGCTTCCCCCATCAGAAAGTCATTTTTCTGTGGGGAAGCAAAGAAATCTGAGGGGGGACATAAATTCTACTCAAACGCAGTGATGCAAAATTCCCCCAGGAGTTGCAAACAAGGTTTAAGAGAAGCACTCATACCACAGACATGTCAAATACAGAGGTGCATTTTGCAGAGGCTATGATGACACCACAACTTCTACAATAGGAAGTCTTTCAAAAGATAGATAGTTTTCACATCAGCTGGAAGATATCTAGTAGACTTGCACTGACAGTCTGTCCTCTGTTGTAAGCTGCCAACAGTGGGAGGTTAATGTATATGAGATCTTGAGACATACTGGGTATTTCAGCTTTAAAAAGCAGCAGCAGCAAACAGTTAAAGATTCAGACGATAGGGCCAGTGATACTTTAAAAAAAAAAATGGTGACAGGTGTAACACACTTATCTCTTAGCTTTGATGTTTAAGTTATGTTTGTTGTACCTTAGTAGCCATCATACAAAGCCAGTAAATTCAACCCATAATAGAAGTGTTTTGTAGAGATCAACTATTTAGCATGATCACATGCCTAGAATCAATTTGTGTTACTTGCCTACCACCACCAATCACTACCTGAACATTAGAAATCTAAATATCCAAGTAGGTTGCACATCAAAACATCTCTATCTTACAACTACCCCATAAGAACCCACACTTAAGAGTTACTTGCAAAAGTTTTTGCTTTGCTATTTGTGGTTGTACTAATCCCTTCTCTTACTACTATATCTGTGCCTAGGACAGTGCTTCCAAGAACCATGTAAGTGGAGTTGTGGTAATGCACCTCAGTTTTTAAAAATTCTGATTTGAGTGATGTTTCCTGGGACACTAGTTTGCGATAAGCTTTTATCTCAAATCTGCACTCTTACCTTCCAACATAGTCTTGATAGTTACAGATTGCTTTGCAATTTCAACGTCAACTTCAAAAATTTCTCCATCTGAACTCTGTAGTTTAATTGAAGGCATCTAAAACATGAGAAAGTCACCAGTTATTTTCATGCAATAGTTTGCAGAGAAGTTAGTGTACAAAGTGCTGTTCAAGTTATAAAAGCCATCTTTACCATTCACATTGCCTCTTCAAGACAAATGCCATCAAGATGGGACACACCATTGTATATGGAAGGGCAAATGAAGTGTCCCCCATACAATCAGAGACATCTTTACAAAGTTTACTGTTTGAATAAGCAAGTCTTAATTCACTACTTCTAGATTAAAGCATCCGAGGATGAGAGAGTGGAAAAGGAGTAATCTAAGACTGATCTGAGCAATTATGAAGTGTCTAATATGTTAAACAAGAGGCCAACACATTTCACATTTAAATTTTAGGGCAATGATGCAATGTGAATGAATGCCAGCCATATGTTGGCAGTACTACAGATGCAGTAGCATCCCTCCCTGGTCTTGAATATGGTTTTAAGTGACGCACCAAAACTTCCAAGTGCTCCCAAATACCAATGTCAAAATATTAAGATTAATATCGTCCTTCAAATCTGCTAGCTAGCCCTTTCTGCCATCTGGAGACTATTCAGGTGCAGTTAGATCCCACAGCACTTTCAAAATTCTGGTTTCTTGGACAAGTCTCCCTCAAATGAAACAAGATTGACATATTACTGATATTGGAGAGCTTTCAGAACAGATTCCGAGCAAGCTTTTTGCACCTGCCCCCACACTTACTGTTCAAGACATTACTAGGTCTAGGGGGAAAAAATGGATTTTAGAACATAAGTCAGTCAGTCTTAACAAGTTCAGGAACAACAACAATAAATTGTAAGATCACTGCTTCTTGTTGCAGTACGTGTGTTTGAGTTTCCTGGAGGTGTTTTATTAGGAGTCCTATTATCAAACCTCTCAAAACTGATCTTCCTAAGAGTTATGCTACAGCTCAAATACAAGTTATAGGCTTGATGCAGGAGTTACGGGTGAGGTTCTATGGCTATGCAGATGGTCAGACTAGATGATAATGGTGCCTTACTGCCTTAAAAAAAAAAAAAAAAATCTACCTACCTACCTACCAAGTCCTTCAAGTGCTTCTGAAGTCAGGCTACTTCAAATTTTAGAAACTGGCTTTAATTCATTACAACTAATATGCAGGCTGTATTAGTGAATTTCTTCAGTTAACAGCTAACAGAAGAAGAAAGCAAGCTTGTTTCTATTGCAGTGTTAAAGAAGTAGTCTAGACTAATTGGTTCTATGCTAGCTGTGAAAGTGATTTGCTTTAACAGGAAAGGTCTTTGAAGGCAGCTATACTTGGAGAAGAGCCTGTGTGAAGTCATTAGCCCTAGTGCCTTCGATGTCTCAAGACCTTTTTTGGTCATTTATTACCTATTTGTTATTTTGCTTTGCAGAAGGATCTCACAGTTTAGAGCTCCTTTAGTGGATATAAGAGAGCTAAGTCATGCATCATTTGATGCAGCCAGACAATCCAGTTCAAAACCTGTTGGAAAAAGCTTTAGGGACAAAAGGTACACAGAGGTTAGGGGGCCTAAGGCCTTGGCTACACTCGCAGATTCACAGCGCTGCCTCGGCAGCGCTGTGAAGCGCGAGTGTAGTCACAGCGCTGCAAGTACTCCACCTCTCCAAGGGGAATAGCTTGCAGGCGCTGATTACACTGGCGCTTTACAGCGCTGCACTCGGGGGGGTCTTTTTTCATACCCCTGAGCGCATCAAGTGCAGCGCTGTGAATTGCCAGTGTAGCCAAGGCCTAAGATTCCACAGACCCAAGATCTACTGCAATTAAAGCAGCTTACTGGCTGTATCCCTTTCAGCCAGCTTGCATTAACTGCTCCACAGAGCAGACTAAGGCATGCCAATACTGCTGATCCTGACTACTGCAAAAAAACCCAGCCCAATGAAGCCCAGCCAGTGCAGGTTATTAAGCAGCACGCAAGCTGAATATAGAACCTCATCTGAGAGGATAAGTGCAATCTCAATTTATGTTTGGCAGCGTTAGAGCCAATCCTTTAACCCCATATGAAAATATTATATCTTAAGTGGTATGGGTATTTTTGGATGGACTCCGACTCATGAGCACTGCATCTCTCATGGAAGTATGATACTGAATTATTGCTACAATGTTACAACTATGGTGTCAAGTATCAGAGGGGTAGCCGTGTTAGTCTGAATCTGTAAAAAGCAACAGAGGGTCCTGTGGCACCTTTAAGACTAACAGAAGTATTGGGAGCATAAGCTTTCGTGGGGAAGAACCTCACTTCTTATCTGAAGAAGTGAGGTTCTTCCCCACGAAAGCTTATGCTCCCAATACTTCTGTTAGTCTTAAAGGTGCCACAGGACCCTCTGTTGCTTGTTACAACTATGGTTTCTCTTAAGAGTGCTGAATATTGATTAAAGTTATTCTATATTATTAAGCAGACCAGTCCTACAATGAGAAGTTAAGATTGCTCAAGTACAAATCTAGCTTCTTATTTGCGAGATATAAATATGACTTCACATCTAAAAACAGTCACCCTGCAGTCTCTTACTTTTTTGGGTGGGGGGAAAAAAAATCAGCGACAAGACAGGAAGTCTATTTTTGACTATTTGGACTTCCAAAATTTCAAGGAAACTAATAAAATGCAGAAATTAAGTTATTGCTTCCCGTTTGTTTAGTGTCAATACAGCAAATTTCTACTAAGTGTAATTTGATTTACATCATAGCACTGCTTGTTCCATAAGCAGAGTGAGTAGGCATTATTTTTAAATGCCCTATTTTCAGTCTAACTATTCTGAAATATTCTGTGAAGTGAGAGTCTCATACATTTAAGTATTTTAACTGCATGATGTCATAGAAATTACTGCTTATTGTGATCAGAAAATGCAAGACTTTCTTTAAACTGAAATTTTCATATTTGGGATTTACACTTCTCCCTTCATGTGAATGTTTTTTTTAAAAGGAGCAATTTCAAGTTTATGTTTGTTATCAGAGAGACAGTATCAAGTTCTCTTGTATATTCAGTCTACATGCATGACAACTGCATTGACACAATAGGTCGAGTAGTTATTAGCATGACCTGATTAACTACATGACATTAAGCAGCACAAAATATTTTCACACAATGAATGGTTTAAAATTAACCACAGCATCTTGACATTATACCTATTTGGATCTCATCAGCCAAAATTTAGTCATGTTAAGGTGCAACAAATGCAAGAAGTGTAAAATTAATTTTCATACATGTCTAGGCTGTACACGTCAAGGATTATTACATAATTCTACATGATGGGATATATCCATAGATTTTGCCTGATCAAATTCAGTCAATGCAAAACTATTTACATTAAAGTCGGTTTCACACATTAGTTTTAGTCCATAATTCAAATACACATTGATTACATCCCTTACACAAATAGGGCTTTATTGTTAGCAGTCTTAATCAAAAGGACATTTTAAGTAGTTTAATTTTCATTATCAATCATGGAGATCAGTGTTTATACTTCGTTAGTAAAAAAGAGACTACCTCCTGGAAGAGAAATATCATTTGCAGTGCAGAACTTGGAAAACAAGTTAGCCTCAGATACCAGTACAGCACAGTGACTAAGCAGAACAGTGTAGAGCCTGTATTTAACAACTCTGAATCAGGTAACTTTTATTGTTATTATTGTTTTTAAGGGATGTACTTAAATTACAGCACTGTGCTCTACGGGCCCTAGCTGCTCAGCTCAACCATTTACGGTCTCTTTAGCCAACTCTGTGCCCTGCGAAGCTGTTAAAGCACGTACTCCGGGCTCTTCCCCTGTATTTCTCAGGCTCACACACAACATCCATTAATAAGGGCCACGTTTCAGACACTTGTTTAACGGTTCTAGTCGCAAGGTCTGACACACACACACACACACGAAACGCGCCGTGGAGCCCAGGCAACGCACAACACAGCAGAGCAGCCCGGGGGTTGTTTGCGTTTCAAGGGCTCAAAGAGACCCTTCTACCCGAGCAGCATCGGGGCCAGCGCCAGGCCCAGGGCCACGGCCGGGCTGCCCTTCGCCCAGAGAAGCCCGCGGCCCTCCCGCCATAAGTGGTACGAAGCCCCCAGGCCCCCGCCCCATTGGGAGGAAGAGGAGGCGCCCCAGGGAGCAGGCCGCAGCCCATAGCAACCACCTGCCGACACCTCCCCGCTCACTTTCCTCCGCGCGGGGCCAGGCCTAGCTTCCCCCGGGCGGCCGCTGCGGCCTCCATCCCCGACCTGGCCTAGAGCCCTCGCCCCGCCCCGCCCTGCTCCCGGGACTGCCAGTCCCACCGCGGGCACGCGCAGCCCAGCTGGGGGACAAGACCTGAGCCGTCGGCCCTCACCGCGAGACGGCGCCCGGCTCTACGTCCCTCCGCGCTGACCGAGACCCGGCAGCAGCTGCAGCTAGGGCCTGACTGCGGCGACGCCTTTTATACCGCGGGGCGGGGCGGGACTCCGGGAGGTGGAAGACGAAGGACCCCCCTCCCCCCCACTGCCTCACAGACCAACTGTAGGTGTCCGCGCAGATCGCCTGACTGATCGTGAGGAAATGTAAAATGCAGCCTGCCCGCGGGACACAAACGCCCTCCTCACTTCCACCTTAGATACAGGGGAGCGAAGGGGAAGGGATTTCATGCATGTAAACGGATTGGGGGAGTTAAGTAACAGCTATGGCGTCTTTCAGGCAGAGGGTGCCCCTGTCAGAAAAGCTGCCTCACATGGCAACGGCAACAGCCTCATAGTGGATGGAGGGGGCTTACCCCAGCACGTGTTTGTTGCATGCCCCTTGTCAATGCTGTGCACAGCCTTCAGTGCTAGGCCCCGTGTTGCCCTGTTCCCAGGGCCCAGCCTTTAGCCAGCAGCTTCTCATCCCCCCTCTGCCTTCCTCCCCCACCAGGAGGGAGTAGTGCAGACTCCTCCAGGACTAGGCACTCATGGGTTCTATTCCCAGTTCTGGCACCAACTCCCTGCATGGCTTTGGTCTATCTCATTCCCCCTTAGCAAAATGGGAGGGATGATATTTCCATGGCAGCAGAGGCGTAGCGAGCGCCCTCCATACCCTCCGACGGGAGGGGGTCCCGCAAGGAAGGGGGCCCCTAAAAGTGGCAAAATAAATACCGCATTCCAGTTTCTGCATTGTAAGGGGCCCTGCCCGGACATATGTTCGGAGGGGGCCACGTTCTTTGTTGCTACGGCCCTGCATGGCAGGATTCATTAATCCCTGTCAGGCAGGGGCCACATCTTCCTATGAGTTTGTAGCATGATCCTGATCAGATCCTTGAGCTTCAACTACTATACAAAATCATACTAATACATTTTGAAAACTGCATTGGAGGAGTATCATAACAAATCTCAGGGCAGTTTGGACATGGTGGATGTTACTGAGCTAAACACCTCAGCCACTCTGTCCTTCATCGGAATAAAATTCAGCCTCCTGCTCCAAAAAACAAAGACCCCTAACACTTGCACTAAAGGGAAATCTCCACCAGCTCTGTCAAGTGCACCTCATTTTCAGAGATTTAATCCTAAAGTTTCCTACCTTCTACACAAATTGGTGTCCCCTCATTTTTATTGAGAGAGGAAAATTAATATTAAACAGGTTATAGCAAAGTTATTTTCACTACAAAAGAATGAAACCTACAACATTTTAAGATTCCTGTATGAATCATTTCTGTGTCCTTCATTTTGATTCTCTGACGCACACATTTGTGCCTCTGCAGGTGCATGATTTTCATTAACTGTAAACTGTGTGGCATTGGCCCTATACTGTTGAGAGGTTCTGATTCTGTCCTGTGGAGGGCGGGGTTACTCAAAGGATTATGATTGCATAACTACATATATTTTACTCTATATTTTACTCAGAAGGCGGAGTCAACTCTGCGAAGATTCATACCTCTGCTTTCAAGGTATTGTACTTACCTGCACGCACTGGGAGTGTAAAACAATGAAACTCGCAGTTGTCAATTCCTCTGAGTGAGCTAGGGTTACAATCATTGTCTGATGAAGGGAGCGTGACAGAAACTAGGCTATTAAAAAAATTAACATTGAGGGCTGCGGATAAATTTGCTAAGCAGCAATTTAATCTAAAAGCTGCATGTCAGCTAAAATCCTCTTACATTAATGTGTTAATGCTGTCAATCGTTACATTAAACCCCATCTCCACTAAGGGAAATGCCATGTCTCTACTGCAGCACTTGATTTCTGAAGAAAGGTTGGCTCAGTGCCATCTCTTGCAAACAAATGGCCTAGAGCCCTCAGGCACCGTTCACAACATTAGTACTAGAATAAAACGCTATTCAGAGTAACCCTGATTCAGTTTAAGGGCCTATTTGTATGGCTCCTGTCATCCTCTCAAAGCTTCAGTGTGAGGTAAAATTTCAAAATAAGAGATCTAAGAAAAATAATGGTAAGAGAAGCTTAAAATAATGGATTCATTCTGTATTACTTCCGTTTCTTGAGTCACCCTTTCAGATGTAAACAATAAAACCTTGCCTTATGCAACCACTCAGCAGAGTAGCAAAAATTTGGTCTTTAACTAAACAAAATAGGATTGGAGATCTTGAGGATAATTTTTATTTGTTGCTTAAGACAATGGTTTGCCAATCTAAACTGGAAATTTATAACCATATAGCTGGATAGCAGTTTCACACAAGTTTATGTGGCACATAATCATCATTAATGATGATTAATCATTTAAACCCCATGTCTCCATTGAGTCCAGGCAGGTGGATAGAACCCTGCCTCTGAGTGGAGTCTTACTGATGCCTATGAAGGGGAGTCTGCCAGCATGGAGCTCATAGCAATAATTGGCCCTTGGGCCCAGAACCTCAAAGTACTTAGGCATTGCTCTGCTCCGCGTTGCAACGCCTAACCCCTACGGCAGTCTGCAGCCTAGCGGAACCCTCAACCCTAAGCTAGGTGCCCAGACTCCATATACAATGCAGGAAATAAGTTAGGCACCTAAGCAAGGGATCCTCAGAAGCCAGAAAGCTGCGTAAGCAGCTGACCCGGTGCTCTCATGCTCACCCTATATTTCCCTTTACCATCAGCTTTTTTGCAGATGCTATGTGTGACAGGGCTACTGGGGTGCCACCTGGACTGTGGGACAACTTAGCCCTCTGTTCCACCAACCTAGGGCATCCTTCTCACACTGTGAGGCTGTTGTTAAGCCACAAACCTCTGGCAGGTACTGCACTTACACAGACATCCACAGGCAGGGACACACACAACTGAGTTACATGGATGCTTTGCCAGCCACTCATGAAACAACAATAGAGAGGCTCCAACCAGTCCCCCGCACACTCCTTCAGCTCCCCAGCCTTGCTCCCTGGAACTGTACCATCTTGCCCTGTTCAGAAGCCTGACCAGTGTAAATTCATTTCCAAGTCCGATCCTCCCCTGATGTGGAGAGGACACACATTAGCCTTTGTAACCTGAGCTGAGATTTCCTAAGCACTTCAACCAAAACATACTGTTTTAGGTAAAATATAGAACAGATGTATTAACTACAGAAAGATAGATTTTAAGTGATTATAAGTAGCAAGCATAGAGATCAAAGTTGGTTACTTAAGAAACAAAAATAAATTCACAGTCTGAGTTCTACAAACTAAACGGGATTTGAATCAAGCAGTGTCTCATCCTGACAGATGGTACAATCCTCAATAAACATGCGGGACTCTTTTCCAGCCTGGGATCACGTTGACCAGTTCAAAGCCTTTGTCAGCCAGATGTTTCTTCCAGGTGTTGAGTTGGGGAGGGGGGAAGAGAGATCAAGTGATGATGTCACTTCCCTTCTTTTATAGTTTCTTCCAGCTTGCTGGAAAGATATATGTGATATAGATACCCTTGTGACATGAGGGTCCGCCCCTATTGGTCAAGCAGTCTATCGTCTACGTCAGGGGTGGGCAAACTACGGCTCGCGGGCCGGATCTGGCCCATCAGGGCTTTGGATCCGGCCCGCGGGATTGCCAGCCCTGTGGCGCAGCAGGGCTAAGGCAGGCTCCCTGCCTGCCCTGGCCCCATGCCACTCCCAGAAGTGGCCGGCACCACGTCCCTGCGGCTCCGGGGTGGCGGGAGAGGGGCAGAGGGCTCCATGAACTGCCCTCGCCTGCAGGCACTGCCCCCCACAGCTCCCATAAATTGGCCGGGAACAGGGAACCTCACAAAATGATACCTCACAAGGCATACTTTTTACAAAACATAATTATATGACAGTGGTGAATACGGGGGTTCCAGGGTGCTACTCTGAGGTCACACTGTACTGCCTCTAAACCTAGTAGTAGCCTGCATCCAGCCCTTCTGCTGGGGTCTGACAGGCATGAAGTCAGGATCAGGCCCCACTGGCAAGATAGCATTCCCTCACTTAGTATGAGAATCCTGCTTCACGGTCTCGAGGGCTTTGGCTTGAGTTAGGCCTCCAAGTGGCTCATTAGCTGTGGGGTGGCATCAGCACTTAGGCGACTCTGCAAACACCAACCAGCAGAAATATAGGTGCCTGCAGGGCTAGGCAACAGTTTTGAAAATGTCACCATTTGAAAAGAGGCAGATAGGCACCTAAATACCTTTGAGAATATGGGCCTAATTCATCAATAGTGCCTGTCCATTTTAAAGAAAGAAAGAAAGAAAGAAAGTAAAGCCTTTAAACTGCAGTTAATGTATGTAACCTGGTGGTCCTATTACTGTCACCCTTTTCTTCCTCCCCAACCACCTCCACTGTGTTCTTCAATTCTCTGTTGGTCTTGTCCCTTGACCACTAGTCCCTTCAAAGTAAGCTCTTTAAACTAGCTTTTATTTGCTGTTGATATAGCATTCAGTACAATGAATTCCTGATCCTGATTGTGGCCTCCGGGTGATACATAATTATTGTTAATTATTATACCTGTCCTGTGCACTTTATCTTGTCTTTGTATTATTAGAATTGTTCATCTGCTTTGCTTAGCCCAAATACAAATACAGTAGACCGAAGCTGAGAAAATCCTGTCACACTCCAAGACGTGAAAGTCACTAATTGCCTTTAAGAGCCTTGTTTTCCCAGAACTAGCAGAACCAGTCCCGTCTAGCAGGATGGTGTCACCATAGAGAGAACACAGACTTCCTGGGGACTCAGACAATAGCATAAACATATCTAACAGGACAGATGGGAGAAAATATTAACGATAAAGATGCCTGTGGAGTCAGTGGATGGGAAAAGAAACCACATATACTTAACTTTGTTCTGCTGTTATTTGTTTGTATTTTGTTGTTGAACTACTCCCCAGTAAGCAAGTAGAGGTGGGAGGATGTCATGAAATACTGTAAATAAGTGAAATGTCTGTCCAAATGTTATACCAAGGGGATGAATCTTTCATTGTATATTTACCAGTCTTCAAAAAAGAATTAGCACAAAATTTTCTGAAGCTGTCTGCAACCAGCCACTTCCACCAGGGAAAAGTGTTTCCATGGTCAGATTATTGAAGCATACACAACATAGGCCCAGGCCTAGAGCCCACATTGTGAAGTCATGTGATTACTTTTTGTTTTGTTTTTTTAAATGAAAGCTGATGTTCTAATGTAAGTTTCTTGTTTTCCTGGTTACAAAGAAAAGTTTGAAACCGTGATGTGGAACCAATGCATTGATGTCTTCAGAGAGCCTGAAACAATAGCTCTGAGATATGAGAATTGCTCCATGGATCTCACCCAGGTATTAATTCCCAGACTCTCTGCTCCAGGGGGCCCCACCAACACCATCTCAGCAGAAGATTCTATAGCCATGTCTATACTAGGGGAAAAAAGCTGTGTGTTTAACACCTCTTAACATGTTAAAACCATAGTGTAGCGTTAACCCCCCTCCCCCCACATAAACAAGACAAGTAGTTCTAACACATTAGCTGGATGAAGTAAACTTAGGTTCCCTCTTAGGGTTGACCCTGAGCAGCGAACACGTATGAAAATACAAATTGCTCTGTCTAAACCAGGGTTTTAACATACATTCTATAAACACTTTTTTTCTAGTAAAGACTAGGCGTATGTGTTGGAGAAGAAGAATGCAAAAACCAAGACCCATCCACCCCAGCTGCTGGGAGTAAGTACTGAGGGCTACCTCGATACACCTGTGACGGGTTGGGTCACAGAAACCCGCTTGGGACTGCCAGCTGATGTACTGAGACTACCTCTGAGCCCATTTTCCCTGGTAGCTTGGGACTTCAGTACCCTATCTTGAGCCACACACGCTAGCCTGCTACAAACACAGACCCAGGTCTGAACCACATCCTCCACAAGCTGCAGACTTAACTGAAAACAGCTTAAGACGTGCTCCTATCTCTAGCATCCTGATACCCAGTTCCCAATGGGGTCCAAACCCCAAATAAATCTGTTGTACTCTGTATAAAGCTTATAGAGGGTAAACTCAAATTGTCCGCCTTCTATAACACTGATAGAGAGATATGCACAGCTGTTTGCTCCCCCAGGAATTAATGGCTTACTCTGGGTTAATTAATAAACAAAAGTGATTTTATTAAGTATAATAAGTAGGATTTAAGTGATTCCAAGTAATAACAGACAGACCAAAGTAAATTACCAAGCAAAATAAAACAAAAACATGCAGGTCTAAACCCAATACAGTAGGAAACTAAATGCAGGTAAATCTCACCCTGAGAGATGTTCCAATAAGCTTCTTTCACAGTCTAGACTCCTTCCTAGTCTGGGTCCAGCAATCACTCAAACCCTCACAGTTGCTGTCCTTTGTTCCAGTTTCTTTCAGGCATCTCTTTGGGGGTGGAGAGGCGATCTTCTGAGCCAGCTGAAGATAAAATGGAGGGTTTTCCAGGGCCTTTTATATTCTCTCTCTTGTGGGCAGAAACCCCTTTGTTCTCCTGTGTGAGATCACAGCAACAGGACAGAGTCTGTAGCCACCTGGGCAAGTCACATGTCTATGAATTATTCACCTTTTTGCTGGCCAATGCCATTGTTTGCATGTTAGTTTGAACGTTCCCAGGAAAGCTCAGATGTGGATTGGTGTCTCCCAAAGTCCACTGTCAGTTAAGCATTTCTTGATTGGGCACTTCCTGAGAACAGTCCTTTCTCAAGAAGCTGACCTAATGCTTCACTGAGGCTACTTAGAATCAAACAAATACATAGCCAATATTCATAACTTCAAATACAAAAATGATACGCATATACAGACAGCATAATCATAACCAGCAAACTACAACCTTTCCATAGACACCCCACTTGGCCTCCTCTATATAAGAACTGGTGCAACCATAGGACCCTGGTTGCAGCAATGATCTGTACGATCACAGTTTATGTCAATAATGTCACAACACCCTTGCCTCTACAAGAGGAGAGGGGATCCCTGCTGCCACTTCTGGGGTGTGAGGGCATGCTACTGCCTGTACATGGCTGAGAAAGGTGACAGGGCAATGCTCACTAATCACTGCTCCAAGTGGACGGCAGGGCAATAGCATGTGGACAGTTTGAATTGCCTGAATCCAGCTCTGGATTGTACAAAGTAGTTTTCCTTTCTGAGATATCCTAATTTTGCCTACATTTTTGTAAGGAGGGGCTAAATTTGAGGAACTTTGTCATAGGAACAAGTATAGTGTGCTTAAAAAAAAAAAATCAACCTGCGTCCATCTCCTCTTTCTCCATTGTAACTCATGTTATATTAAAAAAACATAGTTCAGAGGATCAGACAACTGTAACAGCTGGTCTGTTTTTCATATTGCTTTGTTACATCTCTGAAGGAATAGTAAACCTAATCCACTTTTTTTACACCAAAAAGTGGGGGGGGGGCACCTGCCAGAAGAGAGACTGTAAGCTCTCCCTCTAAGCCAGGAGGTCAGACTCGAGATGTGTTGTTTGTTCTTTATACAATATACTACCAGTTCCTACATCCATGCTTATTTATGGTCCATGGCAGGGTGTATGTATATAAATTCAGAACAGTCTCTCCCACCCCCTCACACTGTACAGCAGTTCACCTAGTGGTATTAATGAAAGGTTTGCATAGATATCAAGGGGAGAATATAGCCTTTATGGTGTAACTAAATATGTAGTATCTATTATTTGTGCTTTGTCCTGTCGTTGCATCCATCACTCAGGGAGAAGCTACATGTGGGCCCAACGAGAGGTGGTGTGTATTTCTGCCCTTGGTATCTCTTCCTCCCACATCCTCCTATCTCTATGCCTTTGTGAGTTTCCACTGTTCCTTCTGCATTTCCTTCCCTACAAAAGCTCCAGATTCCCACTTATCAAATTCCACCTTTCCAGCAACTAAACTAATCAGCCATGAAATAGTTAATGTTATCAAAATGTCATCACTGGGCTTTACAGCTGATGCTTTCATCAGATCAACAAGGAGCAGAGGCGTTTACCCCTCTCAGAATCATTAATTCATACTTGCTGTTGCCAACTCTCACAATTTTCTCTCATGTCTAGCATGTTTGGGGTGTTTTTTTTTTAAACGTGTCTCATGAAAACATGATAAAAGGCTGCCAACACAAATTTTCCCTTATTCAAAATGGTCACCATCTCCTGTTACTGTCAATGGGGCTGAAACCAGCAAGATGGCCACCATTTCCGTGCAGCCTATCTGCACGTGGCAGTGAGGCTGCCTATAATAAAGTTGGCTGCCACAGCTCACTGTTTTCAACGACATTGAAGCCCCGACCCACAAACAAAATGGCTGCCTCTCCATGGTTCGGGGGC
Source organism: Chrysemys picta bellii (assembly GCF_011386835.1). Lineage (NCBI taxonomy): Eukaryota > Metazoa > Chordata > Testudines > Emydidae > Chrysemys > Chrysemys picta. The sequence continues at coordinate 98,487,341 of NC_088798.1, forward strand.
TCAAAGGACACAGGGACTGTGAGGAGTAGCAGAGATGCTGTGAAAAATGGATGGGGAGAATGAGTAGCATCAGAAGGCAGGATTAGAGATTGTAGTGGGATGGGATACAGGAGGGTGCCAAGAATAGTGATGTGGTCAAAGATGTAGGATACGGGACACTCTCTTTCAAACAGGCACTGGCTCAGTGGCTGTGAAAATCATATGTGCTCTGAATTATTCAGCTGTACTATTTGTCAGACTATTACGGCGCTGATAGATCTACGTACGTTACTATTTATTGTTTCAAACAAGCCTTTGAGCCATTGTATAGCTACCATGAAGTCTGACTGTGTTTCCTGTTATATTTTTATGCAAAAAGACTATTCTATAGTTTTAAAAAGCTTTGAGGAGAAACTAAAAATGCTCCTCCACAATAACCACACTACCACAGTTTCTTCCCTTCAAAAACACTGTCTGACAGTAGCATCTTTGTGAGTACGAAGAAGAGCATCATGTTCCTCTTATTGAGATGTGGGCCAGCAGTTAAACAGCTGATGCAGTTTGTCTCACCATCTTAGGTGTATGGCAGGTTCAAACATCATCAGTATAAATGTAAGCATTCTAGACATACAAAGCATAAATATTAACAAGTCTGAAAAAAAAATCAGATTATGATAAGAAGCAATTCAGTCTAGAGGACTGAGCATGGGATTGGAAGCTAAGAACCTCAAACCACTAACCTCAGGTCTGCCAGTAACTTTATGCAAAGCCTACGAGCAAGTCACTTCCCTTTTATTCTCAGTTTCCCTGTTTGTAGATTAAGGATAATACTACTTACCTCTCTCTTACAGTTCTGTGCGGATTAAAGATTGAGTAATGCTCTGGAAATACAAAATGATTTTACATGACTGTTTAAAAAGGAAAATTATAAATAAATCTGTAACTTGAATGCATCTATAATGGGTGTTGCTCGACCCTATCATCCCCTTCACTTGGTATTTATAACCACATTATCTCAGTCTCAGCATTATTACCATGGGATCTCTACACTTGCATCCATGCATAGGTTACAAAATTGTTACCATATAGCTCAGGGGTCAGCAACCTATCAGAAGTGGTGTGCCAAGTCTTCATTTATTCACTCTAATTTAAGGTTTCGCGTGCCAGTAATATATTTTAACGTTTTTAGAAGGTCTCTTCCTATAAGTCTATAATATATAACTAAACTATTGTTATATATAAAGTAAATAAGTCTTTTAAAATGTTTAAGAAGCTTCAATTAAAATACAGAACCCCCCGGACCGGTGGCCAGGACCCAGGCAGTGTGAGTGCCACCGAAAATCAGCTCGCGTGCCATAGGTTGCCTACCCCTGATATAGCTAATAGAGAAAATGGTGCCAGGCTGGTGACAAAACTTGCATTCCACTGAGAATCAAGAGATTTGTTTGAGCTCAGATAATGCAGGCACGAGGGCCACATAAATACCTAAAATATGGAATTAAGTGAAAAAACAAAGAACTTTAGTCATGGAGTTGGTAACGATATCTCCCTGATAGATGTCCACTGTGTGCAGAGAGTAATACGGATTTATCCCCAAATCTCCAAACCCAGCTACTGCAATTTAGAGCAGTTCTGAGGATCCTCTGGGTTGCAACAGCGTCTGCTTTCAAGTTTAGAGGGATGGAAGAGTGATGAATGCCGCATTTGCCTCTTCTCCTTGGAAGGTGTGTGTGTGTGGATTTTAAACCCTTTCAAGCTATCTTTACCCACAGAGAAAATGGGCACAACCCCAGTGCTTTTTGTGTGTTTATCTTTAAGTGAGAGATAAACAGCACTACAGTAAGTAAATGGTTGAGGATGAATGTGTTATTTAGTTTATCCAGCAGATGGTGCCAGACTCAGAATTAGATAGACCCAAATAACAGGCCTGTGGCCAGAAGTATTCTACATTGCTGTAAAAGGAAGTTTCAGAGATAGTTAAGTCAGTACTGCAGTTCTCAAGGGGAACCATTCAACATATACTGCTCCCCCACAGCGGGCGCACATACACACACACTTTTTTTCTACAACATAGCAGTTGTCCTGCCTACCCAAACCTCTGCTGTATTAGAACATCACAAAATCATTTTAGTGCCTGGGGCAAGCAAGCAAGCATATTTGCACCTCCTAGAGGCAACATTTGGGGAGACATGCAGAGTGTGGTCCACCCTAGATTTCTGCCTTCCATTTAGTACAGAGGATTTCAAACTGTGGGGCCCCTTGCTCCCCTTGGCTGCCCTGCCCCAGCCCCATGGTTGCAGGGCTTGCGGTTGCCCAGCCCAAGCTCTGAGCTCGGCCAGGCAAGCCTGGTGCCCAGCCCAAGGCCTGGGGGCAGGCAGCTGCTGCTGGCAGGGCAGATTCGTTCCCGCCAGCTCTGGAAACCAAGGCCATGAGAACAGAGTGACCCCTAGAGTGACTATATTTCAAGTTCCCAAATAGAGGACACTGCCAGGAGGAGAGGGAGCTGGAGGGGGGTTTCAGTTGGAGAGTGCTGGAGGGTGTGCGTTTGTGTGTACTGGAAGGGGGTATTTGAGGGGCACGGGAAATGGTATTCAGGGGGTTCTGGAGGGGGTACCTGCAACAGGGAAACCCACTGGAGGTGGGGGCAGTGTCATGCTCCCTGTCATGGTGGCAGTCACAGGTCTAGGATGCTGTGCCAGGCTATCAGTCAATAACTCCCCGTGGGCCTCTCCCTGAGCTGGCGGCACTCAGGGAACTGCTCACTTGCTGATGCAACCCTCGCGCCGTGGGGCAAACTTGCTCTGGCCAGGGTCCCTGGGCCTGTGGGGAGGGGAATGGCACTAAGCATCTTGGGCTACAGCTGTTGGGCCCAACTCAGTGTGTGTGTGGGGGGGGGGGGGGGAGGGGCTGAGCACCCTTAGCTCCAGCTGATACCACTGGGTCCAATCCTGCACCACTTCATTTTTTCCACCCCTGCCCGCTTTGCGCCCTGGCAGCTGCCCTGCTCACCCTGCCCTAGTTACAGCCCTGAATGTAGAACTGAAAAGGACCTTGAGCAATCATCTAGTCCATCCCCCCTGCAAAAGCAGGACAAAGTGAATCTAGACTGCCTTTGACAGGTGTTTTTCTAACTTGTTCTTAGAAATTTCCAATAATGGGGATTCCACAATCTCCCTGGGAAGGCTATTCCAGTGCTTAATTATCCTTGTAGTGAGAGATCTAAAATCTCCCTTACTGCAGATTAAGCCCATTTCTTCTTATCCTACCTTCAGTGGACATTGAGAACTGATCACTGCCCTCTTCCCAACAACCAAGTTACTCTCAGATGGCATTTGAGCACATACCCTTCACTTCACTATGCCCCTATGTCTATAGGAATCCCTGTAGTCCTGAAGGACTGTTTGACCTATAAGGATAGAAGACTGCAGTGCAATGGTGGAGATAATTTTATTAAGACAGACTCCACAGTTGGGTGTTGTACCTAATGCTCACTGAATAGAATAGGAGAAAGCAAATACAATACATACTTGAGAGCATTAGAGGGAATTTAGGAAAGGACTCACTCAAGAAGAGATCTGCACAAAATGGTGAAAAGCGGTTACATTTCAGTTTAAATAAAGAATCACATGCCATCCTAGCAACTGCTTGTTTACTTCAGTGACAACACAAGTGAAGGCTTCTGAAGAATGAAATGCAACATATTTAGAAGCAGTAGTAGACAGGTTCCAGAAAAGAAGTTTGACTGGGTTCAGAAACTTGCTTTGCAACCTACTGCCTTCTCGAAGATCTAAAAAGAGAACTCAGATCAGGGACTCAGTATTAGAAAAGCTGGCTTCTAATTATCCATGGGATAGTAAGGAAGAGATGGACTAAGGCCTGGTCTACACTACGACTTTAATTCGGATTTATCAGCTTTAATTCGAATTTACCCTGCAACCGTCCACACAACGACGCTATTTATTTCGATGTAAAGGGCCCTTTAAATCGATTTCTGTACTCCACCCCGACGAGCGGAGTAGCGCCAAAATCGATTTTAACATTTTGAATTAGGGATAGTGTGGCCGCAATTCGATGGTATTGGCCTCCGGGAGCTATCCCACAGTGCATCATTGTGACCGCTCTGGACAGCAATCTAAACTCGGATGCACTGGCCAGGTAGACAGGAAAAGCCCCGCGAACATTTGAATTTCATTTCCTGTTTGCCCAGCGTGGAGAGCACAGGTGACCACAGATAGCTCATCAGCACCGGTAACCATGCAGGCTGATAATCGAAAAAGAGCACCAGCATGGACCGTAAGGGAGGTACTGGATCTGATCGCTGTATGGGGAGAGGATTCAGTGCTTGCAGAACTTCATTCTAAAAGACGAAATGCAAAAACTTTTGAAAAAATCTCCAAGGGCATGATGGAGAGAGGCCACAATAGGGACTCTGAGCAGTGCCGCATGAAAGTCAAGGAGCTCAGACAAGCCTATCAAAAAACAAAGGAGGCAAACGGTCGCTCCGGGTCAGAGCCGCGGACATGCCGCTTCTACGCCGAGCTGCATGCAATTCTAGGGGGGGCTGCCACCACTACCCCACCTGTGATCGTGGATTCTGGGTCGGGGATAGTCTCATCAGCGACGCCTGAGGATTCTGCCGATGGGGGAGAGGAGGAGGAGGAGGAGGAGGAGGATGAGCTTGCAGAGAGCACACAGCACTCCGTTCTCCCCAACAGCCAGGATCTTTTTCTCACCCTGACTGAAGTACCCTCCCAAGCCTCCCAAGCCAGTACCCAAGACTCTGACCCCATGGAAGGGACCTCAGGTGAGTTTACCTTTTAAAATATAAAACTTGTTTTAAAAGCAAACGGTTTTTAATGATTACTTTGCCCTGAGGACTTGGGATGCATTCGCGATCAGTTCAGCTACTGGAAAAGTCTGTTAACGTGTCTGGGGATGGAGCGGAAATCCTCCAGGGACATCTCCATGAAGCTCTCCTGGAGGTACTCCAAAAGCCTTGCCACAAGGTTTCTGGGCAGTGCATCCTTATTCCCTCCTCCATGGTAGGACACTTGACCACGCCATGCTTGCAGCAAGTAATCTGGTATCATTGCCTGACAAAGCCTGGCAGCGTATGGTCCCAGTGTTTGCTGGGGGGGAGGCTCCGTACACCTTCCCATTCCACCCCAGTAGACAGCCCAAGCAAAAGGCTGTCATTTTTTTAACCTTTTCTTTGTGGCTTTTTCCTTCCCAGCAATCCTCCTCCCAAATACCACCCGGGTTCCCTCCCTCTTTTTCTAATCTATTAATAAAGAATAAGTGATTTTTAAATGATAGTGACTTTATTTGGTTTGAAAGAAAGCTGGGGGAAGGGGGAGGGTGGGTTCCTTACAGAAAATCAGTCAATAAAGGGGGCGGGTTTTCATGAAGGAGAAACAAACAGATATTTCACACTGTAGCCTGGCCAGTCATGAAACTGGTTTTTAAAGCTTCTCTGATGCACAGCGCTTCCTGGTGTGCTCTTCTAATCGCCCTGGTGTCTGGCTGCGCGTAATCAGCAGACAGGCGATTTGCCTCAGCCTCCCACCCCGCCATAAAGGTCTCCCCCTTACTTTCACAGAGATTGTGGAGCACACAGCAAGCAGAAATAACAATGGGGAGATTTCTTTGGCTGAGGTCAGAGCGAGTCAATAATGATCGCCAGCGACCTTTTAAACGGCCAAATGCACATTCTACCACCATTCTGCACTTGCTTAGCCTGTAGTTAAACAGCTCCTGACTCCTGTCCAGGCTGCCTGTGTACGGCTTCATGAGCCATGGCATTAAGGGGTAGGCTGGGTCCCCAAGAATAACTATTGGCATCTCAACATCCCCAACGGTTATTTTCTGGTCCGGAAAGTAAGTCCCTTGCTGCAGCCCTTTAAACAGAGTAGTGTTCCTGAAGACGCGAGCGTCATGAACCCTTCCCGCCCAGCCCGCGTTGATGTTGGTGAAACGTCCCTTGTGATCCACAAGTGTTTGCAGCACCATTGAAAAGTACCCCTTGCGGTTTATGTACTCGGTGGCTTGGTGCTCCGGTGCCAAGATAGGGATATGGGTTCCGTCTATCGCCCCACCAGTTAGGGAATCCCATTGCAGCAAAACCATCCACTATAGCCTGCACATTTCCCAGAGTCACTTTCGTAGCAGCACCTGAGTGATTGCTTTGGCTACTTGCATCACAGCAGCCCCCACAGTAGATTTGCCCACTCCAAATTGATTCCCGACTGACCGGTAGCTGTCTGGCGTTGCAAGCTTCCACAGGGCTATCGCCACGCGCTTCTCAACTGTGAGGGCTGCTCTCATCTTGGTATTCTGGCGTTTCAGGGCAGGGGACAGCAAGTCACAAAGTTCCATGAAAGTGCCCTTACGCATGCGAAAGTTCCGCAGCCACTGGGAATCGTCCCAGACCTGCAACACTATGCGGTCCCACCAGTCTGTGCTTGTTTCCCTTGCCCAGAATCGGCGTTCCATGGATAGAATCTGCCCCATTAACAACATGATCTCCAAAGCACCGGGGCCCGTGGTTTCACAGAATTCTGTATCCGTGTCCATGTCCATGTCAATGTCCTCATCATGCTTGTCGCTGCGCTGCCGCCGCCGCTGCCTCCTCGCCTCGTTTTTCTGGTCCTGGCTGAGCATAAACTCCACGAGAACGCACGAGGTGTTTACAATGTTCATGACTGCTGTCTTGAGCTCAGCGGGCTCCATGCTTGCCGTGGTATGGAGTCTGCAGTGTTCACCCACCCAGGAAAAAAGGCGCGAAAATGGTTGTCTGCCGTCCGTTGCTTTCATGCAGGGAGAATGGGGGGAGGAGGTGAGGCTGTACCCAGAACCACCTGCGACGATGTTTTTTTGTCCCATCAGGCACTGGGATCTTAACCCACAATCCCAATGGGCGCGGGAGACTGCGGGAACTATGGGATAGCTACCCACAGTGTAACGGTGCAGAAATCGATGCTAGCCCCGGTACTTGGACGCACACCACCGAATTAATGTGCTTAGTGTGGCCGCATACATTTCGACTTTATACAACCTGTTTTTCAAATCCGAATTATATAAATTCGGATTAATCCCGTAGTGTAGACATACCCTAAGAGTCATTCAGTGTTCCTAGTATGCTAAAAAACTTCCCATGTTCTCCCTCCACCCACTTGCTCTTCGGAAAGTTTTCATAAGTGAACTGAGTGCAAGAAGTTGATGTGCCTTTACCTATTTACCCATCACATTTCTTAGTAGCATAGCTGGAGCTATAGGCTAAGAGACAGAATGTGCCCTTTGCATCTAGGTCTTCAGCGGCAAACTGTAGAGAATTGTCATTAGATTAAATTCACTCTTGTGCAAAGGGTCAGCACAAAGTGATGCACCACTTGAAGCTCAAAATAGGGTTGAGTGAGACATAAGCGGTGCATAGACCTTATGCAAGCTCTCCGCACAGGAGAACCTCTCCCATTGGCACAGATAGTTTCTACACTTAAAACCCTACAGTGGTTCAACTGCAGTGGCACAGCTATAGCATTTTAAGTGTAGACAAGCCTTCTGCCATTGATTTAAGATGTGGCCTTGAGCCTCAGTTTCCCTATCTATAAAATGGGAATAGTGACACTTTATCCACCTTTATGTAAACCGCTTTAAAAATCTACCAATGGAAACTATCAAAACTAATCATGCAGAAAAAGCAGATTTTCTAAGTAATTTTGTCAGAAAATGCAATTGAAGTCTCAGAGAGCTTACCCCCAGTTTCAGTGTTAACTGTGCGACTACCAACCAAACAAAATTATTTAGCGGTATATGTTCAGTATACTGTTTTCAAACCATCACATCTTTGTTAAAACAGAACATTTGAGGACATTAATACCCTGTGACGTTGTGCAGTCTATATGGTTTTATAAAAACTTGATAATAAGTCAATATAATGTAACTGAGATAGTTTTAGAGAAAATACGGTAATAAGTGAATGTAAGTAACTGGGATATGCCTCATGCAAAAGGTCTCTTGTAAGGTATCATTACAAAGCTTATAATCTACTGAGTGTGATCATCTGATTTGTATAAATGTACCACTCTTGTATCTAAAACTAGAAATATAAAATGTAACTCTGAGGGCCTATTGTAATTGTGTAAAGTGTGGACCATTAATGATGGTTTGGAATCTTGATGACTCCCATTGTCTGCAGATGGCTGTATTTACCTGTGAGTCTTCCTGTATATGTGTGTGCTGGCAAGTGAGTAATGAAGTCTTGCAGTGACATGTGATCATGTCACCTGAACTGGAATCCATCTTTAACCTGGTGCTTTTCCAATGAGGGGGGGTGGAAACCCAGAGAGACAAAGAGTTCCCGCCTTATGCAAAAGATATATAAAGGGGGGGAAGAGAACAGAGAAGGTGAGAAGCCATCATGAAGAATCCCCTAGTTACCACCTGAGCTGCAACAAGAGCTGTACCAGGGGAAAGAATTGTGCCCAGGCCTGGAAGGTGTCCAGTCTGAGAAAAACTTACTGAAACATCTCTGAGGGTGAGATTATCTGTATTTAGTTTGATTAGGCATAGATTTGCGCATTTTATTTTATTTTGCTTGGTGACTTACTTTGTTCTGTCTGTTACTACTTTGAACCACTTAAATCCTACTGTCTGTATTTAATAAAATCACCTTTTATTTAGTAATTTACTCAGAGTATGTATTAATACCTGGGGGAGCAAACAACTGTGCATATCTCTCTATCAGTGTTATAGAGGGCGGACAATTTATGAGTTTGCCCTGCATAAGCTTTATACAGGGTAAAACGGATTTATCTGGGTTTAGACCCCACTGGGAGTTGGGCATCTGAGTGCTAAAGACAAGCATTCTACTGTGAGCTGTTTTCAGGTAAACTTGCAGCTTTGGGACAAGTGATTCAGACCCTGGATCTGTGTCTGGAGCCAGACGGGAGTGTCTGGCTCAGCAAGACAGGGTGCTGGAGTCCTGAGCTGGCAGGGAAAACAGAAGCAGGGGTAGTCTTTGCACATCTGGTGGCAGCTCCCAAGGGGGTTTCTGTGATCCAACCCGTCACATACCCCATTCCAAAATTCAAAACTTGACATTTCCACTGCCAAACATCTAAAAAAGGGCACACTGTGTTTTGTATGATGGGAGAATGGAGAAACGCACTAAGACTTTGCTCAAACATTCCATCAAGATTCTCTTTCTATATTCTCCCATAGAATAGGTTCCAGCCCAAGAGTTGTGTCATGGAAACTATGAACATAGCTATTGTAAGTACCTGCTGTAGAAGGGACACCTAGCCCTGTTGAGCAAGAGTCTCAAAGGTACTAGGGGGATTAGGCACCCAAATCATTTTGCATTTCAATAGAAATTGGGCAACTAAACTTCCAGGTGAAATTTTTAGAGGCACCTAAGGAGCCTACAAGTAGTGCAGTGTGGTAACATAGAAGACATGAGTTCAGGACTCTACCTCCAGTGCTGCCCAGGAGTGGCAGGAGCGATCTGTGCAGAGGTGGAAGGACTGCTTCACAACACTACCATGTTAACTGTCTAATTAAGAACTCCATCCAGCCTTTCTGTGGTGGAACACTGCAGCTCCTTTTAAGGTGGCCTGCAACCCTCTGATTGGCTAACCCCTTGCAGCCTCTACACTGCTCCTTTCCTGGGATGGGTGTGGCAGGATCCTGAGGCCTCCAGCAAGGGGCCTCTGGGCCTTGCCCATCCTGTCATTTCACCCTGCCTCTCCCTGCTAGGATTGGAGTGGTAGTTCTATAGAGAGTAATCTCTCATAACCCCATCTTTTGCCCCACTTTGGCAGGATCTTCTTCCCAGACTTCTCTGTGTGGAAAGCTACTAGTAATAGTCTCTGTACCCCAATCTACTAGGGTCCTTTTCTTGGGCCTCTGCCTTGAGAGCTGGTCTTTCCTTTCTAGCAGGTCTCTCTCCCCCAGAACTCTGTCTGGAGAGCCTCTATCTGGTCTTTGCCCTGGTCACTCAGGGTCTACTCTCCCATATCTTTCTTCCTGAAGAGCATGTCTATGGTCTTTTGACTCATTCTCTTCTCTGGATTTCAGGGTGTCTGTACACCGAGCCTCTAGCTGCATCTCCTAATCATATACCATGTGGAACAAGCGCTGTTTGTTTTTCATCCTCAGTGAACTGGAGATCTTCGGTCAGCTGAACTTGAGATCCTCCCATTATTTTTCTGCTGCCTCCAATCATTTCGCCAGGTCATCCTCTTAGGAGGGAGCTCACAAAGCCTGCCTGTGCTACTCCCTTCCCTATCCTAGGGTCCTGTTCTATACCCTAGCTCTTCGCTTTCACTTCCCCCTGCTGGGGCAATTGTTTGGGCCTCTGTGCTAGTTAGCACACTGGGTATGTTAGCTAGAGTTCCTACAGTACCCTGCTGAACTCTGAAATCTGTCCGGGTCTCTATGGTATCCTGCTGTGCCCAAGGCTCTGTCTGGATCCCTGCTGTAGTTCCCAGAGTTTTCTCCCTGGGCCAATGCTTCCTGCAAAGCCAAGCATTGTTCCCTCTGCCCCTTGGCTTCCACTAGCACCCGAGCCAACTCCTGCTCTACCCGGACCAGCTGACTAATGACTTTTCCTCGGGAGATGCTGGCCTTGTCCAACTCTTGTTGGCATTTCCTCAGCGGGTACCTCATGTCTGGGCCATTCTGGTCTCACCTCTGGGCTCTTTTCCAGTGTCTCCCTACCCTGGCTCCCAGCCCCTGCTTTCCTTCCCAGCTGGGCCCAGACTCTCTTGGTCCTAGGTCACTATCCTGGTCCCATCTTTCCCACATGAAGGTTGAGTAACCCACCCAGTCTCTTCCCAAAATTATGGGCCACAGCAGGTCCTTGACCCCGCCAACATGGAGTCAAGCTCTCCAGTCCTGTACCTTCAACCCAACTTCTGCCGTGAGATAGACTCGGGTTCCCCTCTCTGTTTACCAAACAGCTTGGGCCTTTCCTCTCCTTCAGCCTCAAATTAGGCCTCAGCTAACTTGACTGCTTCCCCCATGGAGGCCGGCTGAAAATGCCTTACCCAGCTCTGTACCCCTCCTGGTAGGGCCTTTAAGAATTGCTCTAGAAGCTTTTCCACCAAGCTGGTCTCTGGACAAAGCCAGTGCATTGCAAGGTCTCAACTTCTGGTCTACTACTACACCCCTTGTGGGAACAATTTTGTCCAGAACTTGTGTCTGTATGCCACCGGAGTCAACCCCAGCTGATCCAAAATGGCTGCCTTCACCACTGGGTAAGAATTCGCTGCTCATCACTTACCACTTGGCAAGCCACCTGCACCATGCCCATCAGGAATGTAGCTATGTGGGCCACCCAAGTCAATTCTTCCCATCCTGCTGCCTTTGCCACCTGCTCAAAGGTCTGGAGGAAAGCCTTTGGGTCATCATCCAGTCTGAGCTTTGCCAGGCCCAGAGCCAAACCAATCACCAGTTCCATCACAAACTTGGTTCCTAGGTGTGGTGTGACCCAACTGCTTGTGTATCCACTCCTGCAGGTTGGAGTGGATCTCCTGCCACTGTTGCTGCACCACAAACTGGATTTCTTGTTGTTTCTGTAGGTTCTCTGTCAACTGCATCAGGAGAGTGCATAGCTGCTGCTCTTGCTGCCAACAGGTAAATCCTCTTCAATAGTTGTGCCCCTTGTTGATCGGGGGTTGGGCTGAAAGAAACCCTACTGGTACCAAATGTAATGGCATAGCACCTACCTCTCGCGCACCCCTTCTAGTTGGGTGTATGTGCAGTCTTTAAACAGCCCCAGCCCTGGTATTGGGCCATATTCCCAGGACTTCCTCTTGGAGGCAATGGTTTCACCCTTTTGGGCCATTCTGGCCCCAGTTCTCCAGCTGGGCCACTAAATAGTTCAAGTCCCCTGCTGGTGATTTATCGCTGTCCAATTATAAGCCACTTTGCCCAGTGGCCTATGGGTGGAGGGGAGGGGGAGACTCAGGCCCAGCCCAGGGACCCTAAGAATAGCAGCCATACACCATTGTGTCCCTTTAATGAAACTGCTTTCAGTTCTGTGGGCTACCTCCCTGTGGCCCCAGCCTTCACTAAAGCTTCACCCTTATCTCAGGGCCCTTTTATGTTCAGGCCCAGCAGCCAGCCTGCAGCTCTTCCTTGCTTCCCTCCCACCCCTGAGCTGTCCATGGTGCTGCAGTTCCTTTTGGCCAGACAGGAACACCATGTTTACTCCTCTGACTGGTCTGAACTGCAGCTCTTTTTATACTAGCCTACAACCCTCTGATTGGCTAGCCCGTGGCAGCCTCCCTTCCTGATTGGCTGCTTCCTTCGCAGTCTCTCTAAGCTGCTTGGAGTATTTAGCTCTACTGTTCCTTCCCTGGGCCAGGTGTGGTAGGACCCAGAGGCCTCCAGCAGGGTGCCTCTGGGCCTAGTCCACCCAGTCACATGTATATTTTAAATATCCTTCATGGGGGATGGCTGAAAGATCTGGAAGCAAGTTAACATTAACAGAAGTTCTGAACGGACATCCAACATTTCCACTGCTTTACCTCACAGTGAGTTTATACTTGCATGCAGCACTTCTTGTCAATCACTGATGGAATGTGTACTGTAGTTAAAGTGTTCTCATGGTATATGTAAAGCAACCACAGTGAGGATTTTTTTTTTTTTTGGCATATGAATCCCAAAACTCTCCAAAATAATTTAATTTACATTCACTTGCAAAAAATGTATTTGGGGCAAGATATGCTTTACCTTCATGGCCAAACATAGGGATTGTCTCCAGAGGGAGTGTCTGCTTTGATAATATATGCACTTGTTTCACATCAAATACCCAAACTGCTTTCATAAATGACTGTCCAGGCTGCGTGAACCTTGGTCCTTTTCAAGCTGGTCTGGCAACACTCTCCTTGGTGTTGCAGTAGTATTCTTTCAGTTTGGCTGCCATTTTCTTGAACACTCCTTTTAAAAACGCATTCTGCTCTGCATCTTCATTGTACTTTTCCTTTGCATTGAGTCTGCCCAGTGTGTCAAATCCATTACAGAGTTGTGCAGTTGATGGATAGAAACAGAACATCTCAAAAGATTTAATAGTTTTCATCGATGATTTGGCATTCTGAGCAATGACTATGTCAAGTGGCAAGGTCATGTCATTTAAAAGCAAGATCAGTGTGTCCATTACCTGAATGCAGAGTGAAATCTCCATTTCACTTTCAATGAACTCACAGTAGTCACACATTCAGCGTGGTAAAGAACTGCTTCAAACCAGAATTCCATCGTGTCACTACTGGTTCTGGACACAGGCATTTGGTCAGGATTAAGCTTTTTTTCCCCCTGCAAAGAAAATCCTGAAACGCGGTTTGAGAGCTGGGCAGTGTTTAAACGTTTTCTTCATTGCAGCAATGGCTATTATTTTAGAAAAAATGAACACGCCACCGATTGTTAGCCAGACTTACAATGTATGCATTGCACATTACATGCACCATATTAGGAAGCAGGCCCTGTTGAACCTGAGTATATGCTCGAGTACAGTATGTTGCATTGTCTGTTACTATCCCAGACACCTTAAAGTCTGTATCAAAATTGGTTAGGCAGTTTGGTGACAAAGTTGAATAATTTACCAGGTTAAGAACAGGACTGTCCAAAAGAAATGATCGTAGCTTTTCTGAGCCATTAATTTGGGGTACAGCAACGATATGCAGTACATAATTATCTTTGTCAGCTGTTGACTTGTCAAACACAGAATCATCTTTTTTCATATGCTCTTTCAGCTCCTGTGTACTTCAAACATCTTGGATAAGTAATCTTGGTGATGCTTATTAGCAGAAGGAAGAGCACCCGTGTTTGGAATTTGTTTCTGAATGTACTCCCTTAAGACTGCGCTATACCGTTTCTCCACTGATATAGTTGCACTTGAGAATGCCTCAACCAGTTCAATATATGCCACATTTTGAGCATCACGACTCTCGGTACTGCCATTAAACAGATATGACAGTTGTCTGATGTTTTGCTTTTGATGTCAGATCTGTTTCTGCTTTGTGTTTGGCATTATGATGCTGATCAGAATTTAAGAGTATCAATATTTGACTTGTGTGTGGTCTAATGTGACATTGCAACTTTCCTCCATCAGCATGCAATTGCTTGGGATGCTGCTCTGTACAATCGAAGCACTGATTTTATTTATTTTTGCAGTTTGAGTCTTAGGATTTGCCATATGCTTAACCTCGTGGAAGTACTGTACTGTGTGTAAACAACCGCTTGTCTCCTAGCAACGCAAGTATCGCGAGATCGGATGAGCCTGTTTAATTTGTCATGCACATTCAAACTTGAACACAGTACACCCTCGCTATAACAAACCTCTGAGGATCTAAGCCATTTGTTCAGTATACCCCAGGCTTAGTTATAGCAAAAAGGAAGGGACCACAGCCCCAGGGCTAGAGGATCTCTCAGCTCCCCACCACATTTGATCTCTAATGTTGAATTGAGCCAAATAAGCCACCCAAGAAGTTTTTCTTCTCAAAGTTAGTGGTCTTTTGCATCATTTGGGATGGGGCAGCCCAATCTCTCTCAACTACAAAGAGGGTATAAAAACTGTTGTAAATGTCTGCTCTTACCCAAGTCCTCTGGCTGGCTCAAATCCAAGCGGTTGCCTTCCACTATGATCTGTGATGCCTTGGTCTCCTTCTGGAGTTGAATTTTCAGCTTCTTAAGTCCTTACTGCAGCTCATCTATTAGCAAGTTTTAAGTTGGCAAAAGGTTGCTTGGTCTCTACTATTTTGTGGAAAGTCTTCTGGTCTATGGAAATCAGATTGTTGGTCACTTCCACCTGTTTTACTATTCCAGCCTGGTTGGTGTTGCTGGATTTCCAAATCACTTTGTAGTTGCTGCTCCAACAGGGATCTCATCGCAGCCTGCAAGTCATCAGAGTCCTTTCTGGGAAACCTTCAGCTTCTTTTAGGTAATCTTAATTCCTTTTGCAAAGTCTCGAGCTCCTGTTTTAAACCTTGGCTGAATGTTTTTGATATTTACAAGCATTTCTAATTATTTGTTTCATCTTAGTTCAAGAGGAATCCTATACTCAATCTCGCTCCTTGGAAACTCGAACCCACTTCTCTCTCAGTGTTGTCCCCTTTTGACTAAGTGCCTAACCAAAAATTTGGGCATCGGGGATGTTCTAGTTGGGAGTAGAGGTTGATGGAGTCTAGTATTTTCTTTGATGCAATCTTGTTTATATACGAAGGACCACACAAAATGCTACTCCTCCAAATGTTCTTAGTTCCTTCTGCCAAAGGAAGTTTTAGACCCAAGCCTTTTTAGCCAACAGACCCAAAAGCTCTCTAGCTTTTCCCAGGGTCACACTGCTTACAGGCTTTCTTGCCTCTAGTTCTGTTCTTTTTGGTCCTGTGTGTTCTGTCTTCACATTCACACACAAACACTATATATGCAGCAGAAGCCCTCTGCCCACTCAGTCCAAACTCCTGGACAGTTTCACATAACCCTTTTGTCCTAGGCAGGGGCCTATGATTAATGTATTTGACAATTATGTTAACTGAAGGCTGAGTTCACACTACCAGTCTCAGTGAGGTTCTGACTCTACCCATAGAAAGGTTTCACCAAGTTTTAACAGTATGTGAAGCTCTGGAGATCTTCTCTTCACACCTGTCTAAAGCAACAAGTATGCTGCTGGTACTACACAATCAGCAACGGAGGAAAAAAAAGGCAATGCGGGGATAGTGCTTTAGACAGCCCCTTATTCGGTTAAAAAGTCCCTGTAATGTCTACACTTATCACAACAGGTAAGCATTGCACCTGCACCACTGTAGTGAAAACATTTAGAAGAGGTTTTCCATTGCTGTAGTAAATCCACCCCGTTGACAGGCTGTAGCTAGGTTGAGGGAAGAATTCTTCTGTCAACCTACCGATCTCTATACCAGGCTTATGTTGGCTTAACTACATCTCAGGGATGTGAATTTTTCACACTTGAGTGGTGTAGCTAGATTGACCTACATTTTGGGTGTAGACCAGGGCTAAGACTTTTGTGCTCCTAGTGTCTTAAGTTATTAAAACTGAAAGTTTTAACTCATTAGAACACTTTAAGCACGGTAATAGACTATTCAGATTCTTTCTGGTTCTCATGCACTAACTCGTAATGTGAGCTGCAAAAACCAAACCTTTAAGATTCCATGAAAGGAGAAACAGGAATAGTCAAAGTTTGATTAACTCTTTATGTAACTGAAACATGAGGTAATTCCTACCACCGTAAATGTGGTATGCAGCTCATTTCTCACGTTACTTACTCTGCCAGAGCAAGTGACAACTCAACTTCAAAATTAATCCAAATTTTGTTTATGGGAATTGTCAGTTTTTCTGGTGCTGAGTAACACAACTGACCAATTGCTCATATTTGTCAACCTTGGAGGAAGGTAACTTAATAGCAAGATTACATTTTTAAATAGGCAAGCACTTCTTTCTTTGGAATCTTTTAAACTTTTTTCAATGGTTAATGATGTCATGTAGCTCACCAATTTTCAATTAAACCATCCCATTATGAAGAACAATTTTAACATGTTAATGGAATCTTGAAACACACATTACATTCTCCTTGGTTTTCCAAGTAATTAAAAACAGGACAGATTATGCAGAGCAACTAGAGAAAGGCTGGATGACTATGCAAAGGGAGAAAAACAAAAATATTTTAGTTCAGATTCTGTGCTCACATCTATTTATGCAGCACCCATTGACTTTACGGGAGAGCTACTTTTGTGTATCTGCAGAGAGAATGTCACTAAGTTACCTGCTCTGTTCACATGCTTCTGCAGAGGCTGCCTTGCACCTCCTTGAAACAGAAAATTCAACGTGCCTATTTATATAATAAGGAAGGACTGGTGGGGCAGCAGGGAATGATGTCAATTAAAATTGAGTAGCAAGTTCACTCCACAGACCAGCGTTTACAAACATGGGAAAGGAAGGAGCGCAAAAGCAATTCAGAGTACAAGCTACTTGTAAAAATTCGTATTAAAAAACTGCAAAGCAAAAAAACCAAAAAAACTGACATATTGAACTAAAGCCGAGCTCAATACACCCCCTTCTATTTATGGATTAAAGAGCACTGCAGAACATGTTTCTACCCCTGATGCTACTTAAAACCCATCATACTAATCAACCTTTTATGAAAACCCGCACAGAGTTGACCTGAAATACTTAGTTCACAAGTTTATTATGAAAAAACACTGCAGTACTCTCCCGCAGTAACATCATTTTACAGGAAAAAAAAACAGTTCTGTTCAAAATAACTCACTATGCTTGAACAATTACAAGGGACAATGAAGGAGGCAGAATGGGGAGGAAGAAAATGAGTGAGACAAAAATCAATACAATTAAATTAAACAGTATTCCCTGAAAAAACAAATCAGAACAGATTCAGAACACAAATAGGAGGCGGGCTTGGTACTTATTTTAAAAATGTTCATTAAGCTTCAATGATTGTTTGCTGCTATCCTTATCTACAGTCATGCTGAATAAAGCTATAGCTAAATGGAAAGTTAAATGTATTCACGAGGTGTTAATGTCTACATCTTAACATTTGCAGTCTCTCAGAGAAAGCAAAAGTAACTACAAATAGTGCTATGCCAGAAACTGGTTTCTTGACCGACAATGTTGCTTCAGCATGCAATGAACTGGTTCATTCTAAAGTGGTCACGGTTGTTGACAAGAGGCTTTGTATTTTATTATGGCACATCTTTTGGTCCATGTGAAAACGAGTTTGAATGTTAAATATTTTCTGACACTTTGGAGTTACTGTTGCTCTTCCCATTTCCTTTAGGTCAACATATGGTTCATGGCAATACTGTACAAGTGTAAAATCTTTACAGGAAGTAGTCTGGGGTGCGACGAGTAACATGTGGTTCACCTCTGCGTGGTGCTGGATCAAACTGCAAGCTGAAAGAAAACACATTTTTATTCAAATTGCTACAGATTTTGTTGACTTGAATTCATAATTACCATATGCGTGCCCCTGATTAGCTGTCTTCCCCATAAGAATTCTGGGACTGGTGGTGTTTCCTTTTTAAAGAATTACTTATTCAAGCTACGAAGGTCTTCTGAAATGTTTTTACATGGTATTTAAGTGCAATTTTCTTCAATATTAAACCCATAGTTGGAGCCATAGCTTAATGGTTTTTTTCTACAGTCAATATGAACTGAGGACTGGTGAAAAATATCAAGGCTGTCACTAAAATGTATTCTCTACAATACCCACAAACCAGGGTGCATTTAGGAAGTCTACAAGGTACCCAAATACCAATGCTGCAGAGTGGCGGCGATTTAAAAGTATGCCACATTTCCAGGTTCTCACTCGTCTTTCATATTCCAAGCATTCTTGTAACTCAGTGCTTTTCAACCTTTTTTCATTTTGGGGACTCCTAATAAATTTTGAATGGAGATTGGAAATTCAATCTATGGTTCACGGATCCCTACCATAAAAGTCTTAGACTGAACAGAATTGAATTATAAATGTTGTGCATGCTCAGCACGGCATTTGATGCAGCATGAGGCAGGGTGCTAAACTGTAGGCTTCCCTGGTAACAAGAATACTTCCCGATTTTGGCCTGTAAGTGGGGTATGCACATACTTTTGATCAGAAAAACGGAATGCCTTTTTTTGGATTTGAAGCTTTATTTTCAGAATCACCTTTTGCAGACCCCTTATATATAGTCCGCGGACCCCGGGTTGAAAACCACTATTGTAACTAAATGCTTTCAATGTATGACCCCCACCCTACAGAAATCAAACGTATGAAGAATTCCAATAACCTCTGACATGGGGCAAACATTGGAAGAAACATGTTTTCTGACTTTAGAACTATCAGAGAAGAGATCTGAGCTGAGCTTCAATGGCTAATATTCCAAAACCAAACAAAAAATAGTTGAAAATAGTAAATAAAATATCAAGTCACGTTTTAAATGAAAATATATATAAATAAAAATAAATATAAGGGGGGGGAGAGAGAGCTGCTGCTATATGAAGTGTTTAATTCAGTCATGTCTGAAATGTAATTTCTGGAATCTGTGTTTAACAATCCCTTCTCCTTCCACCTTCAAATTACCTAGTCTTAATACTTAACATTCATATAAAAGCTTTCATAGAATCATAGAACATCAGGGTTGGAAGGGACCTCAAGAGGTCATCTAGTCCAACCCCCTGCTCAAAGCAGGACCAATTCCCAACTAAATCATTTCTGTTTGCATAGCTCTGTAGAGCTATTGAAGTTTAATTTCATCTTTAAAGAATTTCAGAATTGCAGTTAAGAATTAACTCTACTTGATGCCTGGACAGCCACTACTCACTAGTCCCTTTTTAGATTTATTTGGCATTTGATATTAGTCTTAACAGTTACCATACTCCTCTCCCCCACAGCAATATAAAGTGATCTATTTTCTTAACTACATTGATTAATGAGAATCTGATCTATAAATACTTACAAGGAGTATTTTAGAGTATCATCAAGTTCCATAATTGCAGCTTGGTTGCCACAGCGGTAACAATAGTTTGGAGCACTGAAAATTGTTACTACATTCCGATCATGGCACCAGTTGTACCCCTAAAGAGGGAAAAATACAAAAATCAAATAAGTCTTTATTAAGGTGTCCTTCAAACATCCATTCCCTTTTCTCTCTGTATGTAGCTGTAAGAACCAGACAGTCTCAGTGGTTCACAGATTATGGTTCATCGAACCCTTCTAGGTAGTACATCTAAGAACATTAAAAACTAAGCAGTGAGGAATCAGAAGGAGAGGTTGCCCACATTGGATATTGTATCTTCACTGATAATTCTCAGAAGGGGGGAGAAATCTGTTCTTCATACCACAACCAGAGATTTGTGATTTGAGAAGAACACAAGAATTTCCCTGGTTAAGATCAGACAAAGTTAATATTAAGTGTGATTATAACTAGTGGTGCAAGTAAAATCCATGTCTTACCGGTGGGTGAAGGGAAGCTAACGGGGGAGGAGCTAAAGGGGGCATGTGACCTCACCATGTGACTCCTCACTGCAACACCCCTAGCTCGGGGCCCCCACATTCTCCCTATCCCTACCCCACATCCATCCCGTTTCCTGGGGCAACGGGGGGAGGAGGCGGCTATCTCCACCTCCTGCTGTGCCTGAGACAGGGCTAAGGGGGGAGTGAGGCTGGGGGCCGGCAGTACAGCCGCCGGAGGAGCTGCCGGCGGTCTGCTCCTTTCCCCGCTGTCCTTCCCAGCCCTGGCGGGGTTGCTGCTGTGTCTTTCCTGTACGTTGTACAGGCTATAAATAGCTTGCTTGTATGGCATACCAGAGCGTAATGGCCTATTTGCACTGCTCATTATAACCTCAATGGATTTTATCAGTAAAATTTTATCTCAATTACACCAGTATTAGAGTAACTCCACTGAAGTAAATAATTGCACTGGATTTACATTGGTGTCGCCAAGATCAGAACCTTGATCTAAAGAAGTTTTACCGGAACCACTGGATATAAAAGTCTTTTTGCTTTTGCATGTGTAGTTAAGGTATGAAGCCTACACAAAGCCTAAACAAAATTATATGGCAAACATTTAGACACATTTACCAAATCAATACAGATTCAGCCATAAACTAATAGGTAATTGATTTTATTGTGTGACATTTACCTATGTCAACTGTAAAAAAAACATGAAACAATTTTGTAAAACTGCAATGAATTCTCAAAAGCAAGGCAGAAGATTAGTAGTCGCAATGCATTTGACTTTAGATACATTAACTATTACACAGAAGTTTAATGCTCTTCCAGTTTCAGGATGAAGCTTCTGGGTGTCTTTACTTTCTCCTATCGGAGAAGGACTACGTATTGCCACAGAAGCCCATTCTGAAACAGAAGCACTAGGATAATGGCATTTAAGTATCAACTGCTCAAATTGTGGGTATTTAAAACAGAACTGCACAATACTTACCTCCATTACCAGCTGATGCGCTCTTGAAACCAACGTAAGGCCATTGGCATGATTAAAAGTTTCTGAAATATCTTGCCCAAACGTATAGCCAGCACCACGAGGAGAAATGCCCCAACCACCGCGATCATCTGGATCTGACCATAGCAAATCACACATTGGACCCTGCAACACATTTTTAAAGTCATGAGTTTTCAGTCGTATGACATATGGGGGAGATTATATATATCTGTGTGTATATCTATCAGACTCAAGTGTTCATTTAAATATACTAACAGCACAGTTGACACTTGGGAAACCCTGGTAACCGATTACACTAAGTGAAGAATCTTAGGCCTAGTCTTCACTTACCGGCTGGTCCGGCGGCACGCCATCGATGTTCTGGGATCGATTTATCGCGTCTGGTTAAGACGCGATAAATCGATCCCGGAAGTGCTCACAGTCGGCGCCGGTACTCCAGCTCGCCGAGAGGAGTACGCGGCGTCGACGGGGGGAGACTTCCGGCCGCGTCTGGACCGCGGTAAGTTCGGACTAAGGTACTTCGAATTCAGCTACGTTATTAACGTAGCTGAATTTGCGTACCTTAGTCCGAAGTCCAGACTAAGTGGGGACCAGGCCTTAGTGAGGAATGGAATTGCTCTAAGAAGAGACTGGAGACCTCAGATTAAAAGGGCTTGTCATGATCTAGTATGATCACCTTCTCCAATTTATTCTCTAAACCAGTGGTCTCCAAAGTGGGGTGCGCGACAGGAAAAGCGTGCATCTCCCCCCGCCCCTTCGACAGTTTGGGCGGGAGTCTGAGCGGCTTTTTTTTTTTTTTTTTTTGCGCGCTTTGGCAAAAATGGTAGAGCCGGCGCGGCAGGGGGTGCGTGCTCAAATTTTTTTTACACTGATAGGGGTGCGTGATCAAAAAAGTTTGGAGACAACAGCTCTAAACCATGGGCAAGAATAATGTATGTGTACCACTACCTTCCTTCAGACAGTCTGCAGGGAGACTGACATTGTCACACTATGAATACACATCCGTTTGTCATGAACTTCATTCTTGAACTATGTTTACATAAGTACACAAGGATATAAAGAAAGTATGCTGAAATGGAAAGACTTGTGTCTAAACAGCACATTTTGATAATAGATCTATCAATACCTCGTGGGGAACTTCTTGCAGGCGATCAAGTGCTCTGATGTGATCCAGTGTATCTATGGATGGTGAGAGGCCACCATGTAGACAAAAAATCTGGAAGAGTTGTACATCTGTTAGAATCATCCAATTGATTTGCAAGTATTTTATATTGACACACATGCTAGTAAATTGTATAATCAGCAGCAAAATTGCAAATGAGAAATAAGCAATAAGAAAAGAGCTCTGAGATTTAATCTTGATTCTACACCTCTTAAAAGCTACTCTTTTTTTAAGACAGCTTTTTTTTTTTTTTTAAAGTGTCTAATTTCAACATACCTGGCCATCCACCAAGGCAGTTAGAGGAAGATAGTCAAAAAGGTCTGTGAAGTACTTCCAAACATTTGCATTTCCATATTTCCTTAAACATTCATCGTAGAAACCATATACTTGTGTTATCTGTCTGCTTTCGTGGTTCCCCCGAAGAATTGTGATGCGTTCACGGTAACGGACCTACACAACACAGAGCATTTATGATGACTATCAAGTATCACTCCTCCCTTAAAAAACAAAACAAAAACAAAACAAATCTTCCCAGAAGGAAAAGTCAGAACCAAGGGAGAACAGGGCTAGGTTATATTTTTCATGAAATGCCCAACAGAAGAGAGTTATGTAGACCAGATCCATTTATTTTGATGTAATCTGCAGAAAGCTAAAAGTAAAAACATTTAAGCAGAAGATCTATTAATAAAAGACCTTGAACTGCCAAAGCCCTACTATGGGCCAAAACTGAGCTGAAAAGGTCTGTGGCCACTACTATTCATGGATTTCACATAAGCTTTTATCTGCTCTCAGTTGCTTTCTCCTCATAGCTTTCATTTAGTATACTATTTTCAGAAGATTTATAACCAATTAGTTTAACCCTGACTCATTAAACTTTAAAGTATCTTTAGGCTCTCCCTTTTGTCAGGCCTAAACACCTCAAGTTTCTGTCTCTACCTATGGATAGTCTCTCCAACCCTCTTAATTCACCCCCAGCCTTTGCCCAGTAGTGCAAGACCCACAAACTTGAGAAAACTGATATTTATAAAACCAACCCTTTCAAACATGAATTGCAAGTTACTATAGTTAATTAATACAGCACTGGTTTTCAATAAAATATTCTTAGAAATCACAACTTTTGCTGAGGCAGAATAGTCTAGTACGAACAAAGAACTGGGAGTCAGGAGTACCAGCTCTGCCAGTGACAAACTGTGATTTTAAGAAAGTCATTTAGTCAGTGTGTCAGTTTCTACATCTATAAAACAGAGGTAACATCTAACAGGAGTGTTAGATGTAGATGGTACAAAAAGTATATTGTAAAACAGCTTTAGTAAGTTAAATATAGTCATAAATACAGAATAAACTTGAGGGGGGAAAATGTTACCTTAAGAGCTACAAGCAGTGTGACTGTTTCAACTGAATAATATCCTCTGTCAACATAGTCCCCCATAAACAAGTAATTTGTGTCTGGTGATTTGCCTCCAATTCTGAAGAGTTCCATGAGGTCGTGAAATTGCCCGTGGACATCTCCACAGACTGTGACTGGACATCGCACTTCTTGTACATTGGATTCTTTTGTCAAAATTTCTTTAGCCTGGAATAGAATATTTAAGAAATTGTTTACAAACAGCCATGATGTTAAAGCTCTGCTCTACATTTCCAGATCATTTACTGTATGCTCCCTTCAAGTACTTTTGCACAGCCGTTTCAAGGCTGATCTGTCTTACCCCAAATATTTTGTTACGTGCATATTCTTGCTTTACTATTTTTAAAGTAGTTTTAAAATAACTGAACTGAAAGTATGTCATTCTGCTTAATACTGGTTTTTGGTTTTTCCTTCAAAGGAGAAGTTTTCAATTGGCTACTGTGAAATATAAAGGCTGACATCATGCAAACAAGTGTGCCACTGGAGACCTTTTATGTGGTGGGGAGCAATGTCCACGGACAGCCTAAGACAACAGCTCAGAGAAATGCAAACTATTTATCTCAATGAGTTAGTGCTGATAATTACAGTATGAATATTTTAGAGTGTCAGTTGCTTTATTGCTCACCATTTAACAGAAACATCAAGCTTAATCAATCATTGTTGGATATTGTGGGAGATACTGGGGCAGCTACTTGATGTTAATGGTTGCTGGGCTTAGCAGGTAAGAAATTCATAACCCTCTCTAACTTTAAAGTAATCTCTACCCTTTTTGTTTCTCTCAGCCCCCCAAAAAAGTGCAAAGGGGAAGAGGAAATGCATCTCTTTGACAATACCAAAAACGAAAGCAACCCCCAAACTTTTGAGTATCCTAGAAAACAATATCCTACTCTCTTGATACAGTATTTCTAAATTTCGTGTAGTGTCTAAATAATACACCTTGGTATTTGAAAAATTTAACCTCCCCCCTCCAAAGCCTCCATATTCAATTACTCAGTGGAAATAAAACAAATTAGTCTTCATCTGCCTAATTATAGTTCTAGGTTCTCTGCTTTATAATTTAGATCTAATGTGCTGCATAAGACAAAGATTCTTGGTTACAGACCTAAAATAAATAAATAAATAAACTAAATAAATAAATACAAAAAAAATCTATTTTTCCTTCCTGGTTGGGGGTGTATAGAACAACTCTTTCCATAGTGGAGACTACTTAAAGAGAAATGCATTACTCCGATCTGTTAGGGGAAAGGATGCCAAGCAATACCCCACAGTGAAATAAAGGAATGATTCCTTCTCTCCATCAAAAAAAAAAAAAAAAAAAAAAAAAAATGTACTGCATGGAAACTAGGAGGAACAGAATGTCCTGTCAGTATCACAGGTATTAGGGCTGCCATTTGTGTGCCCAACATACAAGACGTCAGTTCATATGAAAAGTAATAAAATGTAGCATAGAAAATCATTTTAAAGCATTCAATTCATTACATTATTTTAATCAGATGATCTTGCTGCCAGCTGTCATAGTTTGTCCCCATTTTGGGCATAGGATACATGCCAAAAAACTTTACACTTCTCAAGCCAAGGGGATATGTGCAATATAAATAGGAGCACATTTAACAAGGTACTTCTCTTGATATTTCAGCTTAACTTCTGTAGCTCCAATATACTTATTTAATACGAAAAGTCAATTTTCTAGATGCATCACTACAACTAATCAGAAACGTAGAGCTACAATGACCAAACTATATCTTGCTTTACGGTTCTGAAACATCAAAAATAAATAGGCTTACAAAAGTATGTCACTGCTAGTTAGACTATCTGTACACAAGCTCCGTTTCAACTCTGTTCACGGACTACTTAAAATATAAATCTAATGATTATATTGGTTTATACTTTAACTAGTCCGTGAACAGAGTTGAAACAGACTAACAGCTCACCTCCACTTTAGGGTCAGTTTGACGCCCTAAAAAGACCTAACAAATCTGACAATCTTGGCCCATGCACCAGTTTACTTTATTTTGTACAGCACAAGTCTTCTGAAAGCATTGTAGGTAGAACTAATTCGTGTCCATTTAAAGAGCATTATATTTAAAGTTTAGGGAACCAGAGACATTAACTCAAGTCAACAACCTTCATTTAATGTACTGTTTATATTCAGAAACTTGGATATACAGAAGCATGTTTCATATCAAAGTTTCCACATTATCTATAAAACAATCAGCTGGATGGCTGAAATGTCATCTCAATGTTTCTGGATATTATCCAGTCTAGCAGCCATGGTAACAGAATTTTAAACAAAGCAGTGCCAGAGATAATTAAACTTTAACTAAATATATTAAAGTAAGATGTAACTCACCAGACTTCACCTAAACCTGGAAAGAAGTTAAAAAATGCCAAAAGGTGATAGGTGCCCCGGAATACACAAAATTAATCTGAGGGACAGAATTCTCTTTGTCCTTAGAATATAAATAAATATCATTAAATTAATCCAGTTGGCATAAGAGAAACCTGGATCTACTCATGCTGTGTCCAAGACTGAAGTCGCACAAGGCTGGTGGTGGCTACATACTGGTATGGTAACTTTAGGACAGAATTCTGATTTGTTATTTTAACCCAGAGCACAGATTTTATTAAGAACATAAGAATGGCCGTACTGGGTCAGACCAAAGGTCCGTCCAGCCCAGTATCCGGTCTACCGACAGTAGCCAATGCCAGGTGCCCCAGAGGGAGTGAACCTAACAGGTAATGATCAAGTGATCTCTCTCCTGCCATCCATCTCCACCCTCTGACCAACAGAGGCTAGGGACACCATTCCGTACCCATCCTGGCTAATAGCCATTAATAGACTTAACCTCCATGAATTTATCTAGTTCTCTTTTAAACCCTGTTATAGTCCTAGCCTTCACAACCTCCTCAGGCAAGGAGTTCCACAAGCTGATTGTGCACTGTGTGAAGAAGAACTTGTTTCAAAGATGCTAGTTGCCAAACATTGCTTTGGATACTATTTAACTCTGTTCTTTAATATGAAATGTTTAACATGACGACAAAACAATTTCATTCAGAAGTGGCTCATTTGTCTTTTCCAAAAGTAACTGATTCTGCATAATCATGCACAAAACATGTAGGATCAAACTCAAGGAAGTTGTCTCAATTGTTAATTTGAGTACTGAGAATGTTATTAGTTCATAAACTCCCTATGGCATTTCACTACTAACCTGATTTCTTCATTAAAAAGAGAGCATACTTCCATCAAGCCTTGCTAATTCCACTCTCAAAAACCATTATCTTCACCATTATGTTAAACATCTCTTTTCCTGACTAGCGTTTAAAGTTAACATTGTAAGAACAAAAATGTGTTAAGGTGTACAAATTTGCCAGTAAATGTCCTTACAAATAATTTCAGCTGTAATAGAATGTGTAAGCAGTTTTATGCAAAAATAGCACAAGTGCTACAAAGAAGATCCTCCTAAGAATTTTTCATCCAAGGTTAACACCACTTCACATCAAAATTGCACACACCTTTTTGTTGTCCCTATCTTTAGGAGATAAAAGTCACTTTCAAAATATTAAACATCCTTAGTCAGCTTTTAAAAGACTCATTTGTTGAATCTTAAGAGCGTGTACCCATCCTTTAACAACAGCTATGTTTTCCAGTCTTAAAGCCACAATATAGAGGTACAGATTTCAAGAATATGAAAAGAATTAAAGATTTCAAGATGAACACAGGTATTATGAAAAACCTATGCTGAAGCAATAGTCTTGGTCAGAAGTACACTGCTACAGAAAATATTTGTAGTTCCACTTTAAAGAGAAGAGGCAGGAGAAGTCAGCAAAATGTGATGTAATGTAGGCTGTTAATGGAGAACTCCACCCATTTTACTCAGCAGGGCAATCCAAAAGCTCAAGACATAAGAAGCACTTATCAGATGCACTTCAGATTAGTCATACTGTGACTAAAGTTCATTTACAATTGGCATCTGAGTTGTCTGCTTACCCAGCCAGTTTTCTCAAAAGCAATTTGACAATGACAGAATAAGCCCTCAGACTACAAATGGAAAAGACTCAATATTGATTTAGTTAAAAATAGGAATTTGGTTTGCAACATGCTGTAGTACAAGTATTATCAGAGGAAAACTTAAAATGGTATTTTTTTAAAGAATACATTATTGGATTATTGCTCATCCCACCCTATGCAGTTTGTAATGAGATCTCAGTACCTAGGAAGAAGACAAATCTAAAGTACTATTCTGTAGATTTGCTTTTGACTACCGAGCACATTTCTGCAAAAATAATCATTTTAAATACACAGTTCAAATATTTTGTTGGAGGTCATCTTTTTAAGGCATAGAGCAAATTATTGGTCCACTAACCTTCAGGAACCATTTATTACCAATCGTCAATTTGGTTTTAAGTATAGAAGATTGGTCAACTGCACCTGCCACTGCTATTAAAAAGCAGATAGTTTCACTTAGCAAGAGTCATAGGTTGTGGCCCAGATTCTTTGGTGCACAGAATTTCTGCTTGATGCAACAGAGATGGGTGTGGAAGTATCATGTATATGTATACATATTGGCATTCATTTCTTACAGCTCCCCTGATTCTCAGGGTAGATCTTCAGCAGATTATAGCCCTGCCAAAGTCCAAAACACCCAGGAGCGCCTCTGAAATATATCAGCTGGGGCACACTGCATTCCAGCTTTGCCCTATTTACCACCTCTCTATGCTGGGGCTATGTGAGTTTGATATAGGCATATATCAGCCTAACTCCAGCAGAGCTTCTCTAGATCTGAGAATTCCCTTAGATTCAGCTGTTTTCCGGCCTTTTTGCACTGCCAGAGTGCTCCAGTCAGGCACAATCATTTTTCAATCATTCCTGTATTTCCTTCAGGTCCTTTCATGGTTTTCCAGTCAGAAGTCCCTAGCCAATGCATTTGATCATTTATAATAATATTATTTGGTGCGTGTAGCTCAAACGTTGCAGGCAAAATAGGATCCCTGCTCTGAGAAACTTAAGGACTAAATGCACAACACAAATATGAAACAGAATAATGTAGGAACTACTGAAATTTTGTAGATGTAGAAAACCTAAAAAAAAAAAAAAAAATCAATACAGCGTAGTGTACACCAGAAAGAACCCACAGGTAACAAACACCAACTAGGAGTTTGTATGCAGATCATTTTAAATAAAAAACTTAACATCCAACATCTTATTCTGAATAGATCACAGCCTCTTAGATCCCCAAAAGACCTGATTTCAAGTCAACATGCATAACCAATCTTTGCATAGAACTCAGAGCTATTTATGCAAGCACAAATCCCAAGTTGCATACACTGCGTATTAATAAGATATTTCCTCTGTAGCCCTGTCCCATGTGTAGCAGTTTAGCATATGTATCTTTTTTCTCCTTTAGAAGACCAAATCTTTGAGCTGCTTTTGCTCCCGTGGATGCCCCAGGATATTAATCTGGCATGTCTTGCAAGATGGACACTGGTTTCAGCAGTAACACCTCTTCTATAGTGTGCTGTTTTCAGTCACCAGGAAAGAGGGTGCTCTGACCAGTCTGAAGACACCACCCATTCCCCCAACTTCCTCCCCTAGATCTGCTACACAGGATATGACTAAACCAGATTGATCAACTGAATGGGATGAAGACTGGCCTTGGCTCACAGGTTCAGGTCCTGGTACAAGACCACAATTCCATGCAAGGCCATTCACTGATGGACATTATTTCTTTTCTTTGTGTGCAAAGATTCCCTATTTGTATGTTTCAGCATGGGGATGGGGGGGAGGGAAGGGGTGAGGAGAAGAGGAAATTTGGATCAGGGTGATTTTAAAAGCTGTGAGGATCTTTTGACTACATAATAAATACCTGAGTCAGTTAAAAGAATTGCAATTCTATGAACATTCTTAGAATGCAGATGTTAGCGTTTTCTGCCATTCAGCCTAACAAGCCAATTTTGACCTATGTTGAACCTTAGAAACTGCTGATGAGAAAGTTGTGGGTAGGTGCAGGAGTCAGATCAAGAGATAAGGCTCTCCCCTGGGGGTATCTGACTCAGCTTAATTTACTTTTGCCTTTTAGTTTATACTTCAGCTTTTAGTGGGAAGTAGACTTTCATCCCGAGGAAGGAATAGCAATAAACCTTGTTTGGCCAGGCTATTACTTTGAGCTGAAAATACACTGTCCTTCATTTTGTGAGCTTCCTGCACTTCCAGATGTTCTCGGTTCCAGCTATGGTGAATATTTAGGGTTCAACGAAAATGCAAGCCTGGCCCTTCAATACACGTGCTATGGACACATAGTACAGCCATACAGTATACTTGCTGCCCTTTCTTTTAATGATTGCTGGGGACGTGGAGAAAGGTGCTGAAGAGGATCAAGACAGCCGTTAAAACTGTAGGTTGTGTGTGTTAGGGTGAAAACAAAAACAAAAGCTGCAAAAAGCATATGGATAGTAGGTTAACTTTAGAAATGGGTAAACTGTACCACTACTGGAGTTCAAAAGCTTTACCCAGGGGCTGACCATTCCAACTGAAGGCACGGTAACAAAATATATAGCTGCCTGAAGTGGGTAGCAATGCTCAATCTTGAAGGATACAAACACTTCGCTATCCACAGATTGCTACTTGCCTGAGTGACAGAGGGAGCAACTAAACCAATTTGATTGCACTAGCAGCAGCAAGATCAACAAACAACTCATTCATAAGGAAGTTAACTAGAAAATAAAAATCAAGCTAATATACTCTATAATACAACATAGGTAAGCAATTTATTTTTCACTCATGTTTTGGAAGAGTTTCTCCCTCTGAAGAAAAAAAAGGTTCTACAGTGCTTTTAAGCTTAATTCTGCCAGAGCACTCTCCATCCTTGATTTTTAACTCAAAGCAATAGGTTTGTCAAGGTTGCAAATACCTATAGTTTTAATGTATTTCTGTCTCCACCCCACCCCCAAACTGGAAAAACACATTATTATTCTACTAAAATGATTCATTTTAGGTACTAGACTATATTAAAGACTTGGGGTGGGAAGGGGGGAGAAGAATCACATTTCACTTAACACCAACAGCTGACCTGTCCAGAAATGTCATGAATAGCTCTGAAGCAAAGGTCAATCCTTGAACTCAAGTTTATGAAATTTTAACACAAGAGTCACAATGAAATGGATGGCTCAGGTAATTAAGTAAACAAACCTTCATCCTTAGATGACATTCAAAAACAGATTGGTAGTACATGAAGCCAACTATTCAGGTCTTGTCTACATGCAAGAGTTGTATTGCTTCAACTTAAGTCAGTTTTTAAACATTTAGTTAAATCACTGCAAACCTCTGCATGGATGCTTTTTTCAGTTTAAGATGGTTTATTTTAAACCAATTCCTAATTCACTTTAAGTAAAATCAGAATAAGCATTTCCACACAATTTAACTAGTTAAAAGTCACACCTTTAGTTAAACCAGTGCAACTGTCGTATGTAGATGAGCACTAAAGTTAGTTCTCAGCAGAACACGGATGTTGGTAATATGGCCACTGGAATTGGTAGTTCAAGCATTTAACAGGCAGGACTGAAACCCAATGAAGTACATGGCAAGGACATTGTGGGTAAGCCAACACTGCCGCTGGCTGTCACATACCTGTTCTGTGGATACAGGATTTCAGCATTACATTAGCAACCAGCACTTTCCATAAAAACTAGGATTACTTTAAAGAGTGAAAAGATTGAATACTTTTTAACGAAAACTATCGTAAAAATACAGAGCTGGAAGGGATCTCAAGAAGTCATCAAATCCAGTCCCTGCACTGAGGCAGGTCCAAGTAAACCAAGACCACCTTTAACAGATGTTTGTCCAACCAGTTCTTAAAACTCCCAATGAGGGGAATTCCATAATCTACCTTGGAATACTATTCCAGATCTTAACTACCCTTATAGTTAGAAAGCTTTTCCTAGCATTTACCCTCAATCTCCTTTGCTGCAGATTATTTGTCCTACCTTCAATGGACATGGAAAACATGATCACCGTCCTCTTTATAACAGCCCTTACAATATTTGAAAACTGATCAGGTTCCCCCCATAGGCTTCTTTTCTCAAGACTAAACATGCCCACTTTTTTTAAACCTATCCTCACATCAGGTTTCCTAAACTTTTTTTTTTTTCTTTTTTAGCTGCACGCTCCCCTCTGGGCTCTCAATTTGTCCAGATCTTTCTTAAAGTAGAGCACCCAGAACTGGACTCTCTGATACTGTACAGTAACTCCTCACTTAACGTTGTAGTTATGTTCCCGAAAAATGTGACTTTAAGCAAAACGATGTTAAGCAAATCCAATTTCCCCATAGGAATTAATGTAAATAGGGAGGGGTTAAGTTCCAGGGGAAAAAATTTTTGCCAGACAAAAGGCATTAAACAAGTAATTTAATACATGTATTAAACACGCTGGCAACCTCCCCATCAGCTCCCTTACCCCTCTCCCCCAGCACCTCCTACCCACCGGCAGACCCCATGGATCAGCGCACATCCTTCCCCATCCCTCCAGCCTCTTGAACACCGCAAAACTGCTGATTGCCGTGGGCAGAAGGTGGGGGGATTAGGGGGAAGGCACTGTTCTGGAGTCCGCTGACGGGCAGGAGGTGCTTGGGGGGGTGCGGAGGCGTAGGGGAGCTGATAGGGGGCTGGCAGCCGGGGACAAAGCAGGCGGCCAAACGACGTTATAGGGAAGCATTGCACAACTTTAAAGGAGCAAGTTCTGTAATGGAGCAGGGACGTAACATCGAAACAACGTTAAGTGAGAGGACATTACGTGGGGAGTTACTGTAGTCCATCT
Organism: Chrysemys picta bellii; assembly: GCF_011386835.1. Classification (NCBI taxonomy): domain Eukaryota; kingdom Metazoa; phylum Chordata; order Testudines; family Emydidae; genus Chrysemys; species Chrysemys picta. Next base: position 98,519,659 of record NC_088798.1, read on the forward strand.
GAGACCTCACCAGTGCAGAGCAGAGCAGGAAATTTTTAGTTAGAAAGTTATCAAAAGCTTTCCACAAAGCATCAACAATTCTTTAAAAGTCCAAGCTGTGACAATATGCCCTCCACATCAATGACTCAGTCCTCAGCTGCACTAAGCTCAAGGGTGCAGAGGCAAAGATGGTGCTCAATCACCTTTTCCATTTCTCTTGGAATGGCTAAACAGACTCCCCCAAGCTTCCAGAGCTCAATGTATGCTCTTGTAGTGTACCCCACAAGAAGGGCAAGAATGTGAAGCTGGCTATGTCACTTACACTAACTCTGAGTTTCGCTACACTAGGGTTGGGCAAACTACAGTCCGGGGGCCACATCCGGCCCTTCAGACGTTTTAATCTAGCCCAGGTCATGGGTTTGCCCCACTCCGTATGTGCCGTGGCTCCCGGAAGCAGCAGCATATCCCCTACTCCAGCTCCTATGCATAGGGGCAGCCAGGGGGCTCCACATGCTGCCCCCTCCCCAAGCGCCACGCCCGCCAACAGGTTCCCGGCCAATGGGAGCTGCAGGGCAGGTGCCTGCAGACAGGGCAGCACGGAGAGCCGCCTAGCCGCACCTCCATATAGGAGCTGGAGGGGGAATATGCTGCTGCTTCCGGAGGCTGCTTGAGGTAAGCGACGCCCAGATCCTGCCCCCTTGCCCCAGCCCTGATCTCCCTCCCACCCAACCCCCTGCCCCAGCCCTAGCCCTGTTTCCCCTCCCACCCTCTGAACCCCTCAGTCCCAGCCCAGAGCACTCTCCTGTACCCACAACCCTCATCCCCAGCCCCACCCCAGAGCCAGCACCCCCAGCCGGAGCCCTCACCCCCTCCTGCATCCCAACGCCCAATTTCATGAGCATTCATGGCCCGCCATACAATTTCCATACCCAGATGTGGCCCTTGGGCCAAAAAGTTTTCCTATCCCTGCGCTACACCAAGGACTCCCCGGCTGTCCCTTTAGTGCAGCTTTCCAGCTGTCTGCAACAAGTTCAAACAAAAGCAAGCTCATTTTTACAGAGCGCTCTCAGACAATATTATGAACTACGCAGTTTTGCATGAAGATAAGATACAAAATGTGTGGCCTGGCATTCATGTATTGAATTGAATTAGCCCTCAGGATCCATAAGCAAGCTTTGTTGCTACAGATCATGCTTTCAACCTACACCACCACCACTTCAATTAAAGCGGAGTGGACAGTCAAGTTCAGAGGTCTACAATGGGCCTAAATTACCTGCTTGTTAAGTTTGTTCTCAATTGTAAATAGTCTCGGAAACTAAATTAGAAGTACAAATTAGGTTTCAAATTTAGATTGCTATGAAGAGTTGACTCAATGAAAAAGTTTGTAATAACAAGTAAATTATTCCATTAATTACAAAATTATGTCAATTGAGTTTGTATGGCTTTATAAACCTGTTTACACTAGGAAAGTTACTTATTGCTGACAAGTACTGAACATAGGTAAAATAGAAGTGTAGCCAAGGACAGAGTGTCCCACAGTTTCCGAAATTATGGTATGAGCAGGTTTGGACCAAAGTTTCTGGAAGAGTGCTGAATGCGGTTTGCTCTTGCCACACCTGCAGTTAATCCATGTTCAGTACTGGTTTAACTGCATCCATTTTTTACTAGCTAATTTTGCTAGCAACAGATATACAGAAGTAGAACAAAGCAGTTGCAGCTACCCTTTAAGAAAAGATTTTCCTACACAGTGATGTTTTTTAAGGGGGGAAAAAGTCCAAGTCTAAAGAGTGGCCAAATTATAGATTGTACGATCTCCAGAGCAGGGACTGTATGAACATCAATTTTGTGCTAGTTGTCGTATAAACAAGACACTGACTGGAGTTTCTAAAAACTATGATATAATTCAGCCCTTAATGCATCTGTAAGGTTGCATCTTACCTTGAAACTACACAACACACCCCTGCTACATCTCTTTTCAGCATACTTCGTCTGCAGACAGGCCAGGGGGCAACTAGACCATTGCCCCTTCTCCCAGTAACGCACTGTGGACACTGCATCCGAAGAAGTGAGGTTTTTACTCACGAAAGCTTATGCCCAAATAAATCTGTTAGTCTTTAAGGTGCCACCAGACTCCTTGTTGTTTTTGTGGACACCAAGGAGTATGAAAAGCAGCCCATGTTCCAGAACTTAATTTATGCCTTGCTTTCCCCTTCTTTTCATACTCGCATAAGAGCTGGTCTAAACCTGATCATGGGGGATTTATACTGCCCTCGATTTATAAACACTCATTAAGGAATCTTCACACAACGCAATGTTATCAAAATTAACATTAGCATCATGGCCATCCAAATAGCAACAAGCTATGCGCAAGTTTTATTATATTTTTAATAAATGGAATACTTAAGAATTAAGAATTAATGGAGATATCCCATCTCCTAGAACTGGAAGGGACCTTGAAAGGTCATCGAGTCCAGCCCCCTGCCTTCAGTAGCAGGACCAAGTACTGATTTTGCCCCAGATCCCCAAGTGGCCCCCTCAAGGATTGAACTCACAACCCTGGGTTTAGCAGGCCAATGCTCAAACCACTGAGCTATCCCTCCCCAGGTTTTAAGCAAAACACCTGTAAGATGTGTCAGTTATACACTAAGAAGCCATTCATCTTAGAATAAATATCAACTGTTGAAAAATCTAATCACCATTCCTGACTGAAGTTTTATTTTTAATTTGAAAAAATAAAAATTTAGAAACCTAGTACTTCAAGGAATTATTTCTTTCATACATCCAGTGGACATTTTGCCAAGTTATAGCATAGTCACCATTAGCTATGTGACCAGGCACAATACAACGAGGTGGTATATTAATGAAGCAACTAGATTAGAGTCATATTACAGCATGGAATAATGCAAACAGATGTGTATTCTTAACCAGGAGAGCTGAAGGAGGAAAGAACAGAACCCTTAGGCGTACTACTATTCCACTAGCTCCAATTTACAATGCATACAACCCAAGCTTCTTAAATGGCAGAGTTCAGGGTCTGACAATCCTTATCAGATAAAAGTTATGAACAAAATATACAAGAATCCATTATAAACTGATTTTTCTTATCACAGCACTAAAATAAGTCTGTAAAACACAATATATATACTCAATACTGCCATTCCCCTTTAAAGGCACATAATGAAACTATTTAATTCAACTCCCACTTTCAAACATCCTATTTTGTTAATAAACCCTTCCTTAATCCCATTCAATTTTCAATTATTCCCTCCCTCTCCAGCCTTCTATTCATGTCTTGGAACCACCAGGAAGCTTCATTTCCAATCCAATCTCTCACTGAAACTAACTTTAGAGTCAGTAAGGCCTGGTCTACACTAAAAAGTTGGGTAGACCCAGCTAAGTCACTCAGACATAGGGAAAATCCACACCACTGAGCAACATAGTTAAGCCAACCAAAGGGCCCCCATGTAGATAGAATTCTTCCCTCCACCTAGCACTATCTGACTCATGTAGGCCCTGCTGATGCACTCTAAAAGACTCATAGTGCATGTTAACACAGTACTGTTTCCAATGGGACTAAATCAACATGTACTAGGATATTGCAGATTATGTATTCCTTATGCCATCTGATCTTAAACCAAACTTTGCCTCACTATGAAGACACGCCTTAAGTCTGTACAAAAAATTACTCCTGCTAGATCAAAATATTTATTCCAAATTAAGCAATCACACAGAGCTGCACCTAAATAACAAAAGGTGCGACTTTAAGCCAATTTAGTTACTTTAGTTGAAGTTTGTGTGTTAAGCTAATTTCATAGATGTGCAAGGGACTGTCAGTTTCAGTGGGGGTAGATATATTTTTACAAGTTGAAGCAGATCCATGCCAGAGGCTCAACTACATCCCCTTCTCTGGCCACTCCTGTTACCTATCTACTCTCACTTCTGTTATCTCACCCTTGAAATCTGACTACCATTCTTATGCCAAACTTCTTTCCTTCTACAACCTCATCTTGCCCACTGACAATTCCCCCATCTTCACAATCTCAGAACTACTTTTTTACGTTTATTTCCTTCTACACTGTGGCTGAAAAGGTCTCGTTGCTTCAATCTATCCTTACTGCTAAAACTGGTTCTCTCACCTTATGGGAGTTTCAACTTCCCTTCTCTCTATCAAAAATGGTTCAGTTTAGGTCATCTTTCCTACCAGCTGTATAAGAGGTACTTCTGCAGTGCTCATCACCATTATACATAAGCACTGAGGGAAAGATCCACAAAGGAAGTAATGCATCTAACTGCCACTTTAGCCACCTAAGTCCAAAATTCAGATCCTCAAAATGTCCATTCAGCAGCTGCCACCTAATGCCGTAGGTACACAAGTTTCTTTTTATGAAGTCCCAGCGGCACCTAAAATTCTGCCAGCAATCATGGAAATACTGCCTCAGTCCTGACTCCAGATGCCTCTCTCATGCCTAAGCCCCAGCAGGATCTTAAAAGGAGATGTTCCCCCACCACTACCTTCCCTGAAGGGCCCAATCCAGTAGGCATTATTAGAATCAGCCTTAAAGCACATCTACTGGATCAGGCCCCATACAGAACCCCACAGGAATATAATGGTGTCCACCACATATAACCTTTAAACAAGTGGTTATAGCAATCTGCCAGGATGCGGGAGATCTGGATTCAATTCATTCCTCTGGATTTGCAGCATGGATTTGAACCCACATCTCCCATGCAACAGGAGAATGGCCTACCCACTGGGCTATAATCATTTTCACATATTCCAATTACTATTTAATTTATATATAGTGGAACAGCTTCAACAGGAGATACTGAAATACCAACCCTAGAATGCCACTTTGCACAGTGGCTAGAGCATTCTGCTGAGAGGTGGGAGACAGGTTCAAATCTCTGCTCCACATCAGATGGGGAGGAGATCTGACCCCACGTCTACCACATTGTGAGTGCGCTAACCACCGGGCTAAAGGTTATAAGGGGGCACTACCATCTCCTCCTCAGTCTGTTTTTTTGGGGGAGGAGAGTGTTCATGGCTGTGAACCCCAAATGGAGTTAGGCACCTAACTCCCTTTGAGGAGTGGAACTCATGCCATACACACACCCCATGGCATTTTCTATGTTCAACTTGCTGGTTTCTATGGATTCCATTTCTAGGCACCTAGCTCTCCCCATGCATCATACAGGGAAGCCTGGACATTTAACTTGGGGATGTGGATTCCATTTGGTAGCAAGATGTCCAAACTCAGGAACTGCAATACTGAGTCAATTCCCTTCCCATTCTTTGTTTTCTCTCCTTGCCTCAACCAAGCTGCTTTCCTTAAGTCTCCTTTCCCAACCATTCTTCCTAACAGTGTTCAGATTCCCTGCATGCCCACCAACCGTAGTAAATTGTCATTGTGTTTAATTTAATTGCAAGCTCATTGTGGCAGGGAACTAGTCTTGTGTATTTGTAAAGCATTATGCATTATTTTAACAAGTATTAAGGCATATGTATAGGCATCACCATGCTTACTAGGATACCCACTTTATATATCATTTGGAAGAGTAATTTAAGAAAAAGATGAGTATATTGTGTTCAAACATATGACAAACAATTTTTGCACTTATGTCTTATTACCTATTTGAAACATTACAATTTAGAGAATTAAACGTGCACCATAATTTGAACAAAATTGAAGTGTTGGAATACTTCAGAGTTGTAACGTTTGGACTCAGTACATTAATGTGCACTTGTCTATTAAAGTACTTTTCAGTGACTATCAAGATTACAAAGAACCCTCTGGAAAGAAGCAGATTCAAACAACACACTGTAGTGATGATAGACAATGCCAAATCAGGCTCTTCAGTATTAGGGATAAAGAATATTTACAGTGGGCGTACATCAGCAATGTCTCAAACTCTGCAACCTGAATTCCTTCAAAACACTCCACAAATATTTTCCCCACACTAGAATTATATGTACACCCTTATACTAAGCCATAAAAACTTTTCAGTTATAAGTCAACATAACTTGATCAGTATTCAAAATTAGAATGCCATTTGTGAACGACAGGTTGGTATTAAAGGAGACTATTGTGACCTGCACAAAAACAGTTTCTAAAACCCAGGAATGAGCATACCACATCATTCATTGCTCCAAGTGATCTTACCATGGTGCAGATTTCCATTTACCTAAAATGAGTTACCTATTCACACAGGTATAAGACCTTGGACACATGTCAGAAAGCCACTGCACTGCAAATAGACTAGTTTAAGAAAAACAAAATCTGCTCTAGCATAAATTTTTCACCTTCTGGCATTAAACCACACTTTGAAGGGGAAATAAAAAGCAAGCGATTATACACCCTCTGCAACAGCTTTACAAAATTGTCATGAAAATGTACTTGTCCAACCACTGAATCTACTTTTTTTTTTTTTTAAACTAGAGTATCAAATGATTATTCTCTAGGTAAATTTTCCAGGGCTTCTCTAAACTGATGAACTCCGTGAGCATAGGAATGACCCCCAAAATAGATTACAAGTCCAATCCTCAACACCTATAACAACTCCACATAGTTGCATAACATGAAGTAAGTTTGTTACTTCTTAAATAAGTTTACTTCAGACAAAATTTAAAAACTCCTACAAAGAGAAACCGATACCTCAAATTAATCTAATTCCCAACTACATTTTAAAGGCCATTCCAAACACATCCTGAAGTTAAAAAAAAAATGAATGCAATGAAAGTCAGAAAATCCCAAATCCAAATTACTTGGGGGGGGGGGGGGGAGAGAAGAGGGGATGGGAACATCTACATTCCCACCTTAAAATAAAAATTTCCATTTCCATTGTAATTGCTGCTATTTTGGTAGACTATTACTAGAAAAACAAACATGTATTCACTGTCCCAAGGGGGCTGGCATCTTGTTCCCAGGTGCTCCAAGATGGCAACAATTACAGAATAGGTTGGAGATTAGCATCATAACACAGAAGATACAAATTTGTGGCCACAACACCCCCCTCTCCTGCTCATACAACTGAATACCAAAGATATTTCAAACACTTTTTTTGAAATGGCAAGTGGGGCTGGGGCACTGGAGAGACGAGGATGCGCGTTTGGACGCCGTGCAAATGTTGCTTTACGGATTTGCCTTTGTACGGCGAGCACGGAGCCAGTAAGAGGAACTAGGCGAGGACACCGCGAGCGAAATACCCCGAGCGCCGAGGATGGCTGATGTGCACAAGGGTCTCTTCGCCCCGGAGAATCCCTGCGAGAGGCGCCATTTTAGGAGGCAGCGAAAAGCAGCCGAAGGAGTCAGTCTCCGAGCGGAGCGACAGGGGGCGGCGAACTGCCCGGGAGGAGGATACCCCCGCCTCGCAGCTCTAGGACCCGCTATCCCCGCGGGGTGACAGAGCTTCAGGCGCTAGGAAAAAAAAAACGGCCCCGCCCCAGGAGATTCATCCACGGAGCCCCCCGGCCATCGCCGCTTCCCCGACTCTGCCCTGCTCCACTGCCCCTCGGAGAGGCCAACCCCGCTCCCCTCCCACAAGCGCTTCCCCAGCCCCCTCCTTCTCCTCCCCCTGTCAGAGGCGCTGCAGTTGCCCGCCCCTCCGCTTCGCGCCCCCAGCCCAGACTCCCCTCCCCAGGTCTCGCCTCACCGCAGAGGCTCGCTCGTCCCTGCCTCCCAGGCCCCCAGCTCCGCTTACCTTCTCGCAGAGGCTCTTCACCTGCCCCTCGGACAGCTGCTTGCACTCGTTGAGCTGCTCCACCCACTGGTCGAGCTCCTTGGTGAAGACCTTCTCCTCCATGCCGCCCGCTCGCTCTCCTCACCGGCTCCTGCCGCTGCCGCTCGGCTCTGCCACACCACCGCCTACGATCCGCTCCAAGCAGCGGCCGCGGCCTCACAGGACACACGGGAGGCGCGGTACCGGCGGTAGACGCTAGCAGCTCCCCCGGCTAGATTCCGGCTCCTAGCAGCGGTTCACTCGTTCTTCGCTCCCCTCCGTGTAATGGCCGCCGCGCCCTGACGTCACCCCCTCTGCTTCCCCCTCGGAGGAGGAGGGGTAACACGGCGCATGCACAGAAGCGGACGAGGAGGCGGCGCATGCGTGATACCGACAATGAGAGGGCGGGGCCGGCCGAAGAGAGGCAGCGCATGCGTAATGTTCGTAGCAAGGGGAGGAAGCCCGAAATATCAGCGCATGCTTACTTCAACGCCGTGGCGATGTCAGGATTAGCGCATGCGTAATGATCACAGTGATTGCCGGACGAATGGAAAGACGCATGTGCAGTGCTGGAGCAAAAGGAAGAGGAGACCGGCTGGACAGCGACGCATGCGTAGCACTAACAACGAAGCGACGGGTGAAGGTGCCGGGACTGACCGACTGGAGACGATCAGAGCATGCGCAGTACAGCTGGGGGGTGTTGTAGTCGGAGTCGACCACGGAGTCTGGATTCTAGACTAGAGCAGCGTTAGGTCCCCCTCCCCATTCCTGTCAGGGTGCTGCCCCTCCCTCTAGGCAACTCCCCCGGCAGGGTGCTCCCTCCACACCCACTCCACGGAGCCGGCTCTCCATGGGGAGGTGGTTGGTGTCTGCTCCTCACCTAGTGGTGCTGAGTGACCTGTAGGGGAGCATCAGCTGTGTGGTTTTCCTAAGAGCATCAGAATGCAGCTGATATTAGTCACCAGGACACAACAGAAAGGTAAAGTAGCTGATGAGTTGTAAGTGGTATGAAGCTTTCGGCTTACAAGGAAAGGTCAGTATGCCCAGTGAGACGTAGCGAAAAGCATTGCTCTGTCTAGGAAAGCTAGAACTAAGGTGACCTGCTCCTGGCCTAGGAGACAAAGCCCATCTCTGCGCCCATCCACTTCAACCTTGCTGAGGCATTTCATGCTGTTGATCATACAGCGTTAATGACATGTATGAGATCCTGCAGGAGTGAATGGGTCTGCCCTTTGCTGGATCCACTCATTTCTAGTAGAGAAGTCACAGAGGGCTGTGGTGGGCACATGGTCCTTGTTAGCAAAGTCACTCTTACAGAGACCCACCTGGCTCAATACTCTATCCCTTCTCCTACCACGTCTATAATACTGCAAGGTAAGATTACACAGATTCATGTGCCCTTAATGAGAATATTATTCCAACTGTATATCTCCACTGATGCAGCTTCCATCATCAGCAAGGTGTCTCACTATCTGCAGATGGACGAGGAGCTGGTGGCCCAACTGTAAACCAAGATTAGGCTTAGTAGGAACCACTTAGAAGAAATTGCCAATAGTTTAGCCTCACCCATGATCAGGGGGAATAAGACCATAGAAATAAAGATTCTGAGAAGCCTTTGAGTCATCTTCAATCATTAGTACTATTATATACAGTAGTGTTATGAAGATGTTTTCCGCATTTTAATTTGGCAACAAAATTGTGCCCCTTACTCTTAGGTGAGAATGTAGTCAATGTGAGTGGTTCTTTAACTTTCATCATCTCTGAATTAGACCAGTGGTTCTCAACCAGGGGTACGTGTACCCCTGGGGGTATGCAGAAGTCTTCCAGGGGGTACATCAACTCATCTAAATATCTGCCTAGTTTTACAACAGGCTACATAGAAAGCACTAGCGAAGGCAGTACAAACTAAAATTTCATACAATTACTTGTTTATATGGCTCTATATACTATACACTGAAAAGTACAATATTTTTATTCTAATTGATTTATTTTATAATTCTATGGTAAAAAAAAAAAGAGAGAAAATAAGCAGTTTTTCAGTAATGTACTGTGACACTTTTACACCTGATTTTGTAAGCAAGTAGTTTTGAAGTGAGGTGTAACTTGGGGGTATGCAAGACAAATTAGACTCCTGAAAGGAGTACAGTAGCCTGGAAAGGTTAAGAGCCACTGAATTAGACTACTATAACTCTCTAGCTGAGGATGCATGAAATGTCCACAGAAAGGCTAACATTTGTGCAGCCTACAGTGATAACTGTATTTTACACTCAGTTTAGACGGATTTAAATGACTTCACAAGTTTCAGGACAACACTGAATTAGGCCCACCTAGTTTGTAGTATTTGAGTCAAGGTGAGCCAACTGATTGCTGGACATAGCTTTGCTCACACTCAAGTCACCACTGCCATTGTTATAAACAGCCTTATTTGGAAGGTGATATTAATTGTGAGAGTTTGGGTTTTTTTCCCCCATTAATATTGCTTAGGAAGAAGATTCACGTTTTCTATTAAACAGGTCATGGGAGGGGTTTGTTGTTTTCTTCATACTGGAACAAAGTCTATCATGGAAAAATAAAATAAATGTAGCATTTATAAGTGTAAATTACCTGCTCCACTAATGGGTGACGGTACCCATCTTTCAACTTAATTAACACATGACCTACAGTGACACTCCAGGGCTCTAATATTAGAGTTGGGAGAGGGTGTTTCCATCAGTGGTATTGTAAAAATGCATCATAATTAATGTTACAAAAGTTGCCATTGTGGTCACTAGTCACCAGCAGGGCACTGCAAACTTTATGAGCGACCTGATTCACCCCATAATGAGGGTATAAGCATCTTTGGAAAAAAGTATTAGACTGAGAAGAGAACAAAAAAAAACAGAGCAGCAAATCCTCACTGATGAGCATACCAAAAGAGACAATGTCAGTGTGGCTCCCCTATTATGAATTCAAGGCCAAATTCTTCCCTGGTATATCTCCATCCATTTAGTCCATAGAGTTATATTAAAAATTATTTTAGGCCTCAGAACCACAGCTGTTGATAAAAGTGATGAATCTGCTACCACCCAATCCTTCTAGCCAACAGTAAGCAGAAATAAGGGCCTACAAAGTATGACAGAGTATCAAACTGTAGAGAAGATTGCATGCAGCAAACGGGGAGGATTAAAGGGGATGTTTGCCTTACTGTGAAGCATCAGGCATGGATTACTGCAGGAGGCAAGATCTGGTCTGGCTAATGTTACATTCCTGTATAAACCCTTTTGTGAGGAACCTAAACACTTTATAAAAAAATGTCACTCTGAAAATATCAGTATGTTTAGGACACTTTAAATATGAGCTTTTTGGTTATTCTGGCCAGAAAGCAAGGAGAGGGTGGCCCTATTCCTTTATTTTTAAAAAATGCAACAATTTCTTTGTATTTGTGCACATCCAAACATAAAATCAAATAGAACAAAATCTATATAACTCCCTCATACACACACAACCCAGGACAAAGTAAAGTATAAATATATCCCACTCCTTAGGCAAAAGCATAGCCCAATATTTTCAACTTCAAATTTTGTGTCCCCAACCTAAGAAACCATGGATCTGAGTTTCAAAAGCACATAGCACCCACATTTTCTTCCAAATGAAGTTAGTCCCTTCAACAAGAAATCTCTCAAATCACACACTTTTGTTATTCAGTGTTGCACTCCCTTCCCCGCCCCCATATTTTATATTTCATCACAAGAAAAACTGCCATGTTGTGTTCAACGTGTTCCCCTAATTATTTGCAGAACACTTAGCTGGGTCTGAATATAATAATCATAGCATCCACTTAACACTCTGAATCTTCAAAACACTTTACAAACATTCTCTCATTAATCTTGCAGCAACTCTGAGATGGGGTAATAATGCTTACTTCCCTATGTTACCCTCTCGATCTCAGTTTCCTCCTCTGTAAGTGTCTTGCCGCAGGCCACAGAGAGAGTCAGCAACAGTGGTGGGTTTAGAGGCTCCAGTTCAGCAAAAAAATTAAGCACATCATGCTTAAGTGTTCTGCTGAATCAGTCCCACAGCACTTTAGGTTTGCTGACATGCTCACATCAACACACTTCACACCACTAATTCAGAAATACGTTCCTGTTGCCTGATGATCATTTCCAGAAGCTTCTTTTAAACTCTTGGAACATGGAACAGATCATAAACAGGCAGTTGTCATGGAAGTAATATGTGACAGGTTTTTATTGCAAGGAACATACACTTGGCACCTCCGCCATGCATTGTATAGACATAAATCCCACCTAATCTTTCTTGTGCTCTGGATGGAATCTCTTCTCTGCTCTTCCTACCCACACATAAAGGAATGACAACTGTTTCTGACTGAAACAGCCAACTTCAGAAATCCAAATTATGTAGGATTTAAATGTATCTAATATTGTAGCTAAGTGACTGCAGTCTTCACTTCCTTTAAAGTCAACCTCAAACAAAATGTAAGGTCTAAATTAGCTAGACCTGTGCAGGAGCAGAAAGTATCTTCTTTTCCTATCCCAGTGAACAGGGCTGTGGCAAAACACAGACATCAGTGATTCCTACCCACGTAGAGGGCAGCTGGCTAATGCACTCAGGCATGCTTCATAGTCCTAAGGAGCCAGCTAAGTTGGCAAAGAGACCAGGATTCCCTCCCCCTACCTTCTTATAAGCCCAGGACGAGCATATGCTGCACCTTTCATCAGCAAATATAAAGAATGCAAAGCACTGCCCTTCCCCCTGTAGTCCCACAGGCCTTCTACCTGGATCTGCTCTTTACAGACCCAAAGCACCATTCTTCTGCAGCTATGCGTCTATAGCCCAGCTCCAAGGGCAACAGAGAGGCGTAAGACACAATTTAGCCAAGGGAATACATGATTTTACTTCTATTTGTGAGCTGTAACTCCTTTTCCCTTTCTTGAACCCAAGTAAGGAATAGCAGTTCCCCAGCTTGAGAATGCTGAACTTTGCTGACATAAGCAGAGTAGGCATTTTTTGCTGATTATAACAAGGGGTTTTCAGAGTCCCCGTCTCCAATTAACACCTCATCTCACAAAGCCCCTGTAATAATGACCAACCCTCTTTGCCCAGATGGAGGATGAGAGTCTATCAGAGCTATTCCTAGATTGGCCAGAGAGATCACTGCAGGGAAAAGCCCCTTCAGGACACATGCATACTGCCTCCACAGTGCACTCAGCACCTTGCCGCTCAGGAAGCAAGAGTACAGATTATGGGAATCACACCCATGTTATTCAAATGGTAATGAAAAGTTTAACCACAGGGTCACCAAGCCAGTGTGATTGATAATCCAGAGCTGCGGCTAATATTGGTTTTGGTTTGGTGATATTACAACTAGGGAAGGGGAAGACAGAGAATTTTGCCCCAGGGCAGATTCACTTATATTTACGTTCACATCCAAAATATAACTTAGGGGGACCAGATGTCCTGATTTTATAGGGACAGTCCCAATTTTGGGGGCTTTTTCTTATATAGGCACCTATTACCCTCCATCCCCTGTCCCAATTTTTTACACTTACTATCTGGTCACGCTAATATAACTCCTAACGCAAATGCTAACCAGTGCCTTTTATCCAGTTCATCTTCAGCTCAGAGACCTAATTCTGAGAAATGCTGAGCACTTGCAACTCCTGTTGACTTGACTAGGAGGCAACTCCACATTTGTAAACAGTTCAGAGTTCAAATAAATTCTGACCTTTTCCTATATGTAGGGCAAAGTGTTCAGGAGGGAGAAAAAATTCCATTTGAGACTCCATATTCATGCTCAAGTACAAAGAAACCGGATAAAATGAGAAAGGGCCTGTGAATGTAACAGGCACTGCACAGAAAAGCTATTCTTAGATCAGAATTTTAATTTTGTTTCAATGTGACTGATAAAGGCATTAGGTTATTATTTATCCATTATTAATACTAATAAGGAATCTCCTTTTTAAACAAATACGTAATCAGATTTCAATTTAATGAACAGATCCACCTTGTTACATTTTGTTCTCTAGACAATACTATACTGAATTTCTGTGCCTCACATCTTGGCTGTTATAAATAGATAGTGATGCAGTTAAGATAATTATTATGGTTCTGAATGTAGTTTACATCTTACATAACAGAATGTTCTAACCAAAATCCCTATTATAAGGGTGGAGTAGAAGAACATGCTGCAGCACCCTGAAATTATTGATGTATCACAGTTCACTTTATACAGCATCTACAGTGAATACACCTTTTTGGCTTGAGGAAAGTTTGGAAGCATGTTTAATGCTTATGCAAGTGGGCTAACAGGACCGACTCAAGTCTGGCATTATGCCATCAGGTGCTGCTGTTAGTGCACCTTAATCTTGACCTGCAACCACACCTACCACTCCACCCAGGCATCATCAGAGCAGAGACTGTGAGGCATAACTTAAATTAGTGTAATAATAAATCAGACAAAAATAAACCATAATTCTCAATCACAAGGAGGAAGAACATTCCTGTGGAGTGGAGCCAATCCCCAGGAGCTAGGGAACTCCCCCATCAGTAGCAGCCAGGAGCAAGGCAAGAGCTGAAGCCCAGCTAGGTTTCCCTTGTCCCCTCACCCTCTCAGATCTGAAGCAGCTGGGACATCCTTCCCTATTCCATGTGGCTGTCAGAGAATGAAAAGCATTGGGAGGGGAAGAGAGAAGGGAGTCAACTCAGGAACCTAGGTCATCCCAAACCCAGCAGCAACCACCTTCCCAATTCTCTAGATGCCCAGAATGACATCAGACCTGCCTTCTCCTACTTGAATTATGGATAGGGCTGTCAATGAATCGCAGTTAACTAATGCAATTACCTAAAAAAAATTAATCGCAGTTTTAATCGCACTGTTAATAGAATACCAATTGAAATATATTAAATATTTTGGATGTTTTTCTACATTTTCATATATATTGCATTGTGTTGTAATTGAAATCAAATATTTGCACTGTAAAAATGATAAATAAAAGAAATAGTATTTTTCAGTTCACCTCATACAAGTACTGTAATGCAGGCGCTTTGTTGTGAAAGTGCAAATTACAAATGTAGATTTTTTTGGTTACATAACTGCACTCAAAAACAAAACAATGTAAAACTTCAGAGCCTACAAGTCCACTCAGTCCTACTTCTTGTTCAGCCAATCGCTAAGAAAAACAAGTTTGTTTACATTTATAGGAGATAATGCTACCCTCTTCTTATTTACAATGTCACCAGAAAGTGAGAACAGGCATTTGCATGGCACTTTTGTAGCCGGCATTGCAAGGTATTTACATGCCAGATATGCTAAACATTCATATGCCCGCTCATGCTTCGGCCACCATTCCAGAGGACATGCTTCCATGCTGATGACGCATGTTAAAATGATAATGTGTTAATTAAATTTGTGACTGAACTCTTTTGGGGGCGGTGGGAGAATTGCATGTCCCCTGCTCTGTTTTACCTGCATTCTGCCATATATTTCATGTTATAGCAGTCTCGGATGATGACCCAGCACACGTTGTTCATTTTAAGAACACTTTCACTGGAGATTTCAAAAACGCGAAGAAGGTACCAACATGAGATTTGTAAAGATAGCTATAGCACTTGACCCAAGGTTTAAGAATCTGAAGTGCCTTCCAAAATCTGAGAGTGACGAGGTGTGGAGGATGCTTTCAGAAGTCTTAAAAGAGCACACTCCGATGCGTAAACTACAGAACCCGAACCACCAAAAAAGAAAATCAACCTTCTGCTGGCGGCATCTGACTCAGATGATGAAAATGAACATGTCTCGGTCCGCACTGCTTTGGATTTCTATCGAGCAGAACCCATCAGCATGAATGCATGTCCCCTGGAATGGCGGTTGAAGCATGAAGGGGCATATGAATCTTTAGCTCATCTGGCACAACAGTGACGCCGGCTACAACAGTGCCATGCGAATGCCTGTTCTCACTTTCAGGTGACATTGTAAACAAGAAGCCGGCAGCATTATCTCCTACAAATGTAAACAAACTTGTTTGAGCAATTGGCTGAACAAGAAGTAGGACTGAGTGGACTTGCAAGCTCTAAAATGTTACATTGTTTTATTTTTGAATGAAGTTTTCTTTTTACATAATTCTACATTTGGAAGTTCAACTTTCATGATAAAGAGACTGGACTGTAGTACTTGTATTAGGTGAATTGAAAAATACTATTTCTTTTGTTTTTTTTACAGTGCAAATACTTCAAAAATATAAAGTGAGCACTGTACACTTTGTATTCTGTATTGTAATTGAAATATATGTGCATCAAATGTATTCTACATTTGAAAATGTAGAAAACATCCAAAAATATTTAAATGGTATTCTATTACTGTTTTACAGTGCAATTAATTGCACGATTAATCACAATTACTTTTTTTAATCGCTTGACAGCTCTAATTATGGATACTTTTTTTTCCTCTGCTGAGTGTTTGCTGTAATCTCCCTTACCCATCAAAGAATTTATGCTACCAGCATCATTCTCCCAGCACTCCAAGCTCCTCCCCATTTTGCCTTGCCTCCTCTACCCCTTTTTTTTCTGAGGCTCAGACTTCAAGGCCAGAAGGGGCCATCAATCTGACTTCTTCCTTATCACAGGCTGTAGAACCTTATCCATCCACTCCTCTAATAGACTCATAACCTCTCTCTGAGTTATGGAAGTCCTCAAATCCCTATCACCATGAGTACTTCCTTATGGCTGGGGGAAGTATTGCAATCTTTCTCTCACCCCAGTGCCTCCTGCAGGCCAACCTCAGTAGGTCTTCAGTGACAGCCCTCCAGCCCAGTCACAAAGTCCAAATGAACCCCTTCTGGAGTATTAAAGAGTCCAATATATAAACAGCCTCTCTGCCCTTACTAGGATCTTCAGCCCTGATTCTGGGTCCTTTAAATTTAGCCCCTTGTTCAGGCTCCCAAATAAGCTCTAACTCTTCTGGGAGTTTATGCCACTTTACTTGGTCCCACACAGGGAACCTGGGCCCAGCTATTACACCAGGTTTCAACCCAGGGACCCTATAAACAGCAGCCACATACTGCTTGATTCAGTTTGTCACCACTTCTTCCCTGTGTCTCTTCCCACCTAGCCTCTTTATCTTCACCCTTATCTCAGGGTTAAGGTTCTTAGATCTTGAAAACCTAGCTATATAAAATACATCCAGAAAACAAACTCAAGCTCCTCTAGCCAAGGGGAGCAGTGGAGGCAAAAGACATATCTGGCTTCAAGACTAAGTTTGATAAGTTTATGGAAGGGATGGTATCAGGGCCGGCTCCAGGGTTTTGGCGGCCCCAAGCAGCCAAAAAAAAAAAAAAAAAAAGCCGCGATCGTGATCTGCGGCGGCAATTCGGCGGAAGGTCCTTCGCTCCGAGTGGGAGTGAGGGACCGTCCGCCGAATTGCCGCCAAATAGCTGGACGTGCCGCCTCTCTCTGGAGTGGCCGCCCCAAGCACCTGCTTGCCAGGCTGTTACCTGGAGCCAGCCCTGGATGGTATAATGGGATAGCCTAATTTTGGCAATTAATTGATCTTTGACTATTAGCGGTAAATATGCCCAATGGCCTGTGATGGGACACTAGATAGAGTGGGATCTGAGTTACTACAGAGAATTCTTTCCTGGGTGTCTGGCTGGTGAGTCTTGCCCACATGCTCAGGGTTTAGCTCAGGGGTAGACAACCTATGGCACACGTGCCAAAGGCGGCACATGAGCTGATTTTCAGTGGCACTCACACTGCCTGGGTCCTAGCCACCAGTCCAAGGGGCTCTGCATTTTAATTTAATTTTAAATGAAGCTTCTTAAACATTTTAAAAACCTTATTTACTTTACATACAATAGTTTAGTTATATATTATAGATTTATAGAAAGAGACCGTCTAAAAATGTTAACATGTGTTACTGGCACGCAAAACCTTATATTAGAGTGAATAAATGAAGACTTGGCACAACACTTTTGAAAGGTTGCTGACCCCTGGTTTAGCTGATCGCCATATTTGGGATCAGGAAGGAATTTTCCTCCAGGGCAGAGTGGCAGAGGTCCTGGGGGGGTTTCACCTTCCTCTGCAGCATGGGGCACGGGTCACTTGCTGGAGGATTCTCTGCATCTTGAAGTCTTTAAACCACAAGTTGAGGACTTCAATTGCTCAGACATAGGTCAGGGGTTTGTTACAGGAGTGGGTGGGTGAGATTCTGTGGCCTGCGTTGTGCAGGAGGTCAGACTAAAAAGATCATAATGGTCCCTTCTGACCTTAAAGTCTATGAGTTAGAGAAGCAAACCCTTCCTTCCCTAGGCCAGGGGAGCTCCTTTTATCTGGGTCAGCAGGGCCCTGATTGGCTGCTGCTAGCCCTTCTACATCTTGGAGGACCAGGTTTCTTTAGCTTCCAAAATGGCTATTATAGTAAGGTCTCTCTAGGCAGGCTCAGAGAACTAATCTTTGCTATTCTTTTCCTCCCTTCTGCTTGCTCCCAGGGGTGGAGATGATATAGGAGAGCAGTAGGGTCTCCAGCAGGGGGCTGTGAAAGCCTGGTACACCCCTTCAAAAGGCCATTATCTTAACTGGTGCTGATCTTACTTGATGGGACATGGAGGTGGTGTCTCATTATGCAAGCCAGATCTTGCATAATATTAATCTGGTGCCTTTGCTTGTACTGTATCTGACTGGGATGATTCAACAGAATGGTTTCTCCTTCTCAGAATGCAGACTGAAAAGATAATGAAAATGGTCCTTCCAAATGATAAGCATTGCTTTCACCAGCTGAAATTCAGGAATTATCTAAGGATATCAGATGCTTTGTCTGGAGGAGGAATGAGTTTCAGAAAGTTATCATTACCCTAGGCAATTTGAACTGTCTGCCAAATTTTCAGTCCCGTAATTAGTTTAAATTTATTAGGGGATTTTATTAGCGGAAAGGAGATATGGGGGTCCATTGCAGCAGTATTTTAGCTCTCTTTTCATTGCCCAATTAGCTTCATAGTGGGGGGAGGCAGCAGTTTGCCAACAGCACACAGGTGTTTTTCTATTACACAGAAGCCTTGTTGTCAGGCCTTGAGAATTAATGGGATATTGAATAGAAATTTTAGCTCTGTGAGTTGTAATTCTTGTTTTACTTTATAAAATGATCTCACTAAAAACTGACTGCATTGCCTAGGAAGAATGTATTTGTTTGGTCCAGAAAAGGCACATTCAAGAGCACTCTCTGATAGCTGTGGCAGAAATTCCCAGTCTTGACAACCAAGCAGTGTTAGATCTACTGGTCTGTAGGCACAATTCACTCCATCCACGCTGAGTGTGATTAAACTTAAGCATTTGTATAAAGTGTTTGCAGGAGTGAGAACTTAAGGAGTTGCTATTTTGTTGTAAAAATGGCTTTGCCATTTTTCTTTAGCATAATAACAAATACTGTCTTGGGTATAATCTTAATTGGGTTCCTGTGTTTATATCTATCCACAAATGATGCCATGGTTACTTCTCCTGGCTGGTACTGGCAATTCTATGGTTTATTTGAAAACTAGAAGTAGTATAATCGTAGAATAATAGAAATAGGGCTGGAAGGGACCTCAAGACATTATCTGGTCCAGCCCCTTGTGCTGAGGCAGGACCAAGTAAACCTAGACCATCCCTGACAGATGTTTATCTAACCTGTTCTTAAAATCCTCAAATAATGAGGATTCCACAACCTCCCTTGGAAGCCTATTCCAGTGCTTAACTACGCTTACAATTAGAAAGATTTTCCTAATATCTTTAAGCCTATTACTTTTTGTCTTACTTTCAGTGGACGTAGAGAACAATTGATCCCTGTTCTCTTTATAACACCTCTTAACCTCTTGAAGACTGTTATCAGGTCTCCGATCAATCTTCCATTCTCAAGACTCAGTATGTCCAATTTTTAAATCTTTCCTCATAATCACAGGTTTTCTAAACCTATTATCATATTTGGAGAGAGTCCAGAGGAGAACAATTTATCCAATCTTTCTTGAAGTGTGGCTCCCAGAACTGGACATAGTACAGCATTTGAAGCCTCACCACTGCTTAGTAGAGCAGGCCAATTACCTCTCAGATCTTTCCTATAATACTCTTGTTAATGCCCCCCCCCAGAGTATCAGACTTTTATACAACTGCATCACATTGGTGACTTATATTCAATTTGTGATCCACTATAACCCCCAGATCCTTTTCAGCAGTAATACTGCATAGCTAGTTATTCCCCATTTTGTAATTGTGCATTTGATTTTTTTTTTCTTCCTAAGTATAGTACTTTGTCCTTATGGTTTTAGTCAAATTATTATTAATAGAGGTAGACAAAAAGAGTGATATGTTTGTAATAATTTGTTATAGCCTATACAGGGGCCCCAAATACAGGGAAATATGAGTGAATTGGGGTTGCATTGCCCAATTTACCTCACAGTGGAACAAACACAAGGTTGCTGGTAACAAGCAGGTGTTTTTGATTTTACAATACGCTGAAGGCTTGATCTCAGAACAAGAAACATTGTTCACCTAAGGAACTATTCTGGTGTTTTGCTACTAAAGCATGGAATGAGAGATTAGTTAGTAGCTATTTGGGCATTTTGAGTTGTGGACTCAGCAAGAGGTTGGTTGTTTAGATGGTGAATCCTTATAAGAAGGTCTTTTCAGAAGCATTGCTATGTATATAGGTTTCTGAAGAGTTTATTTGGTTGCCAATACCTGTGTCATTAAGAAACAGTTTCTCTTTAGTCCCTCACTGTACCACCACTAGAGAGATGTTTTCTTTACATTTGAAATAGAGACTTGCCTTTATTTCAAAACTTTGTTCTCTTCTTTGTAGAAAGCCAAGGCACTTCCTGGTGCTATGTTGTGTGAGAAGCAGATTAAAGACATGTGGTCCTTAATAACAACTGGCTGGAAAGGATATCTTAGTAGTGAAGCATAAGTAGAATACCTAATCTCCACTGAACAGATTCAAATACCAGCTGTATCAAGTCAACCCTTTATCCTTCTGATGTAAAAAAACAGACTACCATGCAGTTTACTATGTGGTGGGTCAGGACTTTGATTTTATTTTCCATCTGAAAGACAGCAATCTCCCTAGCGCTCTGCTGCGGTATTGTTTTCTCTGTATATTCATTGAGCTATTGTTAGAAACTATTCTTGCTCCGATAACATGGCACTTAGTTTAGCAGCAGCAGATGTTCTTCGTAACTTCAATCCCACAATATAATGTATGTATTGATCACTTTAATTATAATAGGAATGACTCAACAAGACTTTCAAGGTAATTATCAGATTTAGACTATTTGTAATAAATAACTTGTTGGTGTAAAATCTCATTATAAATGTAAAAATGTATTTTAAAAATGATCCCTAAAGGGATTTAATAATGTGGACATGTTACTATTTACATTATTTAAATAGGAAAAAGTTGGTTTCTAACTTCCATTAATTCTGCAGTGTCAAGGGATAATCTTGCAGCATTAAAGTGTGCAATTTGTTGTAATGTAAGAATAATTGAGGCTTTGTATAAAATCTGCTTAAGACTTCACATCCTATTTATTTCTTATAGATTTCTTTTGAAGGGACAGAATGAACATCTAGAGGGCAGTACTTCCTCGGTGATATTCCCACCATTTAACCAGAAAAATATTGATTATTTGAAGTACATTATTAGTACTGAATTTCAAAGTTCAGACCAGCACAGCAGTAACAATGTACTAAAAGCAGTAGTTAGTATTTTGGATCCTATTGTAACATTGTTCAATAAATCTTTGCAGAAGTGAGGAGTAGGTGCTTAACTTTATTCTTATGAGAAATCCTTCTGTGGGACTACTCACATGAGTAAAGTTAAGCATGTGTGTAAATCTTCGCAGGATTGGGACTATAGTGAACATTTGTATGGTGCGTCATTGGTGCATGTAGCCCTTTACAAAGAGAATAAATTTAAGGACATACAATACTTTTTTTTCTTTAAATATATCTCTTTTTCTTCTCCTCTTCATCTATCCCACTTGTCTAATTAAATCTTGCTCCTGCAGCTGGATCTGCTTGGACTTCCCATGAATCTAAGTGCAGGATCATGGCCTTAAGACTGTAAGTCTTTTGGAGAGGGGGGTTGTTGTCTTGTATGTCCATAAAGAAACTAACACACCATTTGGCTGATATACACTGTGGTAAGCTGGACTGAAGCTCTGCTGCAAGACCTGTGGACTTATGACAGGCTGGTGCTGAATTCTGTGGCAGACTAGAATATAGAAGGTTTTACTGAATGAAGAGAAGAAAGCACCACAAGAGTGAGCATTGTCATATATCTGGCAATGGCAGGAAATAGCAGAAATCTCACAAGAATGCTTATTTTGTGAGCTTTCTCACCCAAATTTGCAGATAGAAGAGATGTGGATTGTTCTGGAATAAGCAGCTGAACTTCTGGAGCCTTAGCTGAAACAAGCCCAACTGCAACTTTTTATGGTTCACATGTCTTTATATTGAATAACATGTCCCCTCTGTTAAAAGCCACTACGATGTACAGTGGTTTATTGATTTATATTCACACCTTAGATTGTGCTGAAAAAACTTTCCAGTGCAGACGAGGGCTAAGGTAGGTTCACTTTGGTTTTTTACACTGCAGAGTGTGCAACTCCAGAAAGAGGCAGGGTCAAACAAAACTGGGATAATGGAGATCCAGCAGGTGAGACTCCCAAATTCACACAGATGTACCAAGCCCCCCCCCCCCCCAAAAGTGTAAGCTTTTAAAAAATAAAGGTGTGTACATTACTGTAACCCTGAGGCAGGGGTGGCTTTTTCCAAAACAAGTTCTGCTGGTTTCATGTGACTATTTAACATACGCTAGTGTTCAGGAAAGATAAATCTTGTTCTTCGGAAACTGCCATATTACATTGCAGAGGGAGGCAGCATGATCTGTTTACTGGTGCAGAATAGGAGACAATCACTCGCTGTCTGAATTTGAGTGTCACTTCCCCTTTCCAAGCCTATTTCCCCATTTGTAAAATGGCATAATACTACTTATCCACCCTGTAAAGTGCTTGAGATATGCAGATGAAAGGAGTTATGTAAGTTCAAAGTAGTGTTATTAATGTAATAAAATACCTAATAATAATAAAAACATTTTCCACCTCTACATCTGAAAGTCTATTCAAAGATAGATACGTATTATTATCCAATTTTTCTGATAGGGAAGCAGAGAGAATTGAAGTTATTTGCCTAAGGTAATACTGGAAACCATAATATAATATATTATGCTATAATAGTGGCAGTAGGAATGCAATCCATCTTCTTTATTCTAATCCAGTACCCCATCTCTTGGGCAACACTGTCTGCCCCGATACATATACTACAATATATGACGAAAAAATGCTATAACCCAAGCAATTTCAATTGTATTGAAAGAGGAAATGTTTCAAGATGGCCCTTTTGTCAAAACACTAGCCTGAGATTTCCATTAATTCTGAGTTCAAATCCCTTGCTCCACCACTGGCTTCCTGTGTGTACTTGGGTGAGTCATTTACTCTCTGTGCCTCACTATTCCATCTGTAAAATGGGTATAGTAGCACTTCCTTATCTCACAGTTGTGTTATGAGAATAAATACCACAGTCATGGAGGGCCACGTAAATACCTAAGATAGCTAGAAGCTGCAGATATCGTTGACGAAGATATGATTCCTGAAAAATACAAAGCTTCTTTAAAAAGAAAACTGTGTTTCTCTAATTATTGGGTGAACAAACAGCCCTCTCCCTACTTCCGTTTTTGACTGTGGGCAACAGGATGACAATGACATTTTGGCCAAGTGGAAATACTTGCTTTCCATTCCTCTGCTTGTAAATGCTCTTCCCATGTCACCCAGCCTTTACCAGTTTACTTATCACTCCTCCCACCACTTGGAACCCATCACATGCCATAAATGATCAGAAAGATGCCCAGTGGATAGATAGTTGGCATTGGGAAGAAGAGGAAGGGTATGGACAGATGTTAAAGTGGATGAGCCGGGAGCCCACTCCAGACAGATTTTTTTAAATTATTTTAATCAAGCCTGAGGCTACATTTTAGTAACCAAATTAGTTTCAGTTTGGTTGACTGATAAACTGTGTTCAGACAAACCTGAATTTTCTGCTCAAGATTCCTCACTATGTATTTTCTTGCATTTTTAAGGAAAATACTGATGTTAGCTGATTTGCTGCCGTAAACAAACATGGTCGTTTTTTTATAATTAAAGATGTGTCCAAGAAGGTGAATCAGAGACAAGAAAGATTGTTAAAGTCAAATTAAAAAAAAAAATCATACTGCTAATTAAGTCTAAGAAAAATAGGGTCATTTATTACTTCTGAAGAGGGTAGTTTGGTTTGGAAAATACTGCCCAAATGTGTCTTTGGCCTTTGCTTATTACATTTCTGTGGCACCTTTTGTCCAAAAGGGTCCTAAGGCCCTCTATGGACTGCATTACCCACCCCAAAAAGCAGCTGTCTCTCAGGCAGAAACAGAGCAACAACACCAGAGAACACAATTTCTACGCAGGAGCGCCGCCAGCTTTTTTGCCGCCCTAGGCGGCAGAAGGTCCTGCCCCCAAAATGCCACCCCCGACAGAGGCGGCGGAAGGTCCCACCTCTGAAATGTGCCCTAAATGTTAGCGTCCTAGGCGACCGCCTAAGTCGCCTAATAGGTTGCGCTGGCCCTGTTTCTAGGGGAGGGAGTGACTACCTATTTAACCAACTGAAACTCCCAGGGAATATTTTTTTTGAATAGGGATGGTACTACATAGCAATGGCTTCTAGTCAGGTAAAACCCTTTCTATAGCAGATGCTTGCAGTCTGGAATATAAAACATATCTGTGGATCTAAATCACTTCTAGTCTAGTTTTTATGACACAATGGTGAATTGAGTATTTGTAATTAAAGGTGGAACAGATGGTGAAGACTTAAAGTATTGCGTCCATTAAATTAACCTATGCTATGTTTCCACATGAGTATAATGGAGTATAACAGTATAATGGAGCTTTTGCTGCAGTGAAACAGTACTGGAAAGAAACTAGACCTTGGGAGATGTTTACTATATGAAGAGCTTCACAGTTAAAGGAGTTCATTGTATTTCAGCAAGTCAGGCTCCAAATACCATGTCAGTGTCAAATACCAATCATATGACCAGTTCAGTATAAAGAATGGTGTTTCTTCATGCCAATATATTTCACCTGTATGTTCATGCTAGCCTAAGCTGCATTCAACTTCCACTATATACCTGCAGTTATCATATAGAACAA
The DNA here is from genome assembly GCF_011386835.1 of Chrysemys picta bellii. Lineage (NCBI taxonomy): Eukaryota > Metazoa > Chordata > Testudines > Emydidae > Chrysemys > Chrysemys picta. Next base: position 98,544,603 of record NC_088798.1, read on the forward strand.
AGAAATGTATCCTAACTGCATATTAAAACAAATCAGGCAGATATTAACAAACTATCTCTCTTTTAATGTCTACTAATGAAGATAATAACTTTAAAAGGACTCAGCCATATTTAAGAATGTTCAAACTTTAATCAGAAGCACAGAGTTCTCCTTGATAGAAAGAAAAGGACTTAGGAGAAAGATGGAATCTCTTCCAAGAGCCAGACTGGCCCATAGCTGAAATCATGTCATCATAACACCCCAAGAAGATGGTATGGGAGAAGGTTGTTCACCAATAATATCCAAATAGGGCTTCTCCATGTTTCTAGATGCTACTGTTGGATGGCTACCAATCCTGAATGCTCATTGCAGCTGCCTTATGTGTATCTCAAATGCAAATGAGGTGGGGTTTTCAAGTTCTATGGCTAACAGAGGAGGAAGTTTCTGAAAATAAAGCCATGAATTTCACAAGTAGTAGTGGAACTGTGCTAGGTTCTCCTAGATGTCAGGTAATGTTTTCATTAAATGAGGAATTCCTCTGTGATACGTTTTTTTGGGGGCACTAGATGCTATTGAAAAATTCTTGAGCTAGAGTGAGGTTTCAGCAAATGTTTCACAATACATTTCACCCAGCTACAGCTGTGGCTGGTATAATGCTCATCTCCCAAGGAACTCACCTACAACTGGTATAGTATTGATCAGTAAGGTATTCTACACACAAAGGAAACTCCTCCAATATGCAGGCGTTGGGGCAAGGATGAAATCCTTATGAAAAATGGCATGAGATTGAACACAAAAGACCCACAATGGGTTAAATTAGTCCCTGCCATAACTCTTATTGCAATGGAAGTTACACAACGAATTAATCTGGTCCAATGATTAATGATGAAAGAAATTAAAGGGACTGCCATACACCCTATTTAGCAGGGGTAGGCAACCTATGGAACGCGTGCCAAAGGCAGCACGCGAGCTGATTTTCAGTGGCACTCATGCTGCCCGGGTCCTGGCCACCGGTCCGGGGAGCTCTGCATTTTAATTTAATTTAAAATGAAGCTTCTTAAACATTTTAAAAACCTTATTTACTTTACACCACAACAATAGTTTAGTTATACTGTATATTATAGACTTATAGAAAGAGACCTTCTAAAAATGTTAAAATGTATAACCGGCACGCGAAACCTTAAATTAGAGTGAATAAATGAAGACTCGGCACACCACTTCTGAAAGGTTGCCGACCCCTGCTCTACAGCTTTAAACTGTATTTTCTTTTAACTCAATCTGTAAAATTACTATTGTGTTCTGTGGAAATGGCTTTGAAGTCACTGAGGATAATGACACAAACCAACCTCTGGCATAAGTGGGTGCAACTATATTGCCATTGGTAAAGTTGTTTGCATTTTCAACAACGCCGAGTTTGCCTGTATGATTTAATGTGAGTAATAATAAAAAAAATACTAGTAATAAAGTCATAGCAGTGTAGGACTGGAAGGAACCTAGAGAGGTCATCTATTCCAGTCCCCTGCACTCAAGATGTAGGAGCAGGATTTTATATTTGTACTATAAGAATTAATGTATGATTTGAGCAACCTGCCAGCCACCCTTTTTGAATAGCAGAAAGGACTGATCCTCTGGGACATTGGTAGAAACGCATCTGACAGACTGCCAATGTCTGAACTGATGTTAAGGCAGGGACAGACCAGAACAATCCTTATGACTGATTATGGTCACCCTTTTGTTTTAGGATAAGTTATAATGTCTACTATGGTTTCCTATATGTGTTATAAATTAGGCACTCTAGTTAAATATACATTTCTTTGTTTTAAGGTTTAGTAAGAGACAGAATCTTGTATTGTGTCTATGTTAAGGAGATTAGAGGAATGCTGAAGGCCTGGGCCACAATGTGAACTGTTTTGATTACAAGATTTAGTGAGGTGTAATTTACAATGCCTTTCTTGCTCAACCTAAAAACTGCTGTATACCTTTGAAGGTCTCTGTAAAAGACTGTTTGTGTGAATGAGGAATGCATGCATCAGGAAAAGATAAGGTGTGAAGGCCATTGTTAAAGTCAGATGGTCAAGGAAGGAGGAGTGAAGAAACTTAACGACATCAGAGAACCATCAACGCGCATCCATAAGTGAGGAAGGGCAGATTGATGAGGTGGAGGCTGGCACCCCTAAAGACAAGACAATTGATTAAATCAAAATCAGGACAGGATGACCCTCTCGGAGGTGTTTTGGAATGTTAACATCAAAAGATAACACCAATTAAGGAGTAACCGGTCATAAACTGACACAGCAAAATCCATGGGCTTTAATGAAGTGAAAGGACTATAAGAACAGGGTGCTTGGCCCTGGGACTTTGGGTTCATCTTGCCACAACTCCAGGAGCATCAGATCACTACCGACAGAACCCGGCTCCCCTCTGCGACCAATCTGGCTGGCCACTAGATTGATCCAGACTCTGCACTGGTACTTATAAACATCAACTGGCAGAACTGTGTGCATGGTGTGTGTGTGTGAGACTGAAAAGCATATGCCAACTGCTGTATTCTCAATAAATGCGGCGTATTGCCTTTTTCCCTGAAAAAGATCCCGTGTGCTTCTTATAAGCATAACAAAGGCAGGACAATGTAATAACTAGACCATTCCTGCAAGGTGTTTGTTTAACCTGTTCTTAAAAACCTCCAATAACTGTGACGGGTTGGATCACAGAAACCCCTTTGGGAGCTGCCACCCGATGTGCAAAGACTACCCCTGCTTCTGTTTTCCCTGCCAGCTCAGGACTCCAGCACCCTGTCTTGCTGAGCCAGACACTCCCGTCTGGCTCCAGACACAGACCCAGGGTCTGAAATCTCCTGTCCCAAAGCTGCAAGTTTACCCGAAAACAGCTCGCAGTAGTGCGCTTGTCTTTAGCACTCAGATGCTCAACTCCCAATGGGGTCTAAACCCAAATAAATCCGTTTTACCCTGCATAAAGTTTATGCAGGGCAAACTCATAAATTGTTCGCCCTCTATAACACTGATAGAGAGATATGCACAGTTGTTTGCTCCCCCAGGTATTAATACATACTCTGAGTAAATTACTAAATAGAAAGTGATTTTATTAAATACAGACAGTAGGATTTAAGTGGTTCAAAGTAGTAACAGACAGAACAAAGTAAGTCACCAAGCAAAATAAAATAAAATGCGCAAATCTATGCCTAATCAAACTGAATACAGATAATTTCCTCACCCTCAGAGATGTTTCAGTAAGTTTTTCTCAGACTGGACACCTTCCAGGCCTGGGCACAATTCTTTCCCCTGGTACAGCTCTTGTTGCAGCTCAGGTGGTAGCTAGGGGATTCTTCATGATGGCTTCTCCCTCTCTCTGTTCTCTTCCCCCCCTTTATATATCTTTTGCATAAGGCGGGAACTCTTTGTCTCTCTGGGTTTCCACCCCCCCTCACTGGAAAAGCACCAGGTTAAAGATGGATTCCAGTTCAGGTGACATGATCACATGTCACTGCAAGACTTCATTACTCACTTGCCAGCACACACATATACAGGAAGACTCACAGGTAAATACAGCCATCTGCAGACAATGGGAGTCATCAAGATTCTGCAACCTCCCTAGGCAATTTGTTCCAGTGCTTAACTCTCCTGACAGGAAGTTTTTCCTAGTGTCCAACCTAAACCTCACTTGCTGCAATTTAAGCTTCTTGTCTCCTCAGAGGTTAACAAGAACAATTTTTTGCTTTTCTCCTTGTAACAAACTTTGATTAACTTGAAAACTATTATCATGTCCCCCCTCAGTCTTCTCAAGACCTGAACAAATCAATTTTTTTCCAATCTTTCCTCATAGGTCATGTTTTCTATATTTTTTACCATTTTTGTTGCTCTCCTCTGGCTTTCTCCAATTTGTCCACCTCTTTCCTGAAATATGATGCCCAGAACTGGACATAAAACTCCAGTTGAGGCCTTATCAGTGTGGAGTAGAGCAGAAGAATTATTTCTCATGTCTTAATATGGACTTATTTATCATCTATCCAAGGATCTCCAAGCACTTTAAAAACACTAATGAAAGACATTTCCACATACTCCTATAGTGAAAGGAAACTGAAGCACAAGGAGGTTATACAATTGTCAGAGTTCACACAGTACATCTCTGGCAGAGAACAGACACTATGTTGTCTAGTGGATAGGGCACTGGACTGGGTGTCAGGAGACCATGAGGTTCTGTCCTTGGCTCTTCCACTTATTTTCTGTATGATGCGGGGCAAATCACCTCACCTCTCTGTTTCCCCTTCCATCCTTTGTCAATCTTTATTTAGTCAGTAAGCTCTCCAGGACGAAGCTCTTACTATAAGTTTGTACCGCATATAGCACAATGAGGCCCCCATCCTGACTGAGACCGCTAGGTGCTACTCTAATACAAATAAAAAATCCAAACTTCCTGACTTCCAGTCCTTAACTACTAGCTTCTGCGTCCTCTCCTTAAAAAGCAAAAGTTCTCTTTTCATGTAAATGTTCACAGTAATTAAAAAGAATATAAACATTGTTACCTAATAGAGTTTCTCATGTGGCATCAGCGGCTCTTTAAATTGCAATAAAAAACATTCTATCAGATAATTAGCAGCTGTATATCAGTGACTCAAGGGAAGCTCCCAGTTCTGAATTTTGAGTGGATGTTTGTACCTCTGATGTAATTTTTTTCTTATCGTAATCTGCACAAGCTCCGTGTCAACACAACAAAGAATAGAGTCAACCATCACATATTTTTTTGAGCCAACAAGCCAAAGAAACTATGATTTATTTTGTTAAGAGTTGCTACTCTATTTTTACAACTCACTCTTCCCTTGTGACAGGAACTGCAGACGATCACTCAACATTGAAAAATACAAGTTTTGCAATAAGATAAGAAAACAACAATTTGAAAGGAAAGATATTGCTACTGTTAGAATAATGTTTGTCTAGTGCATTTGGGCTCAAAGCTGGTTTTGGAAATAATTTACCTGTAATAAAGCAATCATGGTTTAGTTCTGCACTATGCAATAACATATATTTAGAGATATTAACTAACACCCTATTTGTTTACTCTTTCTACAGAAAAACTCAGAGAATGGAACTGAGAGGAATAAATCTCTCTCACCTTTTAGGATCAGAACCCTAACTTTTTGTTAGTCTTCCAAAGACAAATCATGATCTGTAAACCTGTGAGCAGAAACATGCCCATAGCTGCAACAATAAATGTAACAAATACTTTTGAATACAGTGGTTGCTTTCATATTACTCACATACACAGTTCTATTCTTGGTTGTACATTTTTGCCTTGAGGGAAGTTCCTGCCTGTATCCATCATATTTGATAGCATTGTTGTTACACTGGTTAACTCTACAGGGTGGAGGTAGTCCTATGCTATTTTTCCTGGGGGAAGAATTTCTTAAGGCAAAGACTGGCAAGTTGTTTAAGTTCCTCATCAGGACTTTTTTTTACCACTCTGTCAAATTCTGTATCTAACAAGGATGGGCAAACGCACTTTCAGAAGAGTCCAAATATTGGCCCTCTTTGGGGAAACTGTTTTCAATTAATAATACCTAGCTCTTATAAGCCCTTTTCATCAGAGAGTCTCATGGCAATTTACAAAGGATGTCAGTATCATTATCTCCATTTTACAGATGGGGAAACGGAGGCATGGCACAGCCAAGTGACTTGTCCAAGATTAGCCAGCAGGCCCTTGACACAACTGAGATTAGAACCTATATATCTTGAGTCCCAATCCAGTGCTCTATGCAATAGGCCATGGTAACTGAAAATTTTTTAACTGTTTGTTCTTGCAGCCTCCCCCTTGCACCATGTCTTTGAGCCTCATAGCTGCAGTCCTTTTCCTCTGAGGATCTTCAGAGTACACTAGGTGGATGCTCGCCCATCTTCTATATTGGGGTTGGGTGGGTGGTAAACGCACTTCTTCCTCCCAAATCTGACCTCCAACTCCAAGAAGGCCTTTTCCAGACTGGGTGACAATGGGCCTACTATACACCATGTACACCCATCCCCCAAAACACATTTAAGATAAGAAATGGTTCCATAGAGCGGCAGCGGGAGAGGTTTGAAAATGCTGATATTTGAGAGATCTATCATCTAAGTAATAAGACCCACCCCTTCCAAATCTCAGCATAGTCTCTCATCTCTAAATTCACATATTCCCACTATGTGAGCATTGTGTATAACCGTGGGTCTACTCTGGGAAAGTATTGGTTCAGTGCCGGTGAGGAGGCGACAAAGGATCATCCAGCACACGTAGAACAGAAATTCCAAACTGCTGGCTACACCCTAGTGATATCATTACACATTTGCCTACAACAAATCTGCGTTGTGTAGGGGACTGTACAGCTTATTCACATTCATAGCTGAGACAACCCACAAAAACATCTGTTTTTTATTCTAATTAGTGCCTGTCAGTCAAATACTTCCCATTTAAACCTGTCAACACTTAAGAAGAGCTAGAGTGTCAATGCTGCATAGCTGGCTTACAACAAATGGCAAAGCGAAATTGTATGGACCCTGGTATATTTATATATCTGTTTAATCTTGCATGCCTCAGACATTAAATAAAAAGCAATTAAACTGTTCTCAAGTAACCTAATTTTGATTCTGTTTGATTGCTTTGCTACCATAAAATCTGCTTTTTAAAAATGTTAGTCGTATTTCCATACTATATTTTAATTGCTAGATTTAAACAGCCACCATGTTAAATAGACATAAAGTGAAATAGATACTTTTAATAAAGCTTACACATTGGGTCTTTCTTAAATTTTCCACTCTTTTCTTTAGATTTTCCTTAGCCCCAAATACCTAGCCTTAAGTTATGTTTAATTCTCCCTGTTTGGTTTCTTTTCACTATAAAGTTTTACATATTTTATTACCAAGTATTTTTCTTCCTTATCTCCTAAGGATAAAGACAAGAAGGAAAACGAGGGTCCTCATAATAAGGTACTTCTTCTCCCTCCTTGCAGTGTGGAGGATACACTACAAACCAATGCTGCAGTTAGCTAAATCGGTTGTTACAGTACTTAGAAACGTCAAACTTTGATGCTACAGCTTTGTATGTATTAGTATGAGGAAGCTTCACCTCCTCCTGTTTATTGTGATCTAATAGTTTGGGGAAAAAGACAAAGACAAGGAAATCCTGAGTCATCCAGTCAGTGATGATTTAACAACTTTTCCAGCTGCTCCAGTGACCTTCTGGAAAATAAAATAAATACAGTTAATAGAGAAATTAAAATAGGTAATAATTAAAATGAAAAATTAGGACAGGAAGAGCTGGTATGTGCTTCCTAATTCTTGACATGCCACCTATCCTTCCATCCCCTTTGCATACAATTTACATTCATTTTGCATACCCACTGAATGCCACATCACTCAAATTTACACTACTTCACCTCTTACACACACTTACACATATGTGTAACTGCTTACATTGTTATTGAATATAGCCTATATTCAATCAAGGCAGGATTAGTAACATAGGAGAAAGCAATAAGGAATACAAAATATCTATTAATGATCTGTTATCTTTCTCTGTTCTTCCAGTATGCATTTGTTCCCTTGCACAGATGCATGCTATTGTTTGTTAAACTTGCAGTGCTATGCAGGTTCCTCTTACATAAGCAGACTGTGGGCTGTAGTCCACGAAAGCTTATGCTCTAATAAATTTGTTAGTCTCTAAGGTGCCACAAGTCCTCCTGTTCTTCTATAAGCAGACTGATCCCTCTAATGGGTCATTAATACATAGAGGTGTTAAATTAATTCATACATGCAGCTTAGAGAAACACAATTAAAACATTACTATAATATCAGAAGCCTGATATATTTTTGTTGTTTTAAATACCACAATGGCCAATTCATGTTGGGAAGAACTGGTTGAGAATTTGGAAGTGGAAGGCAACTTGGGTGAAAGTGATCATGAAATGGTAGAGTTCATGATTCTAAGGAATGGTAAGTAGCACAATAAAGACAATGGATTTCAAGAAGGCAGACTTTAACAAACTCAGGGAGTTGGTAGGTAAAATCCCATGGGAAGCAAGTCTAAGGGGAAAAACAATTGAAGACAGTTGGCAGTTTTTCAGAGACATTATTAAGGGCACAAGAGCAAACTATCGTAGGAAAAGATAGGAAGAAACTGCGTAGGAAAGATAAGGAGTATGGCAAGAGACCACCTTGGCTTAACCAGGAGATTTTCAATGATCTAAAACTCAAAAAAGAGTCCTACAAAAAGTGGAAACTTACAAAGGATGAATATAAACAAATAACACAAATATGTAGGGACAAAATTAGAAAAGCCAAGGCACAAAACAAGATTAACTAGCTAGAGACATAAAGGGAAACAAGAAAACATGCTACAAATACATTAGAAGCAAGAGGAAGACCAAGGACAGAGTAAGCCCATTAGTCAATGAGGGGGGAAAGACAATAACAGAAAATGTGGAAATAGCAGAGGTGCTCAATGACTTCTTTGTTTTGGTTTTCACCAAGAAGGTTGGTGGCGATTGGATGTCTAAAATAGTGAATGCCAGTGAAAATGAGGTAGGGCCAGAGTCTAAAATAGGGAAAGAACAAGTCAAAAATTACTTAGACAAGTTAGATGTCTTCAATTCACCAGGGCCTGATGAAATGCATCCTAGAATACTCAAGGAGCTGACCGAGGAGATATCTGAGCCATTAGCAATTATCTTTGAAAAGTCATGGAAGACGGGAGACATTCCAGAAGACTGGAAAAGGACAAATATAGTGCCCATCTATAAAAAGGGAAATAAGGACAGCCCGGGGAATTACAGACCAGTCAGCTTAACTTCTGTACCAGGAAAGATAATGGAGCAATAATTAAGCAATCAATTTGCAAACACCTAGAAGCTAATAAGGTGATAAATAACAGTCAGCATGGATCATGTCAAACCAACCTGATAGCTTTCTTTGACAGGGTAACAAGCCTTGTGGATAAGGGGGAAGTGGTAGATGTGGTATATCTTGACTTTAGTAAGGCTTTTGATAGTCTCGCATGACCTTCTCATAAACAACCTAGGAAAATAAATCTAGATGGAGCTACTATAAGATGGGTGCATAACTGACTGGAAAATCATTCCCAGAGAGTAGTTATCACTGGTTCACAGCCATGCTGGAAGGGCATAACGAGTGGGGTCCCACAGGGATCGGTTCCGGATCTGGTTTTGTTCAGTATCTTCATCAATGATTTAGATAATGGAATACAGAGTACACTTATAAAGTTTGCGGACGATACCAAGCTGGGAGGGATTGCAAATGCTTTGGAGGATAGGATTAAAATTCAAAATGATCTGGACAAACTGGAGAAATGGTCGGAAGTAAACAGGATGAAATTCAATAACCACAAATGTAAAGCACTCCACTTAGGAAGGAACAATCAGTTGCATACATACAAAATGGGGAATGACTGCCTGGGAAGGAGTACTGCGGAAAGGGATCTGGAGTCATAGTGGATCACAGGCTAAATATGAGTCAATAGAGTAACACCACTGCAAAAATAGCGAACATCATTCTGGAATGTATTAGCAGGAGTGTTGAAAGTAAGACACAAGAAGTAATTCTTCCACTCTACTCCACGCTGATTAGGACTCAACTGGAGTATTGTGTCCAGTTCTGGGTGCCACATTTCAGGAAAGATGTGGACAAATTGGAGAAAGTCCAGAGAAGAGCAACAAAAATTATTAAAGGTCTAGAAAACATGACCTATGAGGGAATATTGAAAAAATTGGGTTTGTTTAGTCTGGAGAAGAGAAGACTGGGGGAGGTAGGGAAATTATAACAGTTTTCAAGTATGTAAAAGGTTGTTACAAGGAAAAATTGGTTTTCTTAACCTCTGAGGATAGAACAACAAGCAATGGGCTTAAATTGCAGCAAGGGAGGTTTAGGTTGGATGTTAGGAAAAACTTCCTAACTGTCAGAGTGGTTAAGCACTGAAATAAATTGCCTAGGGAGGTGGTGGAATCTCCATCATTGGGGATTTTTAAGAGCAGGTTGGACAAATTCCTGTCAGGAATGGTCTATATCAGGGGTCGGCAACCTTTGGCATGCGGCTTGCCAGGGTAAGCACCCTGGCGGGCCGGGCCAGTTTATTTACCTGCTGACGTGGCAGGTTCGGCCAATCGTGGCCCCCACTGGCCGCGGTTCGCCGTCCCGGGCCAATGGGGGCGGCGGGAAGCGGCGCGGGACGTGCTGGCCGTGGCTTCCCACCGGCCCCATTGGTCTGGATTTAGTTTCTTTTATTTTCAGAAACTACAACAAAAATAGTAAGTAGAACTCTAATGAGCAAAAGATGCAAATAATAATGAGCAAAATAATAAACCAGAAAACACAAGGGGCCAGGTTTTTAACCCTGACATCTGATTTTGTGTACCCACTTTTGTACATACTAAAGTGCATACATAAACAATCTATAAATGGGGTAGCTGGCCATTAAAATGACCAATCTGCATGTGCAAAATGGATAAACGACCACATATGCAGTCACAATAAATTGTTTGGAAAAAATAGTTGCTAAAATTAAACAGCCAGAAAATTTGGCCCACATTACCCTAACCCTAAAGCGTCTGAACACATGGAATGATCCATTGTTGTCTGGTACACTATTACAGAAGTCTTAAATCATCATCTATCAGAGAAAAGAGTAACAGACTCTTATAGAAATGCCAGGCTAATTAATGACCTTTAGCCAGTCTTAGATCAGCTGGACATCCAGTAGTGATAGGTGTACAGATTTTATACATAAGTACTGGAAGGAGCCTAATGTTGGTCTTAGCCTTCAAAAATAAGTTTTGTGTGTTTCAGATTTCATAAAAGTTTAATGTAAGCTTCATTTATATAAGCAATTTTAGGACCAATGCATTCTAAAGTAATTTCCTGGAGAGTAACCATATATTACATGAAGTCTATAAATTTTTCTGCAGAATTATCCAAATATCTTCATTTATTAAAGGTTAATAGAAAAGCACAGATTTTACTGTACTGTGATTCTTCAGTCTCTCAAGCTTCATGCTTCTACACTGCTTATTCTACATCTCGCAGATTGGTTTTATTTTCACTTTGTGTATTTCCGGTATTCTGAAAAATAAATTGATAAGGAACATCAGTTGATTGGCTATTCATTCTTACATCTATTTAGTTTTATATTAACACTGTTTCTCCGCTAACAATTTTTGCATCGCAGCACTAATTGCTAAAAGCAGTCAGATTTGTGAATCAATGGAAAATGATGCCTTTAACCATTCCCCAAACTCCTCTTCACTAGTGTGAATAGCTACTGGAGACCCAAGCTTGATGAAATTAAGCAGTGTACTCTCTTATTTCTCATTTCCTCCATCAGATCCTATCTGATGATGAAGATTAAAGCCCCTGACAAGACAGTGGTGTCTTTTGTTTTCCATCTGTCCAGCCAGATTAGACACTTGGCATCAACTACTGGTATCATGGGCAGGCACTGCCCATGAAGCATTCAACTGTCATCCTCAAACATTTAATTCAATGTCACATTTTTCCAAATACATAACATTGTCCCATAACACTCTATGATATAAAAGCATATAGTTGTGTTTGGCTTTACTCTTTCCTTGACTCTTGTAATATTTGTGCACAAAGATGTTAGGACTCAGTTGTGCAACAATTCTTCACAGTGTACATCCACAGAAACTAGGATACCAATGAATCTTTTTATATCATTGAAGCTGGATGGATTTTCCTTTCTGGCACAGTTCAGTTCTCACTATATAAATATATGAAATCTGAAAATTATGGAAAATACGATCAAATAATAATGGGAAAAATCCTTAGGTCCTTACTCAATTTTCAGTCAGTTCTGACTCAGGTAAGTAGTAACCGGCTTTAATGGGAGCTGACCTCAGTAAAAATGGAGTAAGAACCTCAGGATAGGACCTATTTAATAATACCTGACATTTATACAGAACTTTTCCTCAACAGAGTTCAAAGTGCTTTATGAAGATTAGGTATGAGGGAACTGAGGTACAGAGAGTTTAAGGTTATACTGCAAAGTATGCAATACATTTAAGTTACAGACTTTATAATCATACACTTTACAATGGATTGCAAATCTATTTTTTCAGTCTTTCTTACTGTAAAACAATATTTTATATAATTTAATAAACATGTGATCTTGCATGATAAAGCCAAAAAGGAAGAGTTTGGTATGCTATCTGATTCACTGACATGCCCACAAATGTTGCAACCCTTGTCCTTTCTCCTTCTACTTTTAAAGCCTAACCTGCTGGTGACAGTACACATAAATTAATGGAGTATCTAGCACAAGAGATGCACATAGATGCTGGAACTAAGGGTGCTGCACCCCCCAGCTTGAAGTGGTTTCCATCATATACAGGATTTACAGTTTGGTTCAGTGGCTCTCAGCACCCCCACTGTACAAATTGTTCCAGCACCCCAGAGATGCATGACCTTTATTCTTTTTATTGGTGACAGTGTGTAAGATCTTGCCCTTCTATTAAATGTTGTTTATACTAAAAATGATCAATCATGGAACAATGCATTATCTATTGAAATCCTGGTCTTCTTGCACACACATAAATGGACTTCATATAGTGCCTAATTATGATATTGAGATGCAGCATGACCTGGTGGAACAGAATGAAACTGGGAGCCAGGAACTCCTGACTCTAATCCCAGCTCTAACACTGATTCAAAGTGATTCTTTGGGACAGCTATCTGTGCTTATCTTCCCTGGGTCTCAATTTCCCCTTCTAGAAAACGGAGAAAATAATACTTACTTTGCTGCTTTACAGAGATATTCTGAAGTTTAATTAGTTAATATTTGTACAATGTTTCAAAATTATAAACTGCTACAGATATGTTAAGTATTACAATTGTGTGTAAATTTAGGCTGGGAAATAGCGAAGGAACTTGTTCTGTGTTTGGCAACTAGAACATCATACTCTGATCCTTATATCCACCCCCAGATTTGTCTAGCTTTGGGGTGAATAATTACTATGTGTTTGGTTGCAATGCAAATTTGGAAACCTCTTCCCTTTACAAGCAGGAAAAGATCTGGATTGATTTTTGATGCCCTGCTTGAGCGCAGAGATCCTCAGAAAATTGGCAGATCTGCTTCTGAGCCTTCCAAACAGTAGCATTTAACTCTTAACCTATTTTGATTGCATTGTCAGAAAATGGAAAGCAAGGAGTTTCTGCAGGAGTATCTGGGGATATAGTGAGCAAAATCAAGACCAGCTCAGTAAAGTCAATAAAGTGGCACCTGGTTACACCAGATCTGAACTGGTTTATTGTGTATTAAGTTCAACATATTCTCCGCAGTCATGGATTCTGACAGTAGATCAATTGTTTACCAGTTGTAGTCATTTATCTTCAGCTTAAGTAAAGTTCCAATTCTTAATGATGTATTACATTCTGAAGCAGTTATAGAGTTATATTTTTGGTTACTGTGTTAGAAATATGGCTAATAACTGCTATCTATTATTTACAAATTTAATTATGCAACATACTTATTTGTAAGTTACTGAACAAGGGAAACTTTTATTAGATACAATATCTAGTTTTTAATGAGCTCTTGATTTTAAGTTTTTATCTAATTTCCAGCTAGGTTTACTCAGACACAAGACTGAGTAATTTTCCCCCATGTTCACATAGTGAGTCAATAGCCCAACCCACACGATTTCTCTACTAAACAAACATACAGTATTAATTTACCTCTTGTTTTTCTTGATTCTGATCCACATTTAGTAAAGATGGTATTTTAGATACTTCCAATTTCTTTGACTCCCTCTTCAGCACTTTTACCTGTTTAACTTTTACAAACAGACACCTTATTATTTCCGCATATTGTATTTTTTCTTTTCTACATGGTCCTTCAGTTTCATCTTCTGTGTTTAATTGATTACTTTTGAAATAGTGTTGAACAAGAAAACCAGGGTCGTACTGAAAATTGAGTATGGAGATTACAGAAGAAGACAACCACTTGTTGTATGCTGAAGGACTGAATATGAGATACAGTTCCCATTTAAATTCAGACTGTGATCATTTTAATTACAAGAACCAAGTTACTGAAACGCTACTAAGGGTGTCCATTTGGCTGCACAGCTGCTGTTACTTGAACTAGTCTCTAGATGTCATTGTTTTCTATAGAGAGACAAGGTAGGTGAGGTAATAATATCTTTTCTTGGACCAGCTTCTGTTGGTGAGAAAGACAAGCTTTTGAGCTTCCACAGAGCTCTTCTGTCCTAAAGAAGAGCTCTGTGTAAGCTCGAATGCATGTCTCTGTCACCAACAGAAGCAGGTCTAATAAAAGATATTACCTCACCGAGCTTGTCTCTGTAATAACCTGGGACCAGCACAACTACAACATAACTGCATACAACAATGGAAGATATTTTTATTTCCCTAGAAATCCTGATTGAATCATTTGTCTGGCAGTTCACATACGTGGAAATACAAATAAAATAAAACAAGCTGACAAAAAATTCCAAACTATATTTTTAAGGTTTGCTTAATATGTTAAAAATAAATGACCTCTTTAAAAGATGGTGCTAACTTCAATTTGCAAATGAGGACTCTTGTCCAGTCCAAAGACTCGGCTGTGTGCACAGCAGTGATTTTGTCCAATTTGATGCATTTTTTTTTCTCAGCACCTTTCACCAAAAATCACATACTGGTTTTTAAGTCTTAATTAGATTAATCCTTCTCTTCAACTGGCACATGATGTAGATTTGCAAACAGCAAAAGCCAATTACAATTTCATACCTTCTATTCCTTTCAGCTCCTTTTGTTGTGCTGTTACTGGCAGTTCTGGGAAATGGATGTCTTTCTTCTCAGATTTTGAAATACTGCGTTTCTTTCGGTTCATATTGGCCATTTGATCAATCTGAGCAGCTCGTTCATACAGTGTGACTTTTTCTGTTTGCGTCTAAACAGAAAATCACAACATATTTAAAACTGTATGTGATATGAGTATGGCTATATCTTTCTTGGCATGTTTCAAGAGGTTGCCACCAACTAAACAAAGTAAAATATATTTAAAGTTCAAACTTCAATAGTGTTCCAAAAGCCAAGGTCTTCACATGCTAGAGGAAGCTAACTCTGTATCACTACTAGTTATGAATCACCATTATGGGATAGGAGAACATTTAGAATTTTTATCTTTCAAAAAAGGTCTATCATAATGTAGCTCTGGCTCCCCTGCAGGTGGCGGTATTCAGGGACATAGGCACTTACATCACTGTGTATTGTTTGCCACCTTACCAATTTAAAAATGAAGAACAGAAGCATACAATTACTTTGTCATACCTCCTTTCAAGTGGGAATGGTCAACTGACCTGAGACATACCAAAAGAAAAATGTGTGTTATTCTTTGGCCCCACCAGGGTTTTCACAATAAAAGATAGGAAGTGAGCTCTGCAGGGAAATGAGTGTATTTGTTAATGTCAAAAAGTGGGGTTCTCAGGATGAAGATATGATTATCTTCATCTTCACTTGCATCTGAAGAAGTGAGGTTCTTACCCACGAAAGCTTATGCTCCCAATACTTCTGTTAGTCTTAAAGGTGCCACAAGACCCTCTGTTGCTTTTTATATGATTATGGTAATTGGTCAAGGATTATCATGGAGAAAACCCAACACTAGTGAGAGAGATGTACATGAAAGTGTAAAACTCTCTCAGGAATATAGGGCAAAATCCTGGATCCACTGAAGTCAATGGTGAAACACCCATTGATAGGTCCAGCATTTCATGCAGAGTCTGAATTTCTTTTACTCTAGTTTCTGGAGCTGCTCCTCCACCCTCAACCCCTGCCCATCACCACCAGCTGGGAATCTCCAGAAACCACTAGGCCTGTCCTTAAATAAGAGTTTCACAACATGAAAGTCTTATTATGTGTCAACAGGAAAAGTATAAACACATAAGACAGTAGCATGAAATACAGAATATTATGGAAGAGAGAAGAAAGGGTTTAATTTTAAACTACCAGTTTTGTAAACATACTTGAGCCAGGGTCCCATCATCTTGTCTGTTGTTTGGACCTATTTGTCCCACTGACTGCCAAGGGCTTCTCCTTTTCTTTGCTTTTTCAGGTAGCCTATGACAAAGAAATACAACTATAATATGCAACATTAATTATCAGTTAAGTGCAATATGTAAACAAACATGCACATTCACAAATGTATTCTAAACTAGCTTTGTTGGTGAGGGTGATGTCTGGCATCTGAGAACAGACATATCTCAACACAGCTTTGGAGGCCGCCATTTAATAGTAATACTTAGCATTTAAACACTACATTTCATGTTCTAATTATTTTAACAACATTAACTAATTAATTTTTACAACACTCTTATAAGAGTGATAGGAAATATTATTCCCAATGTACAGAAGGGAAACAGACAAAAGAAAAGCTAAGGTCACTGATCTAAAGTCATAGAGGGAGTCACTGTCAGGGCAAGGATTCATATGCAGGAGTTCCTGCCTTGAGACCTTTCCTCTGACCATGCATCTATCTCCATCTCCCATAATATTCACAGATGCCCACCACCACGCTGCAGCCACTTTTACAGTGCTCACCCTTCAGCCAGAGGACCACTTTGCCAACTTGTCAAAAGCTGAAAGACTACATCTTATTTGGAAAAAAAAAAGCAGATTACAGGAACCCTCTTCTTCTGAAAGAGCATTTGTTCTTATTTTAATAGAGGTGTGGATTGTAGAAATGACTGAGCTCGGTTTGTCCTATCTTTGACCCAACAGACCTGATCTGTCTCAATCCATGACAGGACAAGTAATCGCTGTGGGCTCCATCTCTGTACTTAAGATGAAGCAGCCATGTGGGCTGCACTGTGAAATGTCACAGCCAAGCTGGCCTTTAGCTAGCCCTAGTCATACAGCATATTAACCAAATGAAAGAATCATTCATGTAACCGAACCATCACTAGATACATAAATGTGGTAATTCATTTCAAAAGATACTTTAATTAAATAAAGAGTAACTGTCTATTCGAACACTACCTCATTACATAAGCAATAGGCTCTAACCTTGTATTGGAGTGTGGGAAGGGTGAATTGAAATTTGCAGTAGTAAGGTTCCCACAATTTGGATTGATGGGTGGCATTGTTGTACCAACTGCTATTAGTGGAGGATCTTCCTTCACACCGCTGGGATCGTTGCTAGCTGCTACAGCGGTGGTTATATCAGTGATTGTAGGTTTACTCTCTTGAGGAAAACTGGGAGGATTCTGTGAGGAAGGAGCCCACTGATTAACTGCATCTTCTTGTTCAATCTTTTTTATTTCTGGAATCTCTGGTTTCCCTCCTTTCACTTTTGTACCTTTTACTTTTAAGTCCTTTGATTTTCTGTCCTTTTCAATATCCTGGAACAGATACTACATCAAAATATACATACACTGTGAAACATAAAATGTCACCTAATTTAGTCTGCTAGGTCCTGGTCAGGCGAGGTGTTGAGTGTCTTTCAATTCCCATTGAGTTCAGTGAGAGTGGAGAGTGCTTATTGCCCCGCAGGACTGGACCCTACCATTGTTTATGCTTTGGAAGTCCTAATGCTCTTTTCAGACCATCAAAGATCAATTTTTAGAACTTGTAAATTCAGTTTTTCAAATTCAGGCATCAAATGATGACGTCAAATGTACCAAGGTGGCAAGATCATTTTAAAATAAATAATAATAAACTATTATATTGCTGTCCCAGTAGAGGAAAACATAAACTGCATTTCTAACACCAAGTTTGTTTCAGGCAAACTCCTTTGCCATTTGATAACTTGAAAACTTTTAAAAACGAAAGTGTTAATGAAAGGACTATTTAACCTGGCAGCCACATGTCAGAATAAAACTCTAGCTACAGCTTAAAATTAATAACAACAACAAATAAGTTTCAGGTCAGTAGTTTAATGTGAGATCTTATTTTCTTTTTCCCAGCCCTGTCTGCTCAGAGGCTGAGGTTACTCTGTTGATGGTGACTGGCCAGAGCAGATAGGGTACCAATAACTATACCGGGACATTGCAACAACAGGTAAGTGACATTTCCCCCATCTCTTAAATGAAGGTCTAGCAAGCTACTAGGACTATGTTTTACCTCGTATTTCCCTTGGTTTGACTCTTGCTCTATGTCTTATAGGAGGACTACAGTCCTAGGGTTAATTGGAGGGTGGTGGGACAAATGAACCAAGCATATGTAGAAAAGGAAGCTGCTGACAGGCCAAACAACCACTTCTATACATAGTGGTGCGGGAGAGCCTTTATCCCTGAAATGTTCTGGGTCTACTGCCAGAAGCCAGCTCCTTCCTAAGCCTCCCTTCCCTGGACCAGCAGTAGCCTGCTCCACTCACCAGCTAATCTCCTATTCCCTACATTTGTTTCTTGCAGGTGGTAGATCAGCTAGTGAGGGAAGCTTGCTGCCAACAGAGGAAAGAACAGAGCAGGAGCTACTCAGGAGAAAGAGAGAGAGTGAGTGTGTGTGTGTAAGCAGAAGCACCCATCTGTCCTGTCAGAGGCTTCTTTTCCGCTGAGGAGTCACTTCTTTTCTTGGCTTCCCACCCACAAACTAAGCCCTAGCACTGTGGTCTTGCTCTCTGTCTACCCTCGCTAGACCTAGAGAAGGGAAGGAGAGGGGAAAATATCACTTACCTGCTGCAGTATCCTAACATAGTAGCCAACTAGCTTCTGGTCAGAATGTCATCAGCAGAATAACCTTAATACATGCCTTCATCAAGGAAATAGGATGTGGCCTGAGAAAAACAAAATGTGAACTACATTTAGACTGCTGATTTTAATATATTTTTCTAATACTCTAAATGGAGTCCAGAATTAAAGGACCTATCCATACCTGCAAAATGTAACTGGGGAAGAAAAGGCTATAGCCATGCTTTAAAGGGACATGCAATGAACATAAAAATCACACTTCAAGTAACACCCAAGATTACTTACTGTAGCTAAAAGCAATTAGAGAAAAATAATAATCTATTTTTTGTTTATTTTTATCATTTGACAGTACTTGGTAAACAGTCAATTCCACTTTTTATAACCAGTCAATCTCTTATTTAGTTTGTGTCGGTCATTCACACAGCAACAGAGAATAGAAAAAACATTTTTACAAATAGGGAAGTGTGATTACAAAACCACAAAATTTGCCAGCAAATTTAGACTTAGTACTTAAAAGTACTTTTAATTCATGTTTTGAAATTGACTGGATTTTAGATTGATTATGTTCCTTTAATATAGTACTATTTGTTTCCAGAATACTGTGATTCTCCTACCTTTTCATCATGGGGACCACTTCATAACAAAAATAGCCTCTCATGGATCATCTCTTCTCTCAGCCCCTCACTGCTTGGTTCTCAAATTGTTCCAGTACCAGTGTTGCTAGTTGTATCTTATCGATGTTTCTGAACAACACTAATATTATGGATTCCTCAACTAATAAAGTGGTCTCAAACTTTCCTTTGAAGGCAGGGTATGTGTTTTCATCTGTCTTTGGAAAGTGCCTAGCACATTTTTGGTGTTACCACAATGTGAATAATAATTTGCAAATCACCAAGAAAGGTTCCTTGCTCCCTAGTTTGAGGACCACTTTACAACTGGAAGAATCCTTGGTACTGTTGTCCCAAAACATCTGTAAGATAGAAATGGCAATAGAAAGTGTTATATATAAAGGTAGCTAGCAGGTAGATTAGAAAGGTATCTAAATGAAGTCACATAAGACCCTTGCTTCTTTCATCATCTTTTAATCAGATTTACTCTAACTACAGACATCTAGACTCCAGTTCAGCGAAGTATTTAAGCATGTGCTTAAGTCTATCCCTAAAGTGCTTTGCTGAATCAGGACTGACTGCTGAATCAGGGTCCCAATGAATATATAAAATTATAAGATAATGGATTAACAATTTTGTTTCATTTTGATAATATTTGTCTCTCAAATTGTAACAGACCAAATTCATTCCTACTGTAACTACACTGACTTCAGAGAGACAGTCAAATCTATTACATAGAACCTCAGAGTTACGAACACCAGAGTTACGAACTGACCAGTCAACCACATACCTCATTTAGAACCAGAAGTACACAATCAGGCAGCAGCAAGGACAAAAACAAAACAAAACAAAAAAAGAAGCAAATACAGTGCAGTACTGTGTTAAATGTAAACTACTAAACAAAGGAGGGAAAGCAGCATTTTTCTTCTACATAGTAAAGTTTCAAAGCTGTATTAAGTCAACGTTCAGTGGTTGAAAGAACAACTATAACATTTTGTTCAGACAAACATTTCAGAGTTACGAACAGCCTCCATTCCCGAGGTGTTTGTAACTCTGAGGTTCTACTGTACCTCTATATTGTAGGTATACAGTTTAAGATGACAATTTAATGCAGCAATAAATATTTTAAGAAAAATAATTCTCACCTTCCCAACCACTGGACCATTCTGAGAGGCATTAATATGAATAGTTCTCTTTTCATCTTTTATTAGTTCCATCTCTTTATTATTCTCTCTGAGTTTTGAAAGAGAATTTAGCTTTGCTTCTTGTAATAATTTAGCCTTCAGTTCTGGTAAGAATCTGATAAAGTGAAATGTTCTTTTTATTTTCATACATACAGTTTTTCTCTTAACATTTTATGGCCAATACTTAGCCTAACCCATTAATTAGCAAATTTATTTGCCAAATAGCTCATGAGCAGATCTATGCATGACGCAACTCTATCTGGCAAAACTATAAAGCATTTCAATAAAGGACATATCTTTAACAAATTTGATTTTGGCTCTTTAGTCAAAAGTTAAAAAAAAATATTTGCTAATAAATACATTATGTTCCTTATAAAGTCTTTTTCAAAAGGCAACGTTTATTCACGTTTAGAGAGTTCAATTTTAGTGTTGACAAATTATATACCAATCTATTTATTGTTGTTCTAAAGTTCAAGAAAACTTTTTGGCATCACACATTAAAAAATCCCTTTGGGGTCTGACTGATTCAACATATGTCTAGCCAGCTTTGCAACATTTTTAATAGATGCTTTAGTTCTTTTTTGCTAAATACTTGACACCAACATAATTAATTCTGCAAAAGGAAATTTCACACTGATCTAATTCACACACTATTGTTTTGCATCAGGTCTAATTTACATCCACTGTACCAATTAGCAGTTAGTTATACTGTACTTCCAAACTGAAAAGTATAGTGTTATTCCAAACCATTTATTCCATTTCATGTTTTGTTTTGTTTTTTTCTGGCCACTAGAAATCAGTTTTGAGAAAGGTGGCTGACACTAGTCCTCCTCAAAACTACAACACAGAGAAACTAAAACATTTAAATTATTGTACACAACTGCTCTTAAGAACTAAACATTTAGGGCTGGTCTACACTAGAAACTTACATCTGTATAGGTACATCCCTCAAGGGTGTGAAAAATCCACACCCCTGAGAGACATAGCTATACCAATCTAACCCATAGTGTAGACCAGTGGTCCCCAACCTTTTCCGTGGGGCGGGTGCCGGACAACTAGCTACCAAGGACCGTGGCTGCCGGACAAGCAGCCGCCAAAATGCCGCTGTGAAGCGGCAATGTCAAGAGGCATCGCCGCCGAAATTCGTGAAGCGGCAACGTCAAGAGGCGTCATCGAGAGGCATTGCTGCTGAAATGCCGCTGAAATTCGGCGGCATTTCGGCGGTAGCGCTTCTTGACGTTGCCGCTTCTTGGCGGCATTTTGGCGGCTGCTTGTCCGGCGGCCAGTAGGCGGGCGCACATGGATGCCCCGGCGGGTGCCTTGGCACCCGCGGGCACTGCGTTGGGGACCCCTGGTGTAGACAGTACTAGGCTGATGGAAGAATTCTTCCGTTGATCTAGCTACTGCTTCTTGGGGAGGTGGATAAGGTACAGTGATGAGAGAAGCCCTCCCTTTAGCATAGGTAGGTGTCTACTCTGGCCTTGTCTACGCTAAAAAATTAAGTAGGCTTCACTATGTCACTCAAGGGGGTGTGAAAAATATGCCCCTGAGTGACATAGTTAAGGTGACCTAACCCCTAGTGTAGACAGCTGTTGCGTCTTAAGTGTAGACATACCCAGTGTAGCGCTACAGCAGTGCAGCTGCAACGGCACAATTGTGCTGCTGTAGTGTGTTAGGTGTAGACATTCTGCCTGCTTCATTGAGGGGGTGTGTATCGGGAAAAATCTGTACATTTTTGCAATAAAAAAAAAAACATGTATATGCATGCAAAACAGGTAATACCACAAATTAATGGGCACTTGTGTGTGCAATTAGAGATTTTGGGCAAACCCCTGGTTTCTGAGGTTGCAAAGTGGCAGACCCATTATGCCCTTCCCCTCCTAGAAATGGTGACCTTTAAGCTTTGAACCTCTTTGTGCATTTTCTATTGTTCTCTATACGGCTAACTCAATACTGAAGCTATATCTACACTTGGAGCTAGGGGTGTGATCCCTTGCTTGTGTACACATACTCGCACTAGCTCTCATTGAGCTAGCATGCTGAATATAGAAGTGTAGCTGCAGTAACATGGACAGTGGCAAGCAGCAGCATGGGCTAGCCACCTCAAGTACAAACCCACCCAGAACCCGTGGGTACACGCTCGGGGGGGCTAGCCCAGGCCAACTCTTGCCGCTGCCCATGCTACCATGGTTATGCTACTATTTTTAGCACATTAGCTCAATGAGAACTAGTGAGAGAATGTGTATGCAAACTTGGAATTGCACTCCTAGCTCATAACCTCAGAAACCTATGTGTGTGCCCAAAAGCTCAGGCCTATAGTGTAGACGTTGCCTTACTGAAGACAATGGACGAAATCCAATCAACTTCAGTGGGCATCAGGCCAGGTCACATAGGTATAACTGGCTAACTACCTAAAACAGGCAAGGGTGGTGTAATATAAAGGAGTGTGGATAATGTAAAGTTTTAGGAATGGCTGCATTACCAATGAGTGATGAAACTAAGTGAATTATACAGGCTATCCCAAAAGAATGTTGATAAAACCTTTATTCTACCCACACCATCATGTCCTCTGTATGAGTCAGAGAAAATGTATTTTCCAAAATGCTTTAGAGAGTTTTTAAAATGCTACTGGAAATATTTTTGGTATTCATCCACCTGTGAATTCAGATGCCTTAGTTACCATGAGTTCAACATACAAGGGCAAAAGAGAGCCCAAAAAGTCTAAATGTGGCCTAAAATAGCTTTTCTGTAGATGAAAGTGTCACAGTTTTAAGCTCTAATATCTTGCAATTAGCTAGGGCTAAAAGTAAGAGTCTCAACAGAAAGATGGTAATTTCCCCTTCCAAGCGTATAATGATTTTGTTTCTACTCCTAACAAATTATAAGATATCTAATTATGACCATTTAAATGCTAACACGGTTAAGCATAGCCAATCGCTTTTTTCACTCCTGCTTAGTTTAAAAAAAAAAACTAGAAAATTAAATGCAACACCTATTTAAGTAATTTTAGCACAATTAAATTCAATAAATATAAGGAAATGCAAAATTTAAGATTTCAACAGCAATATTAAGTCAATTGTGTTACACATATATTTATTACACACAAAAAAATTCATATGAACATTTTTAAGATTGCAAAGTCAAGCTCTAAAAGGTTAGGAAATGCCAGAATTAAGACAACCTTAATTCGGACCCCTTTTTTACGATACAGTCTTTAATAACATGATCACACACTATTTTTTCCACGGGTTTCTCATCCTAGTCCTACTCTCCCCTTCTGGGATTGCTTTCTGAGTTCCAAACTCCCCTTGCCACTCCTAGTTCTCCCCATCTGCACATCCAGTCCTAATCTCCTTGCCCAGCCTTCCACTCCCCCTCCCCCATTCCAGGTTCCAGTCCCAGACTCTCCTCTCCAGCTCCAGCCTCTCCTCTCTCCCAGTCCCAGCATCCCTTCCCCACAATTACCAGTCCCAGTTTGCTTGACCAACCAGTCCCAGTTTCTCTCCCTCCTCCTCCAGTCCCAGTCTCACCAGACTCCTTGCCCCTTTTTACTCTTTTCCCACCCCACGGTCCAGCTTCTGTCTGTCCCCACTGCATTTGACTCAGATGGCTTCTTCCTCCATGCTGCTTGGGTGCCAGTAAGGAGACCAGTGGTCACTGAAGGCAGGGAAGAGACAGGCTACCTGCTCTCAGTATCAGTGCCTGAGCAGATGGGAGCCATTACAGGGAAAGCCCAGTTTTGCCGCTGAGCTTTGAGCAGGAGGGAACATGCTCAGGGACTCTGTGGCTCTGAGTCTGCAGAGTCTGGTCAGCACTAGGAGCTCTGAGTGGATGAAGTATGCTCAGTGAGGATGGAATTTTTGGAGATTTTAACTACTAAAATCAAAGAAGTCTCAAGCACGCACAAACTGCCATTTTGCAAAGGCTTATAACTTGCTCAGACTTGGATGGATTTTCACTGCAATAGCAAAAAGCATATTCCTGAGACAAATTTCAAATCCCTGCTCTCGAAGGCTGGGTGTGACAGTGCTGCTCAAAGAAAAAAGTTGCCAGGATTTTTTTGACACAGGCAAAACAACATATTTTCCTTTGCTTTAGTCTCAGAAACAACTGAACCATTTCTGCTGAAATTTTTGAGAAAAATTCAGCCAGTGGTAGACACCTGGCATGTAAAATTGCAGCCCAAGCAGTTAAAGTTTGGCAACGTCATAAGCAACTGAAAACCAGGTCTTATAATGTGAAGTGTTGGGCAACCTTAATAATAGACAGCACTACCACTCCCGCGTATAATTATAGTTTTTCTAGTTAGATGTGTAGCTTCATACATTACTATTTCTGTTCTTGACAGTATTTTCTAATTTTTTGTAATTATATCAGTGCTTTGCATGACAGGATTTCTTCCATTTAATTTGCTATTTTTACTTGTATAAAATATACCAGCTGTACAAATAAGCAAATAAAAATTACAAAGAAGTAAAATGTCCCTTGTTTTATGTTATATAAAGGCTCAGGACTATTCAATTATATGTCAGACAGGGGTTAAAATTCACTTTCTGTGACCTATACAAAATTAGCAGAGATACCTTTATGACAGACAAAGGGCTGGATCCTCCAGCTGGTGTAAGTCATCATAGCACCATTAAAGTCAACACAATCATGATGACTTACAACATCTGAGGATCCGGCCCAGTGTGGTAGGGACATGATTGGAATTTGTGAAATCACCCCTGTATTAAAGCCTTTTGGGAGGACATAATAGCTAAGATTTCTCAGTTTATCTTAAAGAACAGTTTTCCTAAAAAAACTCATGTTCAATTTTGGGGACACTGCCATATTCTTATTCCCATCTCTGGTTTACTGTTGGCAGGTAGAACAGCTGTAATTATGTCCTCAACTACCCTAGACCCACCAACTGGGCAGAGTTGGCACAAGTACTTAATGAAGCACAACTTTCATCATGATCTGTTACCTACAAGGATGTTGAATTCTTTTAGATCCTAGGAATAAAACAGTCAGTCATTGAATGTTCCTATAGCTTCACAAAAATACACTTGTTCTAAATTATTACCCTTGTATATTTGTATACCATGTACTTCCCTATTTACCGTAACTCTTACAAAATCATATAAATTATAATAAGCTGAAACTAGGGCTTTTTATGTTTTATTGGCCAACAAAATACTTACTTTTCAATAAATCCATCTCTAGTAAAATAGTCATGTTGCAGCAGATCTGTAGATGAGATCCTATCAGTGGGATCCATTTGTAAACAAGCCTGTAAAATATTAGAGAGGTTATTTTAGAAGGACTTTTAAAATCACATACTGCATAATGTAAGCAATGTTGTGTATTATATCTCTTTAGAGTCTAAAGCATCTTTCAGGTATAACACTACTCACTGCCTCTACACTCTAATCTGTAATTCCTGTACAGTTGAAAGCCCTGCATAACATTATTTCATTGATTATTTTCTCATTACACCATTTTTCAGCAATGCCTATTATGTCTAGGTCCTCTTCTACTGCTATACTATCTAGTTTATTTATTTTCACTGTAAAGCTTTTTATGTTAGTAAAGATATTTTTAGGAACAGATCTCTAGCTGTAGCCAAACTTTGCTTAGTGTCAGTTGGTTGGAAGATGGCTCTAAGCCATCATTATGCCCTCCTGATCCTCAGGCTAGCCAACGGCCCACGGGTTACTCTAAATTATACTGGCTGGAATGGTCCCCTATGGACTGCACTACTGTCTAAAGATTTCCACAGCATATTCCTCCTGCCCCCTACATAGAGCAGGTTCTGGCAACTTTACGTCAACCAGGGATTCTCTCCCTCCGGAGGGCTCCTCTGCTTTCTCTTCAGGGCAGCTTTCCCACTTTGCACTATCAAAGAAGACTAAGTGGCCAAGCATCTGACCCCTCCATTTTTATTTTTGATTGGGTGCCTATGTTCATTTAACTCCTTATTCTCACACCTTGTTGCTATTCTGGAATTTACCTAACTAGTCTCAACATGACCTTCCTCTACTCTATCTATAATTTATGTCCTATCCTTTACGGGATGCAGAGTTATCTTTGTATTACTGACATCCATGTCTTCCAGATGTCTTTGTCCAATCAGAGTTCTCCTCAGCACCTGTTAATTTTCTCCCAGGTCCTCATTTAAATAATATACCAAAAGTGTGGTAGTTTCCTTTGCCTGCACTTTGATTATTTTTTTGACCATCATTTCTGTATATGTTCCTCCTTCCTCAGAGGTCCTAGGTGCCCAGTAAATGTAAATCCCTCTCCTTTACACCTTATTTTCATCTATGCACTGAGAATCTGAAGCTTCTTCTGTCTTGCTGCCCAAGCATGGAGTGGGAAGCATTTCAGAAAAAGCTACCAATCTAGATCTTTCCCCAGTAATCTAAATGTCTCTACCATGACCACAATCCTCACCACTTACTCCATGTTGTCTCTAGATGTCTTGGGAGATTTAACACCTTTGCACCCAGTAGAGAAGTCACCAAACAGTCACATCGTTGTCAGAGATCCTTCTGTCAATATTTCTATTACCACAGCCTTTCTATGTCTCACATCTGTAACTCCATTTTCTGGAGTGACCAACTTAGAAAATGGGTCCTAACTAATGGAGAATATCCTGCATCCCCAACTAACTAGATGATCAGGATGAATAGTTCTGAGATGGGTCTGTTCAACAATATTCTTATATACCGCCTCTGTAAAGACACACAGAGAGCTAAAAGAAATCCACTAAAAACTCACCTATTTGCTCTCTCAAGTTTTGTAGATTAAACTTAAAAAAAAAAGAGCTTTGTTGAGCTGAAGTGATGCAATATATAAACTATACTCCCTCCCCTGAGGCTTGAGTTCAGTGCTGCCTTTGATCACAAATGAAATGATCTTGGTGGTCACAACCTATTCCCTTCTGAAAATATATCAGTTTCACAAAACCACCACAATTAGCACTATTGGCAATTTCTTCTCACAATAGATTTCCTACTGAAATTGTGAGGGATGTGTACAATGCAACAGAACTAGGCAGAGAAGAATGGAATAATCCTGCAACACTATACCCACTTTAGTCTGTGTAATCATTCATTTTGTGAGTGCTATAATTCATCCACTTAAAGAAAACTTGGCTTATGGTCCTTTCACTGAATGAATGAGATTCTTCATTTTCTTGAAACCAGCAGTATTTTCCAGTGCCAAAGAAAGAACTGCTGTATTCCAACAAAATGCATTCATTTTTTCCACTATTACTCTCTGTAATTGTACAGTAGTGAATATAGTAATTAAACAGTACATATATGTATAGCATTGGGTAGAATTTTTAAAAATCACCTAAGTGACTTAGGAGCATAAGTCCCATTGACTTTCAATGCCAGCTCTAAACAGACCAACGTGGATGGATTGGGTCATTAAGGGTTTGCTAGAGGAATTTTGGCTTGTACATGTGTGATGTTGTCTAATTAAAATATAACCATGCAAATCATTATTGCTACCACTGTTATATAATTGCAACAAATCTTATACAAAATATAACTCATGGCCAGAAAGGGTTAAACAGCTTGCAGACTAACTAACCCAACGCTGACCTTTAAAGACATGTTAGAAATAGTAATTAGGGCCAGTCTATGGCTAAGTAGGCTAAAACTTTGAAATGCAAACCTATATTGTTAGAAGTGATACTAATTGTGTGTATCTTAGATGCTACCCATGTAAACAGACAGTTCCTGTCTGTCCCTATAGCTACTAATTCAGAGATCAAAAGGGAATATTAACATTTAGATCAGGGGTCTCAAAGTCCCGGCCCGCAGGCCATCTGCAGCTCGAGAACCTCCCCACTGCAGCCCCTGGATGAGAGACGCATACAGCCACGCTGCCGGTAATGTCTGCTGCAGGCACCGCCCCCCATAGCTCCCATTGGCTGGGGGAGAGGGACAGAGATACCCTCACTAGTCACCGGGCAGAGTCAGCCATGGAGGCAGCATCATTTGTTGCCAGGCAGAATCAGCCATGGCAGCAGTGTCACTTTTTTCCACAATGACTATAAAAACAAGTCAAAATACTGAACACAACTATCTGATGCACACCTTGCTGCAATCCTGAAGGTTTCAACTGCTCAGTCACTGAGGCCAAACATCAACAAACTGACAGAACTGAAGCGTTGCCAGGTGTCTGGCAAGCACTAAAAACTCTCTGGCAGGCGAAGAATTGTATAAAGTCGTATGACAGTTTTATTATTTCTAAGAAATTCAAAATAAAAAATGCAATATAAATGTTTTCTTTTCTGAACACCATCTTCAGTTACATTATTGGCCCACTGATAGGTTTTGAGGACTGGCACTGGCCCTAAAGTAAATTGAGTTTGAGACCCCTGATTTAATGAATCTTGAGTGAAGTAATGTCATTGTCTATATGTCTCTTTGAAGTTTATGATAGACTACCTAATGAATAAATTGTTCTTAGTTAATGTGTGTAACGAATTACTGGTGATGTTTAGAAAGCAGAAGGTTACATCAAAAGCCTATTGTTTACCCAGGACTGTATGGTCCACTGGAGGCTAGAAAACTATATAAAAGACCGTTCGGTCCTCATCCTGTTTATCTCAGATCTGCTTGAGGTTTCATGCAGGGGATGCCTAAGCCATAAGGACTGAGATCCAATCTCAGTTCTGACTGGACCACCCTGAAATATAAACATGGGACTATAACCTATGAACTATTTCTGAAAGAACTCTTTGCAACTACAAAGCTCATCATCTCTGCTATGTATCTGAACCTCAAGAACTGAACTCATGTCTGTATGTATACTGATCTTTTAACCATACTCCCTCTCTTTTCTTTTTTAATAAATTTTAGTTTAGTTAATAAGAATTGGCTATAAGCATGTATTTGGGTGAGATCTGGAATATTCAGTAACCTCAGAGGTAATGTGTCCAATCCTTTGGGATTGGTAGAACCTTTTCTTTTATATGATAAAATAAGATTTTCAGAAATCTTCATCATATTTGACTTGGGTACCTGGATGGAGGCCTGAGGCAGGGTTACTTCAAGGGAACTGTGTTGCTTGGACTTCTGAGTAATCAGTAAGGTATAACAGAAGTTGTTTAGTGTTGGCTTGGTAAATCTAAGTATTGAATTATCCACCATTTTGGGGGTTTGTCTGCTCCATTCTTTCCAGTTCACCCTAATTGGGTAACCTCAGCTGGCCCCCACTGGGACCCTGGTCACAACATGATATTATACATTAGGCACAGCTACAAATAATAATCATCAGCAAGCATGATACTCAGACCTCTTCTAACATACATGAACAATATCTGCCAGTAATGCACAGAGCTTGGGATATTTTTTCCTTGCATTTTTAGGGTGCTGGACTTCCGGAAGGACCACCCCTGAAAAAACTGGACTCCTTATAAAAATACTCTGAAGATGAGGTGTCAAATTCCCTGAAAGAAAATATAGTTTTCAAAATTCACTGTGAGCAGCCAATAAATCAAATACATATAATTAAGTATATATACACAATACTCTTATTCTACTATTTATGAGGATGGCTAAGCTTAATTAAAAATCTCTCAGCAAAAATGCCTTTAGGCTTCAAAGTAAAGCTGAAAAATATTCAACAATGTTAGATTGCTAAATTTCCCTCTATACTTCCCCTCCCAAAGAGGAAAGCTACATAAAAAGCAGATCCCTGCAGTAAAGACTTGTTCTGCACTATAGATTATATTTGCAGTTTGATGCATGAAGTAGTTTATACATGTATAACCCTGCAGATGATGAGGCTTTACCCCCATCTTTGCAGTTCATGTCATCAGAACAAACTACTACAGCAGCATGAATAAGGATATTGACTATGAAATGATCTTCACTCATCTTTACAATTAGAATTCTCCTTCCTACAGTTTCATATTGTTAGGAGAATAAAATAAACAGGACTTATGTTGCTGCAAGTCTGAAGCTCAGTGCAAAAGAAAAAAAAGACTGTACTCAAAGAGTAGTTATGAATGGTTTGCTTTCAGGGCCGGTGCTACCATTAAGGCGAACTAGGCGGTTGCCTAGGGCGCCAAGATTTGGGGGCGCCAAAAAGCGGTGCCCCCAATTTTTTTTTTACAGTGTTCCTCCCCGAGCGCGCGGCCGCCGCTCCACTTCTCCCGCCTCCCAGGCTTGCGGCGCCAATCAGCTGTTTGGCACCGCAAGCCTGGGAGGAGAATTAGAGCGGGGACGGCGTGCTCGGGGAGGAGACGGCGGACCAGAGGTGAGCTGGGGTGGGGAGCTGCTGCACGGCTCCACGGGCGGGGGGGTGGGGGGTGGAGAGCTGCCGCGAGGGTGCCTCAGGGCGGGGGGGGGGGAGCTGCCGCCGGGCTCCCCACCCCAGCTCACCTCTGCTACGACCCCTCCCCGAGCGCGCCGTCGCTGGTCCACTTCTCCTGCCTCCCAGGCTTGCGGCACCAATCAGCTGTTTGGCTCCACAAGCCTGGGAGGGGAGGAGAATTAGAGTGGGGGCAGTGTGCTCGGGGAGGAGTCGGAGCAGAGGTGAGGTGGGGTGGGGAGCTGCTGCAAGGCTCCCCGGAGGGGGGGAGTTACCGTGGGGAGGGGTGCCGCAGGGCGAGGGGGGGCGAGGAGCTGCCGCAGGGCTGGGGGGGGCAAGGTGGAAGTTTTGCCTAGGGCGCGAAACTTCCTTGCACCGGCCCTGTTTGCTTTCCAACTGGGTGGGTGTATCTAGTGGGGTCCTGCAGGGGCCCGTCCTGGTCCAGTACTATTCAGTATTTTCATTAATGATTTGGATAATGTAGTGGAGAGTATGCTTATAAAATGTGTAGATGACACCAAGTTGGGAGGGATTGCAAGCACTTTGGAGGACAGGGTTAGAATTCAAAACAACTTTGAAAAATTAGAGAATTGGTCTGAATTCAACAAGATGAAATTCAATAAAGATAAATGCAAAGTATTTCACTTAAGAAGGAAAAATCAAATACACAACTACAAAATAGCGAATAACTGTCTAGTGGTAGTAGTACTGCCGAAAAGGATCTGGGAGTTACAGTGGATCACAGTTTCAATATGAATCACCAATGTGATGCAGTTGCTAAAAAGACTAATATAATTCTGTGGTGTATTAACAGAAGTGTTGTATGTAAGACACCTGGGAGGTAACTGTCCTGCTCTACTTGGCACTGCTGAGGCCTCAACTGGAGTGCAGTGTCCATTTCTGGGTGCCACACTTTAAGAAAGATCTGGACAAATTGGAGAGAGTCCAGAGGAGAGCAAAAAGAAAAATATAAAAGATTTAGAAAACCTGACTTGTGAGGATGGGTTTTAAAAAAGTGGGCATGTTTAAACTTGAGAAAAGAATACAGAGGAGGGAACTGAAAACAGTCTTCAAATATGTTAAAGGATCTTATAAAGAAGCCAGGGATCAATTGTAATCCATGTCCACTGAAAGTAAGCCAAGTAATGTGCTTAATCTGCAGCAAGGGAGATTTGGGTTAGATATTAGGGAAAACTTTCTAATTATAAGGGTAGTTAAGCTCCGGAATAGGATTCCAAGGGAGGTTGTGGAATTCCCATCATTGGAGGTTTTTAAGAACAGGCTGTAAAAACACCTGTCAGGGATGGTCTAGGCGGTTTACTTGTTCCTGTCTCAGTGCAGGGGGCTGGAGTTGATGACTTCTCAAGGTCTCTTCCACTTCACATTCTATGATTCTATAGCACAGCAATCCAATTGTTAAAACATGTCAATGTTTTTCTTAAATACTGTCTGCATTACACATCAGCAATACTCACCTACTTTTGTCACAATTTTATGGAGCAGGTCTAGGTCAGAGCTGCTGGGTAGATAAGGATTTCCAGTGGCCATCTCAATGATCATGCAACCTAAAGCCCAGATGTCCACAGGTCTAAGATCAGGAAATGAACAAAGTGCTCAACAATAATGCTGATGCTAAGATAAAACATATTTAAAGAGAGCTGATATTTTAAAAGAACATTTTTTTAAATTAAATACCTCTAAAATAACAGAATATTTGACAATATAAAAGGATAAAACATAATTAATCACACTTTAAAATAATTTCACAGTTAAATGCTGCAGTATTATTTTGTAATTAATTGTGAAGATATTTTAGATTGTGGAACTGTATATTAAGATTTATAATTAATATAGCTACAAAACAACTATCTACTAAGACAGTCCTTAAACTTGTGTAGTAGCATTAGCATGTATTATGAGTGAATTTGGCACATTATTCTCCAAAAGTCATACTTAACAGCAGAACTTTAATTAGCATTCTCATATGAAATTGCCAGATATTTTTGTTTCTTGTTTCATGACATTTCTCTTAATCCTCTTTTTGAGACTCAGACAATAGCCCTAATCTGATTAAAGATTATGATGTTTTTGATGTTGTAACACTTAAAGGATTGCCATCTGTCTAGGAACTATATAAAAATATTGAGAATCTCCATAGTCTATAAAATTAGAGTATTCTATTTAATGGTACACCGTGTACCACTGAAGTCTGTAAAAGCTTTGTCACTGACTTCAATCGGCTCAAGATCAAGCCTTAAATGCATGTATGTGACCCCATATGTGGATATTTTGTTGGGTATTGGGAATGAATTTTGTTATTATTTTACTCTCCTCTAGCAAAATAAGAGCCACTCTTTAAAATATGTGACAGAGCGCATCAAACGTTCCCCTACTATGTCCAGGTACTAGAGATTTGATTTGTCAAAGTGATTTTAAATCCTTTGGTTGGTTTAAAGTGATTTTTATATGAAAATTGTTTCACCTACAAGCAAATTAATTTCTGGCTTTTTGTCAACAGTATTATATTGCTCTAAAAAGTGTAAGTTCTAACAATGCTGCTCCATGCCAGTTTAATAATAAGATATGTAAATAAAAATACATACTTCCCATATGTGGTGTCTTTTAACACCAGTTCGGGAGCCCTGTACCATCGTGTGGCCACATAATCTGTATAAACATCACCAGGGGCAGCTAATGTCCGAGCAAAACCAAAATCACATAGTTTAGTAATTCCCGTCTGTGATACTAAGATATTCTCAGGTTTGATATCACGATGTATGACCTGGACAAAAGAAAGAAAGTCAAATCTACCTTAATAATAAAAGGGATTCTGCAAAAAAGATTACTCTCAAAGAGCATGGACTGAAACAAACATATACATTTTGCCACTTTAGGATCACAATAAGCAATACAGTGTCCTAAATTCTCAAAATTGTCTGCAGAGGGGAAGACCATAGGCTGCTACTGCTACGCATGGCAACAGCCTACTGTGTATGGGGCGGAGAGAAAAAGAGAAGTAACAGTGCACCCCTCAAAATAAAGAAACAGAAAAAATAGGCACCCTGGAGACAAGGGAAGAAACTGCAAAAAGACAGAGAGAGCTGGGGTGAAGAGCTATGTGCTGTAAGCAGGGCCGGCGCTTCCACTAGGCGACCCTAGGCGGTCGCCTAGGGCGGCAGGATTTGGGGGGCAGCATTTTGCCGCCCTCGGCAGAAATTCAGCGGTGGGGGGTCCTTCTGCTCCGGGTCTTCGGCAGAAATTCGGCGGCGGGTCCTTCACTCACTCCGGGACCCGCTGCCAAAGTGCCCCAAAGATGTGGAGCGGAAGGACCCCCCCCCGCCGAATGCTTAGAGGAGGAGTGCTGCCGCCTAGGGCTGCAAAAGCCCTGGCGCCGCTCCTGGCTGTAAGCAAACGGCCCTGAAAATCTGAAACTGGGGGATACAATGGTGCAGTAGGTTAATAAGAAAGCTATAATAATCAGAAATGGACAAGAACCATAACCCATGCTCCAAACATCTCAGAACCAAAGTTTAGATCTGGATCAAAACAGTGTGGACACAGCCCACCCCTGAGAATAACAGTACCTAACCTTTTAATGGCTAACCCTTTAATGTATTTCATCTTTTACTGCACAAGTGTTTCAGTTCTAAAAATCAAAATTCAGTTGGAGGCATTTAGGCTATTATTATGAAACTATAATATTTTAATATGGAATTAACATTTTCAAACTCTGGGAGATGATACACTATGTAAAATCAAAAAAATGTAATCAGAAAACATAACACCACTTTGTTTTAGCCTTATTTTGTAGCTTCTATAAAGTACTTACATTGTTGCTGTGGAGATACTCAATTGCTCGAAGGATCTGGAAGAGGTATCTTCTAAGTCTTTTATTATCCAGGCCGTGACAGTAATGTTGTAGCTCATCTAAAACTGTATGATCAATAAATTCAAACACCAAATGAATTTTTTTTTTCTGTCTAAATACTTCGATCAGGTTGACCAGGTTTTCATGACGAAATTGCTGTTGGCGAGAGAAAATAAAACATTGTACTGTAGCTTTTCAGTATTTATTTCTATTGGGATAGTTTTTCTCCTTGACCAAGACATACTTGCAAGGGTAGACATGAAAGATTCACATCATTTTGTAAATATTCAGAAATTCTTATTCCCTCTACTCCAGCCTTCCCCCAACATTTAAACCAAGGCTATTCAGCTATTTTGCCAAAATGAAGCTGAATCTGACCCCCCACTTGGTAAGGCAACTCCCATCTTTTCATGTGCTGTAATATTTATACTGCTTACTGTATTTTTCACTCCATGCATCTGATGAAGTGGGTTTTAACTCACGAAAGCTTCTGACCAAATAAATCTGTTAGTCTTTAAGGTGCCACAAGGACTCCTCGTTGTTTTTGCTAATATACTCCAGTGAGTTGCTAAAACCACTGGACCTAATTAAAAAAAAAATCCATGCTGTACAGACTTTCAAGTCCCCAGAAAATCAACTTCTTCTCTGGTATAAAAGCTAGAACTTTCCCACCCCCCTTTGTCAGAGCTCACTAACAGTGAACCAAACACTGCTGTCAGTTACAGGGGGATAAGCCAGGAATAATATAACTGAAATGGTTGACTGAGAGAAGGTAAGAAAAACTCCTGTACATGCACTTTATTTGCATTGATCAATTAAAGATGCAAAGCCTCGTGTCAAACTGGTATTGTTAAAAATGTGCACCATTTCCCATTAAGCTCCATATTCTATTTTTATTTATATTCTAGTTTTAGTATTTTTAAAGTTTTATTAAGTTGTTTATTAATGGACTACAAAGATGATGTGTCTCAGCTTTTTAATTATAACCAGTCTGAATAATTTTGGGTTACATTCTCAGTTATAGAGGCATCCATTCAGGTTAATACTACTAAGGCACATGGAAATTAGTCTAGATTTAGAGCCAGAGCCTTTATTCCCCTTGACTTCTATACAAGTTGGAGGATCAGGCCCTTGGCATAGAATCTGTTTTTTTGTACTTTCGCCAAGTCTTAATTAAAAATTGATAAGGATCAAATTAAAAAATAAATGTCCTGTGAGGGCAATGAGTGGGGTTGGTACTGAGAGTCAGACTTTATGACGCAGTCATTCAACTGTAAAAAATGAATTTAAATCTTAGGCTTTGAATTTGCAAACACTAGGTTGGCTGAGAGAGAAGAGGGCAAGCCAGGTCAAACAGGAATCTGTCCCAAACCATCTCTAATATGTTTAACAAGAAAACATAATACATTATGTCTGCATTAACTTTCTTGCAGGATCCTCCACATGCACTGCTTTTACCTCCCCTGAATCCACTGCATTCGGGGGAGGATGCTGGGGAATCTCTGGGAAGGAATAGCCAGAGATTCCTCCTCTGTTCCTAGATGGCACAGAACTGGGATGACGACTACATCACACCCCTGTGGTGATGGTGTAGGCTGTAGGAAATGTACTGGAGAAAGGGCCTGGGGAAAGTGGTGTCTGGGTACTGCTGTATTCTGGTGATGTGCAGCTCCCAGAGTGGCCTCCCCGGGGCTGCTGGATCTAGGCACCACTCAGAGCTGCAGACCTGGAGTTTAGATTGGAAAGTCACAAAAACTGGCTTTGCAGCCACTTTTGCTCTTCCTACCCAGTTTCCTGATGCAGCTGAGGATCTAGTCCCAAAGAGAATGCACATGAGTTATCTGAAGTCAAATGGTAAATCGGTGACAGACTCAAGCATGGGACTCTGTGACTCCCAACCCAATATTAAAAATGGGGAATGTTTTAATTTTATAAGTCAAATATGTATGTAGATTGGTAGAAAGAAGTTAATGTGTTTAATATTTCTCTTACAGTTGAGAACCTTCAGCAAAGCTGCCATGTATCGCAATAGACTGAAACACAATTTTTGGGGAAAAGGGGTAAAGAAATTACAAATTTATCCATGTCAACTGCATCAAAAGCTGACACCAGCAGACTTTTGTGCCAGTGCAGAAGTCCATAAGACTACACAGAGGATTAACGGTCTGCAAAATTGTGGCAAATTAAAAGCCCATCAAAATTCGTATCCGTGCTCTCTACTGTTTTAAATATTAGCGAGACAAGGTTAATATGTTCATAAATATGGAGTGTTTAACTTATCAAGTTTCTTTTAAAATCATAGTCACAAGTTTTATCTTCACTTTACTTTTTATATTCACTTTATTTTTTAAAAGGCTGGGCAATAAAACAAGTCAAATAACACGCTTTTTCTTGGTATATTTTATGTGTTTAATAGTCCAGGTATATGCCAATAATGATGCAAATTTTATTTCTAAGCACTTTCCCTTTTGATTTACAAAATGATTAAAGCAAAAGAAGCAAACCTTTAGAAACTTTATTTCTCTCATAGCAATTTTGTTGACAGATTTTTCTGGTTTCTCATAGAATATCTTAATGGCTACTATCTGTCCTGTTTCCTTGTGTTTGCACTTCACTACTGTCCCATAACTCCCCTCTCCCACTTTGCCAAGGGTCTCGTACATCTCCATCTTCCAGTCTGATTTTTATTTCTTCATAGAAAGAGAAAATGTTAAAAATTATTTTGAGGCATAAACTATTTTTTAGTTTTCTTAAACTATAATTTGCAGACAACATTAGCAAGGTGAATTACTCCTACAGACAGCAATAACTCCATTGTACATTTTAAATATTTGGTTCTATGTGTGAAATTTATCCCAGTAACAACAATAATAGTCTGATTGGACGGCAGGATCAGGCCCTTTCTCAAATGTGCATTCCCAGTTCAATCAAGTGGTCAGCTGCAGGACTGGTGTTATAGACAATATCTAGAAACTTCTTAAATAACAGTACATTTAAAACAATTCTTGTATTTAACTCTCATTAAAAGGAAAGGACCGAACAATGAAACCATGAACAATATAAGAGGCAAAGTTAGTGCGAAAATATTCATATCATTATACAAGTCTAAAAAATGTAAAGGTAAGCCAAAAAATGAACAAGA
Source organism: Chrysemys picta bellii (assembly GCF_011386835.1). Lineage (NCBI taxonomy): Eukaryota > Metazoa > Chordata > Testudines > Emydidae > Chrysemys > Chrysemys picta. The sequence goes on from NC_088798.1 coordinate 98,582,389, forward strand.
AGACTTTTGAACAACCTAAATAAAGTCAAATTTAACATATTTCAGAAAGTTCACTTGACCTCTGCATAGTTTGTACCACTGATTACATGAATACACAAAATTTGCTCTTACCTACAAATGAGGAAGGGGCATAAGAATGAGAAAATCACAACTCCTTCACTGACTAGTCAGTGAGATCAAAATCACTACATTTATTGGGGTGTGGTGAAAGCAAACCAGAATAACACTGTGATTCACTCTCTCAAACTCTGTGATCTGGAAATGTTTCAAAAATAACCTCCGTCATTTTATGGGTGGCAGGTGCTTCTTGAGAATCCAGACAGACCTTAGCTACCCTTTGCCCAGAATCTTTCACATGGGTCTCTCACCTGAAACTCTTCCCAGCAACTGCCCACACCCACAATGCCTGAAAAAGAGAACCAAATCCTCCCTGAAACCCTGATCTAACTGTCTAGGAATTTATATTGAGTTTCTTAGTGCAGTATCTGTACTTCCCCCACACGGGGGCACATGATTCCTCAGGAAGAGTCCAACTCCCCCCGCCCCCCTTCTTCCCAATTACTACTAGGGCTATACATTGGGAGAGAACAGTTACATTCCACGCCTTGCCAGGTTTATTACACACCTGAGGAGGGCCCTGACTGGAAGACAGCTGCCCTCACAATCCCAGAGAGACATTGGAAAAACTCCTCACTTGAGCCCTTGCTCCTCATGCTCGAAATCAACAACCCCCCAGCCTCCCGCCAGCTCCCAGCTCCCCAGCCACGGCAACATCGCCTGCTGCCCGGCCCAGCCACCAGCCCCTACCCAGCACAGTCTCCCCCCAGCCCTAGCTACTCATCCAGTTCAACCCCCAGCCTAGCTACCAGCCCCTTCCCCCAGCCGCCATCACTGCCTCCCTGCCGCAGCCGCTTCCCCTGCCAGCCCCTCGGTTCTCCCCCTGGCCCGGGCAGCTCCAAGCCCCAGCCTCCCTGAGCTAACCTGACCTGCTCGAGCCCGCTTTCCATGCTGGGCCCTGCTATCCCCGCTCGGCACGGCTCTCCCCCACGGGCCCTGTTACCATAGCAACCACCAGCTACAGCAACAGCGCCCGCAGCATCCGCCCACGGGCTGCGGTGCTTCCGTGACCTCACAGCGTTCCAGCCGGAAGTGACGGCAAGGCGCGGGGTCCTGGGCGGCAGAGGGGGAGAAGGCGGGGCTGTTAGGGGTGGTAATGGGGACGGGGGAGAGCAGGGGACGGGGCTCTGACTGGAGCAGAGGTGGGGGTGGGATTCAATGGGGGGGGAGAGAGGGGTGGGTGGCTGCCGGTGATTGGCGGAATGATGGGGGGGGTGGGGGCGGCAGCGACAGCGACGCAGCTGCCTGTTACGTCACTGACAAGCAACACAGAGCGTGGGCAGGAGCACAGTCATGCGTGTCAGCATCCCTGCCCACGCACGGGATAGACACGGGCGCCCTGTTCTCCCCCAGCCTTGGCAAAAGGACGCGTGTGACGTCAACGTTATATTTGTTCGCACATCAGTCGGGCTCAGCCTGGGGCAGGCATGTGCGAGTTTGCCGCGGACAGATCATGCCAGGCACTGTTCCCGCTCATCTACATATGCAACAAACAAACAGCAGTTCTGAGCACCTTATGAACTCCTATAGTGTCTATACATATATGAAGTAACCCGTCCTACTGAACAAGCTCTCTTAGTATATTTATGATTACAGACAGAAAACAAGATAACAAAAATGCACTTTTAAAATCCAGAGGTTAGAGTTAAGGTTGTGATAAAATGCCTACTTCTTTGGGCTTGGTAAAAATAACGGGGCTATGGTTATATTAATATATTGGGAGGCAGTGTGTTATATTTCTTTTATCAGCCTTTACCTGCTCCATTTAGGGCTCAATCATTGCTTTGTTTTGCTGCCTCAGAAGCCGTCTGGAAAACGGTGTCTCGGTCACAATCTGGCTCCCTGTCTCCCTTTGGTTCTGGGGTGGTATCCAGCCTTACAGCTGGTACAACATACATTCCTTGGTGCTCCACACATCCACATCTTCGTTGTTTTTGCTGATACAGTCTAACATGGTTACAACTCTGAAATCCATTACTAGTAGTGACTTTGCAGAAGCTGCTAATCATGATCCTTATATCCAGTTATTCCCCTTCAGAAGAGCACAGAATGGGTCACATTCTGGTCCCTTATATTGTAAACTTTTGGAGCAGGGACTGTCCCTCACTATGTGTTTATTGAAAACCTAACAGAATGGGGCCTCAAACTCAGCTGGGGCCTATAGGTGCTACTGTAAAAGAAAAAAAAAATTATGACAGATGCCTTTGATTTTTCAGTTCCTTGATTTTAGGTGCTTGGGGTGTGTAGATTATATTATAGGTCTTGTCACGGAGGCTCTGATCCTGCTATAAGCTCCACAAGGACATTGCAGGAACAGGGCCCCAGTAGCCTGAATGTTTTTAATGAAGTTTTAAAGGGTTTGAAATACCATAACAAATATAAAAGTAAACAGTTCAGTTTCATTGCCATTTCCTAACATTCTTAAGGCTTATTAAAGGGCAGAAATCCTTTATTTCTGCATGTAAGAGGATTTTCTGTTTGAGGATGTTATAAACATGTATTGTTTATAATCTGAGCTGTTCAAGATTTTAACAAAAATAATGTCACTGTCTGAAAATATGCCACTTTTGATTAAATTTCTGCCATAATCAAATGTTATCCCTTTTCAGGGAAAAATAATTAAGAATCAATAACTGACTTAAAACCAGACAATTGTATTAGCCACTACAGTGTTATTCTGCACATTCCCGAATGAAAAAAACCCAATAATGTTTTAAATATATGAGACCAAGTAAGACAAAAATTCTAGTTTGAAAATATTTTATAATGAATCATTGTAATGCAGTGTTGCATGATGAGTTATAGTACATGATAAAGTGAACGTAATATTTTAACTAAAATGTCCTTAGTGAGATACAATAGGATGTAACTGCAATAACAAGTTAAAGTCTATTTAACAACGTATTGCAGGATAACAATATCAGCAGACATGTCTAAAATGACTGACTCCTGCAGTGAGGTTTTCGGTAAATACCAAAAATTGGTTATTTACTGAAGATTCGGTTACCAAGATTCGGTAAATCTTCATAGCAAGGGAATTATAAGAGAAACCCCAAAATCACATGCATATTAACTGCATACTTTGACTATTGCAGTTGTGATTTAACTTAAAATACAACCCAGAATGAATTTAATTTGATTAAAAAAAAACTCCACATAATCCACCTAAATAATAGTGTTACATATAACTGCCTGAAAGAGAAAATGCACAAAACTTTGTTTTTATTTTTTCTAAGAAAATAAATTAATTAAAATGTATCTTTAATCTCAGGATAAAATAAAATATCCCCTTAATTAGTTAAGATTAATCCATATGATATGGTCACACTATATCTGATTTTGGACAAAGCACTGTGCAATATTGTAATGAACTAGCCAGTGTGGATGGATACCACTGCCCTCTACTGGAAGGAATCATAACTGCTCAGCTATATGTCATAGGCTGTACTCTGCCAATCGCTAATGTAGTGAAGGTCTCCTTCAAGGAGTAGGGAACTATGCTTTTGGCACAGGAGATCTGAATTGTATCCCCACTGCCACCACAGAGTTCTCAGTAGCAAGGGTACGCAGTATATTAACAACAGTGAAGTCAATTAATTTTGTTAAACTAACATTATTATTATTTTTATTATTGTTGTTGTTATTTATTTTATTATCTATTACCTATATAGGGCCAAACATGCATATGGCTTTTACAAACACAAAGTTGGATAATGTCCTTCCCCTGAAGAATTAATAATTTAATTTGCACAATATAAACAATTTGAAGGCCAGGTATGCAAGAGAATTCGAGATGACCAGCAATAGAATAAAAGTGAAGGAAGTCAGGGGAGCAATTTTGAAAGAGGAAAGAGAGATCACTTGGCACACGGGCAGAGGGAATTATTTCCTATTGATGTAGGCAGGACCGGCTCCAGGGTTTTGGCCGCCCCAAGCAGCCAAAAAAAAAAAGCCGCGATCGTGATCTGCGGCGACAATTCGGCGGGAGGTCCTTCGCTCTGAGTAGGAGTGAGGGACCGTCCGCCGAATTACCGCCGAACAGCTGGACATGCCGCCCCTCTCCGAAGTGGCCACCCCAAGCACCTGCTTGGTAAGCTGGTGCCTGGAGCTGGCCCTGGATGTAGGAAACAATTCTGCATTAACAAGTATGAACTAGCTCTAGCTAACTTAATAGATCCTTTCTGTCTTCCATTACAATGGAAGATTTTATAAGATTTTTGTTTCTTTATATTAAGCCCTGACCCTGCAAACATGTATGCACATGCCTAACTTGCAGGTGAGCAGTTCCATTGTCTTGTGACAATGGAAATATAAACATTATTAAAATTAAGCATGTGAATAAGTGTTTACAGGATGGGGGGCTTACATTATAAACTCTTTGGGGCAGGGACCATCTCTTTGTATATGTTTGCATGGCACCTAGCACAATGGGATCCCTGAATAAAGCACACAAAGCAGCTTTAGTTTAGAATCTGTTTCATCTAGTAATAAGAAAACACCATTATTAGCTAACACAGGTGTTTTTAAAATACTGCATTAGGGGTTACAAGTAATTAAGGGCCTGATGATCCTCTTCAAGTATATAGGTAGCAGGAAGCAAAAGCAAGCAGGTAAGGAAACAAGTGACAGTTGTTAGGTCAACGTCCACACTAAGGGTTAGGTTACATCATACAGGAGTGTGGATTTTCCACACCCCTGAGCGATGTGGCTACGTCAACCTAAATTTTAAATATGGACTATGATTCAGTGTAGCTGCTTCTCTGCTCCACACTTTAATTGCCATAGAGTGCCCATTTCATTGTGAACAGGATTCTGGGGGGTCCAAGGATAGGGTTGCCAATTTTGGTTGGAGATTTAATCACATGCCATAATCTTTACTTCAATATTAATCTTTAATTCCTGGAGACTCCAGGCCAATCCTGGAGGGTTGGCAATCTGACTCAGGGAGGTGGTGTTCTTACACAAATGGAAAAACCTCTACACAGATGGACAAACCTCTTCTGTCAGCGTAGGCTGTGTCTTCACTACTGGGTTATGCTGGGGCGATGTTGCTATACCAGTATAGTCACTGTAGTGTAGGCATGGCTTCAGTAGCATCTGCTTCTTGAGGACTGTGCTGGAAGCAGCATTAACTATGCCCTGTGCCTGATAGCCCCTATGGGGGCTAGTTTACACATGAAACGAAAGTAGGGTGACCAGACAGCAAGTGTGAAAAACTGGGACAGGGGATGGGGGGTAACAGGAGCCTATATAAGAAAAAGACCCCAAAATCGGGACTGTCCCAATAAAATCGGGACATCTGGTCACCCTAAAGGAAAGGCCTTTTGGGATAAGATGGAGTGTGAATTTAAAGCAGAATAGCTACTCCCAAATAGCTCCACATGGGTGGATGTTCTTATTTTGGAATAAAAATGTCTTTGGTTGAACTCAATCCACTTCCAAAGCAGAAAAGGCAGGGGGAGGGAGCTGCAGCCCACTTTGCCCTCTGCTCACCCTATGGAGCTGTGCAGCTGGCAGGCCCATCTGCCCACCTGGCAGGTGAGGCTAGGCAGGAATTTGCCAAGGCCGCTGAGGATGTACCTAGGGCAGGGGCCTATTTCTCTGTGTGCAGTCCTGCTGGCACAATTTGTATAATGGGGGGGCTCTGAGAGCCATTGAACCAAACAGGAAACCCTGGAAACCACTTCAAGCCAGCAGTGCGGCAGCACCCCTAGTCCCACCAGCACCCGTGTTTGTGTGCATTATTCATACGTTTCTAAAGCGCAGGGAACTTGTTAGACACTGAGTTGTGCCTCCAGAGCGTTCTCCTGCCTCCAGGGCCGTCGCCTGGCAGCCGGGCTGGGCTCGCGAAGAGATTCGCTGACGTCGCACGTCCCTACTCCGGGCCGCGGCCGGTCCTGAGGTTAGAACGTCGGCGGCTTGCCTCCCCCCGCGGCCGGCGCAGTGGTACGTTCGGAGGGCGGACACGCGCACACACTCTCCCCACCAGAAGTAGTGGTACGGTCGCAGAGAGGGCCTGTGACTTTCCCTCCCCCAGGCGGAGGGAGACGCCATTGCAGGGTTGTTTGTGCCGCCGTCACTGCTGCAGGCTGGGGAGGGAGACCGCCGCGCTGTGAGCGGTGCTGAGGCTCCTGGGGACAGGGACTCTTTTCCCAGAGAGGATCATGTCCACTCCGGCCAGGCGGAGGCTCATGAGGGACTTCAAGAGGTGAGCGTCTCGCCTTGGCCGGCTCCCCAGCCCTCCCCGGGGGGTGCGTGCCGGGGTCGTGCCCTCCCGAGGGAGCACAGGGGCTCCCCTCATGCCCCCCCGTGGGGCCCCCTGGCGTCCCGCCATGCCCTGCGTGTAGCTGGCCCAGGCAGGAGCTTCCCCGCGGGGTCCTGGCTCGCCCCGGGCGCTGCTCCAAGCTCCTGGGGCTGCGTTGCGTGCGGTGGGGAGAGGGGTAGGAGCCCCCTGGCACCCCCACCACAGGGCCGTGTACCTGTGGGGCTCGGGGGTACCCGGCAGCTAGCCCCTTGTTGCTGCGGGGTGGGAGCAGCTGTGGGCGCTCCCTGGCTTGGGGGCGGGGTGGCAGCGCAGGGGGTTCCCCTGTCCTGTTCCACCCCGCTGCTGGGCTGGGGTCGGCGCTGTGAGCTGGGTGAGTCAGGCCTAGGGAGCGGCCCCGAGGCTGGCGCACAGGAGCTGCCAACACAAATCCACAAGGCCTCGGGGCCTGGCGAGCTGTGCGGGCGTTGCCCAGGTGTAAAGCAGGGGGCAGGCAGACCCCTCAGGTGTCTCGGGTATCTGCCTCCGGATCGGCCTGCCATGGTCTGGAGACCAGGAGTGACACTTGGCTCTTGTACAGCCCTCTCCAGCCACTGAGCTCAAAGGACAGGTAGGTATTGCTGTCTGTGTGGTACTTGGGGAAACTGAGTCCCGGAGAGGTGAAGTGACTTGCCCAAAGTCAGTAACAGAGCTAGGAATAGAATCTAGTCTGCTGACTCCCACAGTCTAGAGCCCTATTCACTGGACTACACTGAATCCCTAAATTCTCCAATGTATCAAGTATGTGCACCAGTATAGGGCTTCTCCATGTTTAGGATTTAATCTGCTTTATTTATCTTTGTCCCCTTTCCCCTTCCCCCATGCTGGACTGTTCTTTGAAAGGGAGACTTAATAATACAGAAACAATCTTTTCACTTTCTGGATTGTCTGCTCTCAAGGAATGCAAAAAGCTCTCTTAATGCTGGTAAGAGGGCAAAACGCTGGTTTGTCAAAGCTCTGTTCCTGGGGTCAGGACTACCAGACCAGCAGTCTTTTCCCCTTGTACTCTTTGGGGCAGGGATGCTGAGCAAATTTGGGTCTATATGGTAAATGCTGTTCCTACACACACACACACACCCCTTGATAAGAAAGTTAAAATATCCTGCCCTACTAAAGGGATTAGTTGAATCTCTGCCTCTGTAGAAAGGAGGCTGCTTTTGTTTTTGTTTAGGGTTACTTCCTCCAAAGTTCTCTACTTCTTACTGTATGCTGACATCTGGAGGCATCTATGGATAAAAGTTGCTGCTTATGTCTTTAAAACAGTGGCCACTCTCCTTTCTCTGTCAACAGCTTGCATGAGAAATGTCCAAAGAGCCTTTCGTTATACACCTCTACCCCAATATAACGCTGTCCTCGGGAGCCAAAAAGTCTTACCGTGTTATAGGTGAAACTGCGTTATATCGAACTTGCTTTGATCTGCCAGAGTGCGCAGCCCTGCCCCCCCGGAGCGCTGCTTTACTGCGTTATATCCGAATTCGTATTATATCGGGGTAGAGGTGTAATGCCTGTGGTTGTGTTAGGAAACCTGTATTATTCCTAAAAGCCACTGTTTATAGACCAAACACTTAGTTATAACATTTAAAGCAGTACATTCTGATTATATCAGAGATTCCATGATGCAATAACCCTCTAATTTAAGGGAACTGGCTGCATGATGTCAAACTTTGCTTCAGGCTGGAACTTGACAGAGGAGGAAATATTGAGCCTGTAAATATTTATGCAGGTTTCAAATATACTCTCATTATTCAAAGACTTAAGATCTTTTAAAAACAAACAAAACAAAAAAAACCCACCTCTGGAGATCACACATCAACATTCTCTAGTTGTTTTTTGTAACTTTTTTGTGAGCCTAGAAGTGAAATGCTTAGTCAATAAAGCTAACATTTTCAGAGTTTGCCTCATTTTTTGGGCCTCCGTTTTTGGGTACCTGTCTTGAGGTACTTTGTTTGGTCTTCCACCCTCCTTGCCCCCATCCTCCCAGTGCTGAAGATCGACAACTCCAGCTGAAGTGAATAAAAGCATCAGCTTGTTGGCACCTTGGCTTGTCTCAAGATGAGCACACAAAACTACTAAACACTTCTGGATTCATGTATATGCTATTCTGGTTGATAGTTTGTCACACATTGTTTAAAAATGTTTGTAAACAAGGACCTTTTTCTATACATTAGTGAAAAAAGTACGGTAGTTATATTCTGTTTAAAAATGGTAAGTGCTGAACTACAGACACTCTGGAACAACTGTTCCAGTTTATCATTTAATTACATGTGTTATGTACAACATCTATTATGCACGTAGAAAAGCCTTTTATAAGCTAATTGTTATGGGCTTTAAATTGTATGCTTTGTTTCAACATGATATGAATTAACGTGGCTGATAAATTATTGGAAATGAGTCAACTTTAATAGTATTCCTTTTTAGCTATAGTTGTATTTGCAGGTACCACAGTATTACATCCGTAAACCATGGTCATATGTGTATGATATGCATTTGTAGCTTCACATAGCCTTGTAATACAATATTAAAAGCCTGATTTGAACCTACAAAGCTGGGAACCTCTGAATTGAGCTTTAGACGCTACTTAACTCACCCATTGCATCTGGATATTGCATTATTTGAACATAACGTTTTTTAGTTCCCGTTAAACGAAAATAGGATATTAAATCTTTTTGCTTGTGGAGGGTCTCGTAGAGGGTAAAAATGAAAGTAATTATGATACCCGTGAAAAGGAATAGCTGTTGGAAGCAGTGATTTTTATTTTATTTTATTTTGTTAAAATTGGAGGTGAAGTGGAGATTTTACATGTGAGGGGAAAGTACATCTAAATAAATACATTAAAACATGGAATGGAATGTATCAGACATGTAATCTATCCATCTTATGCCTGCAAACTGAGATCACATATCTTTAAAATGTCAGAGTCTTGTCTTAAGTGAGTGGGGAATATTGTTTGTTTTTGTTTCCTGTTTCTTTTAGGGTGACATAGCAGCCAGGACCATGCAGCTTATCTGTGCGGCTATGAACTCTGATTACTGTTTGAATGTAAACTTTGTACAGTGACCAACAAGGTGGTGATGAGAAAGGGATTTGACAGATTACACACCTAAATACTGATTTTTTTCTTCCCTTTGAATAAAATTACAGAGAAATATTAATTTAATTACAGCTTTTAGTTTTGCTTGTAGAAAAGGAATGTGAATGCTATAAATACCATATTGTTCCTAGCTCTTAAATATCTCTGGACTCTGTTCAAACAAGTTAAGCTTCCAGTTCAGGCCACACCACAAATTCTCTGTAGTTAAAGACCTTCCCACAGTGCAGTGTGTGAAACTTTGTCCTGATTTAAATGCCAAAGCTATCTTCTCTTCCTGGCCAAAGTGGTAGGTAGCTCATGCTGTTGACATTTAACTTGTCTGAACTGAGCATGCTGAGAGAACAGGTTACTAGTCAAAATAGGCCTATGTGGGCTGGCTAAATTTGGTCCATATAGTATTAAAAACATAAGAAAAACCTGATCCGTGTTCCCTTCTACTAGTTTCCAATGTGTGCATCACACAAATATAATTGGTTGGTTTCCACAATAGTTACAGTTTAGATGTGTCAATTTGTGGTTATACATCATTTTCTCTTCACCGCTGTAGCCAGCGGGTGTCGTTCTGAATGCTCATTTCATCATTTGCTATGTGGTGTTTTAAACCAGATGTACAAGATGTTTCATAACTGCTCTTGTATTTGATGCTGTGTTCCATGCATGAGGAAACATATGCTGCACTTATTTATTTAGTGCTGATCTGTCTTTATATATTGACAAAATATTTGAAGAGAAAATCCTGATCTGCATCCCTTGGTGGGCTTCTGTGTCTGGAATATTTAATGTGCATATAACACTGAAGTATGTAGTCTGTGTTCCAAACCACAGCCTGAATTCTCTAGTCCTGAAGGAGAAATGGGTACAAACTCTGAATATGCTTACACGTTTCTGTCTGAGTATTATCCTGTTTTGCTTGTGTGTGTGTAATATATATATATTTAACATGTATATCTTTTCATATTCTATTTTTTTAATTGTTAGATTGCAAGAAGACCCTCCTGTGGGTGTCAGTGGTGCACCATCTGAGAATAACATTATGCAATGGAATGCAGTTATATTTGGGTAAGAGAAGACTTTTGCTCACTGTAGAGAAGATAATACTAAATGGTTAAATATAAGTTAGATAATGGCTGATTCTGTGAAAATGCTTGAGACTATGTGCATGTACTAAGTCAAAATGCTGAGTTTGAGACAAACTGGCAAAAATTAGTAAGTATGTTTTGAGGAGGAAATAGGTTTCTTTGGTCTATAGCCTTGAATACTGAGGCATAGTAGAGCACACAAGGAAAGCAGCTACATTTTTGTCCTGCTGTAGCCTTATAATGTCCATTTTCTTGTCTTTTTTTTAAATTTTGTATCCATTCATAGTGAAAGCAAGGAGATTGTTATGTTGAAGATTGGGTAGGAAAACAAGAAAAGGCAGGGTTCCCCCTAAGAAGCACATAAGAATTCCATGCCCTTTGCAGACAAATTTAGATGTGTTAGCAGTGACCAGATTGGTTTACGATACAATTCTGTGGGCAGAACTTGTCTAGTTACATTAGGTATCTCACGGATTGGGAACCAGTTCAGTCTTTCATCATAAATCTTAGTACTTTGCTAGTGACCTTATTGCAGTTTGAGTGGAATCTGAATCTGCCCATTGATTCTGGTCATCCCCATTTTATGAAATACAGTTATTGTCCTGGATCAATTGTAAGAAATCCAATTTCTGGATTAAAAACTAAGTTACCAGTTTAATAGGAGAGTACTTTGCGTATCCTGGGAAATATCAAGGAGTTACATCTTAATTATTTACTCCCACCACCCCACCCCTATTTCTAATTTGAAGGGGATGGGGGAAGTGTGGGTGCCTGTGTAAAAATAGATAGTATGTTTATATTTGTATTTTTTATTTCTAGGCCAGAAGGTACCCCTTTTGAGGATGGTAGGTAGCTAATTTTTTTTATTCCCTTCTTCTTTTGTAAATGGTCCCAGCATTGCTTTTAAGAAGGATTTTTATATTTCGTATATATAAAATGTTGTATGTTGGGGGTTTTTTTTTAAGCCACAATACACACAGAACTTAATTTTGAACTAGGAAAATCAAGCCAACAAACAATGTGAGTTGGTAAGGGCTTGCTGTCTAACAGAGACTACTGTATTTTGACCAAAACTCGTACCAGTGCATTGTCTTGTCTCTGCAGTGGTTGATGAGTAACTGTAAACCTGTGAAGCAGTGGCCATATCTAGAAGTGTTTATATACAGGGAGAGTGGAATGTTCAGTAGGAGATCTGAAGGCTAATACCATCAGACTGTTTCATATGTCTTATGCCTAATCACAAAGATTTTCACAGTCTCTGGTTACGTATGGCTTTGTCTTTAGCACAGGGTACAACACAAAGGTGAATCAGATTTCATTAAGAGCAAGAGGAAATAATCTTGACGTGATCTCTGTATAAAATTGTTTTAATGAAAAAGATCAATTGTAAACAAACACGAAAGAACTGTATAAGTGTAATATCTACTGTATATGCAGAAAGGGGGGGTGGTTTCAGTTCTGCAAGGAATGGTCATTAAGAAGGGGGCTTTCTAGTTTCCTTGCAAGTCAGAAAATAGCTTGGTGGGTGGGTGTGTGGAGCGGGGAAGGGAGAGAGAGGTTAGGTGAAAGTGGATGGAAATTGGTTGAAATTAGTGCTAAGTGGCATACATATTCACTGGTCCTTAATAAATATTTTTCAGTAAATCAGTCTCAAGTTTTAAAGGTTGAAGCCATTTCTTATAAAAATCCATCTTTTCATGTACTGGGCTCAGCCATAGTCCATTTTTAGGTCAAACTCCCATAGATTTCAATGACTAAGCACTGGAAGGTCAGGCCTACTGAAGAGACACTAAAATAGCTAGTGGGTGATGATAGTCATTATTTTTAAATTGTTGATTAATGGTGTCAACAGAAATTCAGTAGTTCTCCTTTAAAAAAAAATTCTTCTTTAGAAGTGTTTCCAGGCAGGAAAACTTACCTTCTGATTCACTGAATCCCCAAAACTGTCAAAACAGGAACCAATTGGAAACTTTGGCTGAACAAAATGGCAGATGAGAGAGCGCGCGCGCTCTCTCTCTCTCTCTCTCCTTTATTTATTTATTTTTTTTTTTAAACTATTGGTCACATACAGTTGTCCAAAACTTCCTGTTATCCAAATGCAGTGTCACCTCCCCGGAATCTGGTAATAACCTAGAAAATCCTCCAGTGGTCTGAACTAAGTGTCAGTTACAATTTTTAGATAACTAAAGTTGTACGCTATTTAAATAGTTGCTTTTCTGTGTATTGAGTAGGCTCCTCTAAATTTTACAAAGATGCTGATGCTATTTTTGTTCATAGCAATACGTATCAGCTTTATTGGCATTTGAAATATAAATACCATGTTGTCAAGTGTTCACAAAGATGTTTTGATACAATTATAGTTACATAATGTTTTTGTGTTTGCTTTCTTGGACAGGTACTTTTAAACTAATAATAGAATTTTCAGAAGAATATCCAAATAAGCCTCCAACTGTTAGGTTTTTATCAAAAATGTTTCATCCGAATGGTGAGTATTCAGACTTATTTTGCCAAAACAAATATAGAATAGGATAGTGTGATATCACAGCCTGAAGCTCAGCAATGTTTAACATTTTTTTTTCAAAGTAGATATACAGTATATCAAATGTTCAGTAAAAATCCTGATGCCAGGAAAGTTTTAGTTAGAAGAAGCTACTTCTGTATTCTGTAATCATTGTGTAGTCTTGTTAGCTAATGCAAATATTAGCCAGTGAGGAAATGAAATATCTTGGAAGACTATTGATATCCTACTCTCTTATAACCACTGTAGGTTTCTGAGAACTTTCCATTTTAGCAAGATGCTTTATTGCTGGGTCTCTTGTCTCCTGCTCTCACTAAAATCAAACACTTAATTTTTTTCCCTCTTATTTTTTTTTTTTCTTCTGCTCCTTCTTTTTTAGGAAGGTCTTTTGTATAATCCTTTTTACTTCCTTGTTCCACTGCAACTACCTGTCTTGAATAGTGGCAATCTTCTGTTTGGCAGAGGAGACCTTGGTGGTTTTTTGTTTTTTTTTCTTATTTTAAACAAAGCTTATCAAAGCTGCTCCTTCAGCCTGCTAGAATGATGATATAATTACTCTCTTAAAAACTGAATGAACTACTTCTGAAGTTTTGCTGGCCTAAGCAGCAAGGGACTTAATTCAGACCCTGGTACCTGTCACTAGCTACCTGAGGCTGTCTACATGAATAACTTAGCTGGAGTCAATGTAGCTTAGGTCAACTTACTGCGGTGTCTACACTGTGCTGGGTTGACAGGATACACTCTCCCATCGACTTACCTTACTCTTCTTGTTCCTTGTGTAGTACTGGGGTCGACCGGAGAGCGCTCTGTCGTCGATTTAGCAAGTCTTCACTAGACCCGCTAAATCGACCCCCAGTACATTGATCGCCGGAGCATTGTGTGCATTTCTCCTTTGCTCTTTTTTTTTTTTCTCTGTTCCCCTTTTTCATCAGGATTACTTGCTTTATGTATGCATATGTGTCATGATCATGCACCAATTCAAGTTAGCAGGAATCTTAACTTCACTGGGAGCAGGATGGGTCCTTAGTGCTTCTCTAGTCATGCTCCAGAGACACTTCACAAGACACTTGGTGTGAGGGGTAGATAAGCTGTATTTTTTCCCCTTCTCTAAGAAGCAGCAAAGGAGTGTAATTATACCTCTGCTATTCTAGAATACTAGTGCTCCTGTTGGGCAAACACTGAGTGAAGATCACTGGCATCATATCAGTTTGATTCAGCACTGTGGCATATGTAGCACTCTGATGATTCTTCCGTCACATGGGCCATGAGAAATGTAGGCATACCCTACCCAAATTCAAATCTGCCTACTCATTTTTCTCCCCACTGTGAAACATAAAGAATTCCAGTATCTCTTTTTTAGGTACTTCATATGGCCCTTATTCTCATAGTATCTGAGTTCCCACAATCTTTTAACATAATTATCTTCACAACACCTCTATGAGGTAGGGAAATACTGTTATCTCTGGTTTACAGATTGTCTCTTTGTGACTCAGTTTCCTAAGTGACTTGCCCAAGATCATACAAATGGAGGAGGGAATTGAAGCCAGAGCTCGCACATTCCAGGCTAGAGCCCTAAGTCCTGGACCATCCTTCCTCTCCTCTTATGTTACATATTTTGTTTGCTTTCAGTATTTTCCCCTAAATACAAGGTATAAAACTGGTGTCAGATTCTTACAAAAATGCTCTCCTCAGAAGTACACTTTATTTCCCTTTATCATGCTTCCTAAAATGTTCAGTGAAACTGAATTGTCACATTCCAATATAAATAGTGCATCCATTCACGCAGTGTTTAATCACAACAAATTAAAAATGGCCAGAGTTTTAAATAATTTCTATGTTCTGTTTACAGTTTATGCGGATGGTAGCATATGTTTAGACATCCTTCAGAATCGCTGGAGTCCAACGTATGATGTTTCATCTATTTTAACTTCAATTCAGGTAATTTTTAGCAAGCTAAGTATATGATGATTACCCTCCTTCACAAAACCGATGACACAGTGAAATAAACAGCATCAACACCAATGAAATGTACTGAAAAGTAATCAAGTCCTTTTAAGCTGATTTTAAAGACTAGTTCGTTGATGAACTATATATTCACTTTATTTCTAAGCAATAAAAATAATCCCGTCAGGGAATGCTTATAGGAGGACATTTATTTGGATTCATTTTTCTGATCATTATTATTCCAGATGTGACAGTAATGTTTGTGTATTTAAGGCCAGGGTGTCTGAGAAATGTTAACGCTTTTATTTTGAAGCCTATGTTTCGTTATGCTTATGAAATCGTTAAAGAGCCAGTATTACTGGAATCCAGCTACTTGGACTGCATTAATTTAGGATGGAACTATTTCATATGTTAGGGCTACTTCTGGGGGAATTCTGCACCAAAAAATGAAAAATTATGCACACGCTATTTTAAAATTCTGCAAAAATCTGCATATTTTATTTGTCAAAATAACACAATGTAATCACTCCATTTTCAATTATTTTGGTAATTTATTTCAAAATACCTGTCAACAAGTGTGTCAACAATACACACAACAACAAAAGAGATTCCCCAGGAGTAGACAGTTAAAGAAACCCTATGACAACCTAGTTCCAGTTGGGGGGTCTTGGAGGGCGCTGTGTGGGGCCCCCGGAGATAGCCACACCCTCCTCCCCCCAGTGGCGTGGCACCCCCTGACCTAGACATCCTCACCCCCAGAGCCTTTACTCCCCTCAGCTTCTTTACTGTTCCGGCTGGGTATATGGTGTGGTGCAGCCCTGCTCTTCCTCACTCTTTGCCAGACCTGGGTCTCTCAGGCCCTCTTCCATCCCAGGGAGAATGAGGAGGCTGGGTGTTAAACTTACTGTGAGCCTGGCTCTGCAGAGTCCAGCGGCCCCTAGTGGCAGTCAGCAACTCTGCAGCCCTAATTCTGTCGGGGGGATAGAGGGGGACATGAAATTCTGCATTGTGGCACAGAATTACCCCAGGAGTACAGGGCTTGAGCTAGTTGTAAAATCAACATCTTGTTGTTTCCCATGGTGTGTGGGTTTTTTTAAATGAAATTACTATCTAGAACATAATGGTCCAAGTATCTCATTTTTTTTTTCTTTCCCCGTCCTCTCACAGTCTCTGCTTGATGAACCTAATCCAAACAGTCCTGCAAACAGTCAGGCAGCACAACTTTATCAGGAAAACAAACGTGAATATGAGAAAAGAGTTTCAGCTATTGTTGAGCAAAGCTGGAACGATTCATAATAGATGACTACTTTGTTAATCTTCCTCCTCATAATCATTGTGTACAATTTAACACTCAGTAGAAAGGCTACCAGAAATTTTAAGTGCCACAAGTTCTAAGGATTTGCATACAAACATGTTTGCAAAAAAATTAAGCCCTTCAGTTTAGAAACTTTAAAAGCTTGTGTATCTTGATTAATGTACTTTTTATTGCATGGTATGAACTAAGTTATTGCTACATAAATTTGTAATATATCCTGTTTGTATTTTTTTTCCAAGTGTATAATGTTGATGTGGAGTTTTCATGAAAGAATATACACATTTTGTAAATCTGTACTTTTTCAAATATTGAATGCCTTATTTTTGAATTCTTTAGATTTTTAAATTGGAGAAAAGCACTTAAAGTTTTTATATATAAATATTACATGTAAAACTGTTAAATACATAACCTCAGTGCAAGACATTCTTTTGTTACTTTCTTTTGTATCTCTTTCAAAGGGCTTAGTTTTAGTGTTGAATCTTTTTTCTCTTGATAAATGCTAATATTATGCACTTTACAAATATGAGGAAAACCTTGCTGTGATGTGTAACTCATTAATAGTCTTCAGTGGAGACATGTCTACCTACACTGGAGCTTAATTTGGTCCTGAAAGTCTTCTTGCTCATATGTGGTAGGGAAGTATCTGCCCCATTTTACAAATGGGGAAACTGAGGCACAGATAAGTGACTTGTCTAAAGTCACACTGCAAGTCAGTGGCACAGCTGCAAATAGAACCCATATCATCTGACTCTGTCCTGTGTTTTGGCCCATAGGCCATCCTTTTTCTCACTAATACAAGCTTTATTAGTATCACTGTTTCTTACATGTATAAGATGCTTAATAGCTTGTCACATGCAGGGAAAGTATTAATAACTTAACAGGTCTTTCACATCTCATTTTAACACATATGAAATAGGTTTACTATAACTTGATCTCTGATCATCCAAAATTGCGTAATTCCTAAATAAGAGGTTTTGTGTCTTACTGTGCAAGTTGATACATAATAGGATATTATTTTTATTATTATATTTACTCTTCCTTAAATTGGGAGTATGGGATTTTCTAAATTTGTTAGTCTCTAAGGTGCCACAAGTACTCCTGTTTTTGCGGATACAGACTAACCCGGCTGCTACTCTGAAATCTGAATTTTATCTAATTGCAAAGCATTACCTAAATCTATCATGTATCACATACTGTTACTGAGATGTATTGTTGATGTTTATTTTCTAATTGTAGCCAAACAGTTGGGTCTCTTACCCATTCCACCTAGAAAACAAACTCCTGCAAGACAGAATGATTTCAGAGAACTACATTTAAATGTGATTGTAAAAGTGATATTGTCTAGTTCCATGGCTGTTTCTGAGACTTGAGATCAAATTTGTTCACTTTACAATTAAAGTGAGGTGGGGTTTTATAACTGCCACTTTAATAACTTCTCCCTGCAATCGGAAAGTTAGGTTGGGTCCCTGTAATATCACATCATCTGTAATAAAGATTTTACAGGCCCTATTTTGTCCCCAGCGATACACGTACCATCTCTTAGACTTCAGATTCCATCTTCCATTACCTGTGTACAACCGTGCAATCTCTACGGGGGTTGTACAAGTATAAGGCATGACAGTAACTGCATTTCTATCTTAGTTAACAATTTTGCTGAGGATGTACAAGCCAGCACAAACTTATTTTTATCATTAAACTAAGGACTTGTCTACACAGGGAAGTAAGTGCGAAGTAATCTAGGGTGTGAATTTAAAACATACTAGCTATTGCCTACCAGCTACCCGTGTGGACACTTATTGTGCATTGGATGCCTGCGGGTAATTTAGCTTAATCAACTTCCAAAGTGCAGTAAGCTACGGTGCACAAAGACTGTTTTAGTGTGCAGTAAGAGTGTCTACTGGGGCAGTTAGTGCAGAATAGCTAGTGTGCACCAGCTGCTATGGCCTTTTTTCCCATGTAGACAAGCCCTTGGAATACATTGAAAACACACGGGATACCGACGCAACAAAGGTGCTGATATTAATCACTTTGCCAAACTGCCTTTTAAGGGCTCATTTGTAAGATGTTGTACGAATGAGTAATAAAAAGGGAGCAATGTAAATATATGCCAGTGTATTGCTCAATACTCCTCTTGAAAAAAACAGAAGTTTAATTTGGCTTCAGTTAGAAACTAAAAGACTATGAAATGCTGGCAGGTAAAAGCAAGCTCTGCCTTTATTTATACACTGATGCAGTAAACAGTTGTATTATAATTCATCATGGACTATTTACTGACTTTTGCATGTATTGATATTAGATTTCAAAACTGAAACAGTATATGCCCAACAGAGAAATGCCATCTAGTTGAATATAGGACCTCACTTTGCTCAGCCAATTACGGTACATAATGAAAATAACTTTTTGTATTGGTCATCCTTAACATCATGTGCCTCTTCCTTCCTCCAACCATAGATGGAATGTATTCATCTAGAACGTTAATGAAGTCCACCTCATTGTCCTTCAAATTCTCTTCTGTGATGCGTATAAAAAATTTTTGCAATGGTTAGGCAGCTGGTTGACTCTGACTGCTGCTGCTTATAGTGACCTGTGTTGTCTCACTGTTACCTTGAACTTCCCTCTCTACTGCAGCTGCCCATGGTCTCTTATCTTATACTTAAGCTATAAGCTCTTCAGGGCTGGGACTGTCTCTTTGTGTTTTATATGGGGCCTGGCACAGCAGGGCTCAGATCTATGGCTGGAGCCCATCGGTGCTACCGTAATATAAATAACAGAACCATGGGATGTTAAGAGAAGACTTCTCCTGATCATAGATAAATTTGAAATGTCTCCACATTGAAAAAACATTGTCAAATTACTGTTTCAAACAGCACAGCATCTCAAAATGATTGCCCTGCCAATAATAGGTGTTTTAAAGCTATCAATTCACAGGTAGGCAATAAACCAAAGAAAACTTCAGTTTATGGGGAAATATTTATGAAGATAATAATGGAGTGAAGTCACTGCCGTCAAAAGATACTAAAGCAAGAGGAAGTGTTCCAGAGTGCTGGTTGGTTGAACTGAGGCAGCTGCTTTTATTTATTTATTTTCAGATGCAAAATGATCTGGAGAAGCCACTTGTAGATGAAAGGATAGAATGGACTGTAATTAATTGTTTGGGGGGATGACAGTAGTTCTCTGCACAGTTGTTTCTGGAGAATTTGGTGTACAGCAGGGATATTAGAAACGAAGCTCCTAAGACTGCGTATATTAATTTGAAATCTTTTGAAGAACATGTTCCATTATGGTACTATAAGAGCTATTTAGATGAGTAATTTATTCATGTTTCTTTCCTCGATAGTGCTAGTCTAAACTTGTGGCTATGTATTTAAACTTCTTGATAAATAAATATATGCTTTTATTTAAAACTACTGAGAAGCTTTGAGGAATGGGAATGCTTTGAATTTTCCATCCCCAGAAGCTCTTGATACAATCTGCTGCGTAAACAGATTGTTTATAGCCTTTGTAACTCAGGTGGCTGATTTAAGAGAGAATATCAAAGAAAGATGAATGGACAGAAGTTGGATTTTGTGTTAGCCCATTGCAAATATAACAGTAGTTTTATTTTTTGACTACTCTCTAAACATGGTCTTTGTCGTATTTAGGGTAACATTGCATAACTATGTGCAGTACTGGTGGACTGAGATATGGAAGTACAAGTGTCACTCTAACAACTTTTATATTGGTAGAAATGCCAAATAATTTAAGCCTGCTCATACTACCACTGAAGGAGAGGTTTGCCATTGCAGAAGCAGATCCTTAACCCTTAGGAAACTGGCCAGTTCCCAGTGGGATTCAATGTGAGCAATAGGTATTTTGAAGGGCTTTAGGGCACCATAGTAGAGATGAAGCTAGGTCTGTTTCTGCTGGAAGGAGAGGCTAACTGAGGCCTCCTGCCTGAAGAGAGTCCCACTCTTCCTTCCCCTCCCCTTCTTGGGGATACTCCCTCTTCTTAGCCAACCTTCTCTATGAAATGCCTTTCCTTCCATCAACATAGCAGGGGAAAGGTGGCACTGGTCTGCAGCAGTGAGCGAGGTGGGGGCTGGACATTTCCTTTACATGGAATCTGGATCAGCTCTGGGAGGAAAAACAGGATGGTTGCTGAGAGCAGGTAGGTGCTGTTTGGGGTTGAGAGGAAATGAGTACTGTTCAAGTGGTCATGACAGGGATGAGGACTTCCTTATCTTTCCATTTTTAGGAGGGAAGGATGAAATGGGGCTGAAGGGCCTAAGACAAGTATCAACCACCTCAGTGTACTTGTTCTTAGCTAAGAATCTTAGGGTGCTGAGTGGGGACAGCAGCTTTTCCTGGCTTGGGTAAATAGAGTTCATTACAACTTCTCCTCTCTGACTGGTGCAGTCAGAGCTTCCCCTCCTCTGTCTACTATAACTACTGCCTAAGAGTAGTTACTATTTCTCTCCCGACTTGGCTGAGAGATCATTGCTCATAGTTGCTTGAAATTGATATTTCTGAATTCTAAGATGCGCATTAGTACAGTGGTGGTGTTTTTCAATCTTTCGGCATCTTGTTTTAAAGGAATAGTAATTTGAAAGGATGTAGAATAAAGATCTTTAATTTTGTCCCACTTCAAAGTCCTTCCCTGTTGCTAGTCTAAACTCACTGTACCAACTTCAGTAACAACTTTTCAGCTGTAACTTTCTACATCGCTACTGAAGCATGAAAAAAGGGAAAATATAAGTAATATCATAAAAAACATGATTTTCAAAAAAGGTGGTCACATGACTGTTAAATAATGCTGACCTCCTCTAGTGGAAAAGAAATATACTCGGCTGCAGGTTTCCCTTTTGATAAGCCAGGTGCAAGTGTGAGTAGATTAGGCAGAAACCTATGGGATCTCTAGGGAAGAATATTTTGGGGAAGCAATGTGTTCAGTTTCCAAAGTCCAGGACACACACTGTCAAGGTAGTTCTGCAACTCCAAGGTAAGCAGAACACTAGCCACTTATAAGAAAGTGAGTGCAAACAATGACCCAAATTCAAAAGTGTATTTATTTACAAAAAACTGTATGCGAAAGATGGCTGCTACTCCTTAATAAGAGAGTCTCCAAAGTAATTGGGAAATGCATACAAAGTAATAAACTGTTGTAAAACACTTAGGGCCCAGTCCTGCAATTGTTCTTGACATATAGCTCCCACTTCTGGGAGGTATGTATGCAGGATATCTCCAAAGGAATAACTTAGTGGTCTAAGTGTCAGGTAGTTTAGAATAGATTCTCTGCATCCATAGGTTTAAATGCTGGTTGGATTTACACCCTTAATTCTTAAAGGTAGATAAAAGCAGTGTCATGCCATGTATGTATATACACACTAGAGTGTGTGACTTCACTGGTACTATTAACATATGTAAAATTACTTGTGTGCCTAAATGGTTACAGGATCAGAATCATAGTGTGTAAATACTTCAGGATGAAAAGAACGATGTGGGTGTAAAATATATAGTGATGGTCAGCCTGCTCTATTGGCTGCATATTTTTACTGTAATACTTAGAACCGGCCCTACTGTAAGAGTGAGAATAGGAGTCGGGGGACATCAGTTATTACCACTTATGACCGTCACTGTCAGACCAGATGTCATAGGCCATGCTCTCAGAATTTTAAGATGTTTAAAAATAAAACTTCCAAAGAAAAGATTTTCCTCTTTTGGGTCTGAGGCTGCCACCCTCAACAAAACCCAACTCCAGTCCCAGAAATGGGTTAATCAATTATGCTGGTGAAAACAAAGGGCTGCATAAATCTCACTGCTTCTAGAAATGTGAAAGATACTGCTATTTGCTCATTTAAAACAAAACTTTAAAAGTGTGATGTCTAAATTTGACGTACTTACGTCACCTGTTTTGTTGTTGTTTTTTTAAAGAGGGCTGAGTGCCCCCAACATATTGACTTCAGAAGGAGTTCTGGGTGCAGAGCCACTTTTATGTAGGGTGCCTAGATTTTTAAAAGTGACTAGTTTATTTTGAATAGCCCAACTCAAGGCACTTTGAAGGACCTGAATTTCAGAGGGGAGGTTCTCAACACTTAATGAAAACTATGAAGTTAAAAACCCAAAAATCACTAATGACTTTTGACAGTCTTCACCTAAGTATAGACACCCAAATTTGAAAATTTTGCCTTTAAATTTTGTTTTAAAAGTCAAATGTTAGATTTTTTTTTTAATATTTCTGGCTTCTAAGGTTTTATAAATGATACTGTATTAA
Source organism: Chrysemys picta bellii (assembly GCF_011386835.1). Lineage (NCBI taxonomy): Eukaryota > Metazoa > Chordata > Testudines > Emydidae > Chrysemys > Chrysemys picta. Next base: position 98,605,004 of record NC_088798.1, read on the forward strand.
TGGAAAAGTAGTTGAGCATCTGATTTGATGTCATAACTCATTGGCCAAACCTATTCACTAGTTGTACTAAATACTTTCAGGAAACTTTGTACATTCATATTACAAAAAGCTTTCAGTGATGTTCAGTCAGTCAGTGTTCTTGAATAGTTCCATTTAATAAAACATTTCATGTAATGTGTGTTGCACTTGCAATGATCTATGGTCCAACCCAGCCTCCACAGTCATTAACAAACAGACTATGTACAGCATTAGAAATAGAACTCTGGTCCTTTAGTACCAAATGGGAGGACCAGGTTCCCTAGCTGGGCAGCCAGAGGAATTAGTACAGCAGCCTTAACGTTCTGGCCAGGGCACAACAGGTGTGATACTACACACTGTTAGCTGCTGTATGAGGGGGGATATCATTAGTGTCCCACATTTACTTTAACTTCTGGAAAATATGGGCACAATGCAATACATTTACAGTGTCCTAAGCAGAGTTTAGGCACATAGAGCAGCTCAGTGTAACCTTCGCTCAGAAAAGTGGCATTGTAAAAGAAACTGAAGCTGTTCCTTTATAATACAACTTTAAGCTTTTGCTGTCTGCCCAGCTTTAAGAGAGAGAACATGATACAAAGGGAAGAATTCTGCTGCCAAAACAGAGCTGAGAGGCTGAAAATCAGCTCTAGTTAATAAGTATAGAAACTGCTGAAAGTAAGCTGTAATAAACTAATTTAAGAGGTATGCATGCTTTTTCAGAGTGCAGTTCTTCCACTTTAAACATGTTTTACAGCTCAGTATTTCATCCAAGTGTGGTTAGCAGTTGGCCAGAGCAGCAGTTCTCTGCTATATATTATGGATTTTCCTTTTATTGGCCCTGTGATACCCTCCTAAGTTGAAGCTGGTAGCTCATTCCAATTATTCAAAGCATTCTTGGAACTCTAGTAAATCTTAATAAACCAAATCTACTGTTTATTATTACACCCAGCTGAGCACTGCTGTATTAAACATGGGGGATGAGTAGTATAAAGAGGGCCTGGTAATGCCTCACGGAGGGGCTAATGACATTTCCATTCATTGGAGATTTGAAATTTGTAAATGCTTCTTCACTAATGTCTAGAATTTTTTTTTCATTTTAGGTCATGACTGTTTTATTCCCTCTAGCCCCTGCTTCCCTATTGTCTTGACATTGATCAGATTCTTAAACACAATAGAAAGACGTTCTTCAGTTCCTACTGTTCTTGTTTTGGCCCCCGATACAATGGGGGGGGGAGGGGAGGGTACCTGTGCCTTCACAAAATAGGTAAATAGCTTGTTCCACTCCGCATTTTAACATTTCCTACATTGTTTCAATAGGACCTTCACTTATACCATGACTTTGATGCAATGTTATAAATGCAAGAGCATCATAGGTATGTCAACTATTGCGTTAAGAACACAAGCCTGGGAGTCGGTAGATCTGGTTTCTGTTTCCAGCTTTGACAATAGCCCTCTTTGAGGCCTGGTCTACACCAGGAACTTACACCAGCATAGCTGTCTCTCTCAGGGGTGGGAAAAAGCTACACCCCTGACAGACATATCTTTGCCAGCCTAACCCTAGTGTAGACAGCATTAGGTCAACAGAAGAATTCTTCCATCGACCTAGCTACCACCTCTCTGGGAGGTGGATAACTTATGCCAACAGGAGAACTCCTCCTATCAGCATAGGTAGTGTCTACACTGACGCGCTGCAGTGGTGCCACCATAGTGGTTTAAATGTAGACAGATCCTGAGATCTTGACCAAGTCACTTAATCCCCTCAGACTGAGTAGCTTAATTAGCTAATGTCTAAAGCACATTCAGAGCAACAGCTGGAAATCAAAAAAGCACAACATATCCTTCTAAAATGTCTGGTTAATACTGGCAAATCATGACACCGCAGTTGAGTTGAAAGTTTGCTATCCAAAACTGTATTTAACACAGCTGAAAAATACATCAAACTCAGATTTAGGGTACAAGGTGTCAGCACATATGAGAGATTTTTAACCTTTAGAACCAATAGGCTCTAGGTTATCAGTCTTCTTTCTCTCAAACCACAGCACAACCCCCAGCCAGTGATCTATCCCTTCCCCACAAGGAAACTTGACCCTGAACAACCAAATTCTAATATAGACTATTTTATACTGTTACCACACCTTCCATCAGAGAATCTCAAAGCAGTTTACAAACAATGAATTAACCATCTCAATCCCCTTGTCAGATGAGCAAGTACTATCCCCATTTGTGTCTCAGTTTCCCAATCTGTAAGAGACAGGAAGTGACTTTACCTAGTGCTACATGGGAATCTGGATCTCCTGACTTCAAGAACTGTGCTTCAGCCACAATGTCATCCTTCCTCTCCCTCAGCCCAGCACAACCTTTGTGGACATGGACTACAGAGTCCAGCCTCACCAGCTGCCCCTCACTATTCACAATCACTTTACTGACTCAAGTCCAATAGGTTTGCATCAAGTCTCTAGACATAGGAGCTCAGATATAGGGGGTGACATCCTGGCTCCACTGAAATCAGTGGGGCTAGGACTTTAACTTTTCTTTTAAATATGCATTTTGAGATTGTGTGTGTTGATTTAAAACATGAGTTTGAAAACACATTGCCAATATCAACAGTTATTCTATGTAGAAGTGGTGCTACTAACACCAATACCCATGTACTCTGTGTAAACTGATGTATTGTCTTCCCAAGTCTTCAGGCAGCCTGAACATGAAGTTTGAATTCTCATTTATGTCAGTGGGGTGTTAGCTCTGAAAACTACTAATAATTTAAATGTCAGCAGCTAACAACTTCACTGCTGATCAAATGAGCAGAACGATTCAGCTAATGTGCTGATCCCAGAATCCCCAAACTGCCTCCTTTTGCGTATCTAGATTTTAAAAGCCCCAACGCTCCCTACCCCAACATGCAAAATCCTCCAGCTTCCCATTACTTCTATGATACAATTATAGACTGGTCAGTACAGTCTGTGGTATACTGAAAATGCTGGGACAGACAAAATAAATTGAATATCAAAACAACACAAGCTACTGTAGTGATGGTATTCATTTTTATATTTAATGCAATAAAACATTCAGTTTTAAATGTAAATAAAGCTACTGCAGAATGTTCAGTCTGCTGTACCACAAAACCCATTGTTTAGGTCCAGAGCACAAAGGATCTTGACCTCATTTATGAAATGGCTACTGTAACTCCATGGTGATTGGAAGAGGCTTTCCAGAAAGGCAATTTATCAATGGAGGCAATGCTTTTGGTAACTGATCTGATTACTGGTCTGGCACTTATGCTATTTAAGCCTCTGTTCAGATGAAACCTTCAGCATTTCCCCTGACATTTCCCAGAGATTACAAGATACATGTGAACAAATCTATGGCAATTGTTATTCATTTGGAAGATTACTAATCTAAAGCATTCTGGGGCCTTGATTCCAATGGGCTTTGGATCAGATCCTGACAGAACAGCAGTAGATATGTTTTATCTAAATAAAGCTTCAAGAGAGGGAATTCACTTTACATGAAAGGAACATGGTTTTATTGCTAAAATTCAAAAGAGAGTTATCCAGATTTCATGATTGAAATTTTCATTCTAGTGACTGAATGGACAGTTATTAGGCCTTCTAAAGACTTTAAAAATGTGGCATAAAACACTTAAAAATAAAGACTTTTAAAAGAGAGAATATTCTGTGTTACTTTTAGACTCCTAGGGTTCCCCTGCAGTAGAGAGAAACTCTGGGGAAAAGTCATGCAGGCATGCAAAGGGGAAAATCAGCTAATTGGGACATTTGCCATCACCACAGACCCATCTAAGTTGCATATAGGAGAAGGGGAAGAGCAGAGTAATGACCACTTTGTGCACCATGCCCTCCCTTTCTCCTGTTACACAGAATGAAACCTGGGTAACTATAATATTAGTCAATGGTCAAAACACCCTTATAAATTCCCCTTACTTTCAACTGAGAGTGAAGTGTAAGATCCTGTTTTCCTAAGTGGGTGTGTGCTTTGAGGCAAGTATTCCCCATGGCCTCTCATCCTAAATTGGACTCATTGGTCATTACACAGAATTGTACTCAAACAAGAGGGGATGCTGCAGCTCCCCAGTCCGTCCCCCCCCCTTTTCTGGGAGTTATTGCTCTTCCCTGTCTTCATGTGAAAGGGGAAAATACAGTCCATCATATCTTTTTCTTTGCTCTATGAATCAATGAGTTGTAAAATTGTTTAAAAAATCTGATTCTGTCATTTTAAAAAGCTTTGGAAGTGGATGTCCATCATCATAATGGCACAAAGTTTTTAAAAAAATCCTTTCCCTAGGGTACAGCATAGGTAGTCCTTTTAGAAACAGTATGTTCAATTAACACTGGGTCCTCCACATAAACTGATCTTGTATTATGGCAAAAATTTGAGACCTCTTCTTCGCACGTATTAATGTTGATGCTAAAAATAAAGAGAAAACAAGTTATGTATTTGTAATAGGGAAATGCTCATGGTAGTGAAAGCAAATGATACCTGAATTTTTACTCCAGTGAAATAATAGGTAGAAAGAAGATACAAGTACTTGATATCTTGCAACAGAAAATTCTGTAGAATACAACTAGTATCTATTTCTTGTTCTCCATAAGGCAGAGCATATTTAGTTTACATCTGCTGACAATAATCAAAATACTTAAAATAAAATCTTACTCCCCAAACAGTTAGCAATACAGTTACTTGAATAGTTAGATTGTTCTAAATTTAAAATAGCAAAACCCATAGAACAATTTTCAAATTTGGCTGTAGTGCTGAATAAAGTAATTATGGGATCTGAACTTTATTCATTTCTGAATGTAACACTCTGCAACTGTAAAAATACGGCCGCCAAGAAAGTAAAACAAACAACCTGCTCAGCATTCTTTGCCACTGAATGAAAATTTACATTCTGATTTAACCTACTTTTAAACAGCATGAAGAACTCACACTGACTTGTACCTACATTAGCTTTAGAGGATTTCCTTAGCATAATAGAGTACAAGACTTACACAAAACCTACTTTATTACATCCTAGTGTAACTTCTTGTAGAGTTTTCAAGGAATAGTTTTATATAATCCCCATTAAATAAGAATAAAAGTGCATCCCTGTGCACGTGCGCACACACGCACACATACAGAGCTTGGTCTTGAAATTTCAAGTGATTTTGCAAGCAACTAGATTTTAATAATCCAAATTGTTTAGATTGCATTTTAACTCCCTGTAAAGCCCAGAACCAACTTTGGGAGATAAAAGCCGAAGTATTTTCAGCTTAACCATATAAAAATGTCATTTAATAAGATTTGGAACCCCCTCTTCACCTGCTTATATATCCAAAAAGTGTTAAACAACTAAGTGAACAAACAAATCATATACATAATTTTAATGGCTATGTTTTAAAATCCCAGTTATCTCACAGTAACTGCTCACTTAGGAGTTTGCTATCCTAAAAAATGATAAAAATACAGGAGATCTCCAATAATGACACCAAAAATGACCCCCATTTTCAGAATATAACAATTTGGAACCATTTATTCATGAGAAGACACTTTTTGTACTCTCACAGTGCCTCATTTAACACCACCAAAAGTATTTAGAGTCATATTAATAGGCTTTGAGTGTGGAAAATAAAGCTTCCAAAATCAACATGAAGGACAGCTGCATATCTACTTAAGGCCTCTAAATGTTGTCTAAAAGAGAAGCGATTTCAATTGCTTCTCCTCTTGGGAAGCTGTTACCATTATTTGTTTGTTTGTCTTTTCCTAAGGGGGGGGGGGAAGAGAGAGAGAGAGAGAGAGATGCTAAATTGAGTTAAAAAAAACGGAGCCATAATTTAAATTCAATGATTCAAACTCTGCCTGAAAACAACAGGCAGCTGTTTCTATGGCACAGGGGTTTACTAGTTTGTTTTGGGGTTTTAGTACTTGGTTGTCACAGTACTTTCATTTATAGCTCTACTTCTCATCTAGTTGTAAGAGAGATATACAAGCATTCCAGCTCACCCACAACCCAGCCAGATAAGATTAATGCCTTGATCTTGCAAACACCAGCATATGTACTTAACTTTAAGCACATAAGTAGTTCCTAAAGTCAATGGGACTATTTACATGCTTAAAGTTAAGCAGATGCACTAGTGTATCAGGATTGGGGCCTTAATCCTCTGGGAATTAGCTTCTCATCACAGTACTTTTTAGAGTACATAGCACTTGCAAAGCTGGTGATAACAATTCTTCCAGTGAAATACGTAAAAATGAAATTAGTGGTTTCCAATTAGCAGAATGGATAATAAAAATGCTTTTTAATAAATTGTAGAAATATATTTGACCAACATTTCCTTAGTAACAAAAACTGAAAAGCAAATATTGCAAATATGCTAGTAGCTCCACCACCAATGTATAACTGATCCATGTGTAATATTCTTCTGGGATGTTGTTATTAAGAACGCTGTAAGAAGCACAAGAATGAGAGGAGAGAATTTTAGAGTAGTAAAGCAGAACTCTTAGGAACAAGTACTTGGCATACTTTTCTTGAGACTTATTGGTTCTGTACATCGCACAAACCTGGAAATTTGACATAGTATCATCCCCACAAAGCAAATTCTGAAATTCTAAACTGAATAGTTACCTTTTTCATTATTTCATCACGTGTAGTAAAATGTGGTACATCTTCAACTTCAATCCCCTCAGCCATTTCTATTACCTTGTCTAAAAGGTCTTTGCTGTAACTATAATAAAGATAAATGCCTGTGAAAAATTACCGATCCCACATTAAGAAACTGCAGTGCACTGTATTATAAAACTAACCCTCAAATGTCTCAATATGTTCAGATCAGTTATAAAGCTGAATGAAACAGTCATCTCTCAACCTGTGTGGGTCTATCAAAATTTAAATACATATAGTTTTTGTGCACAGGTGTTCCATACTAGTTCTGCAGCAGCACAGTGTTGAAACCAAAGTTATACAACTTAATAACATAACCTTTTGCACATTTACACAGACACAGCAATGCTGGTCATGGTTGTAGGGTTTAGATCAAAAGTTTTCCCTACAGTGTTAGCTTAAGATGTAACTCAAGCATCGCCTCTAACCAGACTTCTGTATATACACACACATCTTCAGCTCAAGTTAAGGGGTGCTTTCAACTTTGGGGTGCATATTGAAATTTAGATCCTACTAACACTGGAGCTCATAATGCAGTGCTAACTCAGCTGTATGCTAATCCAGTCACTTGGTGCTGCAATGTGTTGTTTTGCAATGTGATGCTCTCACTGGAGCTAGGCTAACCTGAGAGGCATTAACTAAATTTAACAAGGCAAGGACCACTAAAAAACCAGAAGTGTTTTGTTGTTGTTTTTTTAATTTGGTGATAACTAATGCGTGTGAGCTATCCCGAGGTAAACACACACTGAAGACAAAAGGTGCTTTAGTTCTACAGCAAGATAAACTCTCCCCCCCTCCTGGAGCTGATCTCAGCAAGTTTGCCTTGATGTGGTAAAACTGAAGTGCCTTCGTGCTGTCTTCACTGTGCGTTTCCCTGGGGGTTGCTCACATACGTTAGTTACCTCCAGGTAAACCCGCCCACCCCTTTTCAGCCGCGACGGGGAGCTCGGAGACGTTCAGACCCAGGAGGCGCGCTGATGGCTGGAGAAGGGAGTGTACAGGGGTCTCTCCGTGTACTAACCTACTGTGTAGGCAGGGGAAGGAGAATGACGGAGGCAGGATAGAGCAGCTGACCCTCTCCCAAGGACTCTCCACCTTAGCCCGGGGGTGGGTTCAGTGGGCTGCCTCTGCCCGCAGAGAGAGCTGGCTGCACTTGGGGGATGGGGGGTGGAACCTCCCTCCAGCTCTCTACAGGTTCGGGATGGGTCACTCACTAGGCCGCACCTGCAACCGAGAGGGGAGGATCACTGGCCTCCCACCTGTAACGGGGGGGCGGCGGGGTCAGGGGCGGATTCACTGCCCCCCCCCCACACACACACCTGCAACGGGGGGTGGGGGCGGCGGCGGGGTCAGGGGCGGATTCACTGCCCCCCCCACACACACCTGCAACGGGGGGGGGGGGGTGGCGGCGGGGTCAGGGGCGGATTCACTGCCCCCCACCTGCAACCGGGGGGGGATTCTCTGGCCCCCCACCTGCAGCCCAGGAAGAGGTGGTTGGCCCACACCATGGAGAGCGAGAGCAGATGGTCGATGCGGCCAGCGGGCCATGGCGCTTCCTCCACCCAGTCCGGGGGCAGGTTCCGCAGGATGAACTCGCGGCGGGCCTGCCAGTGCCTCTCGTTCTCCGAGTAGGAGCGGAACCGCTCAGGAAACTCGGCCTCGGCTTCTTCCACCTCCCCCACCATCCCGGCTACCATTGACCCACAATGCAGCGCGCACCGGAAGTGGCTACCACCGACTCTTCCCCCCCCCCCGCCCGGAAGCGTCAGGCTAGAGCGGCCCAAGCAAGTCCGCTCTGACCTGCACACTCGACTGCGCTGGAAGATCTCGGCCCAGGTGGCTGTGCTTTACCGCAGCCGCCTCCGAGCAGCGGGGCGCAGAGCCCCTCCCCCCACCCGAGCTCGGGCTCATGGGGGGGTACGAGCCCCTTTGCTGAGAGGCCCCCTTGAATTGGGGCCAGCTTACTCCAGACACTATATCCGGGCCCCGCCGCCCGAGCCCTGCGTCCAGCAGACACCGACCCGGCAAAGCCGCCCCGCGAGCGGAAACCGGCAGGTCGGTGGCCGCTGCCCAGGCGGTGCCGGGGAGCGGGGAGGCCCAGCCGAACCTACCCCGGGACCGCTGCGAGCGGAATGCCCGGCCCGGGTCAGGCGCAGGGCTGGGGCCTCCGCAATCCCCGGGCGCTCAGCTTCCCTCCTGGGGGCTCAGCGATAAAACCAAACCGCCCGACCCTGCTCTCCCTTCCTCTGGTTTGACACCTGTAACGGCACTAAAGTCAGGGGCAGGGCTCCTGGTTTACGCGAGTGGGAGAGAACCAGGCCCAAAGATGAACAATCAATGGTCAGATTTCAGGGCAGAAGTAGATTAATAATAAGATGCCTTCAAGAATCCTGCTAGAGCTTGGCTTAAAAACTAGATTAATGACCTGGAATGAGGGTGACCGATGAAAGGGTCAAGTTTGCAGGTCACACACAATTATTTGGGTTGCGCTAAATCAATGGTTCTCAACCTCTTTACCATTGTGGGCCGCAGATGCAATTCTCTCTGTGTTACATCCACACTATATATATATTCACACACTACCTGTTGGCCCTGAGGATGTCACATGGACTGCAGCTGTGGGCTGCAAGCGGCAGGCTGAGAACCCCTGCTCCATACTCAAAAATACTGTGAAGAATGTCAAGACCCTAATAAAGCTAGGAGATTAGATGACATGTTGGCATATGAAATTCACTGCGGGCAAGTGCTTGGTGTGATGTATGTTGGGTCTTACAATTTGAACTATTTATACGTATTGCTGGGTTCTGCATTAATTACTCAATAAAAAAGCCTCTGTGTCACCATGGTTAGCTCATTAAAATTTTTAGTAGTGATCAAAAAGGGATGGATAATTATGGAAAATATTTTAAGGACAATGCAAATTGATGGTGTCCTCTCATCTTGATTGTTGTGTCCGCTTCTAGACACTTCATTTTAAAAAAATCCATGGAAGTTGTCTAGAGAAGGGCAATAAAAATTATTAGAGGTTTGGAAAATCTTCCAAAGGAGAAGCAATGGAAAAGGTCTGTTCAGTTAAGAGAGCAGATTAACGGGGGGTGACACGATAGTCTATAGAGGTATACAAAATAATGAATGGTATAGAGAAAGTAAAATATGTGTTTTTATTTACCCTCTCATAATACAAGATCAACGGGACATCCACTGAAATGAAAAGGCAAACAATTGTAAACAATATAAAAATTTACAGTAAATAGAGATGCTTTAAAATTGTCTCTAGAAAGAAGAGCTCTCGTTTGGTCTTCTTTAAAGTAATAGGTTACTGATGCTGGATTCTTTTTGCATTTACAAAAAATGAATTTAGCGAGGGAGAATGTAATAAACCAAGATGGAATTTTGCTAGTATTAAGAGAAGTTAGTGATCAAGATAGACTTCGATTTTATATCTTCTCTGGGATATGGTTTATTAATAATAAAGAAGTTCATAATACCTTTCCTTTCCATAGACTTCCATATAAAAGTCTGAAATCAGTTTAGAAACATTATTAAATTAATCCTCCCAGCATTCCTGTCATGTAAGTAAGTAGTGTTAGGCCTATTTTACAGATGGAGAAACTGAGTTTGAAGGGCTTGTTCAAGATCAGAGAGGAAGTCTGTAGTGGATCTGTGAATGCAAATGCAAATCTGTAAATATCTCCTGACTCCCAATCCTTGGCTTTGACCATAAAATTGTCTTTCCTCCCAGATTCAGTACAGAATTTTCATAGGAAGAAGTACCAAATATTGAACCACCAACACTCTTGCTCTTGGTTCCCTAGAAATCTTTCATCCAAATGCAGACCTGACCAAAACTTAAGTCCTGATGCTGCAAACACAAACGTGCTTAACTTTACTATTGGGAGCAGTCCCGCTATTATTTCTCACAGTCCTTACTGGGACTATTAGTAAAGTTAAGCATGTGCATAAGTATTTCCAGGATCAAGGCCTTAGGGGGTGGGATGTGATGAAATCACAGTTTGAGATGGCACATCCATAGCTTCTTGTGGGAGCAGGAAGGTTTTGAAATAATAGTCAATGAGTGTCAAACAAATAAATCTTTAGATATTTAGCAATTAGAAGCTCCCTACAAAAATCTGACTGATCCATCAGAATGATACTTAGATAATCTGGGCATCATACAAATGCCTATTAGATAGGATTAGATACATAGATTTTAAAATATTTTTGCAGTGAGCCTGTAATGAAAGCCACTGAGGGTCAGAGAGTGTAGTTCTTGACAAGTGTCCAGTAAGAGGCAGCATAACCCTCTCATGCCTGTTCCACTGTGGATTCAATACTTAAATTGTTATTGAATTGGTTAGGGCACCTGCCTGGGAGGTAGGAGACGGTGGTGCAGTTCCCCTGCTCCAATCACTCATTTGTCCACAGTGGCAAGCTTCAATAAGAAGAATACACATCAGCGTATCCTATAACTCAGTGCTTAGAGCACTTTCCTGAGAGGTGGGAGGCCCCTGTACAAATCCTTTCTCCCTCTCAGGCAGAGGGGGTAACTGAATGTGGGTCTCCCACATCCTAGGTGAGTGCTCTAACCACTGGGGTAAAAGTTATAAGGTGGGCATTCGGACCACCACCTCTTCATCCTCCATCAGCTGGGTTTTGAATGGGACCCAATCCGGTAGGCAGCCTACTGGATTGGGCCTCACACTCAATGAATGCCTACCTTCTTGTGGTTTGTGAATTGCTCAGGGGAATAGGTGGGATATACGAGTTTGGAAGCCCACTGGGAGGCAACAGTGCACGTGCTTCTCTCTAGGCAGGGGGGCCAAGGGAATTTTTACCCTGAAAACTTAGGTGCCAAGTGAGTTTAGGCACCTCCAGGGTTTGACAAGAGTTTTGTGGTTTGCAGTGGAGCCTAAAGCTGGGATTTAGGCACCTAAATCTCAGGTTTAGGCACTTAAATACCTTTATGAATCCCACCGTCAACTCCACAACACTTTGACTATTTAAAGAAAAGTACTGTGGGAGGAAAAGGAGGAAGGAGCTAGACTCAGAAATAGGCAAGAATTAAATAAAAGGCCTTACTCCCAAACATTCCCACTTCTCAAATTATTGTGAACGTAAAGGACAGAGCAGTTCTTTTTAAAACAGAATATACGCTGCACTATGAACTTCAGTCTGACTTCTCTTAGTGAAGATGGGTACTGGAGGTTTGGGGAAGGCTCTTTGAGCTGGATGGTATGGAATTTTGAAAAGCTCTAGCAAGTTTGGATACAAGTATTCAAGATGACATTCAAACTTTGGACTATTCCCCCCCACCCTCCAATGTTCCTCTTGCACCTTGAGTCTCTGTCAAATCACAGTTATCATGAGCTGAGAACACCCCCCCCCCCAACTTTAGATGATCTGTCATAACAGTTGTAATTAACATCAAAAAGTTATGGAAATTGCTATATTCTCCAGAGATTTTCCATCATTCTTCTATGTTTCTGCAGTACCAATAAAGATTTTAAAACAGGCTGTCTTCTGTGTTTAGAACTATCCTGCCAATGATAATTAATATTCCAGTTCCCCATGTCTGTGTCAATCTCTTATTTATATTTGTGATAGTTTGGCATTTCTAAGTCAGGTTCTGTGAAAGCTCTATCCTGTTTCAAAGTAAGAATAAGACTCTTAAAAATAAATTATGCTCTTCTGTGTCCCAAATGGGGCAAATTGTTTTCCTTTTCCTTTCTGACTGCTCTTCCAAGGTATGCAGCATGCTTTTTGTTGGCCAGTGAGAAGGCCAGTAAAATAAATAAAATACTTTTGTCAATTCCAGCATGGAATTTTACAGTCTGGAATTTGATAATGTATAATGAATTATTCCTGCCTATAAACACAGCAATGTCAAGAAGAGCTGTTGCACACAGGAGTTGGTGGGCTGGTGGGGCCATTGATTGGAATTCAGGATATCTGGGGTTCTAATCTTGATGCAGCCACTAACTACTGTGATCTTGGGCAAGTCATGTAACTGCTTCATGCCTCAGTTTCCCTATCTGTAAAATGGAGTAATGAATCTTAAACTCAGGATGTTAAAGGGGTGTTAACTGTGTCTGGTCCAGCTTGAGTAATTGTGACAACTACCATCTTGGATGACACACTGGGGACCTGTAAAGTTAAAAGCATGAACTACTATATCTTGAGCTAAAGTGCTGTAGCTGATGCTGTAACATGCTCCTATCTTCTGTGAACTGGGCACAGAGGGAGACTTGTAGATACGCACACCAGTGAATTACATACTGCTTCCTCTGATTAACCAGATCTCATCCTGAGCATATGAATAGTTCAAATCTGATATGATGACTTCTATTTTGGTCAGTATGTCCACAAAGCCATTCAAAAATTCCATTAAAGGTTTTAGAAGCATTACATTAGGTAATGAATGTTTTATTGACTTAATATTTCTTTTGTTTTCATTCAGATCTCATTGGGTATGGAGAGAAGACCATAGGGTTGGGACTGTGGCCAGAGTTCAATCATTCAAGCAGATGTCTGGTAAATGCTAAGTATTATTATTTGATGTTATGGTGGGAGTAGAGTTTGAGGAGTTTAGACTTTGAAATACAGCCCTTTCATATTTATGGAGGGGCTGCCTTGTCTTTTGTTACTAAACAAAAAAGAAAATAGAAATGCCATCTCTTTTGAATTAATTATGAGTGACACAGCTCTTCCAAAAATCTGTTTACACATTACTGACCTTGTGATGTGCTGGTGAGAGATTTTCTTTAATCATCTCTAGCTTTCAGATTAGGTCCAACTTCACTTAAAAAGGCTGCTTACTTTACTTGTTGAATGGGTCACTGCACGGCCTATTCAAGTGTTTTTATTGTGCTAGTTTCCCCTGAAACCCATTAACTATTTTGTAAACTGAACATTTGATGCTTGTGAAAGTTGCTTTACTGATATCCTTGGAGCCTGAAATTTATTGTCTACAGAGATCTTTAAAGTGATCTTGTGGAATTCAGGTATTTGTGGTTAAATGCTATGGACCTCATGCTGTTCCTAAGTGAAATCTAAAGGAGTTTGCCAATGGGAAATTCAGTGAGAGTAAGAGCAGGACATTTATTCACTGGGGAAGGACAGGAGTAGATAAGTCATATCTAGGTGAATTTGTTGTTGTTGCTGTTTCTTGTTTGCACGTGTGTGTGTATGTTTTTGCTTGGGTTGTTCTGTATTTTAAACAAAGAGAACAGAAGAGATTGAAAGCATTCAAATTAAGATGAATCTGCATGACACTTATTGCAGGGCAGTGTCTTGAGGGGACAAATGCAGCGTCTTCTCTGTTTGATTTATGGCCAATGTCTTTCCCTGAAGTGTCTGTGACATTTCAGGAGGCCACTGAATATCCCTCCTGGGTGCTAAAGGTCAGCAGTGATACAGTCACTACCTCTTTCTGAGAGTTGGGTGCCAGGGGTGTTCTCAAGCAGGTAAGATCTCTAGTCAAGAAATGGATCCATAATTATGATGATTTCACCAGCTAGCTCTCAGGTAACACTGAATCTCCTGGCTTTTGGATAGATAATCAAGCAGGTCCTGGTAAAGCAGTTATGGTAATATCTGCAGTCTTCAGACTCCCTTCCCCAGGCTACCACAGGTTATGTTTGGACCCAGCTTCTGGTTCAACACATATACAAAGCTGTGAGGATGGTTAGTAAGGAAAAATGGGATAAAGTGTATAGGTTATACAGATGACAGTCAGCTGTATAACTCCATTGTAGATGAGTCAGTGTCTACAGGAGGTTGGGGTTTGGCTGAGGTCTAGCTGGCTGAGGTGTAATCCAGATAGGAGAGATGTTAGTAGGTTGGGGAAAGTCACAGAAAGAATTGGCTATAAATGAATCCTCCCTCAGTTAGTGATGATTGAAGCTGGTATTTGTGAAACAGGTTTGCAATGGAGGGATTTTGGTAGACCCATTTTGCTGCTGAATGTGGTGAAATGCTTAGTAAGAAGAATGTGACTTTTTGGTTTGGATGCATATTGTGCTACACCTATTCGTGACGGTCATTGGTTCCCATGATGCTTTCATGAAGGTGTTTTGTTGACTACTCTATTTTAACCTGCTTGTGCAGCACCACAAACACTGGGTGGAAGGAGTGTGCATTTGAAATATTACTATAGTTGTAAATTCTTTGTACATTTAGAAGCTTCTCTGAACAAATTTTACTGTTAATATGGTATACAGCCTCTAGTTCTATAGTGACCATAGTTCTTCCTTCACCATGACCTAAAAGTGAAAGTTCTGCTGTTACATGTGACCTTTGGGTGCCTTGCCTGTGTATTTATGGCAGGGGTGGGCAAACTTTTTGGGCCGAGGGCCACATCTGAGTGGGGAAATTGTATGTAGGGCCGGGGTGCAGGAGGGAGTGCGGGGTGTGGGAGAGGGTGCGATGTGCAGGAAGGGGCTCAGGGCAAGGGATTGGGGCAGAGGAGGGGTGTGGGCTGTATGAGGGGGCTCAGGGCAGGGGGTTGGGGTGCAGAGTGCAGGAGGGGGCTCAGGGTAGGGGTGCAGGAGGGGTGCAGACTGTGGGAGGGGGCTCAGGGCAGGGGGTTGGGGGGCAGGGTACAGGAGGAGTTCGGGGTCCAGCCTGGCACCGCTTACCTCAAGCGGCTCTGGGGTGGCAGCGGTGTGCACTGGGGCCAGGGCAGGCTCCCTTCCTGCCCTGTCCCCAGCCCCGCGCCACTCCTGGAAGCGCTGCAGCCCCTGGGAAGGGTGGGGGGGGCGGAGGGCTCCGCGTGTGCTGCCCTTGCCGCGCCTCCAGGTACCTCCCCTGAAGCTCCCATTGGCCACAGTTCCCCGTTCCCGGCCAATGTGAGCTGCGGGGGGTGGTAGCTGGAGGCAACACATGGAGCCCTCTGCCCCCCTGCCCGGGGTCCGCAAGGGCGTGGTGCCAGCAGTGCCGCTGGCCGTAGTTTGCCCACCCCTGGTTTATGGTTTAGCACAGGGGTAGGCAAACTTTCAGAAGTGGTGTGCCGAGTCTTCATTTATTCACTCTAATTTAAGGTTTCGCGTGCCGGTAATACATTTTAACGTTTTTAGAAGGTCTCTTTCTATAAGTCTATATTGTATAACTAAACTATTGTATGTAAAGTAAACAAGGTTTTCAAAATGTTTAAGAAGCGTCATTTAAAATTAAATTAAAATGCTGATCTTACACCACCAGCCTGCTCAGCTCGCTGCCAGCCTGGGGTTCTGTTCACCTAGGCTGGCAGCGGGCTGAGTAGGGCCTGCGGCCGGGACCCCAGACCTGGGGGTGGGTGTTTCAGGGGTCAGGGCAGAGGGCTGGGGTGTGTGTGGGGGGTGTAGGGCAGAAGGCTGGGTGTGTGTTGCGGTGGGGGGTTCAGGGCAGAAGGCTGTGTGTGTGTGTGGGGTTCAGGGCAGAGGGCTGGGGCTGTGGGGGTGCAGGGCAGAAGGCTGGGTATGTGTTGGGGTGTGGGGGGTTCAGGGCAGAGGTCTGGGTGTGTGTGTGGGTGCAGGGCAGAAGGCTGGGTGTGTGTTGGGGTGGGGGGGGTTCAGGGCAGAGGGCTGGGGGCATGGGGGTGCAGGGCAGAAGGCTGAGCGTGGGGGGGTTCAGGGTAGAGGGCTGGGGGTATGGGGGTGCAGGGCAGAAGGCTGTGTGTGTGTTGGGGATCAGGGCAGAGGGCTGGGGTGCTCGGCTCGTGGGGATGCTCCCAGCCCCCTGCCCTGAGTGTCTCATGGCAGGGGGCTGGAAGGGATATGCCCTGTTCCACCCCCTTCCCCGAGGCTCCGTCCCTACCTCTCTCTGCCTCCTCTACGGAGCTGTGTGCACGGTGACGCTCTTCCCCCTCCCCCTTGCTAGGGCCATCAGCTGATTGGCCAGGGACGGAGAGGAGGCGGGGCAGGAAAGCACCACGCTGGGGGAAGAAGTGGGGGACAGGGGAAGCTTGGCTGCTGCAGAACCAAGCTTCTGCCTCCTGCCCCCGCAGGGGAGAGCGGGGGGGGGGAGGGGTTGAGGGCCGGGACTGCATCAGGGGAGATGAGTGCCACTCAAAATCGGCTCGCGTGCCGTGGGTTGCCGACCCCTGATTGAGCATAATTGACTTACGGTCCAATCCTAGAGTTCTTGCACAAGCAAAACTCCCATTGACTTTAATCAAGGCCTAAACATTGTATCACATGATGCTTGTAGCAGGGTCAGCTGCCTCCTGAGCACTCCCTTACAGCTAGAAGTCACTCTGCAGGACCCTGCTTCTGTTCCTCTCTTCAAGGACCCTTACTACCTCACACAGTCCAGAGGTAATTAAAACATTCCCCTTCTGGGGTCCAATTTATTTAGTCCTTACACACTGGGCTTCCAGATCCTAACTCCAGTTCAATGTGTTTCTCCACTTAGGTAGGGCGTCCCCAGCCCTACTTCCTAGACCTGGGTCACAATTCAGAATCACTCCCAGGCTTTACCTGGTTTGAATTAAGACTCCTGGCTCTGACTTCTTAATTCCCCTACTGTCTAGGTCTTTCTTGTAGGCAGGGCTGGCTCCAGGGTTTTGGCCGCTCCAAGCAGCCAAAAAAAAAAAAAAAAGCCGCGATCGCAATCTGCGGCGGCAGTTCGGTGGAAGGTCCTTCGCTCCGAGCGGGAGTGAGGAACCTTCCGCCGAATTGCCGCCGAATAGCTGGACCTGCCGCCCGTCTCCGGAGTGGCCGCCCCAAGCACCTGCTTGCCAAGCTGGTGCCTGGAGCCGGCCCTGCTTGTAGGAGACTCCCTCTTCTATTTCCTGCTGCCCTTTATAGGGGAATCAGTTTTCATCCATCAGGCCCAATCAAGGCTGCTAAAGTGGCACAGGTGGGCTGGAGCAGTGCCTTCAGTAATCGGCGTTGGCTGGCCCCAGGCCCCTAGCTCTTAAATGGGAAGCCATCCAGTTACAATACTGAATATTGTACTTCTAATGGAGATCTTAAGGTGAAATCCTGGCTCCACTGAAGTCAGTAGAATCGTTGCCATTGAGTAGGGCCAGGATTTTACCCATATTGAAGATCTTCCTTTTTTTGGCCCACAGTGAGATTTCTCTTGTTCCTTTTATAGTGCTTTTTGACATTCACTCCCTGATGTAGAGGATGATTAGAAATTATAATTTCATAGTCACTTTTTAAATATTTTCCCCTTGAGGACCTTCTAAAATGACTCCTAGGGGAAATTCTTCATATAGATTTTGCTATTTATGTATAAATAAATCTGAATGTGGTTAGGCTTTGAATGTTCTGGATTGCTTGCTGTTTTCTTTGTAAAGCTGTATGAGTCTAGAGAGAGAACATGACTTTAATTTAAAATGGAGCTAGACTTTACTATTGCAGGGGACTTCTTGTTGTAGCTGTCTCCCTTGACACGTGCATTAGTAATATCAATAGGATCAAAGAGTTCTGATTATTGCAGTTTTACAGCAGGCTGGAACCTACTTTTCAGTGTCTGACACTGGGTTCCCTCACTGCCTGTTTCATAGCGAGGCCAAAATCCTGTTCACATTTTCGTTTATTATTACTATTTTAATATTTTATTTTATTACCATAGTGCCTATGAGCTTTAGTCATGGACCAGGACCCCACTTTTATGTGCTTTACAAACACAGAACAAAAAGATGGTTCCTGTTCCAAAGAGCTTACAGTCTCCGTGTAAGACTAGAGACATTTAGATGGAGAGATGGGGGAATACAAGGAGACTACTGGTCAGCATGATAGTGGTCTCACTAGGGACTTCATTACTGCTAATCTATTTTTTACGTGAAAGGTGCTCAGATATTACAGTGATGTGCAACAGTATGAAGCCTTAATATAAATAGATTTATTGTGACCATTTTTTACTTTGAATTAAAAAACGAGGAAGTTAGGCACATACGAGCAAAAGACCAAATTGGCTCCAATTCATGTCTCAGAGCTCCAAGAACTCATGACACACAGTATAATTTGCCTCTAGAAGGACAAAAGATTAATGTTTCATTTCCTTTTGTTCAAATACATATTTATCTGTCACCTGGATCCAAATATGCCAACATAAATATATACTTTATATGCCTATATCTAAACAACAGTTATACATTGTCATTACAATATTATGCATAAGGCATTTTTATTGAATTGCTCTCAAGCATTATCATGGTAGCTTGAAAATGATCCTCAAAACGTTTTCAGCTCTAAAATGGTTTAACAGTGTTGAGAATTGAAGGAGACTCCAACTGTTGCTTGCTTTTAGCATTCCCCAGATATTCTGCTTACGCAGCAGGTAGGTAAAAGGGATGCATTGTTACCTGCATGATCAATAACAACTCCCTTGCATATGTACTTCAAAGAGGCAGTACCCCTAACTACTACAGTTATGTCTGCCATACTGTATTGCAGGTACTAATGTCACAGCATCTATTTATGGTCTGGGTGAACAAGTATGGATCTTGCTAATTTCCTGCATTTGCTTTTTAAGAAGAATCAGATCCCCAGTGTTCATCTCAAGTCCTTTTGTCACTGACTTCAGTGGGAGTGAGATGGGGCTCATAATAATTTTGATCAGCAGAACACAGCTAAGTCAGCGCACAAATCCACAACTTTGCCCCAGGCATCAAGCAATAGCTGTGTGCAAAAATATGTTTGTGCATGATGTGCACCGTTATAATAGCAATATTAATTATGAGCAAGGACAGTCAACATTAATGGAGAGTTTGGTCTATGAATCTATGAGTATGGTAAATAATTAAGGGGACTGGTCACTGATACAGAACGATTTGGATTGGTTGGTAAGCTGGGTGCAAGCAAACAATATGTATTTTAGTACAGCTAAAAGTAAAAGACAGACATTTTGACAAAAATAGCAGGCCAACCGGTGCTCAAAAGTAATTACACTAAAACAAACATCCTTGAAACCCAAATGTTAAGCAGTAACATCATATTAGAAGGCAAAAATATCAAGAAAATAGAACAGTTCTTCTTCGAGTGCTTGTTCATGTCAATTCCAATCAGGTGCGTGCATGCGGTGTGCACGACAGCCGGAAGATTTTCCCCCTAGCAGTATCCGTAGGATCGGCCTGTGTGTCCCCTGGAGTCATGCCCTCATGGCGCTCAGTATAATGCCCTGACGACCCAACCTCCCTTCAGTTCCTCCTTACCGCCTGTGATGGCTAGCTGGAACTCCCCGTTGCTCTTGTCTCAGCAAGCGCATGGTTTGCAGTGTCGTGTGTGTATATAGTTAGATTCAGTAGTAGTTTAGTTAGTATACATAGTTCTCTCATAAGTTTCCTTTGGGGTTCCCCCCGCCCAATGTTTTCCCCAGCTCCGGGGTATGCCTTGTCCCCAGGCTTTAAGCCATGCTCAAACTGCGGCAGGTTTATGCTGAGAAATGACCTGCACATTTTGTGCTTGAAGTGTCTCAGGGAGGGTCACCTTAGGGACCATTGTAAAATCTGTAGAGGGTTTCGCCCCAGGACCCTCAAGGACAGAGAACAGCGCCTCCGAGTTCTGCTTATGGAGGCAGTGCTTCCGCCTCAGTCAGACCCCAGCCTCTAAGGACCCTTAGCACCGCCACGGCTCCGCGCACAGGTCCCAGGCATTGGTCAGGTACCGGTCTCACTACCCTGTGCCCCACAAAAGAAAGAAGGCCGACAGAGGGCGCTCCCCGAACAGGTCTAAAGAGTGAGGTGGCTATGAGGAGGAGTTCCTGGTTGCAGGTCTCTGGCCCCCTGTACGAGGTGCAGCAGGCAATCCAGGATCTCCCCTTTCAGGGTCAGTTTTTGTTTTCCTAGAAGACTGACCCTCGTCTGCACACCCTCAAGGACTCTCGAGCCACCTTGAAGTCCCTGGGCCTCCACACCCCTGCAACTCAATCGAGGCACTTTAGATCCCAGCCCCCTCAGAGAAATTATCAACCTCAGAGTAGGCAGGACGGGTCGCGTAGGAGAAATAGGAACTCAAGGAAGAGACCTCACCCCTCTTCTGGCCAGTCTAAACCCTCCTCAGGCCCAAAACTGGCCTTTTGAAGATGTGCCCAGGGGCAGACACACCAGTACAAAGGATGGATCCATCCTGCTGTACCTTTTTGTCCCATCTGTCCCCTTTCTACCATGCATGGGCCCATAGTACATCAGACCTCTGAGTACTCTGCACGGTAAAGAGGGGATATTCACTCCAATCCTCTGCCCTCCCGCCCTTCCAGCCCCCATTCCCCATCCCTCTTCAGGGACCCTTCTCATGAGCAACTCCTCACACAGGAGGTGCAATCGCTCCTCTTGCTGGGGGCAGTGGAAGAAGTTCCTCAGGAATAGAAGGGCAAGGGCTTCTATTCCCGGTATTTCCTAATACCGAAAGCCAAAGGCGGGCTCAGGCCCATTCTAGACCTGCAAGAGCTCAACAAGTTCGTGAAGAAACTGAAGTTTCACATGGTCTCCTTGGCCTCCATCATCCCTTCCTTGGATCCAGGGGACTGGTATGCTGCCTTCGACTTGAAGGACGTGTACTTTCATATAGCAATCACACAGTCCCACAGAAAATACCTCAGGTTTGTGGTGCACAACAACCACTTCCAGTTCACAGTCCTTCTGTTCGGCCTGTCAGCGGTGCCTCGAGTATTTACCAAATGCCTGGCAGTCGTGGCCGCATTTCTGCGCAGGTGCTGGGTACAGGTGTTCCCATACCTCGATGACTGGCTGATCAAGGGCCGCTCCAGGGCTCAAGTGGAGGTGCAAATTGGATTTATCATTGCAACGTTCAATGAACAGGGCCTTCTCCTGAACGCGGGGAAGTCAACTCTGTCCCTGGTTCAGAGGATAGAGTTCATAGGGGCAGTGCTGGGCTCAACCCAGGCCAGGGCATA
Organism: Chrysemys picta bellii; assembly: GCF_011386835.1. Classification (NCBI taxonomy): domain Eukaryota; kingdom Metazoa; phylum Chordata; order Testudines; family Emydidae; genus Chrysemys; species Chrysemys picta. Next base: position 98,626,515 of record NC_088798.1, read on the forward strand.
CCTACCGGAATTGAGGTTCCGGGCCTTGGGTGACATCATTCGGAGTCTCAGGCAGTTCCCTACCACCACAGCAAGGAATTGCCTCAAACTCCTGGGACACATGTCCGCTTGTCCCTATGTGGTGCAACACACCAGGCTCAGACTTCGGCCGCTCCAATCATGGCTAGCCTCAGTGTATCGGCTGGTCAGGGACAGTTTGGACAGGGTTGTGATTTCGCCTCACCCGGTCCTTAACTCCTTTCTGTGATGGCTCTATCCATAGCTAGTGTCTGCAGGAGTCCCCTTCGTCAGCCGCCAGCCGACTCTCTCCTTGGTTACGGACGCATTGGACTTGGGGTGGGGGGCACACCTGGGAGACCTCAGGACACAAGGTCGCTGGTCTCAGGCGGAGCTCACTCTCCACATCAACGTCAGGGAGCTGAGAGCGGTACGCCTGGCATGGCAGACTTTCCGAGCCCACTTAAGTGGGAGATGTGTATCAGTGATGACAGACAACACCACGGCGATGTTCTATATCAACAAACAGGGGCATGTATGCTCCTCTCCCCTGTGCCAGGAAGCCCTCATGCTGTGGGACTTTTGTTTAGAGCAGTCAATACAGTTGCAAGCATCGTACCTCCCTGGGGTACAGAACGAGTTAGCGGATTATCTCAGCAGGTTGTTCCACGGACACAGGTGGTCCAGACATTGCAAACTCCATTTTCCATCAGCGGGGGTTTCCCCAGGTAGACTCCTTTGCCATACGGCACAACAGGAAGTGTCAGCAGTTCTGCTCCTTCCTGAATCAAAGCCTGGGCTCCATAGCAGATGCATTCCTCCTTCCCTGGGAAGGCCGTCTCCTATACGCGTTCCCGCCTACCCCTCTTGTTCACAAGGGGCTCCTCAAGATATAGAGGGATCGAGTGGTGGTAATTTTGATAGCCCCAGCCTGGTCCCACCAACATTGGTACATATTGTTCCTAGAGACGTCCGTGGAAGCCCCAGTCATTTGCTGCTCTTCCCGGACTTGATAACTCAGGATCACGGCCATCTCCAGCACCCGAACCTTGAGTTGTTGCACCTCACGGTGTGGAAGGTCCATGCCTAAACCCGGTGGAGCTTTCCTGCTCAGACCAGGTTAGACAAGTTCTCCTTGGCAGTAGGAAACCCTCCACTTACCTTGCCAAGTGGAAGAGATTCTCAATTTGGTCAGCACAGCATCGTTTGTCCCCGATGCTCACCTCTATTCCACTCATATTGGACTACCTTCTCCATCGCAAGCAGCAGGGACTATCCATGTCATCAATAAGGGTTCACTTGGTTGCCATCTCTGCCTTCCATCCAGGCGTAGAGGGCCGGTCAGTCTTCATCAACCCTATGGTCAACCGTTTCCTCAAAGGTCTCGAAAGGTATCCACAATTTCGACAGCCGGTCCTGGCCTGGGACCTCAGCCTGGTCTTTTCCAGACTGATGGGGCCGCCTTTTGAATTGCTAACGACATGCTTCCTGCTCTACCTCTTGTACAAGGTCACATTTCTGGTAGCGATAACCTCAGCCAGGAGGGTGTCTGAGCTCAGGGCCTTACCGTCAGAGCTTCCTTACACGATGTTCTGTAAATACATGGTTCAGCTCAGGCCCTACCTGGCTTTCCTCCCGAAGGTTGTCTCCCATTTCCACATGAGCCAGGACATCTTCCTCCCAGTGTTCTATCCTAAGCCGCACTCAAGCGTCTGGGAGCAGAGGCTTCACTCGTTGGATGTCCACAGAATGTTAGTCTTTTACATCAAGAGAACAAGGTCGTTCCGAAAGCCTGTGCAACTTTTCATGGCTGTGGCAGACAGAATGAAAGGTCTTCCAGTCTCTTCTCAATGAATTTCGTTGCGGATCACATCCTGCATCCGAGAATGTTACAAACTGGCAGAGATGCCTGCCCGTCTGCTCATTGCGCAGGCTTCTTCAGCAGTGTTACTGGCGCAGGTTCCCATCCAGGAATATGCAGAGCGGTGACGTGGTCCTCCATACACACTTTCACCGCGCATTATGCGATTACCCAGCAGGCCAGAGACGATATGGCCTTTGGTAGAACGGTGCTCCAATTGGTGGACAACTCCGACCCTGCCTCCGTAACTTAAGCTTGGGAGTCACCTGATTGGAATTGACATGAACAAGCACTCGAAGAAAAAACGGTTACTCACCTTCTCGTAACTGTTGTTCTTCGAGATGTGTTGTTCATGTCCATTCCAATACTCACCCTTTTGCCCCGCTGTCGGAGTAGCTGGCAAAAAGGAACTGAAGGGGTGTCAGGTCAGCAGGGCACTTTATTGAGCACCATGAGGGGCGCCCCGGCTGACCTTACGGATACTGCTAGGGGAAAAATCTTCCGGCTGTTGTGCATGTGGCACGCACACACACCTGATTGGAATGGACATGAACAACACATCTCAAAGAGCAACAGTTACGAGAAGGTGAGTAACCATTTTTTCATCTACCCGGGCAGCACCATATTAGCCAAAGTGTACCTCAAGAAGGAAGTGATATCAACAATAGGAAAGGTATCTGCTGCATTCAGTAAACTCCGGAACATATGGACATCAGAATTTTACAGCACCAGAACAAAACTGACAATTTTAAATTCAAACAATCTCGGTACTAACATATGGCTGTGTGCAGGGGTAAACAAACCCTACACTAGGCAACAGGGTTAAGGAGCTGCCCTGAGCTCAGCCAGCTCTGTCCCACCATGCCTGCAAGAGATGCACAGACCGGAGGAGGAGTTAAAAGGGAGAAGAACAGCTCACTTGTAGGCAGGTCAGGGAAAAGAAGGGACCTTTGTCTTGCAGCCCCAGAAGAAAGGACTCAGGGAAGGCAGGATCTCTCTTATCCACAACTGCCTGAAGGTCCCTCCCTGAGGGAAGGGAAGACCTGCTTTAGATAGACCTTGAGAGGGAGACATTTCCCCCTCTCATATGCTAACCCAGTTTATTTGTGTTGATTTCCTGTGTTTTGTTTATGGACCCCTGAAGGAGAGAGACTTGGAACTGACCTGGCTGGAGGGCCAAGGCATGAGAGGAAGCAGCCACTGCCCCAAGAGGGAGAGAGTGACAGTGTCCCTTCCGGGCACGAACTGGTGTCACACAGTGAGCTGACCTCCTTCACACTTTCCTGTACGGACTGCAAACTGTGGACAATAGTGGGGTGGTAGGAAGTGGCCCAGGGAAGGCAGCCCTAAGGCACTCCTGGGTGTCAGACCCTTTTGTTGCTCTCATAGGGCCTTGAGCTGGAGCCCGGTGGAGTGGGAAGGCCTCAGCTCCCCTACCAAAAACCTCTCTGTAGGTCAAAGGGCCTAAGCACTGACCATGAGCAATGCTCCCCATGATTTAGTTGGTGTTGGTCCTGCTTTGAGCAGGGGATTGGACTAGATGACCTCCTGAGGTCTCTTCCAACCCTAATATTCTATGAGTGCAGACCATCACAGGCTGCAAGAGCTGGAGAGCTACTAAAATTTTAGAAAAACTAGGCACCTTCAAAAATAAGTGCCTCCAGAAAATGTTGGGCATTGATTGGAAAGACTATTCATCATCAACATCAAAGATACCTGAAAAATGACCAACGAGCACTCGTTTTTACCAGCATCAGAAGGAAGCACTGGACACGTTTGGGGCATGTACGCTTGATGTCAACACAGTCTCCCACATGAAGCTGTCAAGGGAAACCAACTGGTGTAAAGAAAAGAGGGCACCCAAGGGAAACCTTAAGACGACTTATCAGCAGTAAGGTTAGAATAGTTGATCTCAACACCACACAGCAAATGGAGGCAGCAGCAAATGAAAGAGGAGAATGGACGAGACTGGTTTTCTCCTGGTTCGCCAACATTGGCATGGGAACGATGTTAGGGAAAAAAAAGTAACAAAGAATGTGGGCATACTTACAAGATGGGGGACGCTATCCTGGGAAGCACTGACTTTGAAAAAGATTTGGGGGTCATGGTTGATACTCAGCTGAACATGAGCTCCCAGTGTGATGCAGTGGCCAAAAGAGCTAATGCAATCCTTGAATGCATAAACAAGGGAATCTTGAGTAGGAATAACGAGATTATTTTACTTCTGTATCTGACGCTGGTGTGACCACTACTGAATACTGTGTCCATTCTGGTGTCCATAATTCAAGAAGGGTGTTGATTCATTGGAAAGGGTTCAAAGAAGAGCCAGGAGAATGATTAAAAGATTAGAAAACATGCCTTATAGTGATAGACTCAAGCAGCCCAATCTATTTAACTTAACAAAGAGAAGGTTTAGGGGTGACTTGATTACAGACTAACGTACCTGCCTGGGGAACAAATATTTGATAATGGGCTTTTCAGTCTAATAGAAAAAGGCATAACAATCCAAGGGCTGGGAGTTGAAGCTCGACAAATTCAGACTGGAAATGAGGTGTACATTTTTAACAATGAGGGCAGTTAACCATTGGAACAATTTATCCAGGGTTGTGGTGGATTCTGCATCACTGACCATTTTTAAATCATGACTGGATGTTTTTCTAAAAGATCTGCTCTAGGGATTATTTTGGGAAAGTTCTATGGCCTGTGTTATACAGAAGGTCAGACTGGATGATCACAATGGTCCCTTCTGGCCTTGGCATCTATGCATCTATGAATTGCAAAGCACAAAGTGAGTCATTACATAGCTAACACCTTACTGAACCGTCTTCCCTGCTGACTGCACAGTACAGATAATTTTTACCTTCATTTTTAAAGACATAAGAGTGTTTCAACTATATGAATGATCAAAAGAATATTTTACTGTGTGCACAATCAGAACTTGCAGCCTATGAAACATTCCTTCAAACGAATGAAATATCAAGACCTGATGGGTATATCCAACCTCACTGAATAAGCATGTTAGCTGGAGGTTTCTAGTACAAACAGTCTAGTGGTGAGATACGTACATTAGAAATACCATGATATAAATTTGATAGCTAGATTAGGACTCCTATTACTGTAATTTAGGGAATCATAACAAATCTTGAAAATTAACACCCTATTAATATGAGTCGGGGGAGGTGAAGGGGAATCTGCATTTTTTTTAGTGTTATTGTTTTACTCTGTGTCCCAAGATAACTGAGCATGTTGCTTTATGTTGTTAACAATATTCTTGCGGTCCATGGAGCAAAGGAGAAAAATAAAAGTAATTTTTTTTAAACTCAAAATCTTAGATTGTAGAGAATTGCATAAGAAGACAATAGATCCTTGGAACTCACCAATTTTACACTCCGAGATGATGTTTTCATTGCAGTCTTACTGTTCTTTATTGTTTGTGTGTGTGCATTTTATTCCAGTCTTTTTCACATTCTTTTGATTCTCAGTATATCTATTAAAATGATACAGATTCTCTCTGCTACGTTAAGTGGTTAGGAGCTCTGAGACCTTAGACGGTAATTACACTGCTTCAAATGTCAAGTTCTTCAAAAGCATATTATTTTTCATGATATAAACCTAAGCAGCTTAGGTGATAAAAACCTAAGTAGCTTAATAGCTGCACGATGCCATATAATAGACTGGGAATGTCCCCACACAGGGAATCTGATAGGAGAAATCTGATGGTGGCAGCTTTAACAAACATGAGGACAGTTAAATAAAGTGGGTATGTGATGAGCTCAGAATAGGTGAGTTGATGATTTTCTATTTATAGACTCACTGAGAGGCTCAGTGACAGGAACTCCAGACAGGGACACTATTTGCTGCTGTATGGATATTATTCCTTTCTAGACTTGCAAACAAAATGGAATTCATGATTCATATATAAGTTCTGTTTGAGGGGGGAAAAAAACAGTTCTGAGTCTATGAAGCACACAGGTGCCTCCCAAGCAAGAACTCTGCTCTTTGACAAGAGCCTGAAAACACAACAGAAACCCTATTTTGTTTAAAAAAAAAAAAACGATGTTGTGCCTCCTTCCACCTCTCAGCAAAATGGGCCCTTTCACACCATGCAGCCCCATTGCATTATTATGGGGCCTAAATCAGGGAAGAATTTGGCTCAACTTTTTTACTGAAAATCCCCCTCTGCTGACCAAATTTGGAACAAGACTTACTGAAGAACCCAAATGCAAGAAGCTTTGTTTTCTCTTCTTAATGGACTTAATGGCAGGAGCCAGCAAACAGAGCTGTAGACAGGGGAGTTTGAGTGGGAGTTCTGTTGGAGGAGAAGGGAGGAGGCATGCCTATGTTCCTTAGGAGCAGTGAGTGAGTTTTTGTGTGTGTTGTGTGTTTTTTCTGTTTTGTGTGTGGGGCCTGGGGAGGGGGGAGAGGGGTGTTCCTGTTCCTGTTCCATTTGCAGAGGCTGGTAGGGAGCAGTGTGCTGTGAGAGAAGCACAGCCCTGGTTAGGGGGTGGGGCTGCCCTGATTGGGGGTCCTCCTATAAATGCAGCCAAACAATGAGTCAGCAGCACAGGAGCCAGCCAACAGATCTGCAAAAAGGGAGTTTGTAAGTGGAGTTCGGGGGAGGGGGGGTATGTAGTGTTTGTTTGACTTTTATTTTATTTTTTTGTTTGGGGTTTTTTTGTTTTTCCTTGACAGGACTTTCGGTGGGAACCTATCAAGGGAGATTATGCCAGGCTGGGGAAGATGATTAAAGAAATGGAGGCTCAGGTGATCTTCAGTGGGATTCTACCTGTCCCTGGAGGAGGAGAATGAAGGCAAAACAAACTTATGATGATCAACAGATGGCTCGGGCAGTGATTGTATAAGGAGGGCTTGGGGATGTTTGACCACTGGATGGCATTCATGGACGGAGGACTGTTCTCGGGGGATGGACTCCACCTGAGTAGGGAGGGAAGAGACTTTTGAGATGGAGGTTGGCACAACTCATTAAAAGAGCTTTAAACTAGGAATTCAGGGGAGACTGTTGGGAGATGCTCATGTAATCTTCATGCCCAATTCTAGTACTGAGCGAGAGGAAAATCAAGTAAGAAAGGTTACAGCAATGGACAAAGGAACAGCAGTGGGTAGGAGAATGGATATTAAGGGGAAAGAGCTTTATTGGTATCTGCACTAACAGTCAGGTAGGCAATACTGGCAGTAGAATGACTGTACCCAGTTGGGTGAGGAATGTGGGCGAAGCTAAGCAGAAACAATTAAGATGTTTGTACACCAATGCAAGGAACCTGGGTAACAAGATAGAAGAACTAGAACTACTGGTGCAGGAAGTGAAACCAGATGATATAAGTATAAGAGAAACATGGTGGAATAGTAGTCGTGACTGGAGTACAGCTATTGAAGGGTATGTGCTGTTCAGGAAAGATCGAAATAAAGGTAAAGGTGGTGAAGTAGCACTGTATATTAATGATAAAGTAGACTACAAAAAAATTAGAAGTAATGGAATGGATAAGACAGAGTCTGTTTGGGCCAAATTCACTTTGGGGAAGAAAGCTACTGGAGATTCCCCTGGGATACTGCTTGGGGTATGCTACAGACCCTCACTATCCGATTTGGATATGGACAGAGACCTCTTTTATGTTTTTAAAGAACTAAAAATACTACTGGGTATTGTGCGATTATGGAAGACTTTAATTTCCCAGATACAGATTGGAGGACAAGTGCTACTAATAATAGTAGGGTCCAGATTTTCCTGGATGCCGAACAAACAAGAAGTGATGCCATTTTAGATTTGGTATTGGTGAGCAGTGAGGATCTCAGAGAAGAACTGGTTGTAGGAGACAACCTTGGTTCAAGTGATCATGAGCTAATTCCATTTAAATTAGATCTGAAAATAGGGTCTTTGATTTCAAAAAGGCAAACTTAAAAAAATGAAGGGAATTAGTTAGGGAAGTGGACTGGAATGAAGAACTCAAGAATCCGAATGTGGAGGATGTTTGGAATTAAGTTTAAGTCAAAGTTGCAGAAACTATCTGAAGCCTGCATCCCAAGCAAGGGGAAAAAAATCATAGGGAAGGATTGCAGACCAAGCTAGATGAACAAGCATCTCAAACAAGTGATTAAGAGAAAGCAAAAAACCTACAAGGAATGGAAGATGGGATGGATCAGCAAGGAAAGCTACTTCTTGGAGGTCAGAAGGTGTAGGGATAAAGTGAGAACTGTCAAAGGCCAGGCAGAGTTCGACCTTGCAAAGGAAATTAAAACCAATAGTAAAAGGTTCTATAGCCATGTAGATAAAAAGAAAACAAAGAAAGAAGTGGAACTGCTAAACCTGGAAGATGGGTAGAGATTAAAGATAATCTAGGCATAGCCCAACACCTAAGCAAATACTTTCCCTGAGTTTTTAATAAGGCTAATTTAGAGTTTAGGGGTAATGGCAGGGTGACATCCAAGGTGGAATTCAAACTCAATAATGGGACTAAATTGGGGGAGGAGGGGGTTGGATAATCTCCATCCAAGAATATTAAAGGAACTGGCACATGAAATTGCAGGCCCAATAGCAAGGAATTTTAATGAATCTGTAAATTTGGGGTTCATACCTTATGCAGGGCCGGCTTTACCAAGAGCGGGGCCCGATTCCTGGGGGCGGGGCTTGCTGCAAGCCCCGCCCCCAGGACCCGAGCCGCGCAAGCCGCGCTGGGGGGGGGGGGGGCCGAGCCGCGCTGCGCCACCGGGGGGGGCGGGGGGACCCAAGCCGCGCCGCCGGGGGGCCGGGGACGGGGGGACCCGAGCCGCGCCGCAGGAGCCGCGCTGGGGGGAATCCCAGCCGCGCCGGGGGTGGGGGGGGATCCCAGCCGCGCTGCGGAAGCCGCGCCGGGGGGGGACCTGAGCCACGCCGCGGAATCCGCGCCGGGGGGGGGGGACCCGAGCCGCGCCGCGGGGGCCGCACCGGGGGTCCCAGCCGCGCCGTGGAAGCCGCGCCGGGGGTGGGGGGGGGCCCGAGCTGCACCACGCCACCGGGGGGCCGGGGACGGGGGGACCCGAGCCGCGCCGGGGGGAATCCCAGCCGCGTCGCGGAAGCCGCGCTGTGGGGGGGACCTGAGCCGAGCCGCGGGCGGAACAGGGGGGCCCCGAGCCGCGGGGACTGGGCCGGGCTGGAGCCAAGCCGGGCCAGAGCCGCTGGGGCCTGCGGGATGGGCGCGCCTCCCCGGAGCCCTTCTCCCGCCCCCACCCCAGCTTACCTCGTGCTGCTGGCCTGCCCCTGCTTCGTCTCAGACTTCCCGCGAATCTCTGATTCGCGGGAAGCAGGGGAGGGGGCGGGGCGTTCAGGGGAGGGGAGGAGGGGCCGGGGAAGTGAGCTGGGGGCGGGGCGGGGTTGATAGCTGCAGCGTGGGGCCCTCTTGGCGCGGGGCCCAATTCAGCCGAATCGGCTGAATCGGCCTAAAGCCGGCCCTGACCTTATGACTGGAGAATTGCTAGTATAGTTCCTGTTTTTAAGAAAGGGGGGGAAAGTGATCAGGGAAACTACAGGCCTATTAGTTTAACCTCAATTGTATGTGAGGTCTTGGAACAAAATTTTGAAAGAGAAAGTAGTTAAGGACATATAGAGGTAAACAGTAATTGGGATAAAATACAACATGGTTTTACAAAAGGTAGATTGTGCTGGACGAACCTGATCTCCTTTGAGATAACTGATTTTTTTTAGACAAAGGAAATGCAGCAGATCTAATCTACCTCAATTTCAGTAAGACATTTCATACAGTTCCACATGGGAAATTATTAGTTAAATTGGAGAAGATTGGGATTAATATGAAAATTGAAAGGTGAATAAGGAACTGGTTAAATGGGAGAGTACAAAACGGGTCATACTGGAAGGTGAACTATCAGGCTGGAGGGAGTGTACTGGTGGAATTCCTCAGGGATTGGTTGTGTGACCAATCTTCATTAACATTTTTATTAATGACCTGGGCACAAAAAGTGGGAATGTGCTAATAAAATTTGTGGATGACAAAGTTGGGAGGTATTGCAAATATGGAGGAGGACCCAAATATACAAGAAGAACTGGACAACCTTGAAAACGAGTAATAAAAATGGGATGAAATTGAATAGTGCAAAGTGCAAGGACGTGCACAAGAATTTTTGCTTCAAGCTGGGGACTTACCAGTTGGAAGTGACAGAGGAAGAGAAAGCCCGGGGTGTACTGGTTGATTACAGGATGACTATGAGCCACCAGTGTGAAGCGACCGTGAAAAAGGCTAATGCAGTCTTAAATGCGTCAGGCAAGGTATTTCTAGTAGAGACAGGGAAGTGTTAGTACTGTTATACAAGGCATTGGTGGCACCTCATCTGGAGTACTGTGTGCAATTCTGGTCTTCCATGTTTAAGAAAGATGAATTCAAACTTGAACAGGTGCAGAGAAGGGCTACTAGGATGATCTGAGGAATGGAAAACCTACATTATGAGAGGAAACTGAAAGAGCTTGGTTTGTTTAGACTAACCAAAAGAAGGCTGAGGGGAGATATGATTGCTCTCTATAACTATATCAGAGGGGTAAATACCAGGGAGGGAGAGGAGTTATTTAAGTTAAGCACCAATGTGGACACAACAACAAATGGATATAAACTGGCCATCAACAAGTTTAGGCTTGAAATTAGATGAAGGTTTCTAACCTAACTGGCTTAACGACTGAGCTTGGTAAGTTTACTCCTGGGGGAATTCTGCACCAAAAAATTAAAATTTTTGCAAACAATATTTTAAAATTCTGCAAAGTTTGTCAAAATAACACTATCTAATCACACCAGTTTCAATTATTTTGGTAATTTATTTCAAAATACCTGTCAGGAAGTATGTCTGTAACAATACAGACACATACAAAAATGCCCCCAGGAGTAGAGAGTTAAAGAAACCCCTATGACAATTCAGTTCCTCCTTCTCTGCCCCCTTCTCCTCCCAGAGTCCAGCCAGGGGGTCAGGCACTCACACCCCGTTTCCCTCAGATCCCAGCCATGTCCCTCCCAGTACAGACACATCCCCCCCAGAGCCCCACCCTGCCCAGATACTCACAGACCCTAACCTCCTAGAGCCCAGGAATCCAGAGGGAGAAACAGCCTGATGCTGCCTCCTTCCTTCAGGGCATGCTGGGAACTGCAACTGCTGGGAACCCTCCAGTTCCCTCCTCCTCCCCCTGGCCTTGTCTTTTATTTGCGAGCTGGGCTCTGCTGGGTCCAGCAGCCCCTAGTGGCAGCCACCATCTCTGCAACCCATTTCTGTGGGGGAAAAGGAAATTCTGCACTCACAATATTAACTTCTGCAAAATTCTGCATTGCGCAGGGATGCAGAATTCCCCCAGGAGTATAAGTTTATGGAGGGGGTGGTATGATGAGACTGTCTACAATGGCATGTAGCTGATCTGCTGCTGCCAGCAGCTAATATTCCCAACAGCTGGTGATGGGATGCTAGAAGGGGAGGGCTCTGAGTTACTACAGAGAATTCTTTCCTAGGTGTCTGACTGGTGGGTCTTGTCCACATGCTCATGGTCTAACTGATCACTATATTTGGGGTCATGAAGGAATTCCCCCCAGGTCAGATTGGCAGAGATCCTGGGGTTTTTTTCACTTTCCTCTGCAGCATGAGTCACTTGCAGGTTTAAACTAGAATAAATGGTGGACTGTCTGTAACTTAGTCTTTAACTAGGGTTACCATATCTCATAAATAAAAAAAGAGGACCCTCCACGGGCCATGGCCCCGCCCATTTCCCCACCCCTAGCCCCGCCCCAACTCCGCCCCTTCCCCCACCCTAACTCCGCCCCCTCCTCCCTCCCACTCCCAGCCAGGGGGAAAGGGCTGCCCCAGTGCTACCAGCTTCACGGTTTGCCGGGCAGCCCCCAGACCCTGCGCCCCCAGCCGGCGCTTCCCCAGCGCAGCTGGAGCCTGGGAGGGGAAGCGCCCAGCCGGGGGCGCAGGGTCTGGAGGCTGCCCAGCAAACCGTGAAGCCGGTAGCACTCGGGCTTTGGGCAGCCCCTATGCCTCCGGACCCTGCGCCCCCAGCCGGGCACTTCCCCTCCGGGGCTCCGGCGGCTCTGCGTAACTTACACTGTATAAGTTACACAGAGCCGAAGAGGAGCAGAGCCCCCGCAGCTGGAGGCTCTGCTCCGCTTAGGCTCTAAGAGCCGGGCTGCCCCAGCGCTACCGGCTTCGGGCAGCCCCCGTGCCTCCGGACCCTGCGCCGCCGGAGCCCGGGAGGGGAAGTGCCCGGCTGGGGGCGCAGGGTCCGGAGGCAAGGGGGCTGCCCGAAGCCGGTAGCGCTCGGGCAGCCCGGTTCTTAAACAGAGCCTCCAGTGGCTGCGGCTCTGTGTAACTGACACTGTGTCAGTTACACACAGCCCAGGGGGCTGGAGGCTTTGCTCCTCTTTGTCTCTGTGTAACTGACACTGGGTCAGTTACACAGAGCCCCGGGGGCTGGAGGCTCTGTTTAAGAGCCGGGCTGCCCGAGAGCTACCGGCTTCGGGCAGCCCCCGTGCCTCCAGATCCTGCGCCCCCAGCCGGGCACTTCCCGTCCCGGGCTCCGGCGGCGCAGGGTCTCCAGGCACGGGGCTGCCCGAAGCCGGTAGCTCTGGGGCAGCCCGGCTCTTAAACAGAGCCTCCAGCGGCTGCGGCTCTGTGTAACTGACACTGTGTCAGTTACACACAGCCCCGGCGGCTGGAGGCTCCAGCTGCCCCCGCTCTATTTAAGAGCCGGGCTGCCCGAGCGCTACCAGCTTCGGGCAGCCCCGTGCCTCCAGACCCTGCGCCGCCGGAGCCCGGGAGGGGAAGTGCCCGGCTGGGGGCGCAGGATCTGGAGGCACGGGGCTGCCCGAAGCCGGTAGTGCTCGGGCAGCCCGGCTCTTAAACAGAGCGGGGGCGGCTGGAGCCTCCAGCCGCCGGGGCTGTGTGTAACTGACACAGTGTCAGTTACACAGAGCCGCAGCCGCTGGAGGCTCTGTTTAAAAACCGGGCTGCCCGAGCGCTACCGGCTTCGGGCAGCCCCCTTGCCTCCGGACCCTGCGCCCCCAGCCGGGCACTTCCCCTCCCGGGCTCCGGCGGCGCAGGGTCTGAAGGCACGGGGCTGCCCGAAGCCGGTAGCGTTCAGGCAGCCCGGCTCTTAAACAGAGCCGCCATTTTCCCGGACATGTTCGGCTTTTTGGCAATTCCCCCCGGACGGGGGTTTGACTGCCGAAAAGCCGGACATGTCCGGGAAAAAGAGGACGTATGGTAACCCTACTTTAACTCATGATTTGAGGACTTCAGTAACTCAACCAGAGGTTACAGGAGTGGGTGGGTGAGGTTCTGTGGCCTGCAATGTGCAGAAGGTCAGACTAGATGATCATGATGGTCCCTTCTGGCCCTAAAGTTTATGAGCCTTTAATTTTTACAGAATCTAATTGCAGCTCACTACCCTACATCATCTCAAATAAAGAGAAAGAGATTGTGTTTGTTTCAGTTGTTTAATAAAATTAACAGAAACTATAGCTTGAATCCAGTACAACAGGGGACTCCAGGGCTCAGTTCAGCTTTCACTTCTTGGTTGCTAGATAGAAGCCTTCTACTTGTTGTTTGGTGGCCTATGTAAAATGAGTCAGTGGTCTCAGTCTTGTTGTTAGTGGAAAGATGGCCATAACCCAAACATACCAAACATAATTGCCACAAAAGTAACATGGAGATCAGGGATTCATTAGCCACAGAAAACATACAACTCATTAACCCCTGGAGGTGGGCCTTCTAGGGCAATGTAGATCCATATTGCCTACTTGCATGGGGAAGCTTGCATTGAGGTTGTCTGTTTTTCCAAGCAGTTAGTTTACCACCTTTTGTGAGTATCATAGAGGGGAAACCCCAGTTTTTAAAAAACACAAAATATCAGACATTGTTATTCTATGGCCAGTTTTGAACCTTTGCACCAAATATTTCCTGCCCTTCTTTAAATCATAATAGGAAGCCTATTTGTATTTCTGAAGTCAATGGATCCAATTCTGCCTCTACTGAGGCCCTAATCCTGCTTCTATCAGAGTCAAAGACCAAAATCCCATTAACTTCAGGGATGCAAGATCAGGCCCTTAGGGCCCAACCCTGCAGTTAAAGAGAACCCTGACTTCAATGGGTATAGAAGGTGCTCTACACCTTTCAGGGTTGCACTCTTATTCTGCTCTCATTGAAATCAATGTGAGTTGCATCCTTATAAGGGCCTGATCCAGCTCCCATTGAAGCCCATTGGAGTTGGATTGGGCCCTCAGTGATATTACATTGGACTTAATGGATGTGTATGCAGCTTACAAGAAGTTATTTCCTGGCGGTGTAAAATTCAGACATTTTTTCAGGTGTTTTTGCACAGCATGAAGCTAGCAAGCTGAACTGTATTCATCTTCTGCATAATGAGACCAGTCACCAGTCTTGTAAGTGGCAGATGGGAAGAACTGCCACATTGAGAAATATTGGCCCTGTTTATAGGATCGATTTTAAGCACACTGTCCAGCTCCTATTAACCAAAGTGAGAGTTATGTGTCTAACATTCTGTGCTGCATGCTTACAGTTATTTGTTCCATGATGTGCAGGAAGGAAGGAGACGGGTGCAATCTCCGTTCTTGTTAACAGGAATTGTGCACCTCATTCTCTGTGCATTGTACTGAAAATGAACTAATAAGCCGTGTTCTGAATCAGCAAAAAGATTACCCTATTCAGCTGGAATGAGAACATGCCGGCTATAACCTGGGAGGGAAAAAAAATCACTGGAAATGATTTTATTAAAAGACAGAATCTGTTTTGGGGTTTTTTCCCAAAATGTTGCTGAGACTGAAAATTCGGAATCATTTTTCCTTCTCTCTTCCACTCAGTTGCTAACCTTTGTGTTGCATGCAATTCAGCTGTAACCAGCACTTCCGTTTCAGTGGCAGTTTTTCATCTCTTTACTAGTTTATGGCTAAAACAGCCCTTGTAATAGTAATTTTACAGTTACTTACTTTCCAGTATAATTATTTTGTGCTCTCTCGCTTTCTCTGTCTCTCAAGTTTCCCTAGGGGAAGGGCTTCCTGCTGTGTCACCTTCATAGAGCCAGTCTCAGAATTCCTCTGCTTAGTGTAAACATCTTCATTGCAGGTGCAAAATCAGGTGACAGCCCCTTTCTGAGGTACCCTTTCAAGCTGTAGTGACTCCTTATTCCTGGCTTTATGTTGGTTGCATCACTGTTGAAACTTTACCAGCTGGTTACTCAATTGGTAAGTGGAAACTAACATATATTGGCTTACACACTCTTAATGGTGAAGATACTTTATATTTCTGTGGTAGGTTCTGTCTGATGATTCCAAAGCACTTTGCAAACTCTGGGGAGAATGGGACTGAGCCTTTCTTTTACTCCACAGCATGTCCTGACCTCTCTAGCTCCTTCTTTTCAGTATTGGTCATTACCCCTTATCTCTTGCCTGGAAGGTTTATGGGGGCTATGAACCTGTATAAAATGCTTATTTGTCTTTATGTACTGTGAAGAATGCACCCAGGAGCAATATATGGTGAGTGCATGCCTTTTCTCCTTCTATGGGCAGAATGTATGGAATTTGGAAGTACTGTAAGATATGAAGAACAGTATGACTTACATTGATATATCATATGAACTGTTTTGGCAATATTTATGTCCCTTCCTAGGGATGTGCATACAAAACTAAAACATAATGTTAACAATACAAAGCTCATGGTGAAGAGGTTAGAAAACCACCATATGAAAACAAGGATGAGCTGCCCTAGGAGAGATGATTCCTGTGGCTTCTTCCAACTTTTTTTAACATTGTATTTAAAACTCAATAACTGTGCTTGGCATCAAGTATCTGGGGCAGTATACGAATCTGAATAGACATTTGTTGAAGTCTTCACTTAAAACCTTGACCTAAGTGGCAGCAGTTTTACCCGAATAAAGGTTGTCTAAAGACTTCAGGATAAGAATGATGATGATGAATAATTAACAGCAATAATCAACACCACCAGAAGTGTCCATACCTGTCCAGCTCTAAGAGAACCACCCAGGCAGAGTGTGACGTTAGCAATGTATGAAGTTACACTATATATGGAGATATACCTATCTCCTAGAGCTGGAAGGGACCCTGAAAGGTCATCGAGTCCAGCCCCCTGCCTTGTCTAGCAGGACCAAGTACTGATTTTGCCCCAGATCCCTAAGTGGCCCCCTCAAGGATTGCCCATGCTCTATTTACTGTTTGTAAAGAGAGTTCTAAATGAGGATGTAATCCATAGCTAGCTGAAGAGTCACATCAGTGAGGTATGCCAAGCAAAGCAGACATTCCAAGTGTCAGGTTTTCTCAAGGAATGTAAGTCCCTCCCACTGTCTACCTGACGGCAACGAAGGTGTTAGAATCATCAAGTGATTTAAAAATCTGTTCCTCCCCAACCCAAATTATGCTGAGCTTTGCAGGGAATAGGACGGGTGGCAATAGCTCCATATCTTTCAGACTCTTCTTTACCTCATCAACACTTTTCCTTGACTTAATGAGGGACAAGCTGCCACAATCCCAAGTCATCTGCCTTAGCTATTTTGAGACTCTTGTTCCTGATGAGGTAAGTCTCGCAGACTTTGTGTGAGACTCAGGAAAACAGGACACTATGCTTTCTCAGTAGCTTTTAGAGTAGCAGCCGTGTTAGTCTGTATCCGCAAAAAGAACAGGAGTACTTGTGGCACCTTAGAGACTAACAAATTTATTTGAGCATAAGCTTTCGTGGGCTACAGCCTACTTCATTGGATGCATGTAGTGGAAAATACAGTAGGAAGATATATATACACAGAGAACATGAAACAATGGGTGTTACTATACACACTATAAGGAGAGTGAACAGTTAAGGTGAGCTTTTATCAGCAGGGGAGAAAAAAACAAACCTGTGGTGGTAATGAAAATGGCCCATTTACAGCAATTGACAAGGAGATATGAGGAACTGGGGGAGGTGGGGCGTGCGAATTTCCTTAACTGAATTTCCTTAAGCTCACCTGTACTCCTGTTCTTCTTTTTGCGGATACAGACTAACACGGCTGCTACTCAGAAACCTGTAATTATTATTCAGTATAAGAATAGATTTTCCATGGTACTTTGGGGTCTACAGTGTAAGTCATACCATGTCTACTCAGTAAGACTGAACCATGTTTTAATTATGTTGGAGAACTGCTGGGTTGTGACCTGGATCCCTTAACACAATAATGTAGATGGGACTGTTTTCTTCCAGCTCCTCTGTTCTTGGCTTCCATATAACCTTCAGTCTAGGAAAGTCTATACTGCAAGGAGAATGTATTTACTGCAGTACCTAGAAGCTGACATTTCAGCATATTTACACTTTCCATTTTGTAATATGAAAACAGAAAATGTTCAGGAGGCTGTTCAGCTGTAGAGGAGACTCAGGACTCTCTTGGCTGAGGTGACCCTATAATGGTTATTTATTACTAATTACCAAATAGCTAATGCAAACTAAGTACTTTTTATTTTAACGTTTGAGTTCTGCAGAGGAGTCCCAGTCTCTGTTATATTTGCTTGTATGTAAAAGTGATTTATTTTTTCTGACTTAACATCCATTTTTGTTTTTTCTTTGTACTCTCAGTGTGCAAAATTTAGGGTCACAAGCTTGGTTTTACTTTGTTTTTTGTTTTTAATAAGTGTAGGGCCGAACTTTCACCCGCTTCCAGGTTTTCACACAGCTTTTGCAGGCTTAATAAGTTAGGCATGGAAAAGTGGGGGCACAAAATGTGGAGGCTTAAGCTGAAAATGTGTCCCGTATTGCTCGGAATTCTGTCTCCCATGTCAAAGTCTGTATCCAAATTCAACACCCAGGGTCCCGTAGTATGGTGGGAAATTAATAATTCAACCCAGATCACGAAAAAAGGTGGAGTGCACAGACTGCATGTAAGTATGCCATTTGGAAACGCATTAAATTAATTTCCCCAGGGTGAAAACAGTCAGTAATCACCTTCCCATTACCCAGAGATGGGTGTGGGCATGGAGGAAAGGTACTGAGTCAACAGAATACCAACTAGATTTCATGATGCTCTGTTTTAATTGTGTGCAGAGAATGAACCTGCCATTTTCCCAGGAAGAGGCAGGTCTTCTAATAAGGAAAGCGTTTTCTTCTTGGTAGAGGAATGTGTGCTAGTGCTGGGTGTGACGTTGAGTTGGCAGACGGAGATGTATGCGTTCAAAGTTTATAGCAGGGATGGCATTCGGCTTGGAATTGCAATTAAGCCTTTAAGTGACCTCCTAAGACACCAGAAAAAGTCAGTCGCCTTCTAAATTGGTCTTTAACTACTGCTTGACCAAAATTGCCCTAGAAACATGGAGACACTTTAAAGTGAAACGGGATTGTTGCCTATTGTAAGAATGTCTTAGTTTTGGATTCATGGTGTATTATTATGTCCTCTATTTATTCTAACTGCATGTGATACTCAGTTATATGTGGTCACTGGTGACTGGTGAGTGTAACAAGCCACAAAATCTTAACCAACCATTGTAAATAAAACTGAAAACCGAGCAGACATTTTGTCCTGGATCCTGGATAAAGTTTGTACCCTTCATGGCTAGTATTTGAGTGAATCTTAATAAAAAGAGAGAGATGATCTCTAGCCTGGCCTCTAACTAGGAGAACCAGATAATACAGGCACCTATAAAATATCTCAGGAGTCAGTCTCCTCCTGGCTGCTGAATCCTTTTTTTAAGCCCCTTTCAGGTGTATTAGGCCATTTCTACATAAGGCTGCATTTCAGCCAGGAGAGTCTGATGGGATCAGACATTAAGAAATGAATAAAATGGTATATGCACAAACAAGAGCCAACCAGAACCTTCTCCTATAATGAGAGGTGTCCAAACGAGTGCTTTGAGAATCCAGACACCCCCAGACTTTGGGAAGGGAGAACTCAGGATTCAAAGCTGGATCTTGATGTAAATTTCACAGTGAAACCTCTGTCTTTAGACTGGGCTGAACTGAACCAAAATTCTGAAAGTGAAGGCATGCTGTTGGCACAGTGTGGAGAAGCTTGTATTGCTACCATTCGTGCTGTACTAATTCTGTAGACAACTGACTTCACTCTCAGGGACTGTCAAAATGGCACCTATCCCCAGTGTTGAATGCCCTTTAAACAAAGAGTGCTATACACCAGGACCATTTGGGAAAATATGCATGAGAAGGTATTTCATCAATGCCTGTGGTTTGCGATCTAACATCTATGCAGGTTAAAACATGCACACTGATTAAGTTTTTGATTAATTATCCAGTATCAAAAACATATATATTTAGGGCTTGCAGAATCAGATACGTTCTCCAGATGTGGCTTCATTTCAGTTAAGTAAGATGAATGGAAATCAAAGCCTCTGATCTTTAGCCTGGCTGAAACTTGCTGATGACATAAGGCCCTAGAAAATTACACATCAGAGAGCACGTGACCATTCAGAACCTTGATACAGAGACAGCAAAAATATAAGAAAAAAACTCCAAGAAGTATAAATACATCATTAGGTCCCTACTGGTGTATATAAATAGCAATCTTCCAAGAAACTTCCTCTTAAAAAACACATTAAACACATTTAAATACATTGATTTTATGTTCTAGCTAACGGATGATTTCCAACACATGAATATCCTCCTCGCTTCATAGAACTGGCAGAGAATGTCACCATGGGCAAACCAGATTCTGGCAACCGATAAGGCTGTTTCCATTGTTCTAGCAGTGTAAAGCAGACAAAGCTGGCTTCCTGTGGTGAAATCTTCAGGGTATCATAGGGCCAGCATCAGCAACTCTGTACCAGTCTCCTCACAGCCCTGAGGAAGAAGTCAAGAAAAGACAGAGAGCTGCAAATTCTGGCTGATCCTGGCTACTGTAATGCCTTATGGAGGTGATAGGCAGCTGGGCATATGATAGAGCAGCTCCACACAGTATATACAGACAGCACCCCTGAAATACAGCCAACTCTGGTGGAGGGCAGCACCAGTAGCCAACAGCTGCACAATGCACTGCACAGCAAAAGGGGAAATGCTCGACTTACATAAAAAGTGCTACAGGGTCCTTATCAGCACAGAGCTGACAGGACCTTGGTTTTTAAGGTCTCCTCAGGAAGACCCCACACGCAATAAGCAACACGGAGCGCAGTTTATCTGCTCTGGTGGGATGATGGGCTGTGGCAATGATTCTGGGATTTAAGACTGTGGATGGCTCTATGGAAACAAGATATGTTAAATTAGATGATTTCTCCATTAAGCCATTCCCCACCCACTTTAGGTCATAACATTAAGAAAAAGAGAAATTGTTCACAAGGCTTCTTCAGTTATAATATAATACTAACAAACTACATCGAGATGATAGACCCAAATCAAAGCCCTGCATCCAGATGCAGATGAGATCCTCTCTCTAATGGTTTGAATCCAAACATCCTGACCTTTGGGAAAGTTAGGAGCTGGATTTTCAGGCACCCCAATTTGGTAGTGTTCAGACCCATCTGTATTTAGAGGAACAGTCAAATCCATAAGTTTACTTATTGCATTTTATGAAACATTGTTCAGTTGCCAGAACAAGATAGGTTGCAGGGTGCTATTTCCCCAAGCGACGTATATAGTTTGTTACCAAGACATGCATTTTGTGCTTCCTCAGATATTTACAGTGCTTATTTTCTTATGTATAACTTCCGTGGTGAATGTATTGGAGCGT
This sequence comes from Chrysemys picta bellii, assembly GCF_011386835.1. Lineage (NCBI taxonomy): Eukaryota > Metazoa > Chordata > Testudines > Emydidae > Chrysemys > Chrysemys picta. The sequence goes on from NC_088798.1 coordinate 98,647,073, forward strand.
AGTTCCAATGTGACACACAGCTTATACATTAAATCTAGCTCAGAGAGACTTCCAGAGCCATTGGCACGAAGTGAAGATTTCCACTCTGCTCCCTGTTGCAATACACAGCACATAGGTTGCTGTTCATTTTTATTTGCTTTTATTGCCCCTCAAACAATTCCTCATGGAATTTGTTTGAATTTTACATATAATTTGCACAGATTTAATATGACCTTATAGTAATCTTTGGAAAGCCAGAGGACCTGATATTTTGACCAAGACATCCTGTTCGATGTATTATCTTTGCTGTAATGTAGGTGCGGTTTTAGCCATGAGAACTGGGGAGTTGGGCTGTCATATTACACACCTTCACCACTCTCAATTAAATTATTCTGAGCCTAACAACTTCTGCTTCAACAAATATGCATCTCAGCAATACCATATGACAGTGGACAAATAATTTTATTTTTTAAAACAGAATTGGCAAACTCCTGAGCCACGTTGAACTCCACATTAGCTCCACCTAGGGCCTTCCATTCTGCCTTATGATCACTTGATACTGCAAATATTTTTCTACAGTCCTAAATATCATTTTACACAGTGGACCAGGTAATTCCTATTAAAAATATGAATATACTTTCCTAGTGGAAATACATTTTTAATTCTTTTTCTGTCTGCATTCAAGCTACTGTACCGTGAAAGTTGTAGGGCACTAAATCTCAGCCTCACCAAGTTTGTTTCAGGTTCCTAGTATAGATCACAGTTTGGTTCCATATTGAGATGACTTCCCTCTACAGTAAATTTCTTCAGTTTGGCAGCATCGCTATTACTGAGGCTATTGTAAAATACAAAATATAAAGTTCCCTGTGTTGAAAATTTCAAGTTTCCCGTGTTTTTATAATCACTTGAGCCATGCCAAAACACCTAGGGACTGAATCATATTGAATTTGCTGAACCCAAAATATGAGACAATAGAGCTGTTCAAAACTGTGATACAGTGGCACACATACAAAGTCACTTGGGATCTACATCATCTGAGCGTGAACGACAGGGTCCAGCAGGGGAAGTTTCAGTTTCTACAGATTAACTAGTGTTTCTTTTGTTTCCTTACATTGCATTTCTGCTGCAATTGTTCTTTTTGGACCTTCAGAACAGCTACAAGGATGAAAAGCTATAGTGACCAAAACCGTGTCATTTGAAAAAGTCAGTAAAAAGTAAACTTTAAAAAGAAAAAGGGTTGTTTCTAAGAACAGATTAAAGTAACAAGTATCAGGCATGTAGCTTTGTTGTTAGAAATAACATTTTTGCAGTGGAAAGCAATGAGAAACTCCAGCAAACATTGCCCTTCTTGCCCTCCCCTGTTCTGCATCCAGCGGTGAATTGCAGTTTCAGGAATATATATTGCAACTCACTCCAAAACTAATGCTTCTCCCTAGAGTGTATTTTGGGAAACAAAAGATGAACAATGAGAATGATTATAGTAAACACACCTAGTTGGCAATGTTGCAAGTATAATTTCCAGAGAAAACTTTGTTACGATAGAGCTAAATTTATAATTACAGATTAATCCGAGATAAAAGGCAGATCAGAAAAAGCTCTATATTATCATAGAATGTTGTAGTTACTTTAGAAAAATGTTTGAAAGCAAAAAATTCTAAGTTAAAGGTAAAGGAACCTTAGCTGCTATAAATCATTGTAGCTCCACTGAAATCAATGGATCTATGTTAATTTACATCCACTAAGGATCTGGCCCGGTCTTAAAAATACTACTACTACTAATAAAAAAATCAATTGCAGAGTGCCCACATCACATCACAAAAATGCCTTAAGTGGTACCACAGCTGATGGCAAAGACTGAATGGATTGTGGAAACTGAGTGACCCTCTCACCTTGAATGTGGTAACTTCAGAACAGAATTGAGGCAAAAATATAGGGGAGCCTGCCATTAGAGATAACAGCAGTTAGATACTGCAATGATGGGCACTATATTAGCACTGTGTCCCGTATGTGGCACTTCAGCCAAAATACATCCCCTGGTGTTCTGCCAAGTGGCTAGTGATTTTACTCTTTAATATGTAGGAACAGCCTTGGAAATGTACAATGATCCATCTTAAATTGAATGGATAGGATGCTTGGCTCAAGATGTAACATGCATTCTGAGACCTGTAGTCTGCATTAGAGATAAGTGGCTGCAGTGTATTAGATTTTAATGCAGATTAGGTATTGCCTTAGGCTCCTGGCCAGTTGACAGTATGGCCCTCAATAGGGCAAAGTTTGGGCACCCCCATTGTAGCATTCCTGCTGCTGATGTGGTATCCGTCAGATGCGTTAAACACAGTAGGTTCTTGGAACAATATAATAAGCTCATATAGTCTAGTGTTAACATTCCCTGTTGCACTCTCCCATATCAACTTCAAATTTCTTTGGTTAACCTTATGCAGCTTCTGAGCAGAAGGCTGAGTCATCGCATAGGCCATTAGCTTTATCTGTAATAAAAAAGTTTACAGTCTCAAAAAGCCGCAGGCCCATATGGTTTCACATCTGATTTGTTTCAAGTCATTTAGGTAACAAGTTGAAACACTCTCCCTTTGACATATGTTTGGGCATGGGGATGTGTGTGGATTTCCTTACTAAAGGCATCTTCCGCCAGCCTTTGAAGACAGTGACACTGTCTTTGATCTATAAGCAAAGAAGGGGCTTAGTGTCATGACAGTAATATAACTGTATTTCTTTCACAAATACCTCAACTGTAGGATGTTATTTATAGTTTGTCTAGGAGACTGGGGGCAGAGCCTTGCCATACATTGCTAATCCTGATCAGGCAGAATTGACTATAATTTATAGTACAGTATGTATACACTCATTCATACATTTTGCTCCTGCTTAAAGTAAGGAAACCTTTTCGTCTTACTAGATAGAAGAACTTTTAAGTCTTAAATCCATTTGCTTTAAAGGGGAGCTTTGTGAGATGAGTCATGATAGGGATTCAAGGCTTTAATAAAAATGGATCTTTTGCAGGGACTAGGAACTTTTGGGGAAGAGAGGGAGATGCTCTCCCGTGGACACAGCTCAGTGTAGCCACCGCGGTAAGTGGATCTAACTACGTTGACTTCAGTAACATTATTCACGTAACTGAAGTTGCGTAAGTTAGATCGATTTACTGCAGTAGTGTAGACCACAAATGAAGGACTCAACATATCATCCTCTGAATCATTCTTTCCTTTCTACAAATTTCTGAATACAGTGTGTGCATCTTAATGTAAACAGAGAGTTCTGCATGAGTAGAGAGAGAGAATCAGTTTCAAAAGACTGCCCTCTGCATGGTGGAGGACAATTTCTCCCTAAACAGAGGTCTCCTGATTTAGACTTTAAAGAGATTTAACAGTTATGCAACTGTTTGTGGAATATGGATAACTCCTGCCCAATGTTAAAGGCAGCCAAAAATATTCATGCATGAAGGAGGGGGCTAACGCCCAAGTGGCAATCACTGGATTTGTTTGCCTTCTTCATGGAACATATAAGCCTCATTAAGAGGAATGTCATTCAAAGGCTATGCTATTCTTGTTTACCCTGCCTGTGACTTTCAGAGGGCTGACAGTGGTTTCTCTAATTCAGTTTTTCCAAACAAAATACATTTAACTCTCCCTAAACTTCTCCTCCTTGGCAAACATTCAATTCCAGGCCAGCCCAAACCTTTTTATAATGGGCTGAACCAAAATCTTGGATCAGAACACCGCAGTGGCTGCATTGGGGAAACTTATATACCGCCCTGTAGCTGAAGGCACTTGGAATAATTAGCTGACCCTTGATTAAGGCATCTGGGTAGTGAGAACGTTACCAAAGCTTCCTGTATTTCACTGAAGCTACAGAACCTTTGTCTTGTCAAGTATTTGTTTAAAAGGGACATTTGTCAAGGCTGGACAGCTTAAAATTAGCCCCTTCAGCTGTGTTGTAGCTCACGGGTGTGTGCCTATGCTCACTGCCCGTCCCTTCCCTCTGCCTCTCTGCAACCTTTAGTGAGCTGGCCAAAGTATAAGGATCCTTCCCTTTGAGAGGAGAATGCATTGCTTGCACCATTCACTCCTCTGCCTACTTAGAAAGGATTGGGCTGACAGAGTCTAGGGAGGGGCAGGATGACCTGCACATGCTCACATCATATGTACAGTTGCCATTGGTTGCACTGGCTTAGTTACGGTTGGGTGGCTGTACTGTTTGACAGCCTTCAGTGTGGTGATGCATTTTCTTAGATTCAAAAGGAAAAGTTTTTAAAAAATAGACCAAAGTTGGCTGTTGTTTTCGCTTCGTTCCTCATCTGGATGCAGTTATGTTACTAGCCAATACAGGGCGAATTACAAATTGTATGGGTGAGTGTAAAACCCTGTTGTTGCTATTGCTATTTTATTTATTTTAAAGTCTCTATTGTGGTAGCACCGACAGGTTTGTTGTACACTTTGAAATTTGCATTTGGTGAATATATAAGCTTATTGTAGCTTTCTGGGGCAGCGGCTATATTTTGGTTCTGTGTTTGTACAGCACCTAGCTCTCCTGGTCCATGATTAGAGTGCCTAGGAACTAAATTAATATAGATAATAATAATAAAAATAACAGTCAGTGATATTCACTATCTTAAATCTTTATTTTTTTATACTTCTTACATTTTGTAACTGTACCATCTCCTGCGCGTGTTCCTAAACTGACTAACCACAACGTCATATTGCTATAACCCCCATCTTTCCTTGCTCCATCCTCTTCCTACTGTTAGTCACACTCATTTCATTCCATATAAAATTTAGGTTTGGGGTAGGGACAGTATCTTTCTGTGACTTCTGAGAAATGTTTAACACACTTTTCAATGCTGTAAAGTAATAATAATCATTAATTGTACTTTAAATATGCAAAGGCTGTTGTGGGGGATGTTTTTCTGGGAAAGAATCTTTGCAGGTGTTTCATGCTGATTTTATTGGAGACTGGCTGAAACAAAAGCTAGTTCCAAGCACCTACGCACTTTGGGGGTGGGGGTTGAAATTTGGATCCAAATGTTGTAGCTGGAACTTACCTCCTTAGAAGCCAAAAGAAACTAGCCTATTTGACTTTGGGAGCAGATCCTGGCCTGAAAATTTTGTCAGTAGTGTTATTGGGAACATGTGGTAAGGGACTTCACCTTGAACCAAGTCTAGTTTGTTAAGTTTTAGATACTAGAAAGTGTTTTATCTTTATTTCTCTTTTAACCATTTCTGACTTTAATTCCTTATATTTGTACTCACTTAAAATTTCTCTCCTTGTAATTAAACAAACTTGTTTTATTCTTTAATAAAAACTAATCCAATATTGTGAAATGTGTGGGTAACTCCATTTAGGGTAGCAGACTGTTGTATATTGATCCCTGTAAGGGGCAACAGACCTATTATATCTGGATTGTCCAGAACACATGTTTTGGGGGGAAATCCGGGACTGGGAGTGTGTTAGGGTCACCCTGCAAGTGGTAACCCAGGCTGGTGGAAGCCAGAGTGTGACTGGTGTGTGGCTAGCAGGCTGCAGCTGTACACAGACGTGCAGGGTGTTACCTGCAGGCTGGAAGGCTGTTTGGGAGTGGCCCAGGAGGGAGCTACAGCATCAAGGCATCGTGAGGTACTCGAGTTTGTAGTGCGGGGGTGACATATAGCCCCTCACTGGTCTAGATTGCACCCTGCAATGTCATATTGAGCCAGTACCAACCACCTCATTTTATTTGCAAAGTGAAAAAATGTGCTTTTCAGTTTAAGCAGAAAGAACAAAGGTAAATTCTCCATCATATACAAAGCAAAGTGTGTGTCTCTCACACTAGAAGACCCTCCATCTAAAATTACCTCCAAGCACACTGCCCTCCCAGGAGCCTGGTGCAGAGACAGCTGGTTTAAAGGGGGTAATACACATAAACTAAAATTATAACATTGTTTCAGTTACATAGCCATGTGCATCACACTGCAAACTTTAGGTAAGATCAGCTATAAATCCAGTGTTGTGTCTTTGGCCCTATCTTGAACTCTGAGCAACAATTCGCTGTGTCATAACCTGGGCAGGGAGCTATTGAATGTAATGTGTCTGGGAAAGATCTGTTTTCTGCCATTGAAGCATCTCTCTTGAGTGGAATAATGGGTTGCAATGGAAATGCCGATAAAAGCTGTAAATGCACAGCTGCTGATGCAAAGCTATAATGCCTGTTTAGTTTGCTATCACACAGCATATCAAACAGTTACCGCTTGTCCTTTGATCAACATTTTTTGGTATAAACTGAACCTGCTGATAAATTATGTCACCAAAAAGAAGTTCAGCTCTTTGATTAAATAAAAGGAAACAAGCGAAAGCTGAGAGTTTAAAAACGTATGTAAATAGAACAGAATTTCATTTTACATAGCTCCCTTCATGCTCAGGGTATCTCAAGGTATTTGACAAAGTGATGGGTTAGATAATTATGGGAAAGTGTCCTTCTGGCATAGGCTGATGCAGCAGCCCCGACATGCTTGAGAGTGGCTCCCACATAGCCCCCTTTGAGTGGGATGCTAGCCAGAACACTAGGGTTTTAGCCAGTCTTTTTTGTAAGTGCCATTGACTTTTTTAACATCTACCTGGGGCAGATGCCAGAGATGGTCATAAGTGAATGTTTCATCAGAAGGGTGGCACTTCAAACAGCACTGCACCTTCCAATACTGCACTGTGGTGTCAGCAGTAGGTACAGGGCGAGACTTGAACACATGACCTTGGGATTAGAGCACTGTGACCTTTAATAATACATGTTGAAAGCAAGAACATTTGAGGGATTCATCTGCATTTAGCTTTGATTTTGGGGGGGTTAATTTGAACCTGAAACTCAAAGTGAAATTCTGGGCCTGCAAACCTCTCTGCTCAGAATCTCCAAAAAGGTTTGCACAAGCCCCATTTAACTGATACCATTGAGTTTCCCACAGCTTTGCATTTTGCCCAAAAGTGAGAGTGTTACCAACTGCACTGAGCCATCATAAATAGCCCCAAAATGCAAAATTTGGTTCCAGATTTGGATCAAAACTCTTCCAAAGCGTGAGGTTGTTCAGGCCCAGGCTTTTCATTCAGTCCATTATGGAGTCAGGGGCCAGCCTTGGAGTTTGGATCAAGATCAGATTTCCCCAAAGTTTAGATCTGGAGCTTTGGTTCCTTTTGAGTACTGCCGTAAATAAATGTCTCTTTGGACTCAGGACATATGAGAGAGCGTGGGTCCCAAAACACAGCTAAGAGGTTGAAAGTTCTGCTTCTGTGTAGTAAACAGGACCTGCCAGATTGGATCAGGCTCACGGTCTATCTAGTCCAGTAACCTGTCTCTGACAGTGGCCAGCCTCAGATGCTTCAGAAGAAGATGCAAGAAATCCGCGGTAGACAGATGCACAATAATGTGTCCCCCATGAAGGTCTCATGTTAATCCCAAATAGTTAGAGATTGGCCTTAAACCTGAACCTGAAATTTTATATCCCTTCCAGGGTTTTTTTTTAGCAAAAAGTATAGTTCTCGATATTCTATTTATCTGTATAAATGTCTAATTCTCTTTGAATCATGCTAAGTTCAGGGCTTCAGTGGTATCCTGTAGCAGTGAGTTTCACATTCTAATAACAATGTGTGAAAAATCTATTTCCTCCTATCAATTTTGAATTTGCCACTTAATTTTGGTACACGAATTACATTATCATTCTTCATGTGAACACATTATCCACGTTAACAGAAATTATGTCTTGGTTAGTCTAAGGGTATGTCTACACTGCAAGTCAAGGTGTATTTGAAGCTTGGGTGGATATACCCACAGTAGCTTTTCCCATTCTAGCATGGCTGAAAATAGCAGTGTAGATGTGGCATCATGGACTTCCATAATGTGAGTAGGAACCTAGATTCTGGGCAGGCTTGTACAGCCTGTGCTGAAGCCCATGCTGCCAGATCTACACTGCTATTTTTAGCCATGCTAACATGTCTAAAGCTAGCGCAGGTATGTCTACCTAAGATTCATAAAACATTGGATTGCAGTGTAGACATAATCTAAACTAAAGATGGAGGTTTATAATGCACCTTATCAATGGTTCATATACATGATACCTCAAAGAAATGCAGCATAGCTAGGAAAATACCCAATGAAGTACAATATGTAAAAAAGGGGCAATGAGATTAATTATGTCATGGAATCATGATTCTACATTTTGGGCCAATCTGTACTTGTATGCATGCAGCTTTGTATGGGAAATCACTTGGGCACACATTTTTTCACGTGGATGGGATAGAATTTGCACTGACAAAATGCCAGTTTTTACACTTTCTGTACAGAAATGGGGCTTGTGCTTATAGACTGCCCATGTGGGTGACTACACACCAAAAGTTACATATGCACAAAATGGAGCTAGATTATGTATGTGTCCCTTTTGTGTCATCACAATTTGATCAGAGCAAACCAAATAAATGGGAAAAGGCAGGACGTGTTCCTAGAAGGACTGATGATAGCTAAATAAAGAAACAAGAGAATTGGAATAGATGCCAAGGACTGGAAAGTGCCATCGTTGTAGACAAAATACCAGATGGGGAAACAAAATATTTCAGCTGGAGGACTGGAGAGTAGATATGATTTGACAGGAGAGGCCTTCATTAAGTTGTTGAATGAGAATACTAATGCTTAGCATTCATACAATGCTTTACATTTTCAAAGGCTTCAAGTGCAGATTGATCTTTACAACGTGGCTGGAATGTTGGCAAGAAAGTATTATTCCCATTTTACAGATAGGGGAACTGAGACACAAGGGATCTGATTGGGGGAAAAAGCTACTAGAGCCTGGGATAGTGCTTGGGGTGTGCAAAAAACCCCTGGGATCCGATTTGGATATGGATAGAGACCTCTTTAATGTTTTTAATGAAGTAAATACTAATTGGAATTGTGTGATCATGGGAGACTTTAACTTCCCAGATATAGACTGGAGGACAAATGCTAGTAGTAATAATAGGGCTCAGATTTTCCTGGATGTGATAGCTGATGGATTCCTTCACCAAGTAGTTGCTGAACCAACAAGAGGGGATGCCATTTTAGATTTGGTTTTGGTCAGTAGTGAGGACCTCATAGAAGAAATGGTTGTAGGGGACAACCTTGGTTCGAGCGATCATGAGTTAATTCAGTTCAAACTAAATAGATCTGTGACTAGGGTTTTTGATGTCAAAAGGGCTAACTTAAAAAAATTAAGGAAATTAGTTAGGGAAGTGGTTTGGACTGAAGAACTTGTGGATCTAAAGGTGGAGGAGACCACGTCAAGTCAAGTCAAGGAGACCTTACTTCAAGTTAAGGTTGCAGAAACTATCAGAAGTCTGCATCCCAAGAAAGGGAAAAAAATCATAGGCAGGAGTTGTAGACCAAGCTGGATAAGCAAGCATCTCAGAGAAGTGATTAAGAAAAAGCAGAAAGTCTACAAGGAGTGGAAGATGGGAGGGATCAGCAAGGAAAGCTACCTTATTGAGGTCAGAACATGTAGGAATAAAGTGAGAAAGGCCAAAAGCCATGTAGAGTTGGACCTTGCAAAGGGAATTAAAACCAATAGTAAAAGGTTCTGTAGCCATATAAATAAGAAGAAAACAAAGAAAGAAGAAGTGGGACCGCTAAACACTGAGGATGGAGTGGAGGTTAAGGATAATTTAGGCATGGCCCAATATCTAAACAAATACTTTGCCTCAGTCTTTAATGAGGCTAATGAGGAGTTTAGGGAAAATGGTAGGATGACAAATGGGAATGAGGATATGGAGGTAGATATTACCACATCTGAGGGAGAAGCCAAACTCGAACAGCTTAATGGGACTAAATTGAGGGGCCCAGATAATCTTCATCCAAGAATATTAAAGGAACTGGCACATGAAATTGCAAGCCCATTAGCAAGAATTTTTAATGAATCTGTAAACTCAGGGGTTGTACCGTATGACTGGAGAATTGCTAACATAGTTCCTATTTTTAAGAAAGGGGAAAAAAGTGATCCGGCCTGTTAGTTTGACATCTGTAGTATGCAAGGTCTTGGAAAAATTTTTGAAGGAGAAAGTAGTTAAGGACATTGAGGTCAATGGTAATTGGGACAAAATACAACTTGGTTTTACAAAAGGTAGATCGTGCCAAACCAACCTGATCTCCTTCTTTGAGAAGGTAACAGATTTTTTAGACAAAGAAAACGCAGTGGAACTAATTTACCTTGATTTCAGTAAGGCATTTGATACGGTTCCACATGGGGAATTATTAGCTAAATTGGAAAAGATGGGGATCAATCTGAAAATTGAAAGGTGGATAAGGAACTGGTTAAAGGGGAGACTACAACAGGTCATACTGAAAAGTGAACTGTCAGGCTGGAAGGAGGTTACTAGTGGAGTTCCTCAGGGATCGGTTTTGGGACCAATCTTATTTAATCTTTTTATTACTGACTTTGGCACAAAACGTGGGAATGTGCTAATAAAGTTTGTGGATGACAAGAAGCTAGGAGGTATTGCCAATACAGAGAGGGACCGGGATATCCTACAGGAAGATCTGGATGACCTTGTAAACTGGAGTAATAGTAACAGGATGAAATTTAATAGTGAAAAGTGCAAGGTCATGCATTTAGGGATTAATAACAAGAATTTTTGTTATAAACTGGGGACGCATCACTTGGAAGTAACAGAGGAGGAGAAGGACCTCGGCGTATTGGTTGATTACAGGATGACTATGAACTGCCAATGTGATATGGCTGTGAAAAAAGCTAATGCAGTCTTGGGATGCGTCAGGCGAGGTATTTCTAGTAGAGATAAGGAGGTGTTAGTACCATTATACAAGGCACTGGTGAGGCCTCATCCGGAATATTGTGTGCAGTTCTGGTCTCCCGTGTTTAAGAAGGATGAATTCAAACTGGAACAGGTACAGAGAAGGGCTACTAGGATGATCCGAGGAATAGAAAACCTGTCTTATGAAAGGAGACTCAAAGAGCTTGGCTTGTTTAGACCAAAAGAAGGCTGAGGGGAGATATGATTGCCCTCTATAAATATATCAGATGGATAAATAACAGGGAGGGAGAGGAATTATTTAAGCTCAGTACCAATGTGGACACAAGAACAAATGGATATAAACTGGCCATCAGGAAGTTCTGGAATAGCCTTCCAATGGGAGCAGTGGAGGCAAAAGACATATCTGGCTTCAAGACTAAGCTTGATGAGTTTATGGGAAGGATGGTATGATGGGATAGCCTAATTTTGGCAATTAATTGATCTTTGACTATTAGCAGTAAATATGCCCAATGGCCTGTGATGGGACTCTAGATAGGGTGGGATCTGAGTTACTACAGAGAATTCTTTCCTGGGTGTCTGGCTGGTGAATCTTGCCCACATGCTCAGGGTTTAGCTGATCGCCATATTTCGGGTCGGGAAGGAATTTTCCTCTAGGGCAGATTGGCAGAGGCCCTGGGGGTTTTTCGCCTTCCTCTGCAGTGTGGGGCACGGGTCACTTGCTGGAGGATTCTCTGCACTTAGAAGTCTTTAAACCACAAGTTGAGGACTTCAGTAGCTCAGATGTAGGTCAGGGGTTTGTTACAGGAGTGGGTGGGTGAGATTCTGTGGCCCACGTTGTGCAGGAGGTCGGACTAGAAGATCATAATGGTCCCTTCTGACCTTAAAGTCTATGAGTCTATGATTCTGATCTTACTTCCATCAGTATCAATAAAAAATAACTCCATTCAAATCACTGGATTAAACTGGTGTAAATCCTGTTCTCCTGTTGGCGTAGGTAGTCCACCTCCCCGAGAGGCGGTAGCTAGGTTGACGGAAGAATTCTTCCACTGACCCAGCACTGTCTACATCGGGGTTAGGTTGACTTCACTGTTCATCATAGAATATCAGTGTTGGAAGGGACCTCAAGAGGTCATCTAGTCCAACCCCCTGCTCAAAGCAGGACCAATCCCCAACTAAATCTCCAAATCGGCCCCCTCAAGGATTGAACTCACAACCCTGGTAAAAGCAGGCTAATGCTCAAACCACTGAGCTATCATCCCCTCCTCCCCCCTTGTTCACTCAAGGATATGGATTTTTCAAACCCATGAGCAATGTAGCTGGGTAGACCTAACTTTTTAGTATCGACCAGGCTTTGGCCCTTCTTTCTCCTGAAATAACATCACAGCTCAGTTCACAGAATGATACAACTCTTCTCTTTCAAACACTGCCTTCTATGGGAATTGGGCAAAGCAGGTAGCACAGAGCTGCCTTTTGCTAAAATTAAACCTTGGACCAGGTTCTGCTGTCACATACACTGGTGTAAATCTGGAATAAGCAGTGTTCTTCCGGACTCACCCTGGTGTAAGTGAGAGCATCTCTAACACACTTGTGCTAGTACAGGGGGCCCTGCTCTGCTCTCTAGCTACACTCTGCCCTCTAGCTTAACTGATTGACAGAGCATGTACAACTCCACACCAGACAATAAGGCAGCTTCTTCCACAATAAACTGTACAGCTGCACAATTCATTTAGTCCCTCTGACTATCTCACACTTAGGGCTCAATAAATGCTTTTGATCCAGATTTTGATAAAGCTGCTACAGCGATGGAGGCTCTGAAAATCAATGCATTCACTCAATACATTTTAACCTGCACGAGTACCTAGCAAGAGGGCTTTCATTCCATTTCCCCAGAAAACAGCTGAATTAGAGAGAGGACATTTCTCAACAAAAACAAATATTGTTTGACAAGGTCAGGGTTAGCAACCTGCTTTCCAGGGTACTTTGGGGCCTATGGCTTCCCCCTTTTGCTGCCTTAGACTCACCTCTTCACATAGTTGATAGGAGTGGGGTGGTGATAATAATAATTAATAGTAAAGTAGCCCTGATTGCTCCCTCTCACCACAAGGTTCTCCTCACTGAGATTGCTCTGAGTTACTCCACTCAGGATGAGGGGATGCCCTGGAAGAAAAAGGGGTTCAGCCCCCCAAATGCAGCTGATTCCCTGAGATCTACATGGACCTTGGGAATCCTCCAGACGCACAGATCCAGCTTTGGGAAGGTCCTGTCCTTCTGCTCTGCCTCCTGGCCTCCAGCCCCTTCCCTTTGTCTCCCTGGCATTGGAGCCAGGTTGGCAGGGAGACTCCAGCTTCAGCTGCCCCTGGACTCCTTCCCCCAGATGGGAAGGGAGGTTCACCAGTGCAGCACCAGGCTAGGGGATGATGTGTGTACCTCTCTTCCTCCCCATCCCTTCAGGATCACCCCTCTCTGCCCTGTCCACATATGCATATTCTGGACCTTGCAGAGAGGCCTCCCTAAATCTCAGGAAGGTGCTGTGCGGGCAGCTAAGCATCCTCCCAATGCAGGTGGAATGAAAGCCATATTTTTTTACTGCTTGTGACCCAAGGAGCTCTTGATACCAACTGGCAGAGGGCATAGGGGTACAGAGATCCCCTGCGTTCACTAAAAAAGTCATGTAAAGTTTCTAACGAAAGCCTGAGTCACTCTGGTCATGATAATCATTGAGAGATGTTTGTATGGAAAATATGTGAGAAGTTATATATATCAATTGAGAAGTATGTTCTCTAGGTCTGAGTTAAAACAGGTCACCAACAGGTAATGCGCATACTCCTGGCAGGTGTGGGGAAGAGATGCTTATCTCACTCTGGCTGATCATATGCAAACTGAGTATTGTATCACTCACAGTGGACATCTGTTTACAGTCTGAGGAAAAGGCTAATCAATAGATTGTGGGGCCTGGAGGAAAAAACAGAAAACAGCAGGAAGTATCCTGTTTAGGGGTAAGAGAATGAACTTTAGAAAGTACAGATGAACTCCCTCAGGTATTCCTTCAGTCTGTGAGGACAAGCTGCTAATGGGCTTGATTTTATGAGAAGGGGTCTCAACCAAACTGGTTGTAAATGCTGGGGAAAGAACTTGGGGTAAGCTGTCTAGTGGGAGAGAGGGGATTGTCTCATTAGTTAAGTTTAGGTTTTAGAAAGTGTGCTATAATTTTGTTTTATATGTAGCCATTTGTTTCCAATATTCTTCAATATCACTTGAATCTCTGTTCTTTGATGGTAAACTTATTCTTGTTTTCACTATATATATACATTATATATATATATGCTGTGTGTTAAGCAAAATGGCGATCCTGAGTTAAGTCTGACAAGCTGGTGAGTAGTACAGTATTCCTTTGGGAATAGCGGATCGAAGAGTTCTGGGAGTGTTCACTGGAACAGGGGCTGAGCACCCCAGAAGATCACTTGGAAGCTTTGGAGGTTCCTGTATGCCTGTCACGATCCCGTACAGAGAGAATGAGGCTTGCGGAGGCCTGGCAGGCAGTGCTTCTGCTGCCAGAGGCAGGTGGTTTCAGGGAGCTGATCCACAGCAGGCACAGACCAGACTCGCTTATGCTACGGGCAGGTGGTAGTGAGGTGCCTTCCAACCCTGAGTGCCCCTGGGCAGCGTCACAGTGTTCACTTAGGTGCCAGACTGAAAAGAGCTCTGGAGACCAAGTCCCCGTCTGTCCAAAGAACAGACACAGCACAGGCAACAACAGTGCAACTCTTCCCAGCATATCTTTTAAAAGAAAGACAGTCTTTATTTAAAATTTGCCAGTGATGAAGAATCAATACAACCCTTGGTAAATGGTTAATTACCTTCACTGTTAAAAATCTACACCTTATTTCCAGTCTGAACTTGTCTAGCTTCAACTTCCAGCCCTTGAATCTTGTTATACCTTTGTCTGCTAGCTTGAAGAGCTCATTATCAAATGTTTGTCCCCCAGCAGCTCCCACAGAAATGTCCAGCACCTTTGAGGATTGGGCCTTTGTTGATGGACAACTGTGCTGGCCCAAGTGCATTCCACTTCCTGCATTCCATTAAACTATGCACATTCTAACCTGGCATAGAACTTGGACTGCTTCAACCCCTAGTCTTGCTGTTGTGTGATGAGGGCTTGGAGCCCCTCGGGCTCCCTGGTAGTCTAGATAGCACACAACTGAATAGAAGGTTGGTGGGATTGGCTCGTAGAGCTGGGGTCTTAGTCTAGAAAACTGGTAAAGGTGGCTGAAAAGGCAGAGAACCACCATTTCAGGTGTTTCCAACACCCTGGAGGCAGAAGATCTGCAGGAGAGATGAAGCAGCAAGGATGGAAGTAGAAAAAAAATCAGACTACCAGCCACAGGAGTTTTTATCATATTGATTGGTTTCTAATGCTCTAAGTGTAGACATTGAATAGAATGTTAAAGTCCTTTGAAATGAAGCTACAAGTATCAGCCCATTATACGTTATCTATGACCTTTTTAACATTAAAACCACTACATTATTATTATTATTATTTATTTTATATTTGGAGATTTTTATTAGGCTTCCAAATGCTGCTGAAGCTTGATTCATAGGTATTGCTCACTCATTGGCATTAATGTTGTATTGTTAGTAAAAGAGATGCTCCTTTGGTGTTTTTAACAGAAGCTTTCTAATGCCAAGAAACAGCCATTGCCCTTGACAGATCATTGAAAGCTGATGAAAGCTCCCTACTGAGGAATATTACATCTATTACAATATAACTTCTGATACTGCTGCAAATAAAATCTAAAGCCCCCTGCAAAAGATATAGGTGAATAATTTCAGAGGCCCAATTGATGGGGGGAAAAAATCCCCTTCAATTAGTTGGGTCAGATTTACTTTCACATAGAAAGCAACCTTTTGATTCAATGCTCCTTTCATGAGAAATGTCCTAGTTTTAGGGGGCTCATACTCCTGTGAAGTTGAGATTCAGGTTTGAGGAGAAGCAGTCTCATTAACTGATGGAAGTAATGAAAGGCCTGGAAACAAGCACACTGTGGAGCAGATTCTAAATCTGAAGTGAGTTGGGGTAGCACATTACAGTGTGTCTAAGAAAAATCTCCTGTTGCATTTTGCACATATGATAGTGGATCATTCAAGAGATGCACCAATATGTGCCACTTGTCTGAAACTAGAATTCAGCTCTTGGAATATTTTCTTTTGATTCCCACAAAATACTACAGCCGTGTGAATTGTTATTTTGGACTCAATTCTGCTTACCGCATATGAGGAATATTGCTTGCTGCAATGGAATTACTCACATGCTACTCTGAGTAAAGGTTGTAGTCTTGTCATTTATAAGCAAGGTGGCTTCAGCTGGATTTTATATGCAACAATGCAAAGCAAGGTTTATCAGTCTGATATTATCGGAACAGGCCAATTACAAACCTGCTCCATATTATTATTATTTACTGAGCAGTGACTGTGCTAGACTCTGTCCAAACATAGAAAAAGTCACTGTCCCTGCCCTTAGGGGCTTCCATTCTATATTAATGTAATAGTTAGAGTTACGTGTTGTCCGCCATCTTTCTGTACACTAACCCTACTGTGTTACCATTGCAAACTGTGCTGTACATACAATCCCTGACTCTTGCATAGCTGCAACCTGCAATCCATTTTCCTTACTGATGCACAACAGACTGAGAAATGTGGTATAAACATTTTCAGTCCCACTTGTTTAACAATAATCTGGGTTATAATTGGGTTTAAGACTCAATTAAGGAAATGCCACTTTTTGTGGCTACCCTGTTGGTATCCTTGAAGCTCTAAAAGCTATGTTGGTTAAGTAATGTAGTCTTCAATTTTATTCACTTTAGACTGCAACACCTTCAGATATTTTCAGGAGGCTCATGGAAGGAAAGCAATGATTGTTTGACACAGTCTAAAAAGTATGAAGAGTAAAAAGTCCTAAACTACCAAAAGGATTTGAAAATAAAGGTTGGGTTTTTATTTCTTTTCTGATGCAACTCCTTTGTTTATTTTCACATTTTTTTTATGACCTTTGCTCCTACAATACATATTGGTGACTCACAGTGAAAGGTCTGCAATAATGTTTCATTGCTATGAAGTCACTCTATAACCACTATTCATTGTCCAGTCTATCACGGTTACAGATATTTTAGAATATGACCAGCAGTGAGCTAGAATCAGTAGAATTATGTGTGACAGAATCTGAATCAAATAAAATGAGCAACAGAAGAGCATAACGAAGCACGTACCAAGGGCTTATATACATCCTGCGTACGGTGTTAGAATGTATTGTAGTACATCACAAAAGGTATGTGAAAATTCAGTGACATTCTATGTCATGTGATAGTTGTCATTAAAATAGATTATTTTCTTCTTCCTCCAGTTCAGATCCTCACAGTTTGCCCTCAGTCACATCTGTGCAGGCCTGTGCTATGATTCGCAGTGACCTTTCACCCTCCATTTAGCATCACAAACTGCCTTTCATGAGAAATGCCCTAGTTTTAGGGGGCTCATACTCCTGTGAAGTTGAGATTCAGGTTTGAGGAGATTACCATTTTTTTTGTCTTGTATATATTGTAAAATAATATGGTTTATCTATGTTTGTAAGGGGATGTAGATTTACAGTGCTACAGAAATGATTTTTAATAGTTGTGGCCCCAATTTTCCAAAGTACTCATCAGGTTCTGTTGTCTCAATGAGAGCTTTTGGGCACAGAGCACTTTTGAAAATCTGGCAGTTCATTTAGGTTACTTGACGTGAGATGTTGGATGCTGCCCAATAATAATAAGGAGTCCAATCCTGAGGGCTTTTCTCAGTCTTTACTCATTATAGGGACATCCCACAAGACTAAGTTCTGAGTAAGGAATTTGGGATTTGACCCAACAATAACCCCAGTGACTTTGGTCAAAATTTGATTCCAGGTTTTTAGTTAGAATTGGCATTCTAACTAATGCCGTCTTCATGGCTGAGGATGTTAGGGAGATTCCCAAACCTGAGCCGGCTTTTGTAGGTGACAAATCTGAGGAACTGTCACAGATTGAAGTGTCACTAGAGGAGGTTTTGGAATTAATTGATAAACTTAACATTAACAAGTCACCGGGACCAGATGGCATTCACCCAAGAGTTCTGAAAGAACTCAAATGTGAAGTTGCGGAACTATTAACTAAGGTTTGTAACCTGTCCTTTAAATCAGCTTCTGTACCCAATGACTGGAAGTTAGCTAATGTAACGCCAATATTTAAAAAGGGCTCTAGAGGTGATCCCGGCAATTACAGACCGGTAAGTCTAACGTCGGTACCGGGCAAATTAGTCGAAACAATAGTTAAGAATAAAATTGTCGGACACATAGAAAAACATAAACTGTTGAGCAATAGTCAACATGGTTTCTCTAAAGGGAAATCATGTCTTACTAATCTATTAGAGTTCTTTGAAGGGGTCAACAAACATGTGGACAAGGGGGATCCAGTGGACATAGTGTACTTAGATTTCCAGAAAGCCTTTGACAAGGTCCCTCACCAAAGGCTCTTAAGTAAAGTAAGTTGTCATGGGATAAAAGGGAAGGTCCTTTCATGGATTGAGAACTGGTTAAAAGACCGGGAACAAAGGGTAGGAATTAATGGTAAATTCTCAGAATGGAGAGGGGTAACTAGTGGTGTTCCCCAAGGGTCAGTCCTTGGATCAATCCTATTCAACTTATTTATAAATGATCTGGAGAAAGGGGTAAACAGTGAGATGGCAAAGTTTGCAGATGATACTAAACTGCTCAAGATAGTTAAGACCAAAGCAGACTGTGATGAACTTCAAAAAGATCTCACAAAACTAAGTGATTGGGCAACAAAATGGCAAATTAAATTTAATGTGGATAAATGTAAAGTAATGCACATTGGAAAAAATAACCCCAACTATACATACAATATGATGGGGGCTAATTTAGCTACAACAACTCAGGAAAAAGATCTTGGAGTCATCGTGGATAGTTCTCTGAAGATGTCCGCGCAGTGTGCAGAGGCGGTCAAAAAAGCAAACAGGATGTTAGGGATCATTAAAAAGGGGATAGAGAATAAGACTGAGAATATATTATTGCCCTTATATAAATCGATGGTACGCCCACATCTCGAATACTGCATACAGATGTGGTCTCCTCATCTAAAAAAAGATATACTGGCACTAGAAAAGGTTCAGAAAAGGGCAACTAAAATGATTAGGGGTTTGGAACGGGTCCCATATGAGAAGAGATTAAAGAGGCTAGGACTCTTCAGCTTGGAAAAGAGGAGACTAAGGGGAGATATGATAGAGGTATATAAAATCATGAGAAAGTGGATAAGGAAAAGTTATGTACTTATTCCCACAATACAAGAACTAGGGGTCACCAAATGAAATTAATGGGTAGCAGGTTTAAAACAAATACAAGGAAGTTCTTCTTCACGCAGCGCACAGTCAACTTGTGGAACTCCTTACCTGAGGAGGTTGTGAAGGCTAGGACTATAACAGTGTTTAAAAGAGAACTGGATAAATTCATGGTGGTTAAGTCCATTAATGCCTATTAGCCAGGATGGGTAAGGAATGGTGTCCCTAGCCTCTGTTTGTCAGAGGATGGAGATGGATGGCAGGAGAGAGATCACTTGATCATTGCCTGTTGGTCCACTCCCTCTGGGGTACCTGGCATTGGCCACTGTCGGTAGACAGGATACTGGGCTAGATGGACCTTTGGTCTGACCCGGTACAGCCGTTCTTATATTCTAGTGAGCCTCTCACTATGAGGAAGCTTCTCTCATAGCAAACATTGCCACTGGACAATGCAACAGAGAGTATCTGGAGAACGAACACTGGCTTAGCAGTGTTGCACAGCCCCCTCCCGAATCTCATCCATTTCTCAGCTGTTGCCTGCCTTAGGTCTTAGTAAAATCATATTTATTTACTTGGCTGCATTGCTTTAATGAAAAAGCCACTTAAAACAAATAGAAGGAAGGACATTTGCAACCAATTATGTTATTGCTGATCAGTCAAATTGCTTTGGAAATTACATGTTAACGTTCATTTTAGGCAGCTGATGAATTAAGTAGTGGTCTGGCACCAATATTCAGTATCAGATTAATAAATCAATTTCGTTTCAGTCAGAATGGCAGAGGGAAAAGTGTGTGTGTAAAATATATAAAATAATGGCTAGTTACTGGGCCAAACTCTGTGCTCACTTATATGCCATGCTACCCCACTGAAGCCAATGGAGTTGCAACAGTATGTAAGTCAATGTGGAATTTGGCTAGCTATTCTGTAAATATACCCTTGGGCACATTTAAAATCATGGTTTTTAAACCTTTATTTCTCACAACCGCAAGGGAAGTTAATACTCCAGCATCTAATTCGGGGTTGATCAAATTGCCAGCTAGCGATCTGTTTAGGGGGAATACTTGCTGTACACTCTGGCTTCTGGAAAGGATTGTAGCAAAATTGCTGCTTTCTCTTCCACGGCAGATGCACTTCTTTGGTGTTTTATGCACAGCTCTTTTTTCTTAATGAGTTCTGACATTTCAGCCTTCATGTTATAGGCTTGTTTTAGAATAAAGGACTTAAAAAGCCAGTCTCTTCTGAAAACAAAGTTTGATTTAAATTAATTAAAACAGAGTTTTCAGATTGGTAGAAACTTCTATCATACAGGGCTAGAGCCAAGATTACAAAGATTTTTGAGCTATGGGATCTACGTGTCACTCACTTCTCCACAAAATATCAACCATTTATATTGCCTGTGATCTCATATTTAATTCTTGTTCGTGTTTCTGTGCAGTGTTAAGCAGCCCATGTGCTTTGCACCAGTGGTGACTGCATTCCAATTGTGGGCCCTTGGCTGCTCCTTTTCCATCTCACAAGCATGTTGTGAGGCTTAATTAGTTAATGGGACATATGTGTTACCCACTTTGAGTACATCCTTGAGCCCAGTGGGGTTTCAGACCTGAACTGAGAAAAGAATTTGTCCTACTGTGTGAAAAGTGCTTCAAAATCCTCATAATAAAAAAATACTACATTTTGGGAAGTGTTATTGGGCCCAATCCTACCATCCCTTTTCAGTCTTTACTCATCATCACTATTAGTAAATATTTATATAATAGTAGCTCCAAAAGGCCCTACTTGGGAGCTCCCACCGTGTTTGGCACTGTACAAATGCGCACTGCCTGCTCGGAAGGGCTTGCAGTCTAAAGACGCACACAGTCAAGGGCTAGGAGATGGGGATACAATATACAAGCAGTGAGGAATTGACATAGCTTTGTTAGTTACATGGATGGTAGTTTGATTTTTTTTAATTGAGGGCAGAGGTAGAATGTAAAAAAAGGAAAGAATGTGAACAGGGACGGTCACAGCTCACCATCCCAGCCATGCTCCATCCTGGGTTTTGTAGGCATCCCAGCAGAGGGGAATGTTAAGGAAGGATTTAAAGGAGGATAAAGCAGTGGCTGCTGGGATTTTATCAGGAGTTCTTCCCACATATGGGGTAGTGTGGGGGGAAAATAGGGAGATGTTTAAGGAAGAAGCTGTGTCAGTAAAGGCTGGTAATGCTGGCGGAACCAAGGCTGTGGTTGATGGCATGGTACATTAGTGGATCAATTAAGTAGGGGGAAGCTTGTGTTTGATGCAGAGGTGAAGAGAGAACCAATGGAGGGACTCTCAGAGTGGGCTGATGAGGTACTTGAGGGTAGCAGGTTTGCAGTAGTCAAGGCCTGAAAAGAGGACGCTGTAGTAGTCCAGTTGTGATGAGAGTTCTGGCTGTGTATACAGAGACGAAAGTCTGGATTTTATAGAATCATAGAATCATAGATTATAGGACTGGAAGGGACCTCGAGAGGTCATAGAGTCCAGTCCCCTGCCCGCATGGCAGGACCAAATACTGTCTAGACCGTCCCTGATAGACATTTATCTAACCTACTCTTAAATATCTCCAGAGACGGAGATTCCACAACCTCCCTAGGCAATTTGTTCCAGTGTTTAACCACCCTGACAGTTAGGAACTTTTTCCTAATGTCCAACCTAGACCTCCCTTGCTGCAGTTTAAACCCATTGTTTCTGGTTCTATCCTTAGAGGCTAAGGTGAACAAGTTCTCTCCCTCCTCCTCATGACACCCTTTTAGATACCTGAAAACTGCTATCATGTCCCCTCTCAGTCTTCTCTTCTCCAAACTAAACAAACCCAGTTCTTTCAGCCTTCCTTCATAGGTCATGTTCTCAAGACCTTTAATCATTCTTGTTGCTCTTCTTTGGACCCTTTCCAATTTCTCCACATCTTTTTTAAAATGCGGCGCCCAGAACTGGACACAATACTCCAGCTGAGGCCTAACCAGAGCAGAGTAGAGCGGAAGAATGACTTCTCGTGTCTTGCTCACAACACACCTGTTAATGCATCCCAGAATCATGTTTGCTTTTTTTGCAACAGCATCACACTGTTGACTCATATTTAGCTTGTGGTCCACTATAACCCCTAGATCCCTTTCTGCCGTACTCCTTCCTAGACAGTCTTTTCCCATTCTGTAGGTGTGAAATTGATTTTTCCTTCCTAAGTGGAGCACTTTGCATTTGTCTTTGTTAAACTTCATCCTGTTTAACTCAGACCATTTCTCCAATTTGTCCAGATCATTTTGAATTATGACCCTGTCCTCCAAAGTAGTTGCAATCCCTCCCAGTTTGGTATCATCCGCAAACTTAATAAGCGTACTTTCTATGCCAATATCTAAGTCGTTGATGAAGATATTGAACAGAGCCGGTCCCAAAACAGACCCCTGCGGAACCCCACTCGTTACGCCTTTCCAGCAGGATTGGGAACCATTAATAACAACTCTCTGAGTACAGTTATCCAGCCAGTTATGCACCCACCTTATAGTAGCCCCATCTAATTTGTATTTGCCTAGTTTATCGATAAGAATATCATGCGAGACCGTATCAAATGCCTTACTAAAGTCTAGGTATACCACATCCACCGCTTCACCCTTATCCGCAAGGCTTGTTATTCTATCAAAGAAAGCTATCAGATTGGTTTGACATGATTTGTTCTTCACAAATCCATGCTGGCTGTTCCCTATCACCTTACTACCTTCCAAGTGTTTGCAGATGATTTCCTTAATTACTTGCTCCATTATCTTCCCTGGCACAGAAGTTAAACTAACTGGTCTGTAGTTACCTGGGTTGTTTTTATTTCCCTTTTTATAGATGGGCACTATATTTGCCCTTTTCCAGTCTTCTGGAATCTCTCCCGTCTCCCATGACTTTCCAAAGATAATAGCTAGAGGCTCAGATACCTCCTCTATTAGCTCCTTGAGTATTCTAGGATGCATTTCATCAGGCCCGGGTGACTTGCAGGCATCTAACTTTTCTAAGTGATTTTTAACTTGTTCTTTTTTTATTTTATCCGTTAAACCTACCCCCTTCCCATTAGCATTCACTATGTTAGGCATTGCTTCAGACTTCTCGGTGAAGACCGAAACAAAGAAGTCATTAAGCATCTCTGCCATTTCCAAGTTTCCTGTTACTGTTTCTCCCTCTTCACTAAGCAGTGGGCCTACCCTGTCTTTGGTCTTCCTCTTGCTTCTAATGTATTGATAAAAAGTCTTCTTGTTTCCTTTTATTCCCGTAGCTAGTTTGAGCTCATTTTGTGCCTTTGCCTTTCTAATCTTGCCCCTGCATTCCTGTGTTGTTTGCCTATATTCATCCTTTGTAATCTGTCCTAGCTTCCATTTTTTATATGACTCCTTTTTATTTTTTAGATCGTGCAAGATCTCGTGGTTAAGCCAAGGTGGTCTTTTGCCACATTTTCTATCTTTCCTAACCAGCGGAATAGCTTGCTTTTGGGCCCTTAATAGTGTCCCTTTGAAAAACTGCCAACTCTCCTCAGTTGTTTTTCCCCTCAGTCTTGATTCCCATGGGACCTTACCTATCAGCTCTCTGAGCTTCCCAAAATCTGCCTTCCTGAAATCCATTGTCTCTATTTTGCTGTTCTCCCTTCTACCCTTCGTTAGAATTGCAAACTCTATGATTTCATGATCACTTTCACCCAGGCTGCCTTCTACTTTCACATTCTCAACGAGTTCCTCCCTATTTGTTAAAATCAAGTCTAGAACAGCTTCCCCCCTAGTAGCTTTTTCAACCTTCTGAAATAAAAAGTTGTCTCCAATGCAGTCCAAGAATTTGTTGGATAGTCTGTGCCCCGCTGTGTTATTTTCCCAACATATATCCGGATAGTTGAAGTCCCCCATCACCACCAAATCTTGGGCTTTGGATGATTTTGTTAGTTGCTTGAAAAAAGCCTCATCCACCTCTTCCACCTGGTTAGGTGGCCTGTAGTAGACTCCAGCATGACATCTCCCTTGTTTTTTGCCCCTTTAAGCCTAACCCAGAGACTCTCAACACTTCCGTCTCCTATGTCCATCTCTACCTCAGTCCAAGTGTGTACATTTTTAATATATAAGGCAACACCTCCTCCCTTTTTCCCCTGTCTATCCTTCCTGAGCAAGCTGTACCCATCCACACCAACATTCCAATCATGTGTATTATCCCACCAAGTTTCAGTGATGCCAACAATGTCATAGTTGTATTTATTTATTAGCACTTCCAGTTCTTCCCGCTTATTCCCCATACTTCTCGCATTTGTATATAGGCATCTAAGATACTGGTTTGATCTTTCCTCCCAGTTTTGTCCTGACTCTCCTTTCTCTCTGCCAGTATAGCCCACACTCCCTCTTGTTTCCGACCCATCTCCCCGGTCTCCATGTTCCCCACTTACCTGTGGGCTTTGCTCACCTGTCCCCATCGAACCTAGTTTAAAGCCCTCCTCACTAGGTTAGCCAGTCTGTGTCCGAATAGGGTCTTTCCTCTCCTCGAAAGGTGAACGCCATCTCTGCCTAGCAGTCCTTCCTCAAATAGCATCCCGTGGTCTAGGAAGCCAAAGCCCTCCTGGCGACACCATCTTCGCAGCCAGGCATTCACCTCCATGATGCATCTGTCTCTGCCCGGGCCCCTACCTTTGACAGGAAGAATTGAAGAGAATACCACCTGGGCTCCAAACTCCTTCACCCGTACTCCCAGAGCCCTGTAGTCACTCTTGATCCGCTCAGTGTCACACCGCGCAGTATCATTTGTGCCCACATGGATGAGTAGCATGGGGTAGTAGTCAGAGGGCTGGATAATCCTCGACAATGCCTCCGTAACGTCTCGGATACGGGCCCCCGGCAGGCAGCATACCTCCCGAGATGAAATGTCAGGGCGACAGATGGGCGCCTCCGTCCCCCTCAGCAGAGAGTCTCCGACCACCACTACCCTACGTTTCCTATTTGCATTGGTGGCAGCAGACTTTCCAGCCTTAGGGGTACGAGGCTTCTCCTCCTTTACTGTAGGGAGTGATTCCTTCTTTCCTGTATCGAGAAGAGCATAACGGTTACCTATAACCACGGCAGGAGGGTTCGGAGCAAGGATGGAGCACTGCCTGCTGCCAGAAGTAACCAGCTGCCAGTGTCCACCCTGAGCCATCTCCTCCTCCACCAGTGGTGTATCAGCAGTCCTGTGTACTGGGACAGCTACCTCAGCTGTCTCCACATGGACACTGTCGAGGAATTGCTCGTGGATACGGATGCTCCTCAACCTAGCCACCTCCTCCTGTAGCTCTCCCACCTGCTGCCTGAGAGATTCCACCAGCAGGCACCTCTCACATTGGATGGTCCCCCCAGCCTGGATATCAGTAAGTGGAAATTGCAAGTTACAGTCTTTGCAAAACCACACCAGGATCTGAGTAGAGGCATCCATGCTTAGGCACTCTGTCTGGCTACAGGCACAGGTGGAGGAGACAGCAGCAGTGCTGGCACAGGTGTTGCGGGTCTTCCTAACCATTGTAAGCCTCCCTCTGTCAAACTCCCGTCTGCAGCCCCCTGTCAGCTGAAAGGATTGTTTAAGCAAAAAGTTATGAATGTAGTTGCTTTATAGGTATTAAGGGGAATCAAGAGAAAACAGATGGAACTGGCAAGGGACCCTCGCCCCCTGCCTAACTCCCTTGTGAAACTCCCTGTTAGCAGCCCCTGGTCGCAAAGCTCCCTGGTCGCTTGTGTGCTGCTTTATAAAGCCCTGGCCTGTATGAATGCCCCGCCCACTGATGAAGGCTCAGCCACTTACCAGAGGCTTCTAGCTTTCAAACCTTCCAACTGCCAGCCACAGCACACGGTCCTTCAAACAACCAAAACAAACAAACAGACTGACAAACACAAGCTCAGCACACAGCAAGTAACCCTCAAACACAAACAAACACACACTACAGACAGTCACTTACCCCAAAAGGGTGCTGTATTGCTCCTCCTTCACCTGGAGAACTCCCTTGTGAAACTCCCTGTTAGGGATGTTGTGTAAGAAAGAGTTGCAAGATTTAGAAATGTCCTGAACATGTTGATCCAGTGAGAGGGCTGAGTCAAAGATGGCACCAGATTAAGGGCCTGAGAGACTGGGAGGATGGTGGTGTTGTCCACCATGACAGAGAAAAGTGGGGAAGAGGAGGATTTGCAGGGAAAGATCAAGAGCTCAGTTTTGGCCATGTTCAGTTCATGCAAGGACCTGTTGAGCCACATGGAGTGGAAATACAAAGGCAAGGGTCCCTGGCACAATGCCCCTGGCGTCCAAACAGTCTGCAGGCGTGAAGGGGGTCAAGCCTCTCAGCCCCTGCTTTGTGGGGTCAAACCATGCCAACCCATGACAGAACTACAAGGTGAATCTCTGAGTTTCCTCTTCTGTATATGGAAGTCACCTGGAGTGCCTCTAGAATTCATGCTTTGGGGGTGGCGGGTTGACCCCTTTGGAGTAGGCCAATTTTCTATCTCCTAAATCCATAGATCCCCCATGATCTATTTAGTTCTCAGGGATGCCTCAGAGGAAAAGACCATCCACACGGAGATCCCTTATCTTTGTTCTGCTGCTCATGTTCCCAACCCCTGCAGGAGCTGTGCTTTTAGGGACTCCTCTGGCCACTGCTGCTCCCAGAATCCCAATCTGGGAAGGAAGGTGGTTTTCCATGACACAGAGGGGGAACTGTGTCTGTGGGTTTGATTAGGGGAATCCAGCATACACAGATTATAATTCTTTAGGAGGTACATTCGGGTGTTTTCAATTCCCTTTTCTTTCCATTGTGTTTGACATTTCTGTTTGACTGTTTTTTTTCCTGATTCCTTTTTGATGAAAGAATATTAATTTTTTATCATTGTTTTTCTCATACCTTCTCTTGTTAACAAAAGTGGGTGGCATTCAGGGTCAGAAAAAGAACCCGAACTTTCCAGTTGATCCAGTCCTTTACAGTCTGTAAACGTGTGCAGAAATCTCACACAAACAAGCTTTCTCTTGAGATTTCAAGTGCTACAGTTATGGAAGAAATACTGTGAGAAAAGTTTTTCTTGTGGTGTTTTATCCCTTCCGATTCTGGTCAGCACTCAAACCATGAATTGCTGGGGTGTGCAGAAAAAAATAATAATTAAAAATAGCTGTGCAGTAAAATGTTACCAAACCACTGAAAAAGGTTCCATTGATCTTGAATTTTGCAGAAAGTCTGGTTCTTATTTTCAAACTGCTTTGCCCATTCTTTACAAAATACGCAATCTAATAATATCTTCCCAGGATACAGAATGATGAGTAGATTCAGAATTCAGATATGGTTCTTCATATCTGTCTTGTCAACTGTAAAAGATAATCAGCTGTTTGCTCTCCTCCAAATCTTTACATCTAGAAATGGTACAAAGTTAATTTATTTCCCTTGATTAATTTATTGTTTTTTTTCTGTTTAGATTTTTTGTTTGTTTCTAGTCCAAGTAGATGGTGGAGAAGAGATGTGTGTAGCTATGGTGAGGAAATGGGAGATGTAGATTTATAGGCACGTTGTATTTATAAACCAAAACTCAGTGGGTGAAACTCTGCTCCAATTACACCAAGGCATCTTGTAGCTTTGGTATGGTACACATGGAGAGAAGGTGAAATCCTGACTTCATTTAAATGAATGGCAAAACTTCCATTGACTTTAGTGGGGCCAGGATTTCAGTCAGAATGTTTAAATTACTATTGTACTCATCATATATCTCCAAGAGCAAAGACTGACTCCCATCAAAAATACATCGTTGCCTTGTGATCTTCTCCAAAACTGTCAACACATTTATTTCATTTTACTACTCAGACACATTTATACCAGCTGTGGTTTTCTGTCTGGAGAGAATCCTGAATCAAAATCTCAGCTCCAAGCTGTATGACCTCCTGCATGCACTTCCATGTGGGAACTGCTGAGCTCTGCAGGGAATGGTGCTGCAGAGAGGCACTGCCAATGTTACCCTCCACCCCCTGCTGCCCGAGGCCTGCCCCCTCAACTCTTCAAAGCTCCAACCAATGGAGGAGCAACCACAAGGGGACAAAGAAGGGAAGACTGTGGTTGAAAAGGCAATACTCCCCAATTCCTGTGGACAGCAGGAAATCTGCTTGTGGAGTGTGCCTTCCACATGTGGACCCTCTGGGGCAATCTGGCAGACAGTTAATGCATAAAGAACCACGGGAAGGGAATGGCTCTGCCCATTGGAGAGCTGTCTTCTGCTGCAAGTTCTATGGAAGGAAGCTGTGTGGCCAAACGATCTCTTGAATCTGGTGTCCTCTAATCAGTGAGGTTGTCCATTGTCAATACTTCTGGAGACCCATAAACTCAGAGAAGGAGGTTCTCTTCCTCCCAAATCATTTAATGAAGTTTCTGGCTAGCACCAGTAAGTGTTAGATTAATGCCTAATGTCTGTTGCCACTGGGAGATCTAAAAGCATTGTTAGAGCGATTTCAACTGAGGCCAATATTTGGGCTGAAAAGGCCTGTGCGATCAAATAAGTCCATTAGACATGACACTGTGTATTAGTAAGAATACTTGGCAATTGTATAATTCTTTTCATGCCTAGATTTCAAAGTGTTTTGCAATGGTAAGTACCTACCAGTTTAGTGCCACTGGTAGTCATGGTTATTATCCCCATTTTACAGATGATGCAACTGCGGTATAGAGGTGAAATGACTTGCCCAGGGTCATACAGTGACTCAGTGGCAGAGCCTGGAACCTTAGATCAGTGTCCTGTCTATTGAAATATACAGCCTCCAATGTTATAATATTGCAAGTCAACTGAGAGTTCTGTAAGAGAGTTGTCTGCTGCACAATGAGAGTGGCCAGATCACTGAGCTTCAGTTTGCACTCATGAGGTGACATATTTATACCAGGAGAGGTATCTCAAACAGCCTTCGATTCAAAACTTTTCACACTCCTAACCCAGAAATACTGTATTCGTATAAGAAGCCAACTGAGTGAGCAATACCTGCTTCTGCAGAGACATCAAGTGCTAGAAGTATTTTGTGGTCAACTTGCTGCTTATCCTGGGCAGGGAAGATACACCTTCCTCCGAAAGCTAACAATGAAAGCTTTTGTGGTAACATCTGTTCTTTGAAAATGATAAAGCCAAATCATCTGCACAAGCAACTGTTCTGCTATCAGGCTGAGTGATCTTTCAAAAGAAATTAACACCATAGCTTAGAAAAAACTGCGCCAACCCAACTGGAGTCTTAAACCCTCTTTGTATGATTATCCCAGGTCTTAAGCTCATCCCCATCAAATTATAACTGTGAGTTACAGAGAAATTTTCAGGAGATTAGTAATGGGTTAAGGAGACTTTCACCTTCAAGTTGCTGATTTGAATCCAAACCAAGTTGGTAGGGATCAACATTAATTGCCATCAGATGGCTGTTCAATGACAATGTGAATGGAGTTGGGGGTGTTGGCCCAATTCCTAGTGGACAGGAGTGCACATTACAAAAACATGACAAGCGGCACTAAACTGAGGCTATGATTGTCATCTCAACAGTGAGGCCAAGGATGGACTAGTATGGACATTGAACACCCCTCTGCAGGTAGGACCTCCAGCTCAGGGTTAGGATACATTGATTGGACAATGTGTAGAAACTCACAGAGCTCCTGCTTGTGTGTTCTGGGCTTCCACCAAAACTACATGCATTTGCAAATATATATATAACTGTAAATTTGTAGGTCTTTCAGATGTAATCTGAGGAAGTGGGTTACCAACAAAACACTGAGTTAATACAGCTTCTTTATTTACTGTGTGAGAATCTGAACATCACACTCATTTTCACATCACCTAATATTAAAATCCAGGCGTTTGGGTAAACTGGTAACTTAATGCCCCAGGGATTTAATTACCACTACTCTGTAATCAGAACTAAAATGTGGAGAAAGCTGTAGCTCTCAGCTTCAACAAGAAATGTCACTCTCTGCAAAGCAGTCAATAAAAAAGAAGATATACACCATACACTCAAATGTTGTGGTCCTTCCCATAGCTGAACTTGCAAGTCTTCTAATACTAACAATTTTCTTTCAAAGCTCAGATTTTTCCTTAGCTATTATCAAACTTCACAGCGTCTTGTCACTATGTTTTAACTTTGCTCTGTCTATAATTTCAATCTCAACATGTGTGGTATTGAATTAAAAGGAGCTTGCACTGTTGGAAACTGAATTCCTGTTTTTCCAATATCGGCAGAAAACATTTGTCTGAACTGGTCCAAATTGTCCCTGATGATTTAAGCTTTTACCGGTGGCCTTGGAGAAAGAAGTGACAAAAGGCTAAATGGTCTCCTTCCACAAGAAGGCAAACAGAGCTTGTAGATCTTGGCTAATGGGGTCTGTGTCATGTGACATTGTTCTCTTTTTCTTGGATGCTTGTCTGCTGGAGCTCCTTAGGGTCAGAACTTGGTAGTTTTAAGGCAAAGGCCAGGAGGAAGTGGACCAGCAAGAGGACTTCAATAGCTCAGACATTGGTTAGGGGTTTATTACAGGAGTGGGTGGGTGAGATTCTGTGGTCTGCGTTGTACAGGAGGTCAGACTAGACGATCATAATGGTCCCTTCTGACCTTAAAGTCTATGATTCTACAATCATCCCCTGCTGACCCTGCAGATATCCCACACAGATAATGCTTGAAGTAGCATGAACTCTATTCTGTCCCTTTCACAGCTGCTATTCCTCAACCTTGCAAGGAACCCAGGAGCCTGCTGTCAGGGACAGGGGACCAGTGGGGCAGCACAGAGGGGCCAACCCTCCATTTGCACTCTTGTCTCCATAATTATAGGGTTTCCATTCCCCACAAGGGCCATGAGAAAGAAGGTGAGAATCCACAGTGTTCAGAGGATGTACTCCAAAATCCCTCCCACCAGAGGGAACAAATGGCTATACAGTGCATCTTCTGGAGGGAGTTCCCTAGGCCCTTTGCCCATCATTGTGGGCCTCTCTGTAAGTGGGGATGATCCAGCTGTAAATTCTTATGTCTTGCAGTTAGGATCAGAGAGATGACTTGGTTCATAATTTTTTTTTCTTGTCAATTTCTTAATAAATTAAGAGAGAGAGACTTGGCTCCAGTATTGTCTGCACTCTCATTGCCAAAGGAAGGGTTAACTGGTTCCCTGTTAAAAACAACCCAAGTTGCAACCCGCCCCTATCTGCCAGAGGAAATAAGAGATACCCTATTAGCAGGCCTTGTACAAACAAAGCATTGGCCTGGTTAGTGCCAGCTATTACCATCCAGTAGCATTATTTGTTTTTCCATGCTCTTAATCTTATAAACTGAAATGAGACGGCTAAAAGGGACTTCCTGAATGTTGTGTAACATTCTGTATATGTCAAGGTGGAAGACAAACAAACCTGACTTTGAACTTAGGAAAGTTTTCATAGGCCAGGTAGATGCCTGCAGGAGTCTTTCCAGGGACGCTATGTGCTTTCTCCCTTAATTCCTGCAGCCTGCAATGGGCCTTCCCTGGCAGTTACACCCTTTCAGAAAGAGCCTAGGAAGCATGAGATTTGCGTCATCCTAAGTATGCTACTGTTTGCTGTCGGTACTGGAGACCCCCAGAAAAGAGCTGCAGCAGTAATAGAGGGCTGATATCTCACCATAAAAAGGAGGAATTCTCTAGTTCATGCTTAGAGAAAGGGGCCTAGTTGGGCTCCAGTGATGAATTAAAGGCTTTAACAATTCTTATTTTGGATCACCAAGCTCGTCTCTCCCTCACTGTAGCAAACAGCTCCAAATGAAGAGAAAGTAGATTGCTTTCAAAACCGTCACTAAGAATCCCCCAACTGTTTCAATTCTTAGCTGTCACAAATGGTGTTTTCCCTGTTGGGAATAGCACAGAGAGGCCAGACTTTGCTCTCCTCAGCAGCAGACTGTGTATTGCTAAGAACAGTCCCTTCAATGCATGCAGCCAAGAGGCAGCAAACTCATTTAATGTAAGATGTAGATTCTGTGGTGATGGGCGACTAGCTAGCTGTCAAGTTAAATAGCATCTGGGGTAACTGAAGTCATAAGGTGCTATCTTATTTATCTGTCATATTTTCTCCAGCTAGCCCCCTTCCTAGCATTTCTTTTAGTATTTCATAGGCGGTGTTTTTCAAACAGGTTTTTAATTAGCCAGTGACAGTCCTGGCCCTAATCACAACAAAACAGGTGACCACTCTTTGGCCTTCATCTTTGGGGCAGCAAGGTGGACCCACATCCCAAGGAAATTTTGCAACTCACGGGCCATCCTGGTCTCCCTCTCCTCCAGCAGGACTAGAAAGAGAGGAAACAACACCCAGCCAGACCTCCTTCCCCCATTCTGCAGGCATGACCAGAGAGTCTAATTTTACACTTGCACATGGGTGCTTGAGTCCCCCACTTTTGCCAAGGGCTCTGCAGATCATAAGGCCGGTGCATTTGTATTCTGACTCTATTACCTATTCCAGTTTGGATTTCTGCTGCTTAGATTTGATTATTGTAAATCCCATAGATATCTGATTATTAGCAGCCCAGCCAGACCAGATACAAAGCATCCTTGAGGATCCCCTGCAGCAAGGGAGGTTTAGGTTGGACATTAGGAAAAAGTTCCTAACTGTCAGGGTGGTTAAACACTGGAATAAACTGCCTAGGGAGGTTGTAGAATCTCCATCTCTGGAGATATTTAAGAGTAGGTTAGATAAATGTCTATCAGGGTTGGTCTAGACAGTATTTGGTCCTGCCATGAGGGCAGGGGACTGGACTCGATGACCTCTCGAGGTCCCTTCCAGTCCTAGAATCTATGAATCTATGAATCACAGCGGGATAACTTTTCTGACCTTAATGCAAGTATGCGTGGAGGGGGAGGAGAGAGTGAGCGAGCATTATGGAAATGACAAAGCAGTACTGGGCGGGAGGCAGCCTCTACTCTCCACTGCTGCAGCCCCAGAAAAACTTTTCTACCCTGACTGCGGGAATATCTAGCTGCTGTAACCAACCAAGATATGGAGAGATCTGCAATGACAAAAGTTTGCCATCCAACAGGACACATCAGTAACTGGCATCCTAGTGCACACTAACCCCACGCAAGCAGATGAGGATGCTTCTGGAAACAGCAGACTGAAAAAAGCATAGAGCTCTATTCTCTCCAGTACAGCGCTTGTCCAAGGCTGTACAGCATACCAGCCTGTTCAGCTTGCAGTGAATTTGTAATGTAGCAAGACAGTTCGGTGCAGCCCTTCATGGCCTGGTTTTGCTCCTACCCTGAGGTTCTCTATTGTTATCCTAAGGCTTCTCCTTCCCCTCCTCCCCCAGGATGAAGAAGCCTCCAGCTGGACTAGGAGGCTTATCTGCTCTGTCTGTCTGGGTGTTAACAGTCTATTTGCATAAGTACCCGTCACTATCACATGCCAGGTTTCCTTTGTGTATTTGTTTGTTTTTTCCCCTCAGCAGTTTGGCTTCAGGCACTCACCCCTCTCGGGGGAACCTTACGCCAAGGTAGATGCGGAGACAGTGCTGGATGATATAAATACATTAGTCAGGGTTCCCATCCCTTCTTTTAGGTCACCTTTTCTCTTGGAAATGAAATGTGTAACTCATGGGATCTTATTTTCTCCTGATTATAGACAGAAAAGTGAAGTCAGATCTTCCTCCCACCTCTTAGCAGCTGCCACCATCAGTGCCCTGAGGCTGGGGTGTATGGCCTTTGCTGGGAGGGTGAATCTAGCTTTCGGGGCATGGATGGGGGCAGGGGGGAAGTGCTAGACAAATGACTAGGATGGATAACCCACCACTCCTCCCCACAAACACTAACAAACCCAGCCTTTTGTGATCCAAGGAGGAGAGATTCCCAAAGTCCCTTCTGAACCCTGATTTCACATATGACAGCACACAGCGCTTACTGTTAGACCATCAGGCTGAGATCCCATGAGTTGTTATAGTAAAGGCACCATAGCTACAGTTCTGCTCTAACTGATGGTGACCCTGGACTCACCTCCCAAGGTAACAGCTAAACTCTCTTTTTTCTAGTCATTAGGTCTGAAAGGTTTTTTCTCTCCATAATATGAAAGTCATTAACATTAAACTTTAGCTACCAGGTAGAATTGATTTGAAAATTATAACCTCCATAAAACGTGTATGTACTGCATATCCAATGTGTTAGAAGTCTGACATGTAAGAATTGCCTCGTTGATGATTGTCGGTCTATTGTACGACAAGATTTCCAAAATGTATGTACCCCTACTTCAGGTATTCCTTCAAGGGCAGAGTTGAGCAGCATGAATGCTGTTACTGTGGTCTATTTCCTAAAAGTAGTCTCAGTTTAATATCTGATGTGTCCTCTCTCAGGCCCTCTGTCCTGCCCTGGCAGGGAAATGGACTTGATGATCTAATAGGCCCTTGCCATTTCCCACTACTGTGATATTTTACAAATATGGGGCACAAGCTAGAAGTCCTCATAGTTTTCATGCAGACCTGCCTCAGGCAAGCACCCATTGACTTCATTTTGCCTTCATTGAGGGTTTTGTCACCTTATGGAGTTTGTGATAGCTAAGTAAGGTCTTTAGAATTTGGCCCAGATATATTAACTCTTGAGGTTATGCTATACCTCACTGGCAGAGTATCTATGTATGTAAACCATCATCATACTATCTAGGTGCCAATTCAGCAGAATAACCACCATTGTGCTATCTATACAGAAATTCAGCAGAATAGCAACTTTTTGCTGGTTTTGATAGTGTAATATGTTCACTGCACTAGAGACAGGGTGTCTGGAGAAGAGGGAAGGTTTGGGAGAAAAGATAAGGAGTTCAGTTTTGGTCATGTTTAGATTAAGCTGCTGACATGACATCCAGGAGGAATTGTCAGAGGCGCAGACTGAAATGTGAGTTTGGATGGAGGGAGATGAGTCGAGAATGAAAAGATGGATATACAGATTGATGAGACATCAGTGTAAAGATGTAGTTGAAGCTGTGTCAATGGATGAGACTGCCCAAAAAAGGGGGTGGAGTGAGTAGGGGAGGGGGAGAAGATGTACGCACTAAAAAAGATGCTAAATGGAGTGGCCAAAGAGCCAGGAGAGGACAGCAGCATCAGAACCAAGGGAGTGTAAGATTTTGAGAAAAAGAGCTTAGCTGACTGTCATAAGCAGCAGAGATGTCAAGGAGGATGAGGATGGAGCTGGGACCCTGAAATTTGTTCCTAAAGAGGTTGTCCTTGAGGAGAGTAGTTGCAGTGGAGGGGAGAAGATGGAAGCCCAACTGGAGGGGATGCAAGATGGAGTTACAGGATAGCTGTAGACAGCTCAGCCTAGATCAATCCACACAAGCGGTCCATTTCCTGGACACTACTGTGCTAATAAGCGATGGTCACATAAATACCACCCTATATCGGAAACCTACTGACCGCTACACTTACCTACATGCCTCCAGCTTCCATCCAGGACACACCACACGATCCATTGTCTACAGCCAAGCCCTAAGATATAACCGCATTTGCTCCAATCCCTTGGATAGAGACAAGCACCTACAAGATCTCTATCAAGCATTCTTAAAACTACAATACCCACCTGCTGAAGTGAAAAAACAGATTGACAGAGCCAGACGAGTACCCAGAAGTCACCTCCTACAAGACAGGCCCAACAAAGAAAATAACAGAACACCACTAGCTGTCACCTTCAGCCCCCAACTAAAACCTCTCCAGCGCATCATCAGAGATCTACAACCTATCCTGAAAGATGATCCTTTACTCTCACAGATCTTGGGAGACAGACCTGTCCTCGCTTACAGACAACCCCCGAACCTAAAGCAAATACTCACCAGCAACCACACATCACTGAACAAAACCACTAACCCAGGAACCTATCCTTGTAACAAACCCCGATGCCAACTCTGTCCACATATCTATTCCAGTGACATCATCATAGGACCTAATCACATCAGCCATACCATCAGGGGCTCGTTCACCTGCACATCTACCAATGTGATATATGCCATCATGTGCCAGCAATGCCCCTCTGCCATGTACATTGGCCAAACCGGACAGTCTCTACGCAAAAGAATTAATGGACACAAATCTGACATCAGGAATCAAAATACTCAAAAACCAGTGGGAGAACACTTTAACCTGTCTGGTCATTCAGTGACAGACCTGCGGGTGGCTATATTACAACAGAAAAACTTCAAAAACAGACTCCAACGAGAAACTGCTGAGCTAGAATTGATATGCAAACTAGACACAATCAACTCCGGTTTGAATAAAGACTGGGAATGGCTGAGCCATTACAAACATTGAATCTATCTCGCCTTGTAAGTATTCTCACACTTGTTATCTAACTGTCTGTACTGAGCTAGCTTGATTATCACTTCAAAAGTTTGTTTTCTCTTAATTAATTGGCCTCTCAGAGGTGGTAAGACAACTCCCACCTGTTTATGCTCTCTGTCTGTGTGTGTATATATATCTCCTCAATATATGTTCCATTCTATATGCATCCGAAGAAGTGGGCTGTAGTCCACGAAAGCTTATGCTCTAATAAATTTGTTAGTCTCTAAGGTGCCACAAGTCCTCCTGTTCTTCTTTTTGCGGATACAGACTAACACGGCTGCTACTCTGAAACTTTTCATGCTCATAATGTGAGGAGAAGGCACCAGGAGAAAGTGAGACATTAAGGAGGAAGGTAAGACAGGGGGCTAAGGAGGTCAGGAGGTGGGAGAGAATGGAATAGGTCTCAAAATATTTTCCAGAGATGGGTGTCATTATCCCTATTGTACAGATGAAGAAGCTGAGACAGAGAGGTGAAGTGTTGCCCAAGACGACGCACCGAGTTAGCGGCAGAGCTAGAAATAGAACTCAGGTCTCTTAACTCCCCGACACTATCCCCTCTGCCTTCAGGTGCTCAGTACCTCTTAGGATCAGGCCCCAAAGTGGTAATTTAATAATGGATGTTATTGTGTAGGAGCAAAGTTCAACTATAAGAGAGACTCTCTTAGAAGCATCTTTTCTTCCCATTCCATATGTAACCATGTTCTGCTAAACCAGGGGTTCTCAAACTGGGGGTCAGGACCCCTGAGGGGGTTGCGAGGTTATTACATGGGGGGGTTGCGAACTGTCAACCTTCACCCCAAACCCCGCTTTGCCTCCAGCATTTATAATGGTGTTAAATATATAAAAAGTGTTTTTAATTTATAAGGGGGGGTCGCACTCAGAGGCTTGCTACGTGAAAGGGGTCACCGGTAAAAAAGTTTGAGAGCCACTGTGCTAAACACTAATCTCATAAACAGAACTTAAGAAAATCATCTTAAATTGTGGGTGTATTCTACAAAACATGTTCAGGAGATTAATTCGAAACAAAGAAATGGGACCTGTTCTTTTCTGTTCACCGGCACTAGTGCAAGTGAGACATAATGTGTAAGAATTTAATTCCTTTAGACATGCATCCTGAAAGTGTTACACTTACAATTTTCCTTTACAGAGCCAAATTTTGTTCCCAGCTATACCACTGTAAATCCAGAGTAATAGAAATAAAGCGAGTGGAGTTACTCCAAATTCACACTATGTAAATGAAATTAGCTTATATTCTTTATTAGCCCTATCCTGAAGTATTGTGCAGTGCTGCTGTGCACTATTAAACAGCTGTTGAATTTCACACTGGGGTGACTGCATTTCTATGGTGAATGAAATGATCCCTATACATAAGGCAACATTTCCCGCATGCTCTGCATTG